>NC_090926.1:389287527-389916845 GCF_040938575.1 Ambystoma mexicanum | reverse complement strand
AGGCTCTTTTTTATGCTGTTGTTAGTGTATGTGGCCCTATCTACCGCTTGAAGCCTAGGGTTCCCTACATATGTTTATCACTTTCTTTACTGGGGCTGTAGCTGAACCTTGCCTTTTCCAAAGCAGTGTAGCATACTGCAGTATTTTTAAATAAGTGACTAGAAACAGCCGGAAGGGGGGGCAGCATCCAGGCCTTTCAACCTTTCGGGTGCCATTAGCCCCCCCACCACGCCAGCTCTTGCAGCCTTTCAAGGGCTCCCCCGAGCTGGTGTAGTGGCAGAAGATGCGGCAGGTGCCCCTTTGTTATTAAATGAGCCCGCGGCAGCAGAGCACTTTTAATCACAGTAGGGTGCTGATGCACATAATTACCTCCTGGTTAAAAAAAAGTGTCACATCCTGGCCCGCCCCCCCTCCGCCCCACCTCCTGTTAATCAAGGGTGTGCTACGAGAGGGGGGTGCCTATCCGTCCCTGGGCGCTGCCGCCCCTAAGTCCGGCCCTGTGCCTACCCCATGATAATCGGCAGCAATTACCATCCTCGCTGCATTCGTTTGTATCCATCAGTATTTAAGCACGCCACAGGCACATCAGACTTTTGTCCCGACCTGTGGGTAAGGGTCCCTCAAACATTTAATTCAATTGGATCCCCACGAGCCCTGGCAAATGTCCCAGGAGGATAGCTCAGCGGCAGCGTGCGCTACACGAAGCAACAACAGGTTCGATCCCGAGGTCCGCGCTTAGAAACCTCTGGGTGTTTAAGCGCGTTATAAATACGTAACTAAGACAACAAAAAAACAACAAAAAAAACACAATTACGCAACTAAGAAAAACAAACAATTCCTGTAACAGCGCCTCGATGCCTGTGGGCTGTGTGAGCGCTTTATAAATGTAAAATAAAAAAATAAATGTTCCTCCGTTCCTGGCGGGAAGGCAGCATGTTAGCACTATGTAGCACTAAATAAAACACCCAAACAAAGCGACATCCTTTGTTATGCCTTGCTTGTCTTTTTCTCTAGTCCTGTTGCTATCTCTTTAATTTGCTCTGTTTCTCTCACTTCCTTTTTACACCGCTCCTCCTCTCCTGCCCGCTATCTGTCCCTGCCCCTCGCTGTCACTTCCTGCCTCTTTCCCCTGGCTCGCGCTCTCTCCCGCCTGCTTCTTCAGTCTTTGGCTCCCACTCTTTCTTTCTGTAAGCGTCTCTGTCTGTCATGCAAGTATTTTCCTTGACACTGTGCCCAAGAATTTTGATTCCTCGAACCCAATCCCCACCCCACCGCGTTTTCTCATTCTACTGCTCCATGTGCCTTTCCAAACTCACTGCCTCTGCCCCCCTTCTCCACTGCTGTCTCGCGCCTTCCTCTTTCCACACTCTTGCCCCTTGTGTTTTTCCTCGCTCCTAATCTCTATTTCTAGCTCCAGTCGGAGCCCAGCTCTCTATCCCTCCCTTTCGCCTTTCCCCATTCTATATTCTTCCCCTTCACATTTCTTTATGTCTCACTCTCTCTTGCTGCCGCCTTAATATTTGCCTTTCTCATCCGTACTCCATCCTTCACCTCATTCGTGTCCCGTTTTGTGTATCCCCACTCTTTTCATCGTTGTCTGCCTACTTCTCCCTCCCCTTTCATGTCTTTTCCCCCTTCCCAGTCCTTTTTCCTAACCCCCTTCTCCTTATCTTTCATTATTTCCATCTATTTTTCCTTCCCATCATCTCCTCGTCACTGCGTTCTCCGTTCCCACATACCACCCACCCGTTTTTCGTTCTATCTGAAAGTCTGTACCCCCCTCCTAGCCTCCACGCCCCGCCCCCTTTTCACATGCCAGGGTCTGCTTTCAATCCTGCTCTTTTTTCATCACATTAAAGTGCCGCCCCCCCCCCCCCCTCTTTGCTCAGGATATGAGGGTATGTTTAGAAAATTCACAACGCACGCCAGGAACTGACTCATGTTTTTATTAAAGACACCCTGTGTTAAAACTGACTCCACAAATACCCGCCAGGCTCCGCCCTCCCGCAATAAGCGCAGCACTGAAGAGATTTCCAGCCGGCCCGGCTGCAAGCAGCCTGGCCGCGGAGGAGCTTCTCGTGTTTCCGTTATGATGTGCAAAGCAAAGCCGCAGGTTGCCACTGGCTGTTCTACAAGTACACATCCGCAGATCAGGGTAGCAATTAGCGGTTGGTGCTCCAGGAGTAACATGACGGTTTGCGGCACGCGAGGGCTCTTTAGCAACAAAAAAACTATACTCAGTGGGGCCAATGCTTTAAATAGTGTGGTAAATTGAGGGGGAGGGGCTGTCGTTCGGGGGCGTGGCCTAAGTATGACTGCTTAGACCACGCCCCCAAACAAGAGCCCCCACACCCCAGGCCCTTGTATTATGGGGGTCGCTGACTCTCTCAGGCAACCCTTTAACCACACTGCTCCTTGAATGCAAAGGGCTGCCTGCTGCGTGATATCTCTTTATTCCGAAACAGGAAGCGGGCTGGGTTGGTCAGCCTCTTCGTGTGTTTCTGAGTACAGAGCTAACACGCAGTGGAGCCCTTTAACCAAGCACTGTTAATGGTCTTCCTCAGTGCCTCAAGTGGCACTGCTAAATGAGCCGGGGCTAATCAAGGGAGCGTGGCTTAACAGTGGTGGGTCACCTGCTGGCCCATTAGGCCACGCCCCCTTGACGAGCCCCGGCTCAATGGGCTACTGGCACCCCTGCAAGGCAGCCTTTTGCAGAGATCAGCACCCTCAGAAGAGGGTGCTGATCTCTGCATTTATTTTCTATAGGCTTGCCTGGCAGTGGACAGCGTCTCACCTATTCAGCCTTAATGACGGTGCTGCCCCTCGCCAGCTAGGGAGGGGCAGCGTCACAATTAAGGCGGAAAGGGTGAAGCCACTGGAAGCTGAGGCTTTTTTCCTAAAGACTGAAACTCCTGCGAATTGCGCAGGACCTTCAGGATTTAGAAAAAAAGACCTCTGCTTCCAGCGGCCTCACGTTTCTCTCCATTTTGGTGGCGCGGCCCACATGCATCTCTTGCTTGAAGGGATGCCTTGCAGGTGCAGCGTTACCATTATGAATGAAAGGCATTTTTTACTGAAGCCTGAAGTTCTCGCACACGAGCGAGAGTCTCCGGCTTTAGAAAAAAATACTTGTCATGTAGTGGCCAGGGCTGCCAGGGGAGATTAGTGAGCCCCGGCAGGTCCCTGCCTCAAAAGAGATTTCGGAGCCTGCCGGGGCTCGCCCCACTTAAAGCCCTCTAAAGATAGAGGGAGTTGGCGTAGTCTAAGCGGGAGACGATGATTGCAAGGATTGCTGGGCCTCTGTGAGGGTAAGAGAGATAAGGGAAGATTTGTCTGAGGATGTAGAGGTGGAAATGCCATGTTCTGGACATGGTGATGATGTGGTGAGAGAGTGTTAGGTCTGAGCCCAAGGTGCATAAAATGGACGCTGCTGGCGGGCCCCCCGGGGGGGTGGCCATGGGGTAGGTTGGGGGAAGAGTGAAGGTTTACCACAGATTAGGATTTTGGTTTTACCGGGATTGAGGAGGAGGTGGTTAGCCGTCATCCCATGGTCGATTTCAGAGAGGCAGGAGGTGAGGTCAGGATGGGAGGAAGCTAGATACTTGGGTTTCTTGAAAATGATCTGAGTGTCATTAGTGGAGTTGTAGCAGGTTAAGTTATGAGAAAGGATGAGTGTGGGTGGGGGCTTAGGTAAACATTTCAGAGGGGGGCAAGGATCCCCCTGTGTGGGACCCCTTTGAAGACAGGGCGGGGGGAGGACAAGGGAGGGAGGAACATGATTTGTGAGAGGTTGGAGAGGAAGGAGGGAATTCATCTTCGAGCAGAATCCCTGATGCCTAGAGAGTGGAGTCTGTCGGTGAGTATGGAGTGGTCAGTAGTGTCAAAGGCCGCAGAAAGGTCAAGGAGGATGAGTGCAGCACAGCCTTCCGAGTCTGCTGTTCTTTTCTGGTCATCCCAGATGGAGACGCAGGAGGATTCAGTTCCTTTGAGGGGTCTAAATCCAGACTGGGCAGTGTCAAGGAGGCAGTTGGATTCTATGTAGGGGCAGAGCTGCGAGAATGCTCTGTGGGCTGTTTGGCAATGAATTGGTTGTTTGAAATAGCTAGTTGGAAGGAGGGGGTTGAGGGTGAGATTCTAAGGGAGAGGCTTGATGTGAGAGGTTTTGAAAGCCTCTGGGAAGATAACTGATGTGAGTGAATGCACAATTATCGATATTGCGATGCTGCTGCAGAGGTTGAGGATAGGATGTTTTTTAGTAGTGAGGGGGGACAGGGTTGTTCAGGGGAACTGGAGGGGCAACATTGTGTCAGTAGTTTCAAGAATTCAATGTGGAAAATGGCGGTGAAGGAGGAGAGGACTGGGTTGTTGGGGGAGGTAACGAGGAGACAGGAGAAGGATGTGACGAGGGGGGAGTGAATCATGCAAATTTGGTGTTGATGGAACGTTGTCTTTCAATAGCGATGTTGTAAAAGTGGTCAGACAGGGTATTGCAGATTGCTTGGGGGTGGGGGTGGGCGGTGGGAGGGGTGGAACAGCTTGGGCTCTTGAATTCTGCAATGATCCTGTGGAGTTCCCTGCTAGGGTTACGGGAGTTGGCTATTCGGTTTCCATAGAAGCATCTTTTGGCTTTCCTGATTTCCATCCTATAGACCCTGATTTTTGTGGCATAACAGTCTCTGCTTTGGGGCGTGGGGTTGGCCATCCATGTGCGCTCCAGGCGATGCTTGTGGGTTTTAAGGGATTTGACGGAGGGGGTGTACCACTTGGGATTTTGGTCTGATCTCTGGGAAGTGAATCTTATTGGCGTGAGAGGGAGTAGGGCATTGGAGAGCCATTGGTTGAAAAGGTGTTACGCTCACTTGGTATCCACAGGGACGCCAACCAGCTGGGTTACGCGCTGTTATGCTTCTCAGCTTTGCCCTGATGTGGTCTGCGGGGAAGGTTCTGCCTGAAAATACAGGAGGACTGTGTTCAAGACTGACCGACTGGGGTAAGTATCCTCCCTCCACCCCCGTATGATTTCAGTCCCTCTGGCGCCCTCTCCTCACCTTGTGGTAGAATTAGGCGTGCTTTCCGCCCTGCCTTCTTTGCAGGGGCGCGTTGGCTTTCATGGGCGAGTGCGGCCCAGTTACTTCTCTGACACCGGCCCGTTTGATATTGTTCAGGTAGATCTTATTGCTGTTCTTTAGTTTTGTTGCTATCCTGCATGCCTTTCTTTGTTTAAAATGTCTCTTTTTTCTCCCTTAGGTATGCAGAGCTTCAGCACGGCGAACTGGCTTGGTTGAGCCCCGCTGGTAAATGATGGCGCATTAATAGCACTATGATGCGGTAAGTAAGCTCTATGCACAGC
Organism: Ambystoma mexicanum; assembly: GCF_040938575.1. Taxonomy (NCBI): domain Eukaryota; kingdom Metazoa; phylum Chordata; class Amphibia; order Caudata; family Ambystomatidae; genus Ambystoma; species Ambystoma mexicanum. Next base: position 389,911,495 of record NC_090926.1, on the reverse strand, counting down.
GCTGCGAAGTCTTGCCTTTGCTAACCTGTGTTTTCCTTCCTTGTAGGTCGCAGTGTTCTTCAGCGCGAGTGGAATGTCCCGAGTGGTGCCAGCCGAGAGGCGACCAGCCAGGTAAGCCTTTTGAGCAGTTCGTAATTTGTAAATGTCTCTACTGCTTTCTTTAATGTTGCCTCTATCTTCCTCTTTCAGGTCATTCTGTCCGGGAGGCGTGCAGATTCGAGGAAGCTGTTCTCAGTAGCTGCGAGTGTTTAAAGATGAAGACTGCGGGTAAGATGCTGCTGCTAATAATGTTCCTTTTGTCTCCTTGCAGGTTCTGCTTCTCCGAGGTTCGAGGGAATAGCTGGACACGGTGAGCGTCACGTTGCAAGCTGCAAAGTAACGCAAAGCGTGTTGTCTTGCTCCGGTGTGGTTTAAATAGCCCCAACAAAATAGTCCAGGTAAAGTAGTCCCTAGGCTACCACACCCAAAACACTAGACCGCATAGCTTGGTTCTTAGGGACCAAGCTATGTGGATGCCTCCATGTTGGCTGACAATACAATAAAGTAGTTCCCAAGCACATTGTTTTTCATGGTGTATGAGCCTGGCGCCGTAGGCGCCAGGACTGGCCCCATGAGGGCTTTTGAAGAGGATACCAGGCTCTAGAGGCCCGAGTCCTGACTCCACCTGGCCAATGGGTTTGCCAGAGGGGGTTTTGGGCGAGGGTCGTGACAGCACTCCCCCCTAAGGCCCCCTCCCATGGTGTTCCTTCTGTCTGGCCCAGGTTTGGTTGGGAAGTTCCGATGCGTAGAGGTGGTGCGTGGATATTTTCACTGGGTTCCCAGGATCTATCTTGTGGTCCAAATCCTTTCCAATCGACAAGATAATATAGCTTGGTCCTAGAGTATTTAGAGTCCAAGATATCTTTGACTTCGAATTCTGGTTCTCCATCAACAAGTATGGGCTTAGGTGGTGTCCCAATCTGTGTGCCGGGTTGCATTGATTTCAGGAGGGACACATGGAATACCGGGTGGATTTGTAGATTAGGTGGTAAATCCAGTTTCACGGCAGCTGGGTTGATAATTGCCTTAATGGTATAGGGTCCTAAGAATCTGGGATGAAAGGACCAGGTTCCCTTGATGGGTACGAATTTAGCGGCTAACCAAACTTTGTCTCCTACTTGATAATCAGGGGCCTTTTTCCGGTGTTGGTCGGCAAATTTCTTTTGTTTTTCTTTGGCATGAATAAGGTGTTCCTTTGCCCTTTTGAAAGCCTGAGTAATGGTTGTGTGTAGAGTCTTTACTGCTGGCATTTCCAAGCTGGCTGGAAGGTCTAGTTCAGAGGTACGTGGATGTCTGCCATAAAGGGTATAAAAGGGCATTTGTCCCGTGCTTGAATGCAAAGAATTGTTATATGCATATTCGGCTATCTATAGTAGGTCTTTCCAATTCCTTTGTTCGTGGTGCAGCAAGCACTGTAAATATTGCTTGAGTGTCTGATTGGTTCTCTCGGTTTGGCCGTCTGTTTGGTGATGGTGACTGTTAGATAGCTGAATGTCGATCTGCGCCATTGCACAACATTTTTTCCAGAAGTTTGAAACAAACTGGCTGCCTTGATCAGAGACCAGAACCGAAGGGAAGCCATGTAGCTTAACCACGCCCTCCAGGAACACTTTTGCTAAAGTGGCTGCGTCTGGGAGGCCTTTGAGAGGAATAAAATGGGCCATCTTCGAGAATAGGTCCACAACTACAAGGATGGTGTTGAACCCTTGGCTTGGAGGTAGATCAGTGATGAAGTCAAGGGAAAGAGTGTGCCATGGAACTGGAGGAATGTCCAATGGTTGTAGGAGACCAGATGGTTTTTGTTTCTGTGATTTATTTTGTGCGCAGGCACCTCAGGACTGAATATACTGAATGATGTCCTTACGCCAGGTAGGCCACCAAAAGTTCTCTTTCACCTTAGCTAGGGTTTTGGCTATCCCAGGCGAGGGTCGTGACAAAAGGTCGATAGAGGGTGGGCTAACATGGAGGGTGAGGGCTGTGAGAAAAAATAGAAGGAATCGGCTGGGTCGGGATTTATAATGACCTTGTTCCAGGGGAGGGAAAGGTGGGGCTGGTGAGACAGGGGTGGGGGTAACGGGGAGGAGGTCAAGAGAGAGATGATGGTGGATTTATCAGTCCAAATTAGTGGATGGGGAGGCAGAGTGGAGATCAGGTCAGAACAGCTGAATAGAGCCTCAAAGGTGTGCCCTGCTATGTGAGTGGGGCTTGCTATTAGTTGGATCATGATGAGAGCTTCCAAGTTATCAATGAGTGGACAGGTCATAGTGTTAGAGGGATCAACAAACCAGACGTTGAAGTCTCCTAATATGGTGAGAGACGGGTGCAGTATCAGGATGGCTGAAGGGCAGTCACTAAGGGAGCCTGCAAAGTTACTACTGTAGCCAGGAGGTCTGTAACGTAGTAAGAAACTGTGGGTGAAGGAGGGAGAGAATTAGAATTTCACTAGCAATGATTTAAGTTGGTGTTGCCAGGATGTTTCTCAGAGTGTAAGACTGTGAGGCTCTGTTTGTGAAGGATGGCTAATTCTCCAGCTTTGCTGGACCTATTGTGCACAATTAGGCAGAAGCCAGAGGGGAAAGCCTTTTGTGCAAAAGGTTCAAAGTCATCAGAGAACCAGGCTTTAGTGATGAAGACGATGTGTGAGTTTTCATCAGAAACATAGTAAAAAATGATGTGTTTGATTTTGTCACAGATGTGGCATTGATGAGGATGCAAGAGAGCAGGTAGGGTTCATGAGGGGGGAGGTTTTGGAGTGTGGAGTGGTGTGCGGGTGAGTGGGGAAGGGGATGGGTGCTCAAGATGCAAACATCTGGTTGGAGTCCCAGTGGGGTGTTGGGGTGGGGAGACGTGTGTATGGTGGGGGAGGGAAAGGGGATGATGGTAGGCAAAAGGGATTCAGGGGGAGGTTCAGGGGGAGGTCTCAAGCTGATGGGGAAGAATGCTTGTGAAGGAAATGTTCTTGGGAGGGTGAGGGTAGAGGTGGGGGTTAAAAGGTCTATCTGACAGGGGGCAGAGGAGAGTGCTCAAAAGTGATTCTGATAGATAGGGCAAGCAAAGAGTCAATTGTGAAGCATTTGAAAAGAATATAACATTTAAGCCACTGAACATTGAGATTTATGAATTATAGAGAACAGGCATTGCCCAAGCCAAGAGAAACACAAGCATTGCCCCAGCCAAGAGTGAATCAAGCATTTCCCAAAGCCAAAGAGTGGTGCAAGCATTGTCCTAGGCCAAGAGTTGGCCACATTGCCCATGCCAAGGGTGTACCAGCATTGTCTAAAGCCAAAGAAACGGACAAATAGGCCTATGATTAAACTACTCAGGTTGGTAGGAAACATAGAGGCAAATTGAAGTTTGAGAAAAGAGAAGATTGTTCTCCAAAAGTTCATATAACTTACATTGCCAAATCCAATAAGAGGAAAGGTAGAATTACATCCGTAAGGGCATTTTGGTTGTTGATATTGTAGAAAGACAAGAGTGGTAAACAAGCTTCCTTTCTGAAAGTTGAGTGTTCAGAGGAAGACTGCCTTGCCTACATGAAGTGTCTGGAAAGTTGCTGAAAATCACAAGGTTGCAGACTGTTGAAGCTGTGATAAAAAAGTTTGTTAGTAGAATTAAAACTTCAGATGCACAATTAAATGTGGAACATTATGGGGCAGGCGAGTAGACCCACATGGTGAAGTATTGCAGACGTTTTCCAGATGGAAACACTTGTGCTGTGAATGTCATCCTGACAAAGCTATAAACTGTGATTCATAATACTATAAAGACTTGAGAAGTGCTAACCAGAAGCTGTGTTTCTTGACAGAAGTTGTGTTTCTTTGAATCTGACAAGGAACTGTATTTCTTCTTTGACATTTCTAAGTTGTGGCAAAGCATTTTGACTCAGAACATCATTGATGCTATTTGATGAAGTGGAGATTATTATTCAAAGAAGAGGAGAAATCTTTCTGTTGGTTGAACATTGGTTAATAGAACTTTCTTTTGACAAAGGACAGGAGCCCAGAACTGAATTGCAACTTTGTTATAAACATGGATTGTTGTAGCCCTTCGTTGGCTGCCCAGGCAAGGTTGTCCTGGGAAAGCCCCTGAAGAGGAATGTTCCAGTCACATGGGCAATGTTGTGAGGACCAATGGGGAATTGGGATGTTGGGCATGCAGAGGAATGGAAGGCGGGGCTGGGAGGGATCAGGAAGAAAAAAAACAATGTCAAAGAGCAGGTAAACTGCTTAGTTAGTGAGCAATCACACACAAATGGCTAACCAGACCTGAGGGCTGCAGGTGGTGCAGAGAAATGGAGCGCAAAGCTCCTGTGCCGAGATTAAAATGCACTAATGCCAGCACCTGGATCCTGTAAAAGCCAACTGAGGTATCCCAACCTGGCTGTAATTAGCCTCTGCTGTCTCATGCTTATCACCTGAAGGCAGAGTGCTCTGGTATTAATTTCCCTATATTATTTCTGAATGGCTTCTGTTCTTCAGTGATGGGTGTCTTTTGGTACATCTCCTGAATTTCTATCAAGAAAAGTCCACGGTTGATTTTATGTTAGCACGTGAATTCTATTATTAAAATTCATATGTTACATCTGTATCAACTTGTAACCCTACCTTAAGTGTCAGATGGTAGATTGACTAGCACGATCTCTCACAGTTCGCATAGTGGCACGTGTGATATCCCGCCACACACACAGCCTTTGGTGTCTCAGCTTTTTTACTTGTAGGTAGCGTGTCCTGGTGGATTTTCCACTTGACTATTTCCAAGTGGTTTCTACTGGATCTAGTTGCTGAAATAGGGGATTTATTTGATATCTTCTGAACTGCAATGCTACACTCTCCATCTCCATGCCCTCAAACCTGGAGACAGCTAACTGCACTCTTTCCCTTGCTACTCACACCTCTTTTCCTCACTACCTCTCTTTCCCTTGACCCCTCTTTCTTTTACTCTTCACTGCTTCATATTCCCTCTCTGCTCACAGCCCATCCTGGCAATGCTTATTCCAAGGCTAAAACTATTGGCTTTGCCAATGCCTGTTTAGTTTTTATGCACACTCAATTTTGACACAATTGGCCTGAGGTACAGATAGAAACGGTGATATGCCCAGCTTCACACAATTGACACAATTTGACACAAATATGAATTGTCTTTAAAAAAATCATGTTGGGAAAATCAAGCGTGTCTCACTTTTAGAGAAGACATGAGCGCAAGAGAGCATTCTTATCTCCAAAAGGCGGTGCAGTTGAAATATTGGATTAAAACATTGCAAATTGATATTACCAATTGAAATATGAAATGCAAAGAAGGAAACACCCTGAGAATTAATGTTTGAGAAGTTGATAAACATAAAGAGGCAATACATAGTTCCAGATTTCAGAGGTGATGAAATGTTACATTTGAAAATAAAAGTAGAGCACTCATGCAGAATCCTGCTCTCACCTGCTGTGGCTTCACCCAGCAGTTGGCACTTGTAGCTTCATTCCATTTAATTGTGCCCCCAAAAGTATTAGTGCCCCAGGTGCTCCCACTGCACTATGCGCCCTGGGCAGACACCCAGGCCGCCCTTTTCCCCCATGATGGAATGGGTCCCTTCCATATCCTATCAATCATGTGGTTCTCTCAACTGGAGTAGGAGGGGCCCGCCAGTGGCTTCCACTCAGGGCGCATGTACACTAAACCACTTATATGTGCTAGGCTACTGAGGGTTGGGTAAAAACATCAACTCCTTCGTGTTACTCCTGTGTCTGAGCCAAGGACAAGTGACACAGATACGCGCTAAGCTAAAACTCCCAAAACTCTAGTGTACACCTAGTCAAGAAATGGAAAAGACTGCTTGGCAAGGCGAATATCCCAAAATGATGGTACAGGTGAGGTACATGGTCTACCTCCCTACTGTGTGCTTGCACAGACCTTCCACTGCGGTTGCTTGTTGAGGTGCAGTCCCTAAAGTGCCACTTACTCAACTGATGTTACTTGTGCCAAGAAGGGATGGGGACCCCTCTTATCCTGGGCTGGGAGGCCTATCACAGTGGAAGCTAGAGCCAGCCCTAGTCCAGAGCGGGAAGCTAGCCGTTCAGTTGGGAGGGTGCCAGTGGCTGTCCCTTCGCTATGTGCCCTTGTTATTGAAAAAGGTACCACTCCTAATCACGCCATACCTCTATTTCTAAATCTGGGCAGTTTCTCTCTGTTCTAGGGAACTACAAATACCAGCAGCCACAGCGACTTACTGAAGAGACAACATCCAACAAGAGCCTTTCCGGGGGTACCAGGTATTAGTGCAGCACAGCACCATGGAGCTGCTGTACGACATGGAAAAACCGAACAAAACCAGTGTCAGCGTGTGTGTGTGTGTGGAAAACTACCATCCGCTCCGTACAACAACTGTGCACATCTGCACCAGAGCCGCTTGAGGCAGAGCAACTGCTTACCGGTAACAGATCCACAAGCAGCCCTTTAACTAAGACTGCCATACCAAAGACATCACATGACCTGGATCTTTGATCATTGCAGCCGCCGCTGATGATCTGCGGCCGATCTGCACGAGAGAAAGGGACAGGGCTCAAACCCCTTTCTATGTACTTCAATGACTGTAACATCTCGTGAGTGGGAGGGCAGGGAAACGATTGGTACGTGGAACCAGATGGGGGGGACAAATGGAGGCAGGGCGGGGAAGATATAAGGGACACCAGGAAACAGGATGCTGTGGGTTGTTTGGGTGAGGTCACAGGAGGAGGAGGCGGCAAAGACTAGAACGAGGAAGGACGGTGGAAATGACCGTGGAGGCAGTTTATAGAGAATTGGGATATCGGCTCATGAAAGAGAGTGGTAGAGTATGCAAGCAAGGTGTGTGAGTGAAAGTGGTAGAAGGAGAGTAGGGAGTGACTGGAGGGTGACTGCAGAGTGAAAGGGAGGTTACTGAGAAGGTGGGGTGGAGTAGTGGTGGTGTGGAGGTGGGAGGAGTGGTAGAGTAGAGGTGGGACTTTCAGAGGATTGGAGGAAGAGTACGAGTGCAGTGGAGGTGTGTCGTCTTCATTGTGTGCTGTCTCATCCAATCCTAAAATGGAATTCCTTGGTAGGGGATTCACGTAGTATGGATAGATTCCTGATGCTTGTGGCAGGTTTTTAATGGTGAAACATTTAGGCAAGTAAAATCACACATTTTTCTTTTTTTCTCTGACGTTAGCAATTCAAGCATCTGATATCTAATGATTGTGAAAAGTTTGTGTCCAATGTTTGTCCAGTAATGAGCATCCCCTTACTTGATCTCCTAACATATATTGTCATCACATGTGTCTGAATCGATAATCGTGTGGTATTTCTTTAACCCATATTGGTTTTATGTGCACTAGTGATGGTCATAGTATGTTGGCCGACGTGTTTCACACCTGGGGTGCTTTACCAAGGCCTACAATTAATTAGGAATTGGTGAATTTATCTTGTAGTAATTTAAGATTTGGCTTCTGAATGGTGCAAGAAGCAACATGAGAAAGAAATGGCATTATTTAGAGGTTGATTCATATGTGCATCAGGTGGGCACCTAAAAGTGGCGGGATTTTGAAATCACTAGCCACAGTTGGGGTGGCGGATGCTTGAGGGGCAAGGGTGTCAATTTCTAGGGTATCCAATAACTCAGTCTTTCAAAGTTAAGGTCTTCCTTCCTATTAGTAGTCACCCTTCTTTGAAACTTTCAATGAGTGTTTCCACTCTGTGCTGGTCACAAGGGACAATGGACCTCATTAAGGATTGGGCGGTATCCTGGCAGTAAATGCACCGGATCACGAGCTGCGGGAAGTGGGAGGGGCGGGAAGTCCCCATTCCCATTAGATCCATTGGACACAGTGGGGCATATTGGGCGCAATTACACAGCGGTAATTGTGCCGCAAATGGGCAGAAAGTAGCAAGATTTGCCTCCAGCTCAAAGCTGGAGGTAAATCACCAACTTTGCGCCCAAACTCGGGATTGGGCAGAGCAGTATATGGTGATAACGCTATTATCGCTGCCTTTTTACCACTCCACCCAACCCCTGATGATGCCCAATATGTATTAGGTCAATATCAGATGCACAAATTTCAAATGAGAGAGAAAAATGGAGAAAAAAAAATCCTTTCACTTGAAAACAATATTTCACCATTAAAAATGTGACAAAAGTATCGACATGACATCAGAAATCTGTCATATTAAATCAATCTGATTCTTGCGTCTGCCTCGACCCCTGCGCTCCCTAAAATGTTGTACTGCCACTGGAGCAAGAGTCTGTACCACGAGTACCCTTAGGATATATTGTGTCAAAAAAGGTGGTGGGATTCATTAGTGGTGGGTGCCCCCAAACTCTATTGATTCGTTTGTTCTCTCCACGGTTCCATTTCAGAGCCGTGATATACGTGTATGGGAGAGAGTCACTTTGCAATCTTTCAACACAAGGCAAGGCTGAAACAGGGGCAAGAAATAGCGGTCGAGTGAATTGTTTAGACACTTACCTCCCCCTGAGGGTATGAGTCTTGTTTTTACTATTTGTACTTTGCACCTACGTGCACCTTGCACCCACCACATGCCTGTGGCAATTTGGTGAACTCGTGATACAACACGGTTGGGTTAGAGGATGAGAGCACATACTCTTAAACCACTCTTCCTTTTAGGTTCACGTGGGATTGTTGAGTTCGTGATTATCAACACAGATCCTTGGCCAGTGGTGGTAGTGTCCTGTAGAGTAACGTGGTGTGTATTGAGCGTGCACTGATTAAAGTTGTGAGTCACTTAACTTGGTGGTCACTACGGGGTAGTGAGATGAGTATCTCATACCCCTCGTAAAATCTGAAGATTAGTGATTGGTTGCGTTGTGCTCATACCAGTTCTGTTGTCTTCTTCTCTTGGTCTTCAGAATGTGTTTAAACGTCCACAATGAAGACGTTCCCCTCTTCATCTTAACTTAGCAGTATTTGCATTGGCAAGACTGGTACCGGTGAGTCTTACTTGGGTTAGTTACAGCCTTGTAAGTTGATTTGAGGTACATTACTAACTCAGGTCCCTTTTCTCTTTCTCTCCTTGTTTATTTCCTTGGCTATATCCCCCTTCCCCTTCCTTTTTCAGCGGGTTGTCTTTTACTAAAGGCCTTCAGTCACTTGGAAGCACCCCAGCGTGGAGACATACCTCACCTTCTCAGACAGTTCAAATAATGTTTCTTTGATTATGTTCATGTATTGTGTATAGTGGATTTTGTTTTGGATCCCCTGATGAAGTTCAAGCAATTTGTTCCAAATGTAAATGAATGAAACATGTCGGCATATGAGCACCTCAAATTGTAAGGTGCGGTTCATCAACCAATTCAGTGGTTACAGTCACCCCAGTAGCAGTTTCAAGGGATAGGCAATTAATAGATAGGTGATTAATAACATACCTTCAACAAACCAAGAAAAGTGGTTGTTTGAAGGTGCTACCTACCAAAGCGTTACTATACACCAGGGTTTAATTTTCTTTGTGTTGCTCTGTTTAGATTTGTATAGGCAGGAGCTTTTTGGGTGTATAGGTGACACCTAGGCAGGTTTGTGTTGTTTTTTTTATCAGTTTTTTTTATATATTTTATTTAAAACTGATTTAGAACTTGTATTGTGTTTTTGTATTTGATGTTTTAGTAAGAGTGCACTATGTTTTACACCTTTTTAAGATGTGTTGATTTTTAAGATTACTGTGTATTGTGTTTTCTCTTTAATAAAATTGTATTTTGTTATATTTGTTTTTCAAAACCTTACACTCGGTCCTTATTTGGTCCACGGACCGAGAGTGGGAGCAGTGGTAGAGTTTGAAGAGGAGAGAGACGGTTTGCTCCTTTTTTGTCTAGTATTTTCCACAAGGCTTTGAAAGGAGTTTGGAAGAGGCGTCTATAAATGACTCAGTTGGTCTCTCATAGTTATTAGTTGCCCCCAATCTTCAACAAAATACGAGTGCAATTTTGATGATGGACTGGGCAATGATAGGGCTTAACTGCTTTTCTGCTGTCCAGCTTCTATGCACTAGCTAAGCTGCTAAGCCTCCTTCATGGCCTCACCATCTCAGGAGGGCAAAGCACCACCTAGAAAAAAAAGAATAAAAACAGAGAAAGTAGACACTGTCGTAACAGGGGCCCCCACAGCCCCGCGGTGCGGGGACCCCGCGACCACATGTTCTGGGAGGGGGCCCCACTTGGAGTTAGAAAAAAAAGAAAATATTTTTTTTCAACATTTCTTTTTTTACATTTTCTTTTTGAATTTACTCTGCATTTATAAAGAAATTATTTCTGTAACAGAAATAATTTCTTTATGAAGGCAGAGTGAATACAAAAAGAAACTTCCTATTTGAAGTCCGGGACTACCCCCCACCCCATGACATCAAGACCCTAGGCTGGAGGCCTCCATGTCATGGGGTGGGGGAAGCCCCATGACTTTAAAAATAAATAGTTTACATCTGTGCACTTTTCTGTCCGCCAACTGCTCTGTAGGTCAGCCAGGTCAAGTCAACATAGCCCACAATTTCAGTGGGGGGGGGGGAGTGCTGAAGCCCAGCCAGCTCAATGGTGTTGCACCACTACTTGTGTTTAATGCTTTGATTACAAATTGCTAATCTTCATTACACCTAGCCCTATTCTTCCTCATCCCAGTATTTATGTATGAGGCAGTACTTGTGTACGAGGCACTATGCCTCACACACAAGTACTGGGATAAGGTAAAGGTACATGAAGGTAATGCCTGACTTAGCTACCTGTAATCTTCATTACTCCTAGTCCCACTCTTCCTTATCCCAGTATTTTCCAGTGAGGCAAGGGGCCTCATTCGTAAGCACTGGGACAAAGAAGAGGGACGTGGAGGTAATTCTGGACCAATGAGCAGATTTTTGAAGTTGGGGTAGGGAATGGGAGGGAGAAGGGATGTGTGGGAGGTGGGGTTGTGCAATAAATAATAATGGTCATCCATTTCCATGCTAAGCAGGCATGATATGTGGTATTAGTGGCTAGAGAGGCATTTTGGTGCAGCCAGTCTAGTCATTCCTCAGTTTAGTATGACTTTTATTAACTGAGAATTTCAGATACAGCAGTCCTGCTAAGTGTAATTACCTGGCTAGACTGGCATTTGGGTTCTGCCAGTCTAGCCGTTTCTTACTGCGGCACTGTATATTTTTCAGGGCATCTATGATAACATTATATGATATGATAAGTCATATATAATGCACCTGTACACAAGTGTTTTTAGGCACGACAAGACAAGGGAAGGAAAACAGAGGGAGGACAAGACAAATGATCTTACTAAGCCTTGTGTCATTCAGATCGTGCAAGTGCGAGAATGAGAAGTGCAAGGAGAAAGGGAGGGGGGAAGGGAGAGGGGAGGGGAAAACAGGGCAGCAATGCTCTGAGTAAGTGAAGCCAGGGCCGTGCGGCTCTGGGAAGTGCAAGGAGAACAAGGGACTGTAGGGTTACAGTTACAGCCCCTAACCGCGTGGTAGGCCTGGAGGCAATGCAAGGGTGACTGATCAAGAAAGAGCCTGGACTCAGTGAGACTGAGGGTAGCCAAGCAACCAGTTGGTACAGCGGACAGGTAGGTTAGGTAGGTCAGCAGGGGAGGAAGAAAGAGAAAGCAGAGGAGAAGAGGAATGTTTTGAGCTGCTTCCAGAACTTCGGGTGGTCCGGCTCAAGTTTGGGAGGGGCAGGGAGGCCATTCCAGAGGGAGCCACCTGCAGGGGAGAAGGATCTATCCCCCACTCTCTGCCTGAAGAAGCATCTAAACTTTAGGGCTCGAGATGGAAGGTATTTTGGAAGACAGCATAGGATGTAGTGCAGATCCCACCCCCAGAAAGCCTTGTGGACATTGCAAAGGGTGTTGAACTTGATCCTTGTAGCCACTGAGAGCCAGTGGAGAGATTTCATGGCTGGAGAGATACAGTCTCTGGGCTTGAGGCCAAGGATAAGTCTTGCAGTCCTGTTATGGATTAGTTGCAGAGGGCGGAGAGTAGAGGAAGGCAGATTGAGAAAGTGGCTGTTGCAGTAGTCCAGCCTAGAGAGAACCAGAGCTCTGGAGACATTGAGCTTCTGGGGTAAAGTGAGAAAGGAGGAGGTGCTCCCTTTGAGGAGGTGCAGCTGGTAGTGGGACTTCTTGGCGACATCCGAGATGTGAGGAGAGAAAGAGAAAGTGTATTTGAAGCTGACACCAGGAATGAGCGAGAGAGGAGAGTAGGCTGAGGGGAGCCTAACGGAAAGCTGGGTGCCATCCGCATAACACTGTAAGTTAGAGGAGAAGGGAGAGATCAGGTGGGCCAAAGGGGCCATGTAAAGGTTGAAAAACCAAGGTGAGAGGATAGAGCCCTGGAGAACGCCACATGTATAGAGAGGTGGTGGAGTGAAAGGGACTAAGTTGGACCTGGGAGGGGCGGTCCAAGTGGAAGGAGGTCAGCCACTCCAGGACCTGATCCATGATGCCCAGGTTCTCACGGAGTCAATTGATCAGGATGGCGTGGTTGACCGCGTCGAAAGCAGAGGAAAGTTCCAGTAGGATGAGGACAGAAAGAATGCTGGAATCAAGGTTAGAGATCAGATATTCACAGGTGTTCAGGAGAGCAGTTTCCATGCCTCTGGCAGCTCTTAAGCCAGACTGATGGTCATGGAGACAACCAACAAATTCAGTGTGGAGAGCAAGCTGGCAGTTGGCCAGCTTTTCCAAGAGTTTGGGAGAGGGAGAAGTTCCAGTGGCAAAAGAATGATTACAGAAATCGGCCAAGGGTGGATCAAGGGTGTCAATGTGGTCCTTGATGGTTCTGGAGGAGCAGGCAAGCACCTGTTTAGACGACACTTCCATAGATGGGACTTGTCTAGAAACCTCGCCAGTTGTTAGAGAGAAAGAGGAGAAAAGAAGAAGGAGAGGGAGAGATGGCCAAACGGGGCCGAGAGAGGAAGAGGGAGAGGAAGAGGAGATGGTGGACAGGATGTCCTGAGTTTTAGCGTAGAAGCGAGAGGTCAAAGCCGTACAGAGGGCCTGTTGATGGAACAGGAGAGGTTGAAACCGCAACAGGATTGGCCAGTTCCTTGCAGGTTTGAAAGAGTTTGGCTGTGTTGTTAGAGGCCGCAGAGACGCAGGCTTGAATGTGTGCTCTCTTCTTGATGAGTCTCATTGCTTCGACTGGCATTTTGGTGCAACCAGTCTAGGTATGTCTTAATGAGGCCTGGCATGCTTTACTGTAATGCTATTATGTGTCTACACTGGTCTACATTGTGCAACAAGTTGGACATGTTTTCGTTGTGGCATGGCATTTTTAATAGCAAAGCATTAATGTTCATGTGCACTGTTGGTGACTTGCATGCATTGGATTGGTGTTACCCTACAAAACAATAGCAAACACTGTAGCTTTTTAGCCAATTGTTCTCAGAAAGTGTGCTGTATACTGCATTAAAACACATATTTATATCTTTCTCCCATGCAGTATGTGGCATGCACCTTCAGCAACATGATCGTGCGTATTGCGCAAGCGTGGTAATCTAGGCCGGCCCAGAGTGTGGCGCGACTCGTGATTTGTTGCCGAGTTGGGGGGGGGCGCTCAGCATGGCTCGCAGGGGGGTCCCCAGATCTTGTGTTACGCCACTGAAAGAAGCACTTCTCTTCCTACACTCCAGGACTCTGGAAAACACTACCTCCATTGATTGGATTCCCCATTATCCCCTCAACTTCAGGTTGAAACTCAAGAGCCTACTCTCCATGGAAGACCGCTTCAGACACTGTCTGCTGCTTTATTGATGCCCCTGCTTCATTCTGTCAAAACACACACACACGCGCACGCGCACGCGGACAACTGAATTGCTTCTATGTGCTCAGATGATTGCTGGATCAAAGATACTGATGTGCATTAGGATGCACACTTGTAATGATTCGCACGGCCCTTCTCTCGCACACTGCACGCCGTGCAAACAATGGCTTGGCGCCATGTTAAGAACTTGGCTTTCCCTCCTGCTTCAAAGAGTCAGCTGGCTTCTGTCTTCCCTTCAGGGCCGAAGGGGGATTGTTCCACAAGGCAGACCAGATGCAGGAATGTTGTCCTTGCAGCACATGTGCGGTGTCTTGTCTCATCCAGTCTGAGACAGGAAGGCATTCCTTCTAGCCAGAGACAATGGTTTGATTAGAGATGTTATGAAGCGGCAGCATGCCACCTTATGGATGTTTGGTGATTTCTTTGAAATGGAGCGGTGTAAATGCTTCCCACAAATATGAAGGCGCAACCAAAGGCAGCAAGGCAGCCCACACCAACCAAGAAGGGCTTGGAGGGTTGGGCTCTCCCCAAGAAAGAAATAATGGCTTAAAATGGTGCCTTTTACAGCATACATTCTTTGAAAAATTGGGTAAAACGCTACTCAGTTTGCCATCTGTTTTGTAGGATAATAACGCACAAATCCAATAGGTGCAAGCTACCAACAGTGCACAGGAGCATTTTCCAATACATTTTCATTATGCCATTGCCAAGAAGTGTAGGCTAGTCTCAGCGCATATTTAAAGTCATCATGCTGGCCTTTTCCCCTTGATACTCATTTAATAATGCCTTGCCAGAGTAACAAAGTGATATCCAGACAGAATGCCTCAATATAGGCTTGTCTACCCAAGTAAAACTCTTATCATGTGTTTGTTATTCTTGATTCCCCAGTAAGCAATGCCATTACATGGTAAGAATATATATCCACACACACTGCAACAATGTAGTCCAGTCTAGCAAACTATTACCACTTATCATATTTGCTTCCCCCTTAATGCCCAATGCAAAATGCCATCTACAGTAAGAATATTTATCCTGACTGACTGCACTCATGGGAGCCAAGAAATAGCACTCACCATGTTTGCTTTACCCTTGATGCCCAATAATAAATGCCATGCCACAGTAAGAATATGTATCCAGACTGGACCCACCAATTTAGGTCAGCCTACCCACATAATAACACTAAGTATGCTGACTCTTTCTTTAATGCCCAGTAAACATGCCATGTCTCAACAAGGTACATGAAAACCTTGGTGCTGCTCTACAAATGACACTCCCCCCATGCATAAAAGCACTCATCATATTTGCTTTACCCTTTATTCACATGACAAATGCCATGCCACAGTAAGAAAATATGTTCTAGACACCCCAACCTCAATGGGAGTCCTGCTCCCCAGCCATGCACACTTGGATTCATGCAGCATTCATTCATACACATAATCCTCTCATTCAAACCCTCACCCATACCGCATTCATACACATTCACATACGCACCATTCATGAAAACACTGTCACTCTTTCATTTACACACACTTTTATTTGCTGAAGTCATACATAGTCACACGTGCACCCATACATCATTCATGAATTCTCTTATTTACACACACACACACACACAAACAACATACACTGTCATCCTTCACATGCATACTTGGAGACACAAACCCTTGCATGCACACATACACACATAGCTACATTTGTTCTTACCTGCAGCCCTGGTCCAGACTCTCCCTGCCACAATGACCCTCTGACTTCCTCGCAGCACACAACAGGAACTAGGAAGATGAGAAAGCTTCCTGGTTCCCGAGACATGCACGGTGGAGCCGTAGAACTCCTTCATGTTACTGTTCGACCCTGAATATGTCTGGAAGTGCAAGAGCACGCTCTATGTACATTAAAGCCAGTGGTACCCGACCTGCATCCCCAATGGGCCATGCAAGGCCAGGGCAGAAAAACACCTCTGGCCTTGCATGGTCCATTTAACTTGGATGCCAGGACATGTATGCTGTCAGAAGGAAACCACACTTCCCTTTGACAGTTAAAGCCAGCCCAGGAGCACTTTCTTAGCTGCTTGCTCGTCTGTAATGGCAGGCCGCTGCCTGATACCCATTATGGCAAGCCACTCCTGGTTTCAGAGAGCATTCTAAAACTGTACTCATGCATTGAAGTCAAGAGCTAATTCCATATTTCTCACTGGATCCCACTGCGTGATTCAGGCTAATTTATTTTATCTCACTGAGGTCCAGTTTCATTGGGGCTCATTACACGGTAGGCGGAGTACCAAGGTGCTATTAGCACCTTGGTCCATGCCGGCAAAATACTGGCACCGCCTTGGTGGAAGGGGAATTACCGCCCTATTCCAAGGTTGGCGGGGCGGTAATTCCCCCTTCCCCCATTGCCCTTCCCCATTTCCATTTCTATGGGAATGGGGAAGGCGCTAATTACGGTGCCGCAAATTGCGGTACCGTAATTAGCACCCTGAGCAGGCGTTAAAGTACCTACCCGCAAAGGGACCTCGTAGTAAGGCGGTAAGGGTTAACGGTCACCGGTACCATTACCGGTGACCGTTAACCCTTACCGACTTCCGTGTAATGAGGCCCATTGTCTCCTAAAACCAGGAGCACTGAGAAAAAGTCAGAACACCAGTGTTAAGTGTTTTGTTTATGAAGAAATGGAGCCGTTCTGTTGAGCCTGCACACATCTATACTTAATTCAGTTCGCTGTGTTGCAAGAGGGATTGCTAATCTGGTTTCTAAGAGATGCACACACACCAGATTTTCAGGACAACTAGTGGCTTTGTAAAAATACCTCCCATTTAGATTCACTATGTTCAAATGTATTTTTTGTCGATATCTTGATAATATTGTAAACCCAACTTGGAGACACCCGGCTGTTGCACAGTGCAAGGCTACTCACTCACGAATGCACAAGAATAGATTAAATGTAGATTGTGACAACAATTCCTTTCAAGTTACTGGGAGGCAGCTAGTAGCACTCTGTAAAATAAACAAAATGTGCTGTAACTGGCTCTGATCTAGGACTCTTTCTCTGTCTGTCTGGCTCACTCCCTCTCTATGCATGCTCTTTCTCTTTCTGTCTCTCTCCGTCTCCCTCACCCTCCCTCTATCTCTCACTGTCTCTGTCTTTGTCTCTTTGTGTAGGTGAGAGTCTCATGGACAGTTGAACATTTTCTTGAGCCACCTCACTATTGCTTACAGAAGCATAACCAGAGAAAAAACACAGATATCCTGGATTAGCGAGGGATGTTATTTTGGTGAAAAGTAGAATGAGAGCATCACCGGCCTAAGCATTTCCAAATTGTAGGCCAAACCTGGTATGTGGAGACAAACATTGTCATCTTGTGTGTCCTTCAGGAACATTGCCATCACACCAATGGCGAATTGTCATTTCGAATGATCAGTTCCAATATTTATTTCACTCTTAAGAAGAATGTACCACTTGTCTTACTGAGAAAAGCCCACGATCAAAACCTAGAATAATAATGTATATTATTTTATGATAGAAAGTTATTATTCAGAGATGGACAGTCTGGAACACTCCTATTGTACTCTTTGGAATTGCGCCTTTCAGAAAGCGGAATGAGACAAATAGCACCATTGAGGGTTCCTTGCAGCTTTGCTTAAAATCAAAGAGCATTTTTGAATAAAAACGACCATCATTTTTTATAATTGACAAACATCTGTGTGGTAAAACTGTTGTTTGTGCACTACGTACCTAGTTCTTCAATGTGCTTTGTGCACATTTCATTTTTCACAACACTCACCCAAATATCTACTCATTCTGACGGCCTAAAATGTGGATATGAGGATAACATGGTTGCAACATCTGTCACTCTGTTAGGGTGTGAGGGCCTCCTCCTACTTGTTTCTGCAGATAATCTTTCATCTCTCCAAAGTCAGAGGCATCACAGATTTTTAGAATAGGATGGACAATCGTGTCTCCCACGTAGCTGCTTAGTGCAGAAACACACACACATTTTCAATGCCTTCCTCACACACCGTCTGTTGTTTTCTGAACAGAGGCCTAAGTCTTTCTTCTCCTCATCACAAACAGAACCATGGAAACCAGCAGCTTTCACGTAAAAAGTGGGTCACAGAGTAACTCAGCTTTATTCTGCTATGTGCACATTAGAGGATCATCTTTCTTCCCCCCTTTGAAGCCAAGAAGTGGCTGCAGTGCAGGTATGGAGTCCTGCAGAGGTATGGAGTATATGGATATGATTCCTAGAGTCTAGCTCTGATTTCAGAGAGGCTTAGTTTTCTCAACAACATTCACACCCCATAAAGAACCTTCTAGGACTGGAGGAGGGCGGCCGTGAAAGCAGGAACAGCACATTTTACTCAGTTGTGGACTCATAAATTGAAGTAAACACTCACTTGTGAGTGTCCTCAAAGCCACATGTGTGTTGGCGTCAAGAACAGTGCATTTGTGTCCCTCTCAGTCGACCCGGCAGGTCCCTGTTCTGCTATTATACTCATTCTGCTCTTCCTCACAGGAACCTAGCTATCAGACAACTATAAAGCCATTGAGAATGAAGCAATACCCCACAACCATAAATGAGTACACGCCAATAGAGAAAACCCGGAGAGGAGGCGGCATCGCAATTATACACAAAGAACACGTCCGAGCATCTCGAATCATCACAACCAACGCAGAAGACTATGAATCCCTCCTCATCAAGATTGAACTCAATGACCAATCCAACATAGTATTCCTCCTGATCTACAGACCACATTCATACAACCCCAACTTTGCAATGAAACTAGCAGACGAGGCCACCATGCTATCAATCCACCACGACAACCTAGTCATACTGGGAGACTTCAATATATGGGTCGAAAAAGAAAATGAGTCGACAACAAACTCACTCTGCATACTCCTGGAAACTTTGTACTTCAAGCAAATAGTATATGGTTCCACACATGACGCCGGACACACCCTGGATGCAATTTTCTGCACGGAAGGACTATGTGCATCTGCGCCATCTACACCAATAGTATGGAGCGACCACTACTTAATACCCTTCTACGTCACATCCCAAACTCGCCTACTAGCTGGGAAGGAAACACTCCATACCTGCAAGAAAAGAAATTGGAAGAGCCTGGACCTAGAGGCCCTTAGAAACCTTCTAGCCTCAACAGCCCCAAGCGAAAGAGAACACATTGAATCAAGCATAGATACAGAAGAAGACACAATCAACAATTGGATGACCAAGGCCCTTGACCAATTAGCCTCAGCCAAAACATTCAAAGCAACACCAAAAACACTGACAGCAAAATGGTTCACAGAAGAAATGAAATAACAAAACAAAATGCAAAAGGGTCCAAAAATTGACAGCATAATAGTCCTGACAAGACAAAATAAAATACCAGTGGCAACTCAAACTATACAAAGCAACAGTACTGAAAGCAAAAAAAAGCTCTACTTCGCCACAAGAATAGAATCGGCAAACAATCCACTGGAAGAATTCTTTAAAATCATCAAAGAGATAAAAAATCCTCTTCATGCAAAAACTCCATCACACCAACACAAACACTTTGTGACAACATCACCAACCACCCCAGAGGAAAAATAAACACAATCCAGGAGACCACCAACCTAGCCCGGGCAAATACAACCTCGACTGCCGGACTACAGACACCGGAGGAAACACAGATTACAGCAAAACGCATCTGCCTAGAAGCAAAGGAAACCTTCACCACACTGATCAAGGACCAACCTTGCACGATCTCCAAGGGACCTCTGACCCTGGATATCTTCAAAGTAATCCTCAACCACAGAACCCCAGCAACACACTTCCGGAACCTGATGAATCTATCAATCTAAAGAGGAATAGCACTGTCCTCCTTCAAATCAGCATATGTGAAACCGCTGATAAAAAATGAATCAGAAAGCTCAGAAGACCCAAGCAACTACAGACCGATATCCAACCTGCCCTACCCAGCAAAGATCCTGGATAACCACGTGTACAAATCCTTCTTAAACACTTCAAAACAAATGGAATACTTGATCGATCTCAAGTTGGCTTCAGATCAATGAGAGGAACAGAATCAGCACTTCTATCGATATGGGACAACCTGAAAATAAATGCCCAATTGGTGCACATATCAGCGGTTTTGGACACAATAAGCCATGCAATACTTATAAAAAGATTGATGGAATGTGGCATACAGAAATCCGCACTATAGTGGCTTACCTCGTTCCTAACAAACCAACTAAAAGAACCTACCTACCACCGTTCACCTCAAACACAAAAAATCCATCCTGCGGAGTCGCACAGGGTTCCAGCCTCTCCCCTCTATTTTTCAACAGCTACATGTGCCCACTGATGAAAATCATTTGATCCTATGGACATGCCGCCTCTAACTATGCAGAGGACACACAACTGATTTTGAAAACAAACAGAACACAGGAACAAAATGACAACTTCAACAACTGCCTCACAGACTTCTACAGCTGGATGACAACACACTAGCTCAAAATGAACCCAGCAAAAACAGAAATAATGCTCTCACCTGCAGGATTCAATGGAGGGGACCCACAACTGGACTGGCCAATTGGCATGAGAATGCAACGAGCGCCCACCGATGTAGTAAATAACCTAGGAATACTCATGGACAACGGGCTATCACTGGAACTCCAAGTCAACGCAATCACCAAAAAAATGCTTCTTCCTCCTACGACTACTCAGGGGATTACCCCCAACCTCTCCTTCCCTCACAGAACCCTAACAATCATATCCCTGATACTCATAAGAATAGACTACACAAACAGCCACCACCTAGGAATACCAGAAAGTCTTACCAAGATACCCCAATGTCTGCAAAATACAGTGTCCAGGATCCTATTAAGACTGAACAGAAGAGATCACATCACCCCAGTGCTGAAAAGTCTACACTGGCTACAGATTTAAACTGTGGGACGCCCGTCTTCTCTCCCTGCACCGACTCCTGCATTGTAGAACTGTTGCTTCCTGGCTACTCGCCGGTTTCTGTATCATTGTGCCTACCTATATATCTCCATGTCCAGTAGTTTTTGCCCTGATTTGTATATCTACCTTGCATCAGTGTTCCTCCTGTACACATGCCACTTTATTTGCTGCCTCTGCTCACCTGTTGTCGCTGCAACGTTTATCTGCAAGAATCACTGCCCGCTCTATCCTGTATAACGGTTGCTCCGTGACGCGTCCAGCCCAGTGTTGCTTCCACGGTGGCACCGTGATTTGCAACCGTGCTAGGCCGCATGCGATGTATTGTTGTCTGTGTGCATCTGCATAACTACGTGCAAAATTACGAATTTGTTTACTTGGCTGTTGCCTCCTCTGGGTTTTTATGCGCTACGTGAACAGCCCTGGCAGCTTGTTACTATGCATATTGATGGTTTCTCACTATTATGAGCAGTAATTCAATGATGTTTCACCACTTACCTATTGCGTTTTAAAACTGCTGATCACTCGTACCTGTCAGCCTGAATACCCTGATCACATTTGGCCTTTGCTGTTACCCTGTGTACGTTTGCCTGTGCAATATTACATCTAGAAACCCACAGCACTTTAAAACTGCTGCCTGTTGCATTTGTCTCGCCTGGATTATCCATGTCTGTTTGCTCCCTCATTTGGGCCTGAATGATTTTGTGATAATTCAAACACACTCTGCCACCATTGTGTCGATTGCCTTAATAACTGTTAGCCCCAGACCATGCTCATGCTGGCTATTACATATTGACCTTTCCAGTCACGTTCACAACAAAGTACTGCATGCCGTATGCACCCGACTAGACTCAGGAGCATTACTACTCACACGTACGCACGCTCGAGCCCGGATCAGGCTTTTACCTACATGTGTCAAACACGGTACAGTTCTCTCTTTAACGTCCACTTGCCGATCTTATTGCAGCTCATTATGTGCAGATACCACCTCACTCAATGAGCCTACATTCTATTCTGCATGATAATATCCTCAGCCTTGACACTCAGATACAGCCACAACCTCCCTCCACCCTCCTTCCCCCCTGAGTCAGCACATCCCATTATGGCTAATCCTATTAGCTGCCCTAACCACAATTGGCCACCGTGCCAGCGAGCACCCATCTCTGCCTTTGCTATGGGACAGCACCACCTACCCTATAGTTGTGAACCATTATTAACTTCCCCACCATTATCTACCACCCAATACCTGAATTCCCCTACCTTATGGTTGGAACACTTTGCAACGAAACCCACACCTAACCAACCATGCGCCCTGCACCTTAGGAACCTCAGATTAGGCTCTAGATTCCATCACTCAACCTGCCACTTACAGAAGTCCACCACTACAGCGAAATCACCTTCACCCACACAGCCACCTTCATGCTCCACTAACACCTCTCCCACAACATCACCTGACATCACTACTCATACCACCGAAGACTCGCTGATCAAGTGCGCCTTGATCAATGCCAGGTCCCTCACCGCACATGCCCTGGACATTGCTGACTTCCCCCAAGATTTTGACTTCCTAGCAATAACAGAGACCTGGCTACACGCAGCCTCTGGACCTTTATTAGCCCTCGCCATACCTACAGACTACACAATCATCAGATGCAACCGCAACACCAATCAATCTAAAGGTGGGGGTGTCGCCTTTATTCACAAAAATTCCATCGGCTTGTGAGTAGTCCCGCATCAACAGATTCCTTCAGCAGAGCTACTATCAGTCAAATTACCCATCTCAGTCAATCAAACTGCCTCCCTCCATCTCATCTACCGGCCTCCTGGTCCTATCATCACCTTCGCTGATGACATTACATCCATCCTAACAGATAAAACCGAAATCAACTCTCAAATCATCCTACTCTGTGACTTCAACATTGGCTTCCAAGACCCCAATGACCCCATAGCTCAGCACCCTAACAGACCTGGGCTTCTCCCATCACATACAGGAACCCACCCATATCAAGGGGAGAACCCTTGATTGGTTAGTCGACTTAAACTTCAATTTACAGTCTAACATACCTTGCGCGTGGTCAGACCACCACCTGATCACTTTCAACATTAAAGCTAATGTACTATACCTCAAACAAGACATTGCTCCCCCCATTCACACCAGAAATAAAAGGGACATAACATGTCAAAGGCTTCTACCACTTATCCTACTCATTTTGAACAACGTGTCATTATCTTGCTCGGGCCCCACAGCTCTAGTCGATACCTACAATGGTGCTATGCTCCATGCCCTGAATACCATTGCCCCTCTTAAGCTAAGGGAACCTAAACCACATGCTCACCTCAACTCTTGGTTCACACCACAGTTGAGAGTACTGTGCAAAGAAAAGCGAACCGCTGAAGCCCGTTGGAAAAGTCATCCCTCTGATTCCAACAAGGACAGCCTCACTTTAGCATCCCTCAAATATAAAGAGGCTATCTTCCATGCGAAAAAAGACACCTACAACAAGCGTAGTCTGCAAGCCGAGTCCAAATCTAGAGAGCTCTTCAAGATTCTGAAAGAACTAGAGTCCCCAGTTACTCCTCCTGACACCTGCACCAAAGACAGCACATGGTGTTCCAACATTCAAAACGTGCTCCTCGGTAAAATCGCCACACTTCAAGCTAAAATAAATGCTAAACAAAGCAGCCTTCAGTCCGACCACTTGCTCAACCCTTCCGCATGCACTACCACTCCCACTCCCCACGCTCACACACCCTTCACATTCTCACTACTAACTATCGCTGAAGTTGAAAACATCATCAACAAACTCAAACCCTCTAACTGCTAAGGCGACACTTGCCTAGCCCCTATCATCAAGGAGGCCACACAGGAATTAGCGCCGTTTATCACTGCTTTCATAAATTCATCTTTCAAAAAAGGAACTGTACCGGACAACATCAAAGACTCCTGGGTCATCCCTCTTCTTAAAAAATCCACCCTAGAAGCGAGCATACCCACTAACTATAGGCCCATCACAACGGTACCATTTTTGCTTAAAATACTGGACCGGGCTGCCTATTTACAGATCTAGGAGTACTTGGAATCCATCAAACCTCTCGGCCTTAGGCAATCTGGTTTCTGCCCTAGGCATGGCACCGAAACTGCCCTCATCAATTTAAAAACCCAAATTGAAGACCTGAAAGACCAGGGGTCACTAACACTCTTACTTTTATTAGACTTATCAGCAGCCTTTGATTTGGTCAACCACCAAATTTTATGCCAGCATCTCAAATCAGCCGCCCATTTCTCAGACTCAGACACTTCCTGGATCAGATCCTTGCTTGATAATAGATCTATGCGGGTCTTCTCCCATCAGCTTCCGCTGAACCTTTAGCTGTACTATGTGGTGTCCCTCAAGGATCTTGTGTCTTGCCGACACTTTATAAAGTGTTTACCAAACCTCTATTCGATATTGCTGACTATCTGGGTGTCACCTACACTAATTACGCTGATGACACGCAGATACTCATCCCTATCACAGGAGACTATATGGTGGACACCAAATCCTTGAATGATGTCTATCTGGTCATTCAGGCGTGGATGGCACAACACAAGCTGTGCCTCAATGATGATAAGACCGAGCTCCTCATCCTGGGCTCTCGCTATCGATTTAAGAAACTTGACCCAGCCTTCAGGTCATTCACCATCGCTGGCAACACCATCAAGGTATCGAATGACACTAAAATACTAGGCATCTACCTCGACTCCACCCTATCACTCTCTAGACAAACTAGTGCTGTTAGCTCAGCATCCGCCTACATGTGTAAACTTATTACTGCTTGCTGTCCCTTCCTCACCACTGCCAATTGTACTATCCTAGACAGAACACTCATCATGTCCACCATTGACTATTGCAGTGCCCTCTACCTAGGGACGAGTCAACAAAACCTAAACAAACTTCAGGTCACACAGAACAATGGCGTCAGGGCTGCCTTAAATTTTCCTAGGGATCAGCGCATCTCGGAGACCAGATGTAACCTACGCTGGCTCTCAGTAGCTCAAAGAATCTCCTTGAAAACGCTCGCCCTCACCCACAAATGCCTAGCCAACCAGGCTGTTACGCTCACCTGGCTCCCACAGGGGCGTCGATCTGAACTGGACAGCTGCGGTCTCCACCAATGTGACGCGTAGTGCCGAGATGACGGACTGGACTGGCCCACCTAGCTTCGTTTGCTTGGCCCGTAGGAATATTCTTCTGCAAATGGAGAAAGGGAATTAACCACCCGTGGAGTTGAGCGTTAACCCCACCCCCCACTCCCGCGGTTCTCCCCACTGATCACCTTTGATGTCCCCTCTTATAGTCTCACCTGATGGTTTGGAAAGATTAGCTCTCTATCCTGCATTGAGCGCAGGGGCGCGTAGATAACCAGTTGCTTCACTGGCTCGAAGGAATTGGTGAGTTCCAGAACAATATTGACTCTGAGATTCCCGGCAAGACGCCGTAAGTATGTAGTTCGTAAGAGTTCAAATGTCTGACTTTCACTCTTGTCCGATTCCTTGCAGGTTGCAGCTTGACCCTAGCGAAGAGTTCCTCATGGCAACTGGTAATATTCAGGTAAGGATTTGTATTATCCAACACAGTTCGATAAAATAATGTCAATATGTAACCTGTTGCTTTCTCCCTTATTCAGGAGCTAAGAGAAAGTATGAAGTCTCGGGGAATAATGCCTCTGGCGGTAAAATCAGGTAAGTCTATTGTGGTGAGGAGGTTGCCCTTTGTTTGTCCCTTTGTTTTCCCCTTGCTGTCCTTTTGTTTCCCCTTAGGGGCCGGGGTTCGGAGAGGATGCAGTGGAAGCTGCGCCGACCCGTGAAGAGGAATAGTACCCCCGGTGGTAAAATCAGGTAAGTCTATGGGGGTAACTAATATTGCCTCTGTGTATTCCCTTGGCTCACCTTGCTGTTCTTGTCTTCCCCTTAGGTGCCGCAGTGCGGCGGGAACATGCAGAAGGATGCGGTGGAATGTGAAGATGCGGCGAAGGCCGGTGAGTTCAGCGCGGCACTGCAGCAGGCGAGGTGACGCGCATAAAATAACTTCTTTCTTCCAGCTCGAAGGCGCGATGGATCGGGGATTCAGGTAAGGATCAAAGGTATTGCTCTTGTTCTAACCTTTTCTCCTTCTTTCTCACTTTTTCTAGGAGCTCCAGACTCGAGGCGGGCGTGGCAGAAGACTGGATGCAGACTTGCAGGCACGGTGAGCGTTACGCTGCTGGATGCAGAATAACGCAAAGCGTGTGCGGCTCTTCGGGCGTGGTTTAAATAGCCTGCAAAGTAATCCCAGGTAAGTATTCCTCCCCAGCCCCACCCGAGTAAAAAATAGTCCCTAGGTAAAGTAGTCCCTTCCAAGCCTCTTTTGGCTTGGAGCTCTTGCAGCATGGTCTGCATCAGGTGAGTTTGCAGCATGGTCTGCATCAGGTAAGTTTTAATCTATGAGCCTGTCGGCTGTGGCTCCAGGACTGACTCTCCATATGAGCCTGGCGCCATAGGCGCCAGGACTGCACCCAAATAGCCCCTAGAAGGGGTTGTTGGGCTTGCTTAGAATAACTTGATGCCTGCTTCCGGGGTTGCTGGACTTGGTCTGGGTCCCCGGGGGTAGGCATCATGACAGCACTCCCCCCCAAGGCCCCTCCTAAAGTCGTTCTTCCCTGTAGTTTCGGTTTGTCTGGGAAATTTGGGTGGAATTTTTTCACCAATCGGGGTGCATGAACGTGGTCACTAGGTTCCCATGACCTTTCCTGTGGTCCGTAACCTTTCCAGTCGATTAAATAAAAAAGTTTTGACTTTATCAGCTTGGAGTATAGGATGTTCTTAACTTCAAATTTGGCTTCCCCGTCTACAAGGATGGGGTCTATTGGCTTGGTTAGTCTTGTCCCTGGTTGCACTGGCTTCAAGAGTGACACATGAAAGACGGGGTGAAGTTGCATATTAGCAGGTAAATCCAACTTGACAGCCACTGGGTTGATAATGGCCTTAATAGAGTAGGGTCCCAAATATCTGGGCTTAAAGGTCCGTGTTCCCTTTAGAGGTATATGTTTTGTGGCTAACCATACTTGGTCCCCTATCTGGTATTGTGGAGTATCACTTCTATGCCGATCAGCATCTTTCTTGTATTTTTCTTTCGCCTTTTTTAAATGTGCAGTTGCTTCCTTAAAGGCTTGTGTAATTGTAGCGTGCAGATGGTCGACTGCGGGCATTTCTAAGTGCTGGGGTGAGTCAAGGTCTGAGGTTCGAGGATGGTGCTCATATAGGGTATAAAAGGGGCTTTGTCCAGTTCCAGAATGTACTGAATTATTGTATGCATATTCGGCGATCCAAAGAATGTCTTTCTAATTACTCTCAGTCTGATGTAACATACAACGCAGGTATTGTTCGAGAGTCTGGTTGTTCCTCTCCGTTTGACCATCGGTTTGGGGGTGGTGACTGGTCGATAACCTCACATCGATTTGCGCCAATTGACAACATTTTTTCCAAAAATGTGAAATGAATTGACTGCCCCGGTCAGAGACCAATACGGACGGAAATCCGTGTATGTGAACAATGTTTTCGAGGAACTCCTTGGCCAGGATTGAAGCTGAAGGTAATCCCTTTAAAGGAATAAAGTGGGCCATCTTGGCAAAAAGATCCACAATAACTAGAATGATGTTAAATCCATTGCATGGGGGTAGATCAGTAATAAAGTCTAACAATAAGGTGTGCGATGGTGTAGGCGTAATGTCTAAAGGTTGTAAGAGTCCAGCTGGTTTTTTCTTTTGACTTTTGAATTGTCTCTTAATCTTAGCTTCAGTTTTTGTAATACCTGGGTGCCCCTCCATTAGGGTATCATGATAACGGGAAATGACTAGCTCTTGTAGTTCCTTATGTGGCAGAAATAGCCGCCCTTGATAATAAGGCAGGTCATTGGTAACAGAGTAGTCCGGGCCTTTCTTTACCCAGTCCTGCAGGGCTGTAGGATCAAAGAGTTGCTGGATCTTTACCTGAATGTCCTCTAGTGTCTGTAGAGTAGTCATGCCAAGAATCCTTTGTTCGGAAATTATAGGTACTGGTTCTGGGTTCACTTCTGCCTCTCCCATCCCTATTCGGGATAAGGCGTCTGCTTTACCATTCTTACAACCTGGTCGATAGGTTATCAAGAAATCGAATTCGGCAAAGAACAATGCCCATCGGAGTTGGCATGACGATTGGGCCTTGGCTGTCTTTAAATACTGTAAGTTCCGGTGATCGGTGATCACAGTAATGGTATGCCTGGCACAGAGAAGATAGTGCCGCCAATCCTTGAAGGCAGATTTAATGGCTAATAACTCCTTGTCGGTAACCGCATAGTTTAACTCGGGTGCCGAGAACTTTCTGGACCAAATGCTACTGGGTGAAGATGGCCAGTGTCAGGGTCCTTTTGAGACAGGACAGCTCCCATGGCTAGACTGAATGCATCAGTTTCCACTATGTATGGAAGTTCAGGGCGCGGGTGCTTTAATACAGGTGCAGACGTGAATTTCGCTTTCAGATCTTGGAAGGCATTTTCAGCTTCTTCAGTCCACATAAAGCGTTTATTTTTTCGCAAGAGTGCTGTGATGGGATGTACAACATGTGAAAAATCCGGGATGAATCTGCGGTAGAAATTGGCAAAGCCGAGAATGCTTTGTACTCCTTTAACTGAACTTGGTGGTGGCCACTTAAGGATTGCGTCCACCTTTCGTGAGTCCTTTCGGACTCCTCTTGGGGTCAGGATAAACCCAAGGAATTCAACTTCTGTGGCATGAAAAACGCATTTTTCCAGTTTTGCATATAGTTTGTGCTGACGCAATTTCTCAAGGACTGCTCGGACGTGCTTCACATGGTCAGATTCTGAAGAGGAGTATACTAGAATATCATCGATATATACAACCACACAAACGTCAATGAGTTCACGAAGGACATTGTTCATGAAGTATTGGAAGGCTGCTGGTGCATTGCACAACCCGAAAGGCACCACCCAGTATTCGAATAACCCATGCTTAGTGCGAAAAGCAGTCTTCCATTCGTCGCCTTCTTTTACACGTACCAGATGGTATGCCCCCCGGAGATCTAACTTAGTCTATATGCAAGCGTCCTTCACTTGGTCTAGTAGTTCAGGGATCAGAGGCAATCGGTATCGGTTCTTAACAGTTATCTGGTTCAATCCGCAGTAGTCTATGCACGTTCTGAGGTCACCTTCCTTTTTGGGCACGAAGAACAAAGCTGAAGATGCAGGGGACTTGGATGGGCGAATGAAGCCATTAGCAAGGTACTGGTCTAAGTATTGTCGTAGGTGAAGGTTCTCAGGTTCCGTAAGGGCGTAGATCCTGCTACAAGGGGGTTGTGCACCGGGTATGAGATCGATTTGACAATTGTACAATCTGTGAGGTGGTAAGGTGTTTGCCTGTTCTTTTTGGAAGACATCCTGGAATTCTTGGTATTCTGGAAGTAGTTGCACGACTGCTGTGGTTACTGTGGCCAGGCCTGCGTTCAGATTTTTCTTTGGGTAACAGGTTTGTGCACAATCCGGGAAGGTTATTCTCTTCTCTCACCAATCAATACAAGGATTATGTGTTTCCAACCAAGGTATCCCCAGTATTATTTGGAACTGTGGGGCTTTGATTAGATCAAACACAATAGTCTCTCAATGCCCATCCTGACCCAATAGTGTCATCTCTGCGGTGGAATGAGTTACAGGCCCAGAGGCAATTTCAGTTCCATCGACTGCGGTGATGACAACTGAGGTGGTTTATCGGCAGAGAGGTAGATTCATCCTGGAAGCCAATTCGTAGTCCACATAGTTTCCTATGGCCCCACTATCAATGTATGCCCTTACTGCGTGCAGACGCGATGGCTGCCTTGGATCTACGAGGACCATTGGTATAATGAAACGCGAGGTCTGAGTATCCTTCTTCAAGCACGGCAAGCGGACCTCTACGCTTGTCGGGCGTGGTCGTTTCCCGAGTCTGACTCCATATGGCTTTTATCAGCAGCTCCTACCACCTTCTTGGGTGGTTTTACAGGGCAATCCAGTAGAAAATGCCCAGAAGTTCCACAATATAGAGACAATTGCATTTGCCGTCTCCTTTCTCTTTCCTTCTGGGTTAAGGGTCCTTTAACCCCTCCGATTTGCATGGGTTCTGAAGCATCTGCTCCTTTGGGTTTAGCGTGGGTTTTGACCAACACCCGATTCTCAAACTTGGCTCGATCAACCTTTCTGTTCTGAAGTCTGTGATCTAACTGGACCACTAAGTCTATATATTCAGCGCAGTCTTGAGGTGGGTTCACGACTTGAGCCAAGACATCCTTGAGTTCCCCTCGAAGCCCTCGATGAAATAAAGTGATTCGTTTTACCTCAGGCCATCCAGTGTCCACTATCAACCTATTAAAGGTTGTGCTGTAGGATAGAAGGTTCTGGTTACCCTGTAGTAGGGACAAATGTTCGTTATCCAGGGCCTGTCCTTGGGAGTGCCAGGCAAATAGGCTTTCCATGCTCATTTGAAAGCCCTGAAAATCCTGAAGAATTGGGTCATCCTGAGTAACTAGTGGAATTGAACAATCAGCTGCACTGCCGCTGAGATATGACAATACAAAGGCTACCTTGGATTGATAGTTTGGGAAGGCTCCAGGTCTGCATAAGAAGTGCAAGCGGCATTGGTTCATAAACACAGCGAACCTTTTGGGATCTCCGGCAAAGCGTTCGGGCGGAGCTAATGGAATATTTCCTGGTAGGTTTATTTGCACAGGGTTACTCGATGACACAGGAGCTGGATTTCCCCCGGGACCTGGTAGGGGTGCTTGTCCAGCCTGGCTTTGCAGTAGTTGCCTAGCAAGGTCATCAGTTCGCTCCATTGACAAAATCAGTTCTCTCCTAAGGGCATTGGTTTCTTGACGGGCGGAATGCACTTCAGCCCTCAGTTCCCCTAGTAATTGGGCCAATTGGTCAGTTTCTGAGGTATCCATAACGCCCGGGTGAGAATTTGTGGGTAGGCTTCGCATTCTGTTACATTCACCTGGCTCCCACAGGGGCGTCGATCTGAACTGGACAGCTGCGGTCTCCACCAATGTGACACGTAGTGTCGAGATGATGGACTGGACTCGCCCAACTAGCTTCGTTTGCTTGGCCCGTAGGAATATTCTTCTGCAAATGGAGAAAGGGAATTAACCACCCGTGGAGTTGAGCATTAACCCCCCCCCCCACTCCCGCGGTTCTCCCCACTGATCACCTTTGATGTCCCCTCTTATAGTCTCACCTGATGGTTTGGAAAGATGAGCTCTCCATCCTGCATTGAGCACAGGGGCGCGTAGATAACCAGTTGCTTCACTGGCTCGAAGGAATTGGTGAGTTCCAGAACAATATTGATTCTGAGATTCCCGGCAAGACGCTGTCAGTATGTAGTTCGTAAGAGTTCAAATGTCTGACTTTCACTCTTGTCCAATTCCTTGCAGGTTGCAGCTTGACCCTAGCGAAGAGTTCCTTGTGGCAACTGGTAATATTCAGGTAAGGATTTGTATTATCCAACACAGTTCGATAAAATAATGTCAATATGTAACCTGTTGCTTTCTCCCTTATTCAGGCGCTGAGAGAAAGTATGAAGTCTCGGGAAATAATGCCTCCGGCGGTAAAATCAGGTAAGTCTATTGTGGTGAGGAGGTTTCCCCTTGTTTGTCCCTTTGTTTTCCCCTTGCTGTCCTTTTGTTTCCCCTTAGGGGCCGGGGTTCGGCGAGGATGCAGTGGAAGCTGCGCCGACCTGTGAAGAGGAATAGTACCCCCGGTGGTAAAATCAGGTAAGTCTATGGGGGGTAACTAATATTGCCTCTGTGTATTCTCTTGGCTCACCTTGCTGTTCTTGTCTTCCCCTTAGGGGCCGGAGTGCGGCGGGAACATGCAGAAGGATGCGGTGGAATGTGAAGATGCGGCGAAGGCCGGTGAGTTCAGCGCGGCGCTGCAGCAGGCGAGGCGACGCGCATAAAATAACTTCTCTCTTCCAGCTCGAAGGCGCGATGGATCGGGAATTCAGGTAAGGATCAAAGGTATTGCTCTTGTTCTAACCTTTTCTCCTTCTTTCTCCCTTTTTCTAGGAGCTCCAGACTCGAGGCGGGCGTGGCAGAAGACTGGATGCAGACTTGCAGGCATGGTGAGCGTTACGCTGCTGGATGCAGAATAACGCAAAGCGTGGGCTGCTCTTCGGGCGTGGTTTAAATAGCCTCCAAAGTAGTCCCAGGTAAGTATTCCTCCCCAGCCCCACCCGAGTAAAAAATAGTCCCTAGGTAAAGTAGTCCCTTCCAAGCCTCTTTTGGCTCAGAGCTCTTGCAGCATGGTCTGCATCAGGTGAGTTTGCAGCATGGTCTGCATCAGGTAAGTTTTAATCTATGAGCCTGGCACATATGGCACCAGGACTGACTCTCCATATGAGCCTGGCGCCATAGGCGCCAGGACTGCACCCAAATAGCCCCTAGCAGGGATTGTTGGGCTTGCTTAGAATAACTTGATGCCTGCTTCCGGGGTTGCTGGACTTGGTCTGGGTCCCCGGGGGTAGGCATCATGACACAGGCTCCCATCTACCTGGTTAGCCGTTTCACTCCCCATACATCCACTCGACCTCTTAGATCCGCACAAGCCAACTGCCTTATCCCTCCCAGGTTGAAATTGCAGATAGCGGGCGGGTCTAGCTTCCCAGTACTAGCCACCAAACTGTGGAATACTCTGCCCATCCCACTTAGATCGGAACCCTCTTTCCATACCTTCAAATTTAAAACCAAAATGTGGCTCTCTACCTTAGACAATCCTCCAACTGTTTGAGTTTGCACCGTCTTCTGCCACTGCTATGCTGACACCATGTACATACCTTGTATAGTCTTTAACCATGTCTGTATATTTATCCCACAGCCTCTCATTGTATATTTTGTACTTTTACATTACCTGCTATTATATCTGTCCTGCCTTGTACTGTAATCTGTAATATGTGTCATTATAACTTTAAGATAAGCGCCCAGATGCCTTTGGGCCAGGCGCGCTATACAAATGAAGAAATACGAAATACCAGTAAAAAAGCGCATCAAATTCAAAGCACTCTGCCTCGCCCACAAAGCCTTACACAGACAAGGAGCGGAATTCCCCCAAGACAAGATTAGCCAGTATCGCCCAGGAAGGGAACTAAGATCCAGCAATGACCTACAAATAGAGGCAAAACATTATGAAATGGAACAGCCTTCTCACGTCTAATCGTTAACATCTGGAACAATATACCGAAAGTAAGTAGAACCACAGAAGACCACATCACCTTCAGGAAATGGCTCAAAACTTGGCTATTCAGCAGAACATGACAACCTAGAAAGGACACTGGCAACAACAACACTGCAGACAAACAACTAGAGAGGATACAAGACAGACCAAAAAAAAGACACAGATAAGAACCGGGCTAGATACCGTCGGGTGGCATCCAAAGGTCCGTGCCAGAGACCCCAACAAACTGACCACCTTTACTAACCCTTACTCTTCCTGCTCCAGCTACATAACTGATGCCAATACACCATCTTGGTCTAGCAACATTCCACATCAGCACAAACAAACAAAGAACCATTGCTATGTCCACACCTAGAGTAAACCACCCAAATTGCCCTGAACCGCCAACAATGCGACTACACACCAAGATGGAGGTTTACCTCATAGCTACGACCACCTGTGACTCTGGATCCCTTATGGACACTATCTAACCAGTGCACACGATCAACTTGCATAACCACACAACACACTAACTCCAACACAAAACACCACCACACACCCGAGCCACAGAATCTCACCCACACTGTTACAATGCATGAGACCTCTGACAAACTGCCACATGCAAAACAAGACTCACTGACGCCTGTTCCTCCTTTTTCTGAATCTATCCTCTCATCCTTTCCCCCACTAACCCTCCAGCCTCCCTTTGTTTGCAGAGCCACGCGAGGGCCTGGAGACTGCTCCTGGGTGGTAGCGGCTTGTGGTACAAACCAACATAACATAACATTCTGTTTACTGTGGTTGCCAGGGCCTTGCCTGTCGGTGGCACAGTGGAATGCAGCAGAGTCTGAAAGTGCTTGGAAGCAACCACAAGGCAGCATGTTAATGTCAAATATTTAACACATTTTAAAAAAGTAGAGAAAATATTTTGCTTCAAAGAATGCATGGTTCCCGTGCAGAGGAGCGTTCGGTCTTGGCTACTCTGATGAATTTCCATGTTCTGAAACCCCTGATCTCTCGCTACATTTCCCAATTGCTTGTCTACCCGTATTGCTAAAATAAATATCTCACTGTTAACCCCTTAAGTGCCAAGGACAAGTATGCATGTTTTTTGCATAGACTTGATTAAAGCTCAGCCGTTAAGCAAAATGGACGAATATTCTAGGAGTACGAGTTAGCGTTACTATGGAGTTCCTGTTTCTGTTCTCTTGACATGTTGCGGATAACCCATTTTCTATCACCTGTGTCAGATAGTGTGATGAAATTCTATTCTGGCCAGAAGAATTATAAGGGGGTGCCAAGACCACTATGAGGTATGCCCAAACATGTACCACAACGTGCCTCAGGGGTGTTTCAATCTTCAGGGTAAAAGAGGTGAAAGCGAGTTTCATACCACCTTCACCTCTATAATGGTGGCGCGAGCAGAGGGCAGGCTGTACTCCCCAGACATGTGAGTCAGCAGCGCAAGCTTCCAATAAGAATAAAAGTAATATTGAAGCAAATATACACTTTACTTAAAACACACAAGGTAATGAAAACCACCCTGCAAGGAAAATACACCGTTTATGCTATCATTCTACATAGACATGCAGGATGAACCCTCTGGGGAATGATACTGCACAAGGGATATGAATAGGCAAAATGATGGAAAAAAAGGAAAAAATACCAAAGGGTTATTTTAAATATGTCTTAGGTAAAATAGGATGATTGGCCTATTAAGCACCTAGCACTAAATATTGAGGCCATGAGGTCAGGTTATCCAGAATGCCTAGAAAGGGCATGTAGTCCACAGGCTCACCGCCTTTGCTTTTGTTAGAAGGCTTAAGAGCATAGAGTAGGCTTGGCTGCACGTGTAAAAAGGTTTCAGCTGTGGTTTGAAGGTTGAGATGGGGTTCGAGCACCGCGGCATGTATGACTGAATTAGGGTGCTTGGATGACCCAGTGGGGTTCGGGCATTGCAACACGTGGGTAAAGCTGGCATGGCTCAACTCCCTTGATGGTCATCTCAAATGTAGAAAAAGCGGATGGTTCAGTCCAGGCGCCTCAGTGTGCTGAGCAGCTTGAAGAGGACTCACCATCAGAGTGGGTGCATTGGGGAACAGGATAGCTCCATCCATTTTGTTCAGCAGGCTAGACAATATTAGAGGGCTCAAAGCGCAAAAGACATTCACTTGTGTGAAGCATCATGCAGCTCAGTAGGGGGTTAACCGATTAGCCGGTCAGATAGCACAGTGAGCTGAGCTAGCCCCTGATATCAGTGTGCAGCCAGCTGTGGCAGGCTGAATCCCGGCAGGGCCAACCCAGTCTTTCATCCGTCCGAGGTTGATAAATTGAGTACCACTCTGTGGGATAACAATGTCTTCAGTTATGTTATGTTGATTTGGTTCTATGTAATTTCATCGATGGGTGTAATTTTCTGAGTATTTTTTACTGAAAAAGCTCATCGAAATGGATTTTTTTGGGGGGGGGTTCTGCTAAACCCCCATTCCCTATTGTTTTTGCCTATTCCTGACCGCCTCGACCCCTGATATATACTTTTCCAACCGCGTATATATTTAGATGAGTTTTTTCGGTAAAATGTACTCAGAAAACAACCCATCGAAATGACACCCATCGATGAAGGAAGGCTATACCGTTGATTTATACCTCGCACCACTACAACCCAAGGGCAGTCTCCAGCATACCTGCTCTGGGTTTAGCCCAGAGAGAGACTCAGGGTTTTTATGTTCTTTTCCAGGTCTCCGGGGAAGAGGATGGAGTCTCCAGGTTTCTGGCTGTTCAGGACACCACTATATAAATGAGCCGTAAGTATTCCTGCATTAGGCAAATTGCAACATGAGCTCGAACACCATGCAAAAATGCACGCTTCTGCAATCTGGCTCATGGCATTTTACGCTGAACGTTGCACGACTGTCCCTAAAATTCCAGCCTTCTCGTTGTCAAGTTAGAGAATTTATACAAACAATAGCGAGTCCGGAAATGTGTGTGTAAAGTTACATTCTCTTTTTCAAGGGAAAGAAATGCATTTTTAAAGTGTCTGTTGAGGAAGAAAACAAAAGTTGAGGGATTTACCAGGTTTTCCTGTTCTTATTGCAGTTGTTAGTTCGGGGAGAAACTGCCCTGTTTTCTTAGCACTTTTTTATGTTTCTTGGTAATGGATTTTTTAAAAATATGGGGGCTTGACCGGTAGGCGGAGCTTGGGTGACATAATTCTCCAGTTTTTTGTTTCTCTAATGTAGGCAGGTATGGTCTCCAGGTGCTTTGAGACCTATGGGTGGGTATCGCTTAATAAGAAATACATTATTATTATTATTAATAAACGGTAGCTTGATGTCCTGAAACAGGATAAAATCCCTTTTGATGTCTACTGTGCAGCAGCAGCGTGAGACGCAATGCATATGGGCTCAGATGAGTCATTTGCAGAGTTGTCTACAAAGGAGCTTCACACAGAGCCAGAGGGTCTTTTATCCACTTCCTTCAAAGGGCACCTTCGTATCCCATCTCTCATCAAGAAGCTCTTCACCTGTGCAAGGGCATTTTTAATAGTCCACAGGGCCAATAAATAATCAACACGGTGGGGTATCTAACTCCATTTAAAGGTGCTTCGAAGCCTCCTGACAGAAAACAATGGGACTACTTTCTAGAGAACTTTCAGGGGCCTTGGTGTCTCCTAGTGGAATCGCTGCAGGGCAGAGCTACGCATGGGGCGAGAGATGAAAATGACGGAAGGTTACGTTAGCTCCTGCCAAATCCCCTCCACTTGGGAACAAAGGACCCCGCCTGCTAATCACGCCCTGCTAAACAGGCCCCCAAACAGTTGTTATGGGTTTAACCCAACATTTAAAAACGTAACCTCTTCACATGTGGGTGACGTGTGAAAATCTCACTTGAGGATCACAAAGGGCTCGCTGGCAGGGACTGAAACCATATGCTATCAGTTTAGAAGTGGAATAGATTTCTCAGTAGACTGCTTTCAGTTAGACAGCCAAGAAGTGTTTAGCAACTTAAAATCACATAAAACAGGATTGCGTATAACTCTGTTTCTCGCCACTCATGAATACTCTCCCTTTGCACAATGCTGCTTCATATTTAGTGTTATCTGAATTCTGCTTGAAATGCCCAAGGATCAGGGATGTAAGGAGATAACAATGAGTTTTAAGATGGGGCTTTATGAATGGAAATAAAACGGAATTGCTACCAAGTTAACGTAACCCTTATCAGACTTCCCTGAGTAATAGCCCACTTTCCCCAGCTCTACGTTTTGTAGTGATGGGGTTAGATGTGCCAATAGAGAGCTGTAGGGTAAGAGACCATCGCTCTTGTGTCCAATGGAGCAGTAACACGAGTAGCTGTTACACGGTTTTGCATGTGCACATTTGAAGCCGCATGTTACTTTGGTATCTGAAATGTGACCAATTCAGCTTTCAGCTGCTGCTCTGTCTTTGAGCGGTGTCCAGCAGACATATACGTGCATTTTGCTCATGGAGGGCATTCAGTATTTTCTGCACTTAGCGAGCCTGGAGTCAGCGCAGGTGTAATCACTGGCACACTATTTCAGTCATTAAGCTGAGGCAGAATGTGTGTCCAATTAGCAGAAAATACTTTCCCGCACGGAAACCACCTTCATTTTGTGTTGCAAAAATGTGAAACAACACGGAAGCACGCACCCTTGCAGATTGCACTCTGTCGCCGGTGCACTGCCTTTAACTACTAGACAAGACTATACATGTCACCTTACCAAAAGCATGTCGACATGCTGCCATGCATTCAAAATGCCCTTCAGCTGGTGACCGGAGGAGGAAGAAGGTAGAGTCTGCCTTATTGTCATGAGTATAACAGAGATTGCTGTTCTCATTATTATTAGTATTATTAGGTGCTTGATGGACACTTTTCATCTTTAGCACATGATGTGGGATTATACATCAACAGCCCAGTCTTATCTTCACCGGCTTGCTGTTGCTATGCCAATACAAGCAGAGGCCCTGTGCTGGATTCCGCAAACCCTTGCAGCTGTCCCCTCTTTTCCTTCTTCAGTTGTTGGCTCTCGGCGTGCACCGTGCACATGCACCGACTACCGGCTGGTGCACACACACTGGCCCTGATTTCCTGTGTGCCTGCTTTCCTAATATGAGCCCTCTCGGCATGCAACCACATTCCCTCCTTTGCATCGGGCACACACTCGCGCACGCGAGGAAACATCCCTTTGTGAATGCCCTCCCTCACAGGTAGGGGAGTGCCTTTTTGCTATTACAAAATACCAACCTGCATCCCTTGCAGCGCAAACACACAGAGGATGCAAAGCTTGCAAATGTTGCTATGCGGTTGCACCACTTCTTGGCGCCTCTGTGTTCCTCTCTTCGTGCTCCCACAGGCTGCATTCACCATCAGACAACGTACAAGTAGTGATACAACTAAACAGGTAAAGCAGGTGCCAGGGCAGAGTAGCTAGATTGTTCGATATTCCTATCCTGGCCAACTGAACCCAAACAGTGGATGATCACTTGGGATTTCCGGCAGGCTACGCGGCCAGCACCCAAGCAGTTCTCAGTTGCCAGGACCATTAGAGGCTATGCAGATGATGTGTGGTGTATTTTCAAGTCACTGCCTTAAGAGGCCATACGTTGCCCTACACAAAACCCCAAAAGCATGACCTGCCCAGGCACCTAGTATCTTCATTTATTCATCTATTGCACTTTTGCCTTTTTTACAGAATGTCTTTAGGTTTTGTGCACAGTAGGTACAATCAGTGTCGAGGGATCCTGGGAATGCTTGTGTACACTCTCATTTAGTTCTCACTTTCATATTCTCTAGGTATCCCTTGGCAAGCACCAGGTTGAACCTTATATCCATTTCGGGACCCCTGTTTCCAGGACCCCCAACATATCTCCTACTGCTTCTGGAAGGGGTTTTTCTATGAGCCTTGAAACAGGAATGACTCAGTAGAAAGTTATTGGTTGTCATGTATTTATGTTTGTATGACATCAGGCTTCCGCTGTGTCCATGTTCTGCTATATTCTGATCACAGTGAGCTACACATGTGAACCCGTGTGGGCCCTCTAAGACGACGTGGCACTCTTATGGGATCGATGGGGATGCAGAAGTTACTCAAACATCAATAAAAGAGATCGATTCAGGAAGTTGCCAAAAGGTATGCTGTTTTATTAACAATTCTCTGAAACAGGGAGTACAACGGACATCAACAAAAGTCTCATAGCAAGGTCTCTCAACAATTTACATAAGAAACACACTTTTATAGTAAACCTTCATCATCACTGACGTCACACTCCATTTCAAAAACGTAAACAGGATTGAGGTTGGTCTATGTGAAACATCTACATATACTTTCTATGGGGTGTGTGGTTATCATTGGGTCTCTATTGTCAGGTGGGCAATTAAGCCCTGCTCTAGTGCAAGTTATCTTCATTATCATAAAATACACAATGATTTATTGGTTCACAAACTATAGGGCTCTTTGATACGTGGCCCTCTATAATTGGTTGGCACTCTTGTACCCTTCTGGAATATTCCACTTGCTAGCAACACGCTAGCTGGTACCCCAAGTGTTGGTGGGTTGGGCTTGACCATGCCTCCCCACCCAATTAGCCCAACATCTATCATCACTCTTACTTTATGTCATTCAATTAGCC
Source organism: Ambystoma mexicanum (assembly GCF_040938575.1). NCBI lineage: Eukaryota > Metazoa > Chordata > Amphibia > Caudata > Ambystomatidae > Ambystoma > Ambystoma mexicanum. The sequence goes on along the minus strand of NC_090926.1, from coordinate 389,871,860 downwards.
TTTGAACATGGCCTTGCAAGCCTCACAACTCCTGGGAATAAAAAGGGACTGTGAGCATGCTCTCATCTTCTCACCTCAATGTCGTCTGCCCAAGTCTATTTCATCTAGGTCACGTGAGTGAAGACTACGTTTCGAGCTTCTTCTCTGTATTTAATGGTTTTAAAACTAATAAAAACTTGGCACTCATTCTCTTTTTGCTGTACCTTGGCAGGGGCTCAGCCCGTCTCTTGAATTCATTGTATCTCTTGAAGCTCGACAACAAGTTCTTGGCTGCACTTGCCTTTTGACACTGGGCCAACCAAGCCCTCTTAAATTATTTTTTGCTCATCAGCTACTTTGATTAACTGCGCCACACTTTAAGCTTTCCTTCTTATGGAGTCTCAGTTTTGCTAAAACATGATGTGGAACATCCAGATTTCTTTTGCATGCATATACCTTGGTGCATTGCCGCAATCTATTCACTATGTATAGCCAGCCTTTATGATTAGTCTATTTGCGTTACAGCATCTGTACAATTATAAAATGGTTTGCATTTTCTTCTGTGCTCTTCAAACGTGTAATCCTCCTTTTGCATGTGACCGTTTACTTGATTCTCACTTCGTCACAGGATTCAATATGTTCTCTTTACTGTCTCTTCTGTCATCTCTTCTCTGTGTGTCACTTTACGTCATGCGATGTCACCAGTCAGCTCTTTCATCCATCTTCTCTCGCTCATCAGTGATTTTTCCCCAAGACACTGTCAGCTCTTCGTGGATACATAAAGAAAGGTTTTCTCAATGAGTACTTTGCTTCAAATGCTGCCCGTGTTATTGGCATCATTACAGGTGTCTTGCTTGTCACTCTTTCCGGTTCCCAACATATAGGTCGCTTAGGGGTGGGACTTCCGGCAGAGGCTTTTGGCTCTTCCTCTACATTCTCCCATCTGGTTGATTCATCAACCACTCTCTCACCTGTTTCCATATCTAAACATCACCTTTTGAAGAAGTGCTTCTTTTGGGTCCATATCTTCATCACCCCTTTCAAAGATCCTTCTGATTTTACATGGTCATCAATGCTCCAGGTCATAAGCTTGCATTGTCCACTTGGACTGCAGTAGATCCATCTTCCCACATACTTCTTGTGGTCTCTTGGATAAAGAAACTTAGTTTCTTCAGGTGCATGGATACTGGCCTTTATAGAGTCACTGATCTCTGCATAAGTCTGTTCTTTGGGTTCTAGCCCAGATTCAATATCGATCATAATCATCATTCCTACTGCTTTCGTCGTTGTCTTCTTGCACTGTGTGATTATCTTCCTGATCACACTGAATCCAAGCATTATCATCACTAGTAATGCTCCAAGAAACTTTAAAATGATCGCCATCCACTGTGGAACCCATGAGAAGATTGATGCAAACCAGTTGTCATCTGCAGTATCTTTTACTTCATCTCCTATCTTGGTGTGTAAATTCATCAACAACGTTATGGCCTCTGTCAAGGTCCCATTCTCGTCATTGTGTGAATGTATGAATGTGCAACATGATTCTCCAATTTTGGCACAAACACCTCCATCCATTGCTATGATCATGTCCAAGACATATCTTTACTGGAGTGTCATCAGTCTTATAGCTCTCAGCTCTTCTTTGATCCAATCTGGTTATTTGTAACCATTTAGCATTTGCCATCATCTGGATAACTGGCATAAAGATAGCTGTGAATACTGACACAGTCTTGCTGAACAACCTGTGCTCATATGGAATTGCATTGTAAGCTTCTATTGACTTGGCTGAAAAATAGTTCTCCCTCTCTGTTCGATTGAGAAATCAAAGTGAGATCGTCTTCCTTAGATGAGCATCAGCCTTTGCAAACTCTCCAATGTTCAAGTCGCTTCTTGGAATCACTAATGCTGGAACATGAATGATCACTATAGAACATAGTCCTACCCAGTCTCTGGGTAGCTTCATATAAGCTCTGGATCCACAAGCCCAGTAGTGGTCCATTATCACTACTGTCCCATCCATCATTTCTGGTACATCAAAGATTCGTCCACATTGTTGATTCTCTCCAACTTTACTAGTGCCATTGTTTCTGAAGCACAGTTCTGCACTTGCTAAGGTCACTATCTGCACTGCGCCTCCTTTATCTTCAACCTAGGTCAGTAGCTTGGCAAGTCTTGGCCAGAGGGGGATGCACCCCGTCTCCACACAATCTATACTGGTTTGCGATGTCCAGTTAATGCCACTGCACTGCATATGACTATGCCTTCTTCCCATAAATCTGGTGAAAGTACTGTACCCCAAATTTGCATCTGTCCTCTCTCTTTGCATCTTTGAATTTCTTCTTCAGTCTTTCCTTGGCAATTAAGCTTTTTATTTATCTCCCATCTGATTCCTGCTCCTTTCATTCCAGGCTGTCCGTATTTAATCACATGATCTCTGGTGTGTGGTCTTGCTCTTGTTTTCAAATTTTGTACATAATAATCTTCTTCTGGGGCTGACCGTTCTGTCACCTATGCCAATGATGGAATTGACCTCTTGTATGACAGAGTGCAAGGTGTGTTAGGCAATGAGCTGTCTGGACAATTATTTCTATAGCTATGCATATCTTAGAATTCCCCAATGCATAAGGTAGGAGAGCACAAACATAGCAACTCTCCTCTGAGGGACTTTTACCTACCACTTTCATATATTGATACCACATGTTAGTCCCCAAATGTGCTGTACTGTCTAGATAATAATTTAACTCATAATCATCTCCTCTTATACCTTTCCTGTGTCTCTTTCCTGATAAGTGAGTATGCACATAATGATAATGGACCAAATCAAAAACAGGCCTCTCTCCAAAAGGAAGTATAGGGCCATATGTCACAGAAATAGGTGACTTCACACGTGTCACTGGTGTAGGGATAATCACATATGGCCTTGGCCTTCGTACAACAGTTATGTCTGTAAGGGTCACTGGTGTGGGAAGAATCAAAGGAACTATTGCTCTTTTTGGACCAGTAAGATAAGCAGAATACATTAATAGAAACAGAAAAACAATAATAGATGCTGTGCGAACATATATCAGGCATCAACACATGAATCCCCACCAGCAATGATTCCTCATACATCGCTGGGCTTGTTCATTGTCTACTACTGTATCACTATTAGGACTCCACATTTTGTCTGTGAACTACTTTTAAAGGAAGGAAAAACGTCTTTAATCAGGCACATTTTTCAGGTGCTCAGGAAGCTGCTGGATGCGTTTGATTATCTCCAAAGGTAACCGAGTAATTGCAGGCAGATTTATAGGGTCTCCCAAAAACACATACGTGTTGGTTTTTCGACAAATAAATAAGATAAGGATGCACTCAAATTAGATAAATAAACATCATAATAAGTAATCTATGGGCGTTGATGTTTGACAGGACCATTGATTTTGACCAAACAAGAACTCAGTGAGGAATGAATTTGGAAACTGCTCCCTCTTCCAGTTGTTAAACAAGAACTCAAGATCTGGAATATTTTTCAGGACTTCAATACTTTCTGTGGCTCAAGCAACAAGCTTGCATGCCTGCTATTATATCTATAAGGAGTGTTCATGGAAAGCCCCAGTCCAAATGCACACTTGCATTTATCTACTCAGCACTTTCTGCGGCCTTCTTCCTCGTCATCGATCAAGTCTGCATGTGCTGAACTACTTTGTGTTGGCTTGCTTCCGAATCAACAGGTGGTGGTGGATCGGTCTCACCAGCATATGCTTTAACATCAGCCAGGTGTATCCAGGAACGCCTTTCCTGGAGTATTACTGCTAAGGGAGTAATGTTCTCAATGATATAGGGATCAAAAAAACGGGGCTCATGCCACTTCCTAGTAAAATTGCGGACTAAGATTGGGTCGCCCACAAATAATGTAGGTACAGGTAATAGTTCTTGTAGTGCTGTTGCTGAATGTTCTTTGCTTGCATCCTGAGACCGACACCCCTTGATGCTGTATTGATCTGAAATGACAGAGATACTAGCGGTCATACATGTCAAATAATCACTTATCTCATTTCCTAATAGTTCAGCTGTATTCTGGCATCACTTCTATTCCTCGATGGAGGAGTAAGAGGCGTTCTCATCCGCCTCCCTGTTACTAGTTCATGGGGTGTGAGGTGGTGGTCCGGCCCAGGCTATTTCCTTAATGCATGTAATAAAAGGGGTAGTCAATAAAGCCACCCCTTCTTCAGTGTCAATCTTAATTTTGCAATTCTCTCTTTGAGAAGACTGTTGAGTCTCTCACATATCCCGTTCACTTGTGTTAAGCAGAAGAAAACGTATGTTCAATAACAAGCTAATGTGATCGAATGTGATTGAATAGTTCATTTACAAAATGTGGACCATTGTTGGATCCCAGCACCTCACATATTCCCCATCTAGGAAATACTTCTCATACTAAAAACTTCACTGCGCAAGTGGCGTCAGGATGTGTGCATGGACCAGCTTCAATCCATCTTGAAAAGGGGCACACTACCACTATCATATACCTATATCCACTACATACCTGCAGCATATCAACATAGTCAATATGTAAATGCTGAAAAAGACCATTTGGTCTAGGGATTACTCCCCTGATTGTTCGCAACGTGTGCCCAGCAGTAAACCTTTGACATACGATGCAATTTACTACATAAAATGCAACATGTTCTAACAGGTTCGGTATGAACCAGTCCTCCGCTATAGTAGCTGCGTGGCTTTCCCCAGTTACATGTGGGGGTAGTGCAGCTGTTCAAGTGCTACATTCAGTAATGCTACTGGCTCACTGGCTTCTCAGTGCTGTCTTGCCACCATGAGGCTTCAGTGGGAGATAAGGAACATCCCCTCCTTTCCCATAATTCCTTCTCATTTTGTGTGGGATTGCCTTGAATTTCCATCAACTGTGTTTTCGGTTAATTATTAAATCCTTCTTGCGTTACCATAGCCATAGTCACCCCCCTCTTTATAGTCAAAACCGGAAACATCTGAAGAATCTGCAACCCTTTTGGATTCTTCATCCGCAGCTTCGTTTCCGTGCAAAATAAAATCAGTTCTTTTAGTATGTGCTGCACATTTAACTATTGCAATGGCCGCTGGGAGTTGTAGTGTCTTAATATGTCTGTCCAATAATACTGCGAGTTGCACTGGAGTGCCGTCTGCTCGGAGGTAGCCCCTCCTTTTCCAACGTGCTAACCCTGCGTGCATGGTTGACTTCACATAGGCAGAGTCGCTGTACACCGTCACTTCCTCCCCTTTGTATTTCTCAAGCGCAATAATAAGCGCCACCCATTCTGCTGCCAAGGCCGAATAATGTGATGGCAACCTTCTGCTTGACACAACTTCAAACTCCCCATTTGCTCTGTATCTCACTACAGCTGAACCAGTTCGCCTTTCTCCATTATTTTGATCGATCTTCGATGACCCATCAATAAAGAGAATCTCTCCTTCTGACAACGCGCTTTCATTTACACGTGGTATGTCATCATATGACTCTTCATAGCTAGCGCAATCGTGCACATGTTCACCCTCTGCCACGGGCTCAGCTACAAATTGATTGCAGGATACAACCACTTCATACGCTGATGCTCTCTGAGATGTTAATGTACCCTTGAGCTTTTCCAAAATAGCAAATAAAGCATGCTCAACGAATAAGGTTATAGAACACCCCATCACTATGCTCACAACCTTCTCAATGGCGAACGCGGCTGCTGCCAGTGATTTTTTGCAAGGGAAGTGTCTTCTCACAACTGGATCTAGAATCCCACTGTAATAGGCCAGAGGTCTATACCCCAGGGTAATCCTCTGTGTAAGCACTGCTTTCATAACTGTCCCATTTGTATAGTAAAAATAAGTAGAATTCTTCAGAATAATTGGGAAAATTGACGTCATACGGCACTTCATGTTTTGTTTTGCAATTCAAAGAGATGGAAACACAAGGGAAGATATATGCCACAAGGAATGGTGAGATGTTGCTGGGATGGAAGGAACAGAAGGGTCTTAAAATAAGACTAGACCCTAAGACCCACAAATAAGTGTTAAATGTGACAGAAGGCATGGGTGTGATTGACAGTTTCCTGAATGTGTTTTCGAAGAAGATTGGGTGTGTGAGGGGAATGGTACACAGAATTGTTCTAAAGGAGGGTAGTAAGGTGGAGGCGGTGAAACTTCATCCATTTCCGATGGCTCTCAGGAATGGAGTGAGAGATGAGCTCAAGAGATGAAGAGAGGCGGGCATAATTGAGCCTGCGAAGAGTGTGGAGTGGGTATCACCTTTGTTCATTGTAAAGAAATCCAGTGGGGAACTGAGGTAATGTGTTGACCTGAGGGACTTAAAAAAGTGTGTCGTATCAGAGAGACACCCCTTACCCAACATGTCAGAAATGTTACCGTTGATCGGTATAACAAAGTTCTTTACCAAATTGGACATGGCGTCTACCTACCACCAAATACAACTTGATCAGTCTTCAAAAGAACTTACAGCATTTATTACCCATGAAGGTATTTTTCAATTTTGCAGGATGCCATTTGGCTTGGTATCTGTGTTCCCTGTCTTTCAAAAGGTGATGGACAAATTATTGAAGGGCATGGAAGGAGTATGGTGTTTTCAGGATGACATTTTGGTGTGAGGCAATACCTGGGAGAGACATGAATAAAATGTGAGAAAGGTGGTGAAAATATTGGGACAGAGGGACATAAGAGCGGAGAAGTGTATGTTTGGGAAGGATGTTGTGGAATATTTGGCACACAAAATATCTGTGGAAGGGCTGCAGCTAAGAAAGGAGTTGGTGGATGGTATTAAAGTGAGATCACCCAAAGGGAAGGGGGAGCTGCGCTCTTTCCTAGGTATGATAGAGTTCTATCATAAGTTTGTGAACAATTTTCCCGATGAAATCCCAAAGATGAGAAGTTTTCTCATGAACGGGGTGGAATTCGAGTGGGATGTTGAATGTGAGGAGGAATTTCAGAGGATAAAAAGAGAAATTGACATGGCTAAAGTTTTGGCGATGTTTGACACAGGAAAGAAGTGTACCATTTCTGTAGATGGCAGTGAATCTGGGATTGGTGCTGTGTTGACACAGGTTGGGAAGGATGACCAGGTTATGGTTATTACGCCTGCTTCGCGAATGCTAAGGGGTGTTAAGGATTTCAATCAGGCACACACCCAGGTCTCGCCTAGCATGTAGTGCGCAATGAAATACTTATTTTATTTGTGTCTATAAGTTCAGTATTCTGAATGATATACCACTCATATCACACCCTTCCCAAAATACCCCCCCGGTCACACTGAACCAGGAATCAGGCTAGTTTGTAAAGGTAAATAATATTTATTTATTTATTTAATATTCAAATCACACATACATTTTTATATATATATATATATATATATATATATATATATATATATATATATATATATATATATATATATATATATATATATATATACACATATATATACACATATGGGGCAGCAATCACCTAACAGTGACAATACAATTCAGAAAATAAGCAAAGCAATTGAATTCACTTATACTAATGCAGAAGGTAAAACACAGGGAAAAGAACAGTTTTGGGTTGTGAGCAGATAGCGTTTAGGTTAATAGTTTCCCCTGCAAAGTACTGAAGGTGTAAATGAGCAATCCTCCACAGATGTCAGTAATCAGCAGGTTTTCAGGATTGAAAGACAATGGGCCTCATTACGAGTCCGCGGTAACCGAGGCGGTAAAACCGCCTGGTAACCGCCGGGCTCGTATTACCATTCCGCCTCCGTGATTCCCGGAATTACCGGGGCATTACAACCCCAGTTTCCCAGGAATCACGGAGGTATTAATCCCCATTCCCATTGAGTCCTTTGGGACTCAATGGGAATGGGGATCATGGAAACACCGGCAGCATCTCGTAATGCTGCCGGTGTTTCCTCGTCTGCCTGCAGGCAGGCGGTGTTAAACCCGTCAGGTCAGACCTGGCGGGAACATCACCTCCCGCCTGCAGGAGTCGGGATCAGGCGGTTCGGAAACAACGGTCAATATGCGGGAACCATTAAGCAGTCATTAGCCTTCCTGTAGCAAGGGAGTGTCAAACTGAGATGTCAAACTTTCCCAGGCTGGTCACTGCCCAATCAGAATTAAGCAGTTATTTAACTCCAATACTGGGTTGCTTTTAAAATTCACAATAGAGTCTTTTCTTTGACACATATAAAAATAAGCACGGTTTGTAAGGGATTTGGACATTTACAGGAATTAAGCCGTTCACAAACATGCTTTAAATAGGCACATTTTGCAATCTCTTCAGGAAAAAGAAACACATTTAAACTGGGTTTGATAGCTCATTTTCTTATGCAGCTGTCAGTCAGTGAGGCCTGGATTCCTCTGACTGCCTGGAGAATCTATGATTTCAGCACACTTTCCCTTTCAATATTTCACTGGGAAAATGACTGAATTTAGCACCAAAACAGCACTTTGAAGGTTGCCATTGATTAGGAAGCTGTATTTAAGGGCATTTTTGGATTTTAGCCCACTTCTGGGGCCTTGATTCATGTGACAGGTAACAAAACCCACTGGCATTCTCTCACAGGGAGTTCTTGCTTTGACATCAACTTTGCTTGTGTGTGGCAGGGTGTGCAGCTCTTTTGTGGGTTATGAGCCATGCGCAGTTTTGCAGATTTGGTGCACACAGGGGTTAGCGCATCCATTTTTGACAATTTTCTTTCCCCATTAGCAAAGGGGTGTAATAGAACGCATTGGCATTTGTTGAAATATCCCACACATCTCCCCCGACGTGACGTCCAGTCGTGGGGGAATCGGGCACGTGGGATTATTTTTTTTCCTTCGGTCCATGTGAAGAGATCAGGTTGCTTCTCCTGTCAGCAATGGCTGCGGCACGCTCTCCTCGCTGGTTCTGGTTGGAAGTGTGGAGTGACACTCCGGGTCTCTTGGGTGAATTTCCTCCCGGTCCACGAGGACGTCCTCCTTGGTGATTAGGTGGATTTAGTTCCAGTACTAGAAAACAGAACATAGTAGGGGTCCTCACTACTGTTCCCTGAGGGGTGTAGTGGGGCGGATGCATGCATTTAATAACAATTGACAATATTCCCCGCCTATATTCAGTGATAGTCTTAACACTTTCCTCGCACGTAATTAGTGAACCTTTAATAATTGTTTTAGATCTCTGAATTTTCCCCCTCTGGGTTTCCGGTATGCTCTTCTATTTGCTGCAAAGTATGCATGGGATGGCAACTCTTTAGCTGGTTTATGTGGACCCATTTGTCATCCCCTTCTGTCAAATTTCCCTTGGGGATGTGGATTCTGTAGGTGAGGCCTAGGATGGTGAACTATCCTCCATTTCTGAAATTCCATTTCCTACCGTAGCACTAGTCCTGACCGGAAGGCTTTCCTTAGGACTGCCAGGGCCCTGAGATTTACTCTCCAGTTGGGACTGGGCTTGGCAATAACTGGGGTCCAAATTAATTTCAAGTTGGTGGAGGAGGTGACTGCTCACATAAAAGGTGGAAGGAACACATTGCACGACCCAACAATTATGTACTATGGTTTTCTTATCTCTAGAAATTTTGATCATGCAACTGCTAAGCAAAGGATGTTTGGAGCAGGGCGTTTCCAGGTCCCATACCCATTGCTGCACTGACTCTACGGCTGGTAAGGTCGGGTCTTTTGGGAGTTTCTTGAATAATACTTCGCTGATGAAGCTTTCTTCGCTATTCAAGTCAACTCGGGCGAGGACAGACTCTTTCCCGTCATTTAACAGAATCGGGAGGAAGAGCTGGTCACCCTTCTTCAGAATGCCAGCTAAGTTTTTGTGCTGGTTTGATATCAATTTTGGCTATGGAATTGGGTTTTTCTGATTGTGAATTTGTATAGAACTTTAGAGTATTCCCTTCCAGTGTGGAATGCCACTCGAGACTGGAAGGAAGGTTGATTTGCAGAAATAGGGAGGAGTTCCCATCACCAGTTTGTTGTCCCACGGCTATGATGGTGACATCAGGTATGTCATTGCTTTGAAGGTCATTCGTAATTTGGTCTGGTTTTTGTTCAACCATGTGGCATGTTCCATTTAGACTAGTTGGCCTATGAGTCTGGGTCCAGAGTACCTTATTCACTCAATCTATTTTAGGGGAGACAGCCTACGGAGGATGTCATTCCCTAATAGACAGGGGGTTCCCTCTGGCAGCACGACTATGACTGGGTGCTTCATTTTGTGTGGTCCAATTTTAATTTCCAGCTCTGCAGACCCCTCAACAGGAATTTCCTTCCCGTAAAAGTTCTGGAGCGCTCCAGGAAGAGGAGTGAGAGGGATCTGGTATCTCTCCCCCCTTCCTGAATTTAGCTGCTCAAAGATCCTCTTTGACAGCAAAGTTGCTTGGGATCCAGTGTCCACCAGTGCTGGAGTTGCACATTGCTCTTGCACTTGGACAGAGATGTAGAATCTACCTTCCTTCTCCTCCAATGGGCAAAGGTAATGGGTGTTCTTGGTAAGCTGGATGGTCCATTTACTCATTTCTGACTCTGACACCGGGATAGTTGGGTCAAGAGATGGTGTTGGAGTTGAGGAATCTGGCAAGGAATTTTGAGGGAGTTTCGGGCTCCCCTTGTTCTGGTTCTGGGCTGCCCCCCCTTCTGGAGGCAGTCAACAGAAGTGGTTGGTGGGGTTTGGGGTTCCTTGTCTGCTGGTTCTGGGCTGCCCCCCCCTTCTAGGAGGCGGTCCCCAGTATGGAGTTGGGTGGTTTGGGAATCTGAACAGGCAATTTCACACTCAGTGATTTGAGGAGTCCCAGGCTCCTCCTTTTCTGATTCGGGGCTGCCCCCCCCCCTTTTTGGAGAAAGTCTCCAGAATGGCTTTGGAGAGCTAGGGAATCTTCTTTCTGTGGTTCTGGGCCGCCCCCGCCCCCTTTTTGGAGGCAGTCCCCCGAATAGTTTGGGGCATGACTTGATGTGGGAGTCTGCAAAGAAAATAGGATGGTTGGATATTGGGAGAGTTTTGTGCTCCCCCAGTTCTGATTCTGGGCCGCCCCCCCTTTTTGGAGGCATTCACCAGAATTGTTTTGGGCAAGGCGATTTTCTGGCTTGTCATTCTGGGGTTCCATGATGGGCGGTTCTAACTCAGTCCCCACATTTACCCAGTCTTGATTAGGATCTCTTGGGACCCATTTTTCTTTGGGAGGAGTTACCCCATCCCTGAAGGAGAAGATCCTTCTCATAGAGCCCTCTGAGGACCCCTCTCCTTCATATTGGAAGACTCTAATCTCCTCCACAAAATGGGTCTTTTTAGGCCCTTTATTTCTCCTACCTGCCCTTTGTTCCTTAGGTTGCAGGCTTTCGGGGGCAGGAGATTCTGGTTCCGGTTCCTGGCTTTACAGGGGCTTTTCAAAAGTGGGGAAGGAAGCTTCCTCTAATGCTTTACACTCCCTTTCCCCCGTGCCTCCTCCCTTGGAATGGGTGGGTTGTCGGGGTTCCCTCCCTGTCATTGCTCTGGAGTACCAGACCCTGGTTGGTGGAGTTCTGAGCCAGCATGCTCATCTGAGGGTTCTGCTGAGCCCTCAACATGCGACCCAGATCCTGTGCGCTCCAGTTGGGACACCCGCTCTGGCTGGAACGGGGGTCTCTGGTCCACTCTAGGTGAATCACGGGAGGGGTAACTGTCCCTTCACCCATAATACCCTTGGTTGGGATAGTTCTGGTAACCCTCCACCCTTGGCCTCCCCTCTCCCAGATTGGGCTGTCTGGGCTCAGGAAAGTGGGGAAAGAAAGGAGGGTTGTTTTGGGGGTTGAAGTTTGACGGGTACCGGGGAAAGAAGCTCAACCTGGCATTTGGGGGGTTACTGCCCTCCTGGGGAAAATTAGAAGGGAAGTTTCCTGGGTTGGTTGCTACCTGGTTGGACACCCCCCTTGGGCTGGGGGAGTCCACACATACCCCAGGATGGGTCTGTTGCCCTTGTAACGGGGGCTAATATAATCAGGGGAGATGGGGGTCCCATTTGTGGGGTTACCTCCCTGACTACCTGTTTGGGATTGGCCCGAGGGCCTTCTGGTTCTTTGGTTAGAAGATGGATTCTGTATAGGATTATTTTTAGGCCCCCATCTCCAGATCTAAAATGGGGGCAACCTTCACCTCCGCCACCTTAGCAGCAGCAGGGGTGTTGGCTGGTTTGGGGTTTTTATTTGTATTTTTATTCTCTACCGGTTTCTGCACTTCATAAATACGAGTCGCCTGTTCAATGACCCAGTCTAGTGATCTTTTCTCGTGAAAGTCTCTCACCAGGTGGGTCATGATGTATTTAGGGAGTGCATGAAAGAAGGTATTAATTTTTTTTTTTTTTTTTTTTTTTTTTTTTTTATTGGTTTGTTACAAACCTTTAAAAAATAAGAAAAGAAATACATAGGAGAAGACTAGAAAAAACCACCAAACTAGAGCACCCACAAAAGGACAGAATCAGTCAGTGAGTCCCTCATGCGACATAGATTTGTTGGGACAATGTTTTGGGTTGATTTTACATTCGTCAAAACTTCAAAGCTAGGTGTTTACAGGAAAGGGACAGTTCTTTCACTGATGCTGATTAAACATCCGCCTCTGATTACTTCGATGATTGTATTTCCAAATAAGGTTCTGCCTTTAGTAGCTTCTCCATCATTAATTCTAAGAAGAAGGTTAGTTCAATTGTTAGGCTGCGATCTGAATCTTGAGAGAGTCGTGTCCACCATTCTTCAGCGGACAATGAAGGCTTTGCCATTATAAACCTCCCAAAATGCTTTGAGCGTTCCTGTGTCAGGTGACTGCATTCCAGCGGCAGATGTTTCAACGTTTCAGTATCTTTCCCACAGAGTCGGCACGTTGTGGAGGTTTGATCCATGCCGTTCCGTATGTTTAGATTTTCTTTGGTTGGAAATTGGTTGAGACGATATTTCATGAACAGTGCTCTACGTTTTTTGTCTGGAAATTTGTGTAAGTATGGCTGGGTTATGTTCAATTTTCTCTCTCCGTTTGGCATCAGCTTCATTATTCTGTGTTTTTTGCACGTATCACCCGTGTCAATCCAGTCTTGGATCCACAACAAGGATTTGACCTTATTCGGATTTTCTTGCAGTAGATTTTTGTCTGCTCCTATGTCGCTGAGGATTTTTTCACAACGTTGGAGCCACATTGAGAGCACAGAATTATCATGCTCTATAACTGAAGTTTTTAGGATGTTATATTGGATGATCGGCTTTTCAGCAGATACTTTGCGGAATTCATTTAGGGTGTTCCACGTTATCCTTCCATTAATAGATGGGAGGCTCAGCTCATATCTTATACAGGCGGTTGGTACGCCAGGGGGTAGACACAAGACTTTCGACCAAAATGAGTGTTCCAAAGAGGCCCATAACTCTGCTGGGCAGCCAAAGGCACATTCAGCTCCATGGATCAAGGCCGGTATGACTTTTGCCTTATAGAATGTTAAAACAGGTGTTAATGAGTGTTTCCCGAATTTTGCGTTTACAATGCAAGCCTGCGCTGTCAGTTGTTTACATTTTGACTTGACTTTTCCTACCCATGGGGCATCGTTTATACTTGAGCTGAGCAACATACCCAAGTACAGTGATTGTTTTTTTAGCTCAATTTTGCCATCATCCAGTTTCCACGTGAACTTTTTTTTCCCAATAGGATCTTTATTCTTTTGCAGATCTTGCAGGATTAAAATTTCTGATTTTTGTGTGTTCACATTTAGGCCGTTTTGCTGAATATATTGGGCTAAAATCCCAAGTTTTCGTTGCAGACCTATTGGCGTCAAGTCCAAGAGAACAAGGTCATCCGCGTACAAAAGCCAATGAAGATCTTTTCCATTAACTTTTGGAGGAAAAGTGTTTGCACCTTTGTATGCATCGCCCAAGTCTGAGATAAACAGATTGAAGATGACAGAAGCCAGAGGGCACCCTTGTTTTACTCCTCGATATGTTTTTATTGGAGCCGATAGGGTGCCACTTTTGTCTAGCTTTATTTTTATCTCCGTGTCGGTGTGTAATGCTTTTATTGCTGAAAGTAGACTAATTGGACATTGCCAATCAAACATTTTTTTCCAAAGTAACTCTCTGTCTATGCTGTCAAAGGCTTGCGATAAGTCCACAAATGCCAAATAGATTTTTTTGTTTCTTTGTATTGCATCCATCTTAAGTAGGTTTAGCAAAAAAAGGTTTAGGCCACAGCCTACACCTTTGACAAAACCCGCTTGACGGATGTCCAGATGACTTGACTCTTGGATCCACTCTTGGAGTTGTTTCTGTATTTGAGTCGAAAATATTTTTCCCACAACTTCCAGCAAGGCAATGGGTCTGTAGTTTTTAGGTTCAGCTCTATTGCCTTTTTTAAAGATTGGAATGACGATTGCAGTTTTCCAGCTGGTTGGGACTTTTGCTTCATTAGCAATTGAGGCAAACAGTTTTGATAAGAAGTTTGCCCACTCTTCAGGGTTTTGTTTGAGAATAAAGTCAGGCCATCTGGTCCCGGTGCCCTGGAGTTGGAGCATCTTTGGATACTCTGTAGGATGTCCTCTTTATCGAAGTACAAGTCCCATTTTGAGAGCTCAGGGAGTATCGGGTCGATGGTGGTACTTTTTTCTCCTATACCAAGTTATAGTAGTTGATCCAATCTTTTTCATTCACCATATTTGATTGAATTGCGACTTGCATGCAGTTAAGGTTGTTTATTAGTTTCCAAAACTCTGAGGAATTTTTGTTGTTAAGGCTTGCAAGCATTGTTTCGCTGTCGTTTTGGTACATGACTGCTTTATGCGAGATTTGCCAGTTTTTGTATTTCTGTTTGCTGATTTTAACTGCCTTCTTTCGTTGTTCAACATTCAGGTTTCTATGTTGCCTCAATTCCTTTCGCAGTTGTTGTTTTCTTTCCCGAACTTGTTTATCAAAACGATGTATTGGTAGGATGGAGGGTTTTCTCAGCCCCAAGTCTACCGTCATAAATTGTTGTAGAAGGCAACTATATTCAGCTCTCGATTCTGTTGCACTCAGTACATACTTGTCATAGGATTTTGTTAATATCTTGACTTCTTGAGGTTTTATTCTCAGCCAAGATCTGTTAGGTTCGACAGAGATCTGACTGTGCCATTGTTGGGGCTTCTTAATGTTTGACATTTTAATTGTCAATTCTAGTTGGCTGTGGTCACTGTTTGAGTTTGCTGTGATGTTGAGAGCAATGACGCATTGTTGCAGATTATCAGATATGAAGAAATAATCTATGGTGGAGGACTGCTTCAGAAATCTCCACGTTTTTTTTGGCGGAATATCCCCCGTGATGTTCCCATTTAAGATGGTGACATTTCTTTCCTCTAGATCGTCACACCATTTTTTTGCCAGCTTTTGTAGCAGGGTTTTAGGCCCAGGCGTCTTTGCCTCATTCACGCAGTCCAGATTAAGATCACCACAACAGATAATGTTTGGATTATGGTGAGCACTGTTTATTCCATCAATTAGATCACACACCATTGTTATGAATTTATGTTTTCCTGCATTCTTGTGATGCCAATAGATATTGATGATGTGAATTTGGGTTCTGTTGTTGTTCATCTCATTTTTCGCGGCAATCACAGAATACTGTATGAAGGGTGATACGTTTATTGTTTTCTCTAAGTTCCAACCAGAGTTCTTCTTTATCATTGTTAAGAGACCGGCAGATGGGCGTCCCTTGGCTCTTGTAATAGCCGGGTTTATAGCTATCTCGTATACGTCGGACACAGGACAATTTGCCATCCATGTTTCTTGCAAGCAGATAACGGTTTGATCGTTGCTCCAGTTTTTTGGGTCATTAAATAGGTGAATGAAGCCTCTTGTATTCCAAGAAAGAATGTTAATGGTCGGGCCGACTGGCCCTTGTTGGCATTAGCTCGATTTACTGCCTAGGGCACCCGCTAACCAGTTCCAGTTTGATCTCTTATTTGGCTTTTCTATGTCTTGTGTTGCATCGTTTTCATCTGTTGCTGTGCTTATATTTCCATTTATTGTAATTTTTATTTGTTCGCCGGGTGTAAAGCGTGCATGATTTTTATCACTAAATTCCTTTTCAATCTGGAGTGTTAATGGTCGCTCTGCTGCCTGCTCGCTTGTAGATCCTATTTGGGCCACACCAGATTTCTCGGCATGTCTATCCTGACTTTTAGAGTCTTCCGGACTTCCACTTTGGGTATCGATGGAAAATACATCTTCCCGGGACGTATTTCTTTCTTCATGAATGTCGAATCCCATGGACAGCAGAAACTGGATTGCGTTCATGAGCAGGTCACTTATTAATCTGGAGTCAATGTGAAGCCGGACTTTGTCATTTCGATAATCACTTACAAATTCGACTGTTTGAATATCATTTGACTCTATGGAGCGAAGGCCGGGCACATGATGTAATAGGCGTAATGCGTTGTTTCTATTTAACGTTAGGCCATCTTTTGTATCTAAAATTCGTTCCAGGATCAATACGTGCCTTCCAGGCTTTTTGTGTTTCCCGTTTTGTAGGCTATTTTTTTGGATGGCTTGCCTCCAGGTTCCGTCATTCTTTTTGGCGGTTGATCCTATTGTAAGATCCTTTGAGCATGTTTTAAGTAAGGATTTACCTGGTGGAGTGTGGCATCTCGTTGTTCCAGCAGCATCCTTCACCTTTAGACTATTTGTTAAAGTCCCTGTATCATTTCTGTTGTGTGATATTTCAATCAAACCGTTAACAGCTCTTAGCCGTTTTCTTTTCTCATCCATTGTCTCGAATTTGGTCTCTTGTTGTACTGGATCTGGGGCTTTTAAGTCTTCAATGGGCAATATTAGTTGACAGATTCTTCCACAGTTTGCCATATCTTGTGTGTGTTTTACCAGCTGCTTGTTCTCAATTTGTGGAACACTTTGATTGGCAGAGTCCTCAGCAGTTTGCTCTTCAGTTTCCTCATAGCATGAACCATCCTCGTAGGTAGAGAGATCAAGTAGTTCACTCTGTGCAATTTCTACGCTTTCATCTACGATAATTGTTTCATCAACAATGGTTTTTTCGTTTGTTTTAGGATTTGGCAGAGCTTTTTTGAGGCTTACACTCGGCTGTTCTGTGTTTACGAAGACATTCACTGCCTTCAGATTCCTGAGAAATTTTCTTGAGCCGAGATTATTTCGTTTTCTCTTGCATTTTTGATTTTTTGTTTTCTTTTCCAGTTCTTGACTTGAAGTGGCCAGGGTCGGTTTCTGAAATATATCGTAAGTTTTAGTCTTACTTAAATTTTGACCAGAAATATTTCCTCCACTTGAACTAGAGACCTCCACTTCATTTGTCGGACATGGGGATGGAAGGTCCGTTTCATTTGGTGTGTTGAGGATGCTTACGATCTTTTTCTTTTCACCTATAGACTGAGGATTTTGATTAACATGTAGAACTTGCGAATCGAGGTCACCGGACTCTGTGATGCCATCGGCATTGGCAGAAGTTGTTGGACACACTTCTGTTTGGGGGGTAGAATCCTGGACGGCTGCAGTCTTCTCTTTTTCCAATTTATTGCGAATGTTTAGTTGGCACGTTACAGGGTGAAGATTATGAGTAACATTCGCCACATTTGACGATGGGCAGGAGACCTGTATAGTTTGCATCAACGTGGGACATATAGTTCCCACGATAGACGGTTCCATACCTTCCATTTCTCCAGGACGAACTTGTGTTGTTTCTTTGTCTGGGTGTCCAGACAGATATGGTATTGCCGTACCGGTCCGGCTCACCGGTTGTTGATTCAGCCCCTCAAATCCTTTCATTTGGGTAACAACAGACCTCGATAAAGACTGCTGAGATGTCATCGTGTTTGGATCCACTTCATCCCTTCTCAGTTTTTGACTTTGTTTTAATAGCCCCAGTGCCTCTCTGGTCACCTCAGCTAAAACCCTCTTGTCTTCAGTATTATTTCTCTTTTGGTCTGCAAGGTCCTTAATGGACTGGTCTATTCTTTGGATGTTTCCCCAAAGTTTGGCAGTTGTCATAGCTCCCTGGGTATCTGCGAGAGGCAGTTTCGAATTCATTAAAGCAGACAGGGTTGAGAGATCTTTTATATTCTAGTTAATTTGCTCATACATCTTAAGCATAGGGGCTATCGCTATTGTCAGCGAAGACATGACAAAAGGTCTTAATTCATTTAAAGCCTCCTTGATTAATTTCTGAACGTTTGCATCGTTCCTACTTCAATTTGATGGAACTCTATTACTCAAACGTTTTGGTTTTGAATTATGCCTTTGTTCTTCTGGAGAGTATGAGAGAGATTCATCATTGCTAGATGAGGCTGGCCGTTTTTCTGTACTTAGGCTGAGAATAATCTTAGGTGAGGAGCATCTCTCTTGATGATTGCTGTTTAAATTTGTCGAAGGAGTAATATCGATTTGCCTGGGTCTATTCTGTGAGCATTCGAACGGAGGTGACAGACTTTCAGCTACCCGTCTTCTTTTTCTTGCACCACCTAGCCAGTGATTCCGCGGGGTAGATTCTTTAACTGGTATCGGTGGTGTTTGCTGTGTTCGACATGGTTCACTGTGTATTTCTTCTAGATTGCTTTTTGATTCAATGGCTATGGCTGGTTTTGAGGTTAGAGAGCCATTCATTTCAGTCAAATCTAACAGCAGTTTGTTTACAATGGCCAGCGAATTTTGTTTTTTTGCAGGGGATTGCAAGCTTTTTTTCATAATGTTGCTCTTTGAACAAACAGGATTTATATTTTCTTGTGGCGAGGCAATCCTCGCCTCGTCTTGGCAAGAGGCATCATTGCATCTTTCCAGTTTTTCAGAAGATGGGTTCTTGATTTTACAATTTACATCTGTTTCTTCCAACAAGTGGGAAACTTCCATGCACTCCTTATTACAATCTGTATATTTTTCTCGAGTCTCAGTGGTGCAAACTGTATCGTTTTCACCTAGCTCGGGTCTGAGGGCAGGGTGAGTAATTGGTATATGAACCTTTTGAGCACTCACAGGGACTCCTGGACAGATCGGCGCGCATTCTAACCAGTCACTTGTGCAGTCTGAAGTTAGGCGCCTGTCTCTTGGCATTATGACTACAGGCACTGGGTCTGCATCCAGTCCAGGCACTTGCACGGCTTGCAAGGCCAACACTCGCAACCGCGGCGGCTCAGATATGAGATTCCCTCCTCCCGTGGCCCCCAGGGGATCAGGGTCACCCCTCTCCCTCCCCCGGGCACACTGCACGCCTTGATCTCTTGGAGCGCGGCTGATTGACCCTTCCTTCGCCGCCGCCTCCTTCTCGGTGCACCAGCAGCCGACCGCGGCAGCTGCATACACCCCGGCACCCCCCACCACACCCGCCCCCAATGGAGCCAGCCGACTGTGAGGTAAGGTCTCATGATTTTTAAACATGAGGTGAGCCTGGGGTGGGTCATCAAGTGAGTATTCCATATATGTTGCCTCAGTTACAATGTTATTAGCTCTCGTGTTTGAATGATTTTCGCGAGGCTTAAGTGTTAAGGGGTCTGGGAGAGAGATAATACGAGGGGCCGCGGAAGAAAGGCCGCATATTTTTCTTACTTGAGCAGTCGCAGAATCCTCCTTATTTGGGCTTGTAGTTTCGGTTGTCTTCGAAGGTACTCCTCGCTCAGTTCTGCGCAGCTGTAGACGCGTTAGAGGGTGGTGGATGATTCGTGGTAGCTGCTTTTCGCGGTCCATGTTTACCACACACTAGATGGCAGAAGGTGCCTCGTAAGCCTTGTGAGCCTCCAGAGACTCACGAGACTCTGCACCGACTCCGCGCCGCTCCGCGGAAAGAGGAGGTTTTTAAGTCCACACCCCTCTGGTTGATAGTAGCAATAGAAGAAGGACAGCACTTCTCCAGCAGGAACTCCAGGTAAGCAGTGGGTCAGAGACTCAGGAGACTCTGCACCGACTCCGCGCCGCTCCGCGGAAAGAGGAGGTTTTTAAGTCCACACCCCTCTGGTTGATAGTAGCAATAGAAGAAGGACAGCACTTCTCCAGCAGGAACTCCAGGTAAGCAGTGGGTCAGAGACTCACGAGACTCTGCACCGACTCCGCGCGGCTCCGCGGAAAGAGGAGGTTTTTAAGTCCACACCCCTCTGATTGATAGTAGCAATAGAAGAAGGACAGCACTTCTCCAGCAGGAACTCCAGGTAAGCAGTGGGTCAGAGACTCACGAGACTCTGCACCGACTCTGCGCCGCTCCGCGGAAAGAGGAGGTTTTTAAGTCCACACCCCTCTGGTTGCTAGTAGCAATAGAAGAAGGACAGCACTTCTCCAGCAGGAACTCCAGGTAAGCAGTGGGTCAGAGACTCACGAGACTCTGCACCGACTCCGCGCCGCTCCGCGGAAAGAGGAGGTTTTTAAGTCCACACCCCTCTGGTTGATAGTAGCAATAGAAGAAGGACAGCACTTCTCCAGCAGGAACTCCAGGTAAGCAGTGGGTCAGAGACTCACGAGACTCTGCACCGACTCCGCGCCGCGGAAAGAGGAGGTTTTTAAGTCCACACCCCTCTGGTTGATAGTAGCAATAGAAGAAGGACAGCACTTCTCCAGCAGGAACTCCAGGTAAGCAGTGGGTCAGAGACTCACGAGACTCTGCACCGACTCCGCCTGTCTGTGCGCACCCTCCTGGTGGTTTGCTCAATGGCACGTTTTAATTCTTGCACAAATTCTTGTGGGGCCTGGTCTTTCCCACACTGCAGGTTGTAGGCCGCCTTGCGGGCCTCTTCGGGGTTCCTGTGTACGGAATTTTTTTTTAAGATGGCTGCCCTGTAGGTGAACCATCTCGGGTGATTTTGATCCTCCAGCCCCGCAAAGAAGCTGGAGTATTCAGGGGAAAATGTCCACTTGACATATTGGATACAATTCTGGCTATCTTTCAGGTGGAAAGTATCCATCATTTGCTCGTATAACTCAAGGTGCTCCCAGACTGAATACTTGCCATTTTTGTGATAGGGAGTTATGACGCTCCTAATGGCCTTGATCTGTTTCAGGGGATCTTTTAGTGGAGCCCTCTTAATTTTGTTTCCATTTTTAGTTTTAGTTACCCGTGTCCACTCATCCTCTGACTCAGAGGCACTGCTACAGGAGGTGGCTATCCGATCCTCTAGGCTCTCCCTGATTCTGCGAGCTTGAGAATGGCTTGCAGAATGTGGGGGCCTAGTTTCTTGATGCCTGCAGCGCTCAGAAGAGTCTTCTGACTCCCCCTGGTTCCCAGGATTGGCTGAATACCCCCCCAACTGCCCTAGCTGGGAGGAGGTCTTTCAGATACTCTTTGTGGGCCTAGTTTCATGGAGTTCCCCACCAAATTTGACGGGTTGATCCTTTGGTAGGTGGTATTTTTCCTGATGAGAGAGGCTAGCCCTAACATTTTGGGAATCTGTATAGAGACACCTGCCCATCATTTTCGGGGAGGCGCTGATCTGTCAGTCCCATGTTTCCCATTCTGCTGAAGTCTACCATCCCTGTGGCCCTTGGTTCATATAAGCCAGTGGACATGAAGGCGGCAGAGTTCATGGTACTGAAGGGGTTAGAGTCCCTGATGTTATGTTCAGGGGATTCTCTGTCCCTTCCTACCTCTTCTCTTTCAGCCCCCATTCCCTAGTGACATGCCAAAATCTGACTCTTTTGCTCCTCTTTTAAGGCATGTCTCACTGGTCTCAATGATTTGCCCTTGCATGACTATCTGTTTGTTGAGCCTATCATTCTTTTCACAGAGAGCCTCATTGTCTCCCTGTGCTTCCTGTCTGGATTGGAAATACTGGGCCAATTTTTGCTGCAGGAGACTCACCTCCTGAGTTTTGTCATCATTGGTCTGAGTGTTCTTTTCCAGAGCATCCTCCACCCGCCTGGTGTGCTCTAGTAGCTGTTCATATTCGGTTTTAACTTCACTAAGTTCCTGGAGGCCCAGCTTTCTTTCCTCTAACTTAGTTTTTAATTGGCTGACTTCCTGGCCTAAGGCATCCCTCTCCTGACTTAGAGTGCACCTGTGTTCAGCCAGGTCATCCCTCTGTTTTTTAAATGCACTAGATTTCTGGCGCTCCTCATCAAATTCTGCTTGAAATTCTAAATCTTTAAGAATGAATTTATTGTTTTCCTCTTTTAATTTGTCTATGCGGTCTTGTAGGATAACTAGCTGTTCTGCGCAGACTCTGTTAAAAGTTAATTGATGCTCCAGTTTCCGTTGACTCTGTTGTAAGGAGTAAACCTTTTCCTGACACTCATCTTGCAGTGTCTGTAATTTGGTATCTTGCTCTGCCTTCTCTTGCTGTAAGAGAGCCAGATCTTCTTTTAATTTGGTAATGTACTGCCTAGCCTCTGTTTCTGATTATTGGTTCTTCTGTAGCCTTTGCCCTGCAGAGTCTAACTCAGTTGGATTTTCTGTAGTGTTTCTCCTTCTTTGCCAGAACTATGTTTTCTGCATGCTTTTCCTGTATTACTCCTATGTGGAGGTACATGTAGGCTGCTATTTTGGCAATTTTACACTGCTCCTCTTTTATTGTTCGGGCCATGTACAGTTCGCTAAGCGCTTGGTGTAATAGGGCCTTGTCCTGCCATGTATCTAGGTCTATGGCAAGGACCTGTTCTTTTATTTCCTGCAGCCATACCTGTTCATTCTGTTCGGACCACTCACCCCTGACAAACAGTTTGTGCAGGAGGTGTTCCCTAGCAATATTAATCTCTACTGGGTCGCCATTTTAGAAATATCAATTTCCTTATGACTTATTTCAGGGTTAATTTATATTTACAAACAGGCCCGATTTTTGGAGTATTTATTTTGAGAGGTGCTTGTACAGTGTAGCACAGTACCCCCACCCAGCAAGGTGTCTGTACCCTGCAGGCTAGTATTCTGTGTTAGACTGTCATGGGTGGTATCTTGAATTCAGAATCACGGCACAAACCCCCAAGCTTTTAAGGATTCCAATCAGGCACACACCCAGGTCTCACCTAGCATATAGTGCGCAATGAAATACTTATTTTATTTGTGTCTCTAAGTTCAGTATTCTGAATGATATAACACTCATATCACACCCTTCTCAAAATATCCCCCAGGTCACACTGAACCAGGAAATCAGGCTAGTTTGTAAAGGTGAATATTTATTTATTTACTTAATATTCAAATCACACACACATTTTAATATGAAAAAAAAAGATTATAAATAAAATAGTTCAGTTTCTCATGGCAAGCATACATATATATGGGGCATTATACTAATGCAGAAGGTAAAACACAGGGAAAAGAACAGTTTTGGGTTGTGAGCAGATAGCGTTTGGGTTAATAGTTCTAATAGTTCCTCCTGCAAGCTACTGAAGGTGTAAATGAGCAATCCTGCACAGATGTCAGTAATAAGCAGGTATTCAGGAATGAAAGACAATGGGCCTCATTACGAGTCTGGCGGTAACCACGGCGGTAAAACCACCTGGTTACCGCCGGACTCGTATTACCATTCCGCCTCTGTGATTCCCGGAATTACCGGGGCATTACAACCCTGGTTTTCTGGGAATCACGGAGGCGGAATGGTGTTAATTCCCATTCCCATTGAGTTCTATGGGACTCGATGGGAATGGGGATCATGAAAACACCGGCAGCATCTCGTAATGCTGCCGGTGTTTCCTCGTCTGCCTGCAGGCTGGCGGTGTTAAACCCGCCAGGTCAGACCTGGCGGGAACATCACCTCCCGCCTGCTGGAGTCGGGATCAGGCAGTCCGGAAACAAAGGTGGCGGCGGGTTTAAATGCAATCTTCCCTCCCCAAATAAGAGAGAAACCTGTTTTTGGAAATAGACACTTTTAAAATGACAGGTGAAAAATGGCTTTGTAAAACAGTGAAAAAGGTTGCGAAATTGCCTAAATGGAGAAAATGTTTGAGGAAAGCAACACTAAACAGCTCCTAACACACATGAGCTACAAGATAAACAACAGTATATACTTTATATCAGAATGGGAGTTTAAGAAACACTTTAAATGGGAAAAAGCCGCGTGTAAGCTTTTTAAAACTGCACATTTGCGTAACAATTTCACTATGTGTATGTAGCTAAGGGTCTTAGGTATCAGTGAGAGTTGAAATTTTGTTTCTATCTTTAAAATTGAAGAAGCTATAGAGGTTTTAGTGAGAGGCATTTTTGAAGATTAGGCGCGAAAATGAAAACAGAAATTCGGTTTTAAAAATGGTTTCATTACACTATATTAATGACTATAAAAAGAGAATGCCACACATGAATCTTCACAGTTACATGACCAGCATAACCCTTCACGTGGTGGATACTCTAATTCTTTCTGGGATTTACTTTAGTTACTCAAAATCACTAATGACTTATGGTTTTGCAAAACAATACAGAAAAAATCAGCGCAAGAATGGTTCTAACAATACCAGGGTTTTGAAATTAAAGATGGGATGGTTTGAGATTGGGATCACACAATGCAAATATACTATGTGTCACTGTTCTTCCTATTAATGCTTACAGTCCCTTGTGATTAAAATGGACCGTCAAGGTTCTAGTTATGGATCGGGTCAGGTCTACCGGCAGCAGGACACTTCTGGAGGGAATGGATCATCAGCGCGGTTCTGGTCAATTTTGGACTGCACCTCAGACTGGATTCGGATGGGCCCTTCTGGTCACTGGACACGGTAGATAGCAGGATGCAAGTTTCAGCGGGCAAGCCTTTATGGTAGCAAGCCAAACTGAATCAGTATTAAATTCCTTCATGTTTGGAATGTTTGAAATTGGGTCTAGTTTCATTGTGCCAAGAAGTGGGGGCGGAGCATTTTTGTCAAAACTCAAGGTCCTCTGCGGAGTGGACACAGAGGCGGACCTGAGTCTTAGAGAGGAGTGTGGAGCAGTAACTCTTCTACGTTCAGTGTGCCAAGAAGTGGAGGCGGAGCATTTTTGTCAAAACTCAAGGTCCTGTGCGGAGCGGACGTGGAGTCGGACCTGAGTCTTAGAGAGTCTTGGAGAGCTCTCGAGAGCAGGCGGCTCCAGCAAGAAGAAAAGAACATGCAGAATCAACCCTCTTTATGGGCGGTGTCAGAGCCAGCAGTGAAAACTAAGGCCATAAGAGCTACACAGCCCTTAACACGCTGCTTACTGCAAATGCAACTACGGTGGGACATTGACGTGCTGAGTTTGGAAAATCAAGTAAGTGCAAATGGTATATGCACTCTTAACAACAAAACTGTTAATAAAACTCTTAACACTTTAAGTGAATTGACTGAATTGACACAATCTGAACAATCTGAACAATGTGAACAATCTGAACAATCTGAACTAATACAAATGAATCACGTCCTCGCTCCTGTTCCCCCATCCACCCTGCAAAGTATATGCCAAGCTCCTGAATCCAACACCTCAAGAGTCTTAAATACCTCAAACACATTTCCATTTAATGTCACATCCAAAGATTATATGAACAAAGAACGCTCTCCTGTAGTGACAAATGAAAAATGCATTCCGCGTGAGGGCACATCGGCTGGTGGTGTGGTGGGTCTCGTTCCATCCTTGCGTGTCCTCACTTGGAGTGCTTGTTCTGGGCCTTCCTTTAGCGGGGCTGGGTCTTTCATGCCGGGGTGCACCTGGTGTCATCCTGGCTGGCCCCATGCGCTCGCGACCGTGATGGATGGTGTGGATCTCGCGGTGTCGTTGTGCCACGGTGCGCTTGCCTGTCTTGGTGGGCGCTGCCATTCAGTGGGTGGACCCTGTGCCGACGTCGGCGAGCCTCTCCCCGTGGGGCGGGACTCAGTGCTGACTATGGATTCTGGCTCTGGGGTTCGAGAGGTGGAAATCCACAGCACAGAGGCGACACAGTGTAAACATGCTAATAACTGTATTGCTGAGGGGTACCTTGCTGTAAGCAGTGAGAACGTAAATAGACAAGCCAGCATTTCTTCCGACATAAACAGAGGCAATAGGAAACAGACCTCAACTGAGATGTTTAAAGGTCAAGGAATTACATGTATGGAAAAAAACAACCAAAGACTGAGCTCTGTGTTCTATGATACGTTTGAGACGATTCCAGCAAACACTTTAAAGTCAAATACTGTTTGTGATTCAACCCTGCTATTGACAGAGACGTGGAAAATCACATCTCTAGAACAAAGATCAGGCCTGAATGGACAACCTGACAGTGTAACTACTGAACGGAGGCAGTCTTTGGACATGGTGAATAAGTTACTGATGGATCTCACACAGTTAGGTTCCGTGATTAATATAAAGAACTTATCCAAAAATATGAGCATCGCAGAAAATGATCTCTTTATACCACGCAAGGAGCAGTTGACTGGTAAGGAAGACATGTCACCGTCAACTGCTCCTTTGGGGAATAAATGGGTAAGTGGGGCGTTAAAATGGAGGAGAATCGAGGTAAGTTGTTCACCGCCGTTAAATTGTTCCCAAATAAAAAACACAAACCACTTGGTGAACACCCAAGCTTGTGGCCTTCCAGCCCCTACACAGCTGCCAACTATCAAGCCCAATATTCCTTCCTATTCATTGTTTGTTAACAGTTGTGAAATCTCTTCGAATGAATCCTCTTCCGATTCTTCACTGGCAGAACGTGCCTTTCGAAAAATAAGGCGGATGTATTCTGCTGCCCATTGTCGGAACAAGGTGGCAAAAAAGGACTTAGAAACAGTTGGTGTTGTAGTCTTGAAAGAAATACAACCGATTCTAATGTCGGCCATCTCTATTACCCTGGCACCTTACTTGAAGATGTGTGAGCATTTGAATGAAAACCTAAAAGATTTAAGTACATTGAATGCTCTCATGAACGTCAAAATGTCAAAAATGGAAAATTACAGTAGTTCTCTTGTACTAAAAATTCTGGAAACACATAAAAATATGTAAGGCTCCTTGAAAGTGTTAGCGGACCAGAAACGAAACAACAGCGAAGATAAAAAAACTCCTTGCAGAAGTTGCCGAGAAGCTATAAGCTTACTAAAACAAAAACAAGTGTCACCAATAAAACAACCTGATTCCATGGAGACTGTATCCTGTAGCTGAATAATGGCTCAGTAGCTACGACTGGTCAAGAAGGGCATGCTCATTGTAATCATGAAACAAATCCTTCATCCTCAGAAGTAGAGATGACATCTACACACTCAACTTATCAACAATTTGTGGTAGCGTCAAACCTGGTTCTTAGCCAGGGTGCGGATGAACTGATTGACCAAAGTGGTCTGGGTAATAATAGGGATACGATAATAACAGATTGCCCAGTAACCGATAACTTGGCCACTCAGCCTACCCTAAAGAACACAGGAAAAGCTGGGCCTAAAAATCCATTAAATCCTTCAACATCAAAAAATGGAGATGGGATTGCTGGGCTCAATCACATATAGTCGGAACATATCAATCGGACTAAAGGAACAACAGATGCTGTGTTCCCGATCTTTTCTGCCAGGAATCAGATGACAGAAAAGTGACTGTGCCACAAATCAAGCAGAAAAAAAGAACTGTGGCAACAATAGCTCTAGAAAATTCCTTCAAAATCTTAAATTGGTGAATCTAACTGTTAATACTGGATGTATTGACCGTGTGGAGAAACCTAAAGATAAGGTAGACGCACCTAAGCAAATAAACACTGTAATAACTGAAGTACAAACAGATGAAGAAGTGTTAAATGAAATAATGAGCATGTCTTTATATGAAGACATGAGTGACACAGAGGACAAAGAGGATCAGATTCATGATGACAACGACATCTGTACATTTTCCATAATTGCCTCGACAAACTGCAACATCCCAGAACTAACAGACCTGATGCCAAAATCAAATGGCAGACAATTGGTGATGGTCAATCTTTCTCAATTACCGTCTGCTGAGCAGAAACTATCGCAATTTAAAGAAAACTGAAAAATACCAACACTTGAGGATCGTTGGGGTGTATTGAACAGGCCCCATGAAAAATTGAACTAAACCTCTCAAAACTTGATATCAGCAGAGGCAACCAGACCGGTAAATGCAACCTTGGTTATGTTGGAAGAAAAATTGGGCCGTTGCCTTAATTTAGAGACATCTGCCGCCAACAAACGTGATGAGACTTGGCCTGCAACATATAATGAGAAGGGTTGTCGCACATCAGAGATAGGATTTGTGAACCCTCGGCAAGCGTGCCGTTTCAATGATCAGATTTTAAAAGAGGCGCATGATACAGGAACAACTGAGGCCACAAATCAAGTGAAACATAAAAGACCCTTGAACAACGCAGCCCCGAAGCAAATAGCCAAATATTTTATGGTATTAGAACGGATCCTTGGTACAAAGGAATAACACATTTTGAATAGACCAAACATCCTGCGGCTATTTTTTCATGTACTGACTTTGAGGTCAATTAAGTCTAGTGACATCAAAACTGTTGAATTTTTTAAAGACCTTCCGAAGTATAGAGTAAAACTACATATTCACTCTAAAATAATCTGTACCATGCTATTAGATGCGGTCCCTTGTCTATTATCTTTGGGCTTTGACATCAATGAAATGAAAAAGGATTAATCACAACTAAAAACTGCTTATAAACTACATTTGGGGACCCTACAAACTGGTTTGTTCAAACATATACCATCTCAGAAGTATGAAAATACAGTATCCATAAATGAGGACATAAAAAAAGAACTGTGCAGTCGAAAGTTCAAATGCCTTTTTCTCTGGGGCAGTTGGTCCTTTGGGCTCACGGGTCACCATAACAGTAGATGGAAACGAAGAACAGATTAAAGCAATCATGGAACAACCAAAAGTGGGGCATGTCGAAAATGAAGCAAGAGATTGGAGTTGGTTGGCTACAGCTTTAGTTGGAATCAGCTCAAGCTAATGTCGGGATTCTTCACAAAGTTCAAGCCGAAACCTGGGCACTTGGAACACCAGAGGTTTTGCCCATTTATTTACCACGCCTTCGACCTGGATTAATGAATTACATGTACTTTGCCTCCAAGAACATGGTTAGATGTATGTCCCTTGTTAGATCATTTTGAAGTGGCAATCAATCCTGCCATGAAAAAAAATAAGGGGAGACTGATGGCAGGACTTCTGACCATGGTAAGGAAAGAATCTGGGTTCCAAATAACTGAATCCTGGAATAAGTCTCCATATGTCCAAATAAGCAAGCTAGTGCATAAGGGAGACAACAACCAGGATAGGAACCACATTTATCTACTAAACATTTATTGGCAACATCAGGCAACTGACCCATGGACATTTATAGATGAGATAACTCAGATCATAGACGATTTGAATGAGAACTTTGAAATACCGGATATCATCTTATGCGGTGACCTGAATATCAACTTCATTGACTGGAGCCATCTCACTCGTGAGGGAAAAATTGACTGCAAGGAACGTTTAGCTGTCAGATGGTGTGAGGAGATGGAAGTCTGAGAATTGCATCTGATGAATGGGAACATCAAGGGTAACATACCTGCACAATCTACTTGGATAAGAGATCAACAACGATCTGTTATAGATTACTTCTTTCTATCCTCAAACATGGCTAAACACGCCCTGAACGTGCAAATCAAGGACACACCTCAAAGCGACCATAACCTGGTTATGCTAGAGCTAAAGGGCATAGGAAACAAGCAAACTATTATTGGAGGACCAGAATTTGTAGTGGACTCTAGTAGGCTTCGTTTGATGATAAAAGAACCAGAAGTAACCTCCCTAATCGATATATACAGTTCTCAAGCCAATAATGTGGAGTACTCATCTATACTAAAACAATTCACTGAGCGTAGACAAGGCCTGCAAAATCTTGCATTTGAACCAAAACATGCTTATGATGCGGCTCTTGCACAAAGGAATAGATCTCTCCGACAAGATCTGAGACAAGGTGCACATTTGGAGATGAATACAAGATGCACACATGCACGAGCGGCAAAAGAAAAATACAAGAACTGGTTGATAGCCCATAAATCTCAGCTAGAACAACAAGACACTGAATCCATGCTGAAGAGACTTGAGAACAAAGATGTTCGTGAATTTTGGAGGTTAAAAAAAGACGAATCTTGTCCCGAATCTGCCTTATAGGTGAACATGGTAACTGCAAACGCTTGGAAACAACACTACACTGAGCTATATGCAAAGAAGAGCTGCCATAATGTGATCTAAAATTTGACGAAAATGAAATTCTAACTATCATCAATCGAGCCAGCTCGTCCAGAGCCCCTGGACCTGATGGTCTTACAAACTTCACTCTTAAACAACATCCAGAAAAATGGTCCGTACTATGTGCACTGATATTTGCAAGGATCGCTAAAGAACAAACATCTCCAGCTTCATGGAAGTCTGCAATTATTGTGCCCATATTTAAAAAGGGTAACAGGTCAAATTCCAAAGTCTATAGACCGTTTGCACTCTTAGATGTTATTGGAAAAATCTATGACACAATGTTACAACAAAAACTACTGGAATGGATCAAAACTACCCAACGGTTTGATGTTCGTCAAGCCAGTTTTGTGAAAGGGGTATGTTGTGGCCTCAATCTACATATCCTAAACATCATGAAGATGGAAGCGATAAGGGCTGGAAAGTGTGTCTATCTCGCATTTATCAATCTCTCGCATGCATTTGACAGCATCAATCGTGAGTTACTGTGGGAGAAAATGCAGAAGTGGAAATGCGTGAGCAGCCTACTATCAGCAATTAAAGAGCTCCATACGAACACTACCATAAAAATCAGACTGGATCGAAGTGGCACATTGTCTAACCCAATTAAAACATACTGTGGTGTTTAACATGGATGCCTATTGGCAGCTATTGTGTTCAATCTTTTCATATCGGATATAGGGGACAACTTTGATAATCTTGTTGCATTTAATCCAAAAATTGGTGATAAAGAACTTAGTTGGAAGCTCTACACCAATGATTTAGTTCTGCTAGACTCCACTCCAATAGGATTACAGCGGAAACTAAACCTAATTGAACAATATGTAGTCAAGAATGGGCTAAGTATTAACACCAAGAAATCGGAAATCTTGTCCCTGCAAGATCTAATTAAACACAAAACCACTGCCAAAAGGTAATCTAAATGGTTTTTGGGTAAAGAACAAGGGAGGTCTGTCCTAAATACCAGATATTTAGGAATGATAATGAGCTCAAGCAGAAACAATGGGCTTCATTACACGGTAGGGGGTAACCATGGCGCTATTAGCGCCATGGTTGCCGCCGGTATTTTACTGTGTCCGCCTTGGTGGATGGCGGAATTACCACCCTACTCCAAGGTGAGCGGGGGCGGTAATTCCCCATTCACCAAGGCACTTCCCCATTCACATTTTTGCCCCCATAGGGCTCAATGGGAATGGGGAAGCCGCTAATTACGGTACCACAAATTGCGGAGGCCCAATATGATTTGGGTGACAACCATCAAAGCTAAATGTCAACAACTAGCATTACAGGCAGCAGTTCTGCAAAAAAGATACAGAAAACTTTCATTGATGCCAGCTATATGCTTCTATAAACAAAAGGCACTGCCAGCCTTGCTGCACGGTGCGCACTGTGCCTTGGGGTGTCCTGATACAATCTGGAACCCACTGGAAAACATCTTTTATCAAAGGTGCTGTGGTTACCCAAGGGGATACCAACAGTGTGCATAAGGCATCAACTAAACTTGACTTCTATAAGTGCTAGAGTTGTTTGGAATATGCTAATACTTTACCGTAAGATAACCATGAAACTGATTCTTCCCCAATTTGAGATTTTACAGCACCTAGGCGGCTCAAATAAATCCAACATGCTGGCAAAGTGGTCACTACGTTGTGAGCAAGTGATGGAGCACTATGACTTAAATATTGAAATGCTCCATTCAAACCCAAACAAAGCAAAGAAAAATATTTGGCAACAAGACTGGTATGAAACCAAATGAGACGTAAACAAAAATGGATGCTTTTTTCCAAGTATTTGGAAAAATTTCCAAACAAATTTCGAAGAGACTTATTTCAGAAATTCCGCTTGAATGCCTTTAAAACCAGAGAAGTATTAACACATTGTGTTAAGAGTCCAGTCAAAGACACGAAATGCTGCTTATGTAACAATAAAACATCTGATTCTATTTTGTACTACACTGCGTGAAGAAAGAACTAAACAGCTAGGCAAGATATTAGCAGAACATCAAACATTGAGCACAGATGAGTTCTGGGCAATGTGTTTTGAGGACTCAAAAAGAAAATTAACAATCGCACTAACATTCTTTTTGGAAGACACAATTAAGAGGTTCAGTGAAAAATCGATTGTCATTTAGAAATTATAAATTAGGCTATGCATTAGGCTGTAAAAAAGTATGAGTATTGGAAAATTGATTTGAAATGTATCTGATATGTACTGTTGAATTTGATGTAATTACTATGAAAATGTTTTTAAAGGTTTCAATAAACCATATAAAAAAATCTGAAAAATCGAAGAAATCAAAAATTGGGTCTAGCTAGAAAGAGTTCAGCACTGCTAAAGTCTGGATTCTGCAAAGAAATCTGGATGTTCAAAGAAGTCTGGAGTCAGCTACAAGATGAAGAGTTCTGGGACAAGGTACTGCACGGACATCTGGATGTGTTCTGGAAGCAGTGTGTCCTATGTGTTGTGTAGTTCCTATATTTATACTACCAAATTACATCACCAAGTTTATGGTGTGGGCAGAATTTCAAAAACACACCCCACGGCTGTGAATGGCCACAGGCACTTGCCTTGTTTTGGTTGCCAGTCAGAACAGAGTTGTCATCTTTACGATGGGATTTAGGAACTCTCACATTGATTTTGACCACAATTTAGCTTTCCCATAAATACACATTTTTACAATTATGCCCTCTACTAAAATCAGACACATGCATTCCTTTTTTTAATGGTTTTTCCTGGCGTTCAATTCCCATCTCTGTGAGAGCTGTCTTTCTCATTCTATGGGATTGCATCAATTTTAATCATAACAGTTTGGATTAATAATTTCTAATTCGGTACATCTCTGGGTGTTTATCAGTGGATCATGTACATAAAATCTTAAGCTTGCAACATTAATAGTCTGCTACAATGAGAGTTTTTTTTGTAATGTTGGTTCCTTACATGATACAGGTTTCATCAATGTCTTCAAAGCAGAAGCCTAAAATTAGGTTAACATCTACCAATTTTCAGACTTATCCTTCTTAAGGTTGCACAGTTAAAGAGTTTCAAACTTAACCACAAATACAGATTTAAACACCAAGAAGTGCAGAGTTTTTTTTTCCTCTCCTTTCAACAAACAACAGCTGTCAGATCCATTTGATCAGGGTGGGGTGTAGAGGGAAGCATCCAGCCCCCCCCCCCCCCAGCAGAGCCTGTCCTTCGTTCTTGGCTCAGCCACAAGACGAATGTCTAATGAAGTCTCAGTGTGCTCCTTGTTGTCAATATGCGGGAACCATTAAGCAGCCATTAGCCTTCCTGTAGCAAGAGAGTGTCAAACTGAGATGTCAAACTTTCCCAGGCTGGTCACTGCCCAATCAGAATTAAGCAGTTACTTAACTCCAATGCTGGGTTGCTATTAAAATTCACAATTTAGTCTTT
Source organism: Ambystoma mexicanum (assembly GCF_040938575.1). Lineage (NCBI taxonomy): Eukaryota > Metazoa > Chordata > Amphibia > Caudata > Ambystomatidae > Ambystoma > Ambystoma mexicanum. The sequence goes on along the minus strand of NC_090926.1, from coordinate 389,838,395 downwards.
TCTTTGACACATATAAAAATAAGCACAGTTTAAAAGGGATTTGGACATTTAAATAATTAAGCCCTTCACAAACTTGCTTTAAATAGGCACATTTTGTAATCTCTCCAGGAAAAAGAAACACATTTAAACTGGGTTTCACAGCTAATTTTCTTATGCAGCTGCCTGTCAGTGAGGGCTGTATTCCTCTGACTGCCTGGAGAATCTATGCTTTCAGCACACTTTTTCTTTCAATAATTCACTGGGGAAATGACTGAATTTAGTGCCAAAACAGCACTTTGAAGGTTGTACTAAAGTGCATTTTTGGATTTTAGCCGACTTCTGGGGCCTTGATTCATGTGACAGGTAACAACACCCACTGGCATTCTCTCACAGGGAGTTCTTGTTTTGACATCAACTTTGCATGTGTGTGGCAGGTTGTGCAGCTCTTTTGTGGTTTATGAACCATGCACAGTTTTGCAGATTTGGCGCACACAGGGGTTAGTGCATCCATTTTTGGCAGTTTTCTTTCCCCATTGGCAAAGGGGTGTAATAGGGCGCATTGGCATGGATTGGAATATCCCACAGGGGAGCGGAAATGAATTAATCTGTCTTCGAGAAAGAGGCGTTGGCTTGTCATTGGGGGGGTCGAGAAATTTTGCAACTTTGTGTGGGGAGTGGCGTTCACCATAAGGACCAATCACAAACCACTCAAGTCCATTTTTGAGAAGAAGGGGTTGGGAAAAGTGTCAAGGAGTGTAGCATGTTGGGTAGCAAGGTTACAGGGGCACCCATTTGATGTGGAGGTCATTGCAGGAAAAGAGAATGTAAGTGCAGATCATGTATTAAAACTTTGTGAGGATGAGCGTGAGCCCCAGGATGAGATGGTTGAGCATGGAATCACAGACATGGTTTTTATATCACATGATGGGGTGATCACCCGAGAGGAATGTATAGATACATTGACGGCGGATGATACCTGGGTACGTGACGTGCATTTTGTTCAAGACGGGTGTCCAGAAAATAGGTTGTTGGATGGGGTGGAGAGGTCTATGTGGGAATTGAGGTCTGAGTTTAGTGTGAGTAATGACATTTTCTTTCATTGGGATCATGTGGTGGTTCCCAGTGCTTTAAGGAGGAGATTGGTAAAGGTTGGCATGGAGGACACATTGGTGTGTACAAGACCAAAGGGGTTTGGAGAGGAGAGTATTGGTGGCCCTGATTCAATCGAGAAGTGGAAAGTATGGTAGGAAAATATGTTGAATGTGATGTATCTGGTAAGAATATAGTGGCTAAGCAACAGCCTGTGATAAACTTTGATGCCCCGGGCAAAGTGTGGAGTGATTTGGCAATGGATATTGTGGGACCAATTTATATGGGGAATGGCTGTGGCAGGTTTATAATTGTCTTGCAGGATTTGTTCTTGAGGTGGGCTAAATTTCAGATTGTGCGGGACATAACGGCACAGAGCATGGTGGAATTTCTACAGTGCATTTTTGAGAGGGAAGGTCTTCCTGTGTCGATCCTGACCCACAATGGGAGGAAATTCATTGGGGGACATTTCCAAGAGTACTTGAGATTGTGTTGTATGAGACATAATAGAACCGCATTGTACCATCCTCAGACAAATGGGATGGTAGAAAGAGTCAATCGCTGAGTGATTGAGGCAGTACGTATGGTGGGGGCTTGTGGAAAGGACAGAGAAATAGCGGTGAGGGATAGGCTAAACACTTTATGACTGGCTTCCCATGTGCATACAGTGGTCAGTCCCTTCAAGTTGATGAGGGGAAGAAAACCCAACACCAGGGTCTCACCACCATGGTTGGGTAGGGCATGAGAATCAGATTGTGTGGTGGAAGAGGTGAGAGAGAGGATGGTTGGGAAGAAAATGAGTGAGTAAGGAAGGCGAATGAGAGGTTGGGAAGGAAGAAGCTGGATATTACAGTGGGAGATTGGATCAGCATCAAGAAGGGAGTTATTAAAATGAAGGGGGACATGTTGTATACCGAGCCTGTGTAGGTGATGCAAGTTTTGAAAGGAGCGTTAAGAGTTTGTGGTGGGCAAGCATGGAATATGGCCAGGGTGGTGAGGGTGAAATCTATGCCACAGTGGGGTCATGGTGAAGAATGCCAAGTCAACTAGCTTTCTCTGGCAGATATGTTCTCCACGTCTTCCTCATTTTAAAAAGTCTTTTTAAGAACGCTTTTTGTGACATCGCTTATTAAGTATATAGTTGTGGCTGTGTGGGTGTGTGGGTGTGTGGGTGTGTGTGTCGTAAAGGGGGGAGGTGTGTTGTGATGTATGTCTTGCGACGATTTGGAACCCTGGAGTAGAATATGGAGTGTTCCAAAGCCTCATGTAGAATGTTATTATTTGCCTGTGTTCAGTTGGCCTGCTGTTATCCTCAGTACAGGTTGGGGGTCTTTGTTATTCTGATATCTTTGCAATAAACTACTTTAATGGTAACCAAGAAACATGTGGAGGCCATCATTACAGGCACAACAAGCAGATGCCAAGCTTGTTCAAAAGAAACTGGCATGGTGAAAATGTTGTCTAGAAGGTTGATGTGAGGGTTTCCAAGGGGAAGGGGAGGATGTCCACGGAGAAGTGAGTCATTTGGCGGATTCGGAGGAATGTGTTGTAGAGAAGCAGACGTGTATATCACTGATAGACTCCAACCCCTCACCTCATCATACTGGATGAATAACAGGAAGACACTCTACATGACACCAGGTGTCTTCCCAATACTGCTTCTAGTGTATGAGAGACGTTATGCACTCAGACAACCGTATCAAATGTACCCTCATACTGAGGTGGTAGCAGGAGATTTGCAGGCACCACTGAATATCAGAGAGTTGTAAAGAAGGTCTGACAGGTGCAAAGTGATCTCATAAAGAAATATACAGTGACGCACTGAAACGATGTAAGAGTGCTTACGTACAAGAAGAAACCATATATACAAAGAAGAGAAGTAACCAGATGAGAAGTGGGTGCATATACACAGAAATTCAAGGTAGATGAGCAATATAGAAGCTTGCTGCAGTAGAAAACATAATACGGGTGAAGCGGCCAGGTTGAAAAGCTGGACGCTGGCTCTTAATGATAGTAAGTTGAGTCTGTTGAGACATTTGGGTTCAATAATGTTTATTATGGTTATCCCATTCTGCGCCTAGCTACACCCAAAAAGTGCTACTGCACAGGGTCCCCACTTTAATGGGTATACAGGAAATAATTATGGTGGTTTTCTGGGGATTCAATGTTGGTTGTATGGAAGTTTGGGACACGTGTCACAGGATTGTCATGAATGGCCACAGTACTTTAAGATAGGAGCTCAACAGATGCAGACCCCACCCCTGCCACATTCACCGGGCTCTGTGCAATCGCAGCAGGCATTGGTTGAATAATACCCAGCGACTGGGCTGCATAGACGTGTGGGATCCCACTGACCATGCCAGCACAAGCATCGGTGCAGACATGGGAAAATAATCCTTTCTCCCAAGCAACAGTTGCACACTACACTGGAGCAAGTGTGTTCAGAGAAAATCCGTTTTCTCTTTTTCTACAGTGAAGTGTAACCCAGACACATTGTTATTCAAGTAACTGCAATATTAATCTAATACGCCTCAGCCAGTCACAGTGAAACAAACGATATTATTCACAATAGTGCCACGCATGAGGGAGAAGAAGAAGAGAGGGTGAGTGTGAAAGAGGATGCCCTGGAGGGTGTGAGGTGATTTCTGTTGATGGGACTTTGACCATCAACCAGGAAATGGGTGAGAGGTATATGGGTACAGCTGTCATGGGTCGTGTGGATGGGAAGTACTGGGACAGACTGAAGAGACGGTTGCCTTCTCATTACTCTGCACAAGTAGTGGAACTGGTGGAATTTATTGAGGCACTAGAAATGTGTAAGGGAAAGGCAGTCACTGTGTATTCTGACTCTGTGAACGTCAGCTCCACCATCCGTTCTGGGTTATCAAGATGGCAGAGAAGAGAGTTTAGGAGGTCAGACAGGTCCCCTATCCAGCATGGCTAATTGTAGCATTCAACAGACTAGCAGAAATTAGGCCGCAGACAAGCCAAAGCAGGAAGCAGCATATTTTCCTTTCACAGATTCCCAGAAAATGGAAACTGTGTCCAAACAGGTACAGTTACCAGCGCAGTACACTGCAGTCCCGCTGCTTCAGATAATGGAATTGCAAGGGAAAGTCCCTAGAGAAGAGCAGGAGCTCTGGAAAATGAGAGGATGTGCTCTCTCACCAACAGATTTGCTTTGGAGACAGGAAGTGATGGGGAAAGTAGTAATGCCTATAGAGCTGCTTCTTTTGGCTTTACAGCAATTGCATTGCCCGCCACATACTTCTCGATGACAAATCGCAGCAGAGCTACAGGAGGACTTGTTCATCCCTATCCTAAATGAACAGGTAAGTAGATTCATAGGGAATTGTGTAATGTGCGAGGAGTTAAATCCTGGAAACACCATGAGGTCAGTGCGGGGGCAACAGGGTCTTGCCAAGGCCCTCTGGTCCATTCAAGGAGCTCCACATACATTAGTTGGACATGCTATCGACGTGCAGTAATTTCAGATATCTAATTCTCGTGGCTTGTTCATTCTCCCGATGGCTTCAGGTCGGTCCATGTGTACGAAAAGTCATAAGATGATATCTTCACAGGTTGTGTCTTCTCACCAGCAAACAACAGGAGAAAATGGCGAGACTGCTGAAAATCAGCACAACACACAGTTTCTCCCCGGGGACCTCATCTATATTTGTGCATTCATGCATCGCTGGAACCAACAGCATTTCCATGGGCTGCATGCACTGACCTGGGCAGCTCCGGCTGCCGTGAAGGGCAACAAGAGTTGGTTCCACCTGCAGGATACTCAAAGGGGTACTGGAAGCCCTTTACCTACACAGCAGCATGCATAGAATTTAAGTACGCCCTAAGGATTCACTGTTCGTTTCAGTGTAAAGGGGGGTGCGACTAGAGATCTGGAATTTAAATCATTTTTGAATAGGGAAAAGAATGTCTGAGATTGTGAATTGTGTAAAAATGATCTATTTGTGGTTTTCTTGGTCCTTGGGTCATCATGTCTAAAGATGACAACTAGTATAAAAAGAGCATATTTAAAATTGTCTCGCTTTTTGAGGACGGAGGAGGAAATATCAAGAGTGAAAAGAAAGGCAATAATAATCTTTTTGAACAACAATGATAAATTAGATCCTACAATGAACACTCATGGTTCGCAGTGGATAACATATGGTATAGCCATATGAGAAGGGTGGGAGAGAGAAGTTGGTAATCATATCAAGTAATGAGGAATGTTCAAATGCCAAACATACAGAATGCCAATAATATTAGGTGTGTTCAAAAAGTTGAAATGACCTTGCAAGGAGGTATTTTTTCTAAAAATCGATGGGGAAAAGGGGGGACGAGTTGCAGAGCTGGCAGAATGAGGGGATTCTCAGAAGAAGGGGTGGCACAAGTTAATCAAGAGTGTGGGTCCAAATGGAGAACTCATTTGCGGTATCTGACCTGGCTCAAGCAGCTGGAAAAACCTGTTACGGTACAGACACATAGCCATTTTCTCTGTGTTTTAAGGGCAATGGCATGGTGCCCATTGGCACACATGGGAACTGCAATCACACACTACGCATCACAGATCTGGCTGAAGGTACGCCTGCCCTTTTGGATCATTTCTGGAGTTGTGGATCAAATGTACACAGGCAGTTGCCTCCAGCCCTGGTGCGGTGCATCAAGTCTCTCTTCTCTCGATGTGAACAACCTCATGATCCCTTAAGAACATTTAATTTTGGCCCTTCCAATGCCTGAAGTTACCTCTGTGCCCCATTGTGTCCTTTTCATCACCTTTTATGGACAAAAATGTGATCCTTGATGGCGAGAAAGAGGAACAATTGTAACGTAGGAGAAGATTGAACTACATCTCAGCAGCATAATCAAAAGCACCAGAACTATTGCTGCCTTGCGTAAATTGAAAGCGATCATGGAGACTGAGGCTTGGATCACCAACAAGTTATTGATCAACTCTTCGTTCTCTTAGTGTACCTTCTTGGTTGTGCCTCGCTGTGAAGTTTTTTTGGATCTATTTTTTTCTTTTTTCTAATTAATTTCTGTTTTTATCAAATACTTTTAAGATGCTATTCTGCCCAGGTACCGGCAGCTGCCGTAATTATAACTGTAATCCTGTCCAAGGCTAGTGTCACCACCACTTCATCCCACATGGGTACTCAAATTGAAGGTGTCTTGTCTCCTCCACCAAATTGGCATGCTTGTGTGGAGCAACGGGTATGTTGCAGGAATGGTGGGGCGATGAGTTGGGTTTGTGAAGCGGAGGAGTATGCCCATATTGAGACCAGGGTGAGAGAAGGGTTGCAGGGATGTTCCCCAAGAAGAGGATTATGATTTGTCAGTTAACGTATTCACTAAAGGTGGGAATGTTGGGCTTGTCAGGAAGGGTCCCCATCATTATGAGGGATTCATGTTGCCATATAGATGATTAGAGGTGCAGGAAACTGAGTGTGAGTGCTACTTTTTGCCCAGAACTGATAGATATTAGCTTGCAAGCATTCAGAAAGCTAAAGTATTAAATCCACCAAATGTAACAACATTTATGCACATTAATATAAATACATGTGGAATTCATGAATCTGAATATAAGTGTCCTTTTCACAATGAATCAGAACACGGCGGTTAGGGTTTTCTTGCAAAATGCACTTTGACTTCGAAGCAGGTTTTCAGATGGCAGAAAAGCAGGTGAATAGAGTGGCTTCTGACTTCACGGTCAACAGCTACACAAATAGCCTTGACTTTTTATGGTCTGATAAGTCTTGTAGATAGTAGATATAATCGCCTGCTGTTTGAGAGCGTGACCAAAGGAGTACTGTTATTTATTCTGGTCAGTAGTAAAACAGGGGGTAAGACTCTGCCTAAAGCTATTTAGCAGTTTCCAATTGTGCAATGAAGTGGGAGCTATGTAGATTAGACATTTTAAGGGAACAGTGACCTGGGAAATGAGATAGCATCACAAACTAAAGGAAATCATTTACCCAGCCTCCTCATATTTTGGGAAATGTCCATACAAGCCATGTGCAAATCAAGAGTTAGGATTTAAACGGCTTAGGCCAGTTATTGCTAGTAATTATGTTTTCAGTAGCAATGTTTAAACATGTGTTGTCATCGTAACCTACTATGGACAAATCTTAAGTAGAGGTGTGTTATGCATATAATCTGAAGTTAATTATTGAGATAAACCTGGCCAATGAAAACATAGGAATTGGGAAAAGATAGGATTTCTTCGAAGAGAGTTGTGTCCAATCATGTTTGGGGGTGGATTGCAATAACATATTTGAGGAGTGTTTTAACTGTTGCATAAATGTATACAACATGTGAACTGACGTGGTATTGATGAGACCTGGGTTAGTTTGGTCCTGCAACACCATCTAACCGCTCCAGGGAGCTTTGTATAATAAACTTGCTTTATTAACAAATATGCACTTACTTCTTAAGTGGTGTGTCTGTTTGGGTTAGGGTGACTGAAGGCCCATCCGCTCAGTGCCTACCATGGAAAGGGCTGTTTGCCTCAACATAATTTGTTTTACCTTACCAACCTATGCAAGCGTTGTGTTCTGCCTCTGCTTCTTTATTGACAATGCCATCAAACCAGCTGGAACAATGTGGTGGTAGGGCCTTTTCTGTAGCCGGCTCTAAACTCTGGAATGCCCTTCCTTGGGTTTTACCTTGGATTTCAGATTTTGCCTTATTTAAGCCCAGGCTCACAACTCATCTGTTTGCTTCAATTCATGGCAATCTTGTTGCCTTCCTATTTGCATCTGTTAGTGCCTTGATGCCCTTGGTGCTTTTTGTTGTGCTCTACAAATGTTGAAAGATGATAGATAGGTACGGTCACTTTGTGTGGACAGTGACACTGTCTAATACTCTTGATTTGCACAAGGCACCTGGAGGAAGGCTTTTGGAAAACATGTTGTCATAGTCTGTAAGCACATGTTAGATTGAAGCTTGTAGTATTTAGAATGGATGATATGTAACATATCCCACGGTCCAGATATCCATTATTTCAGCACATAATTGACCCAATGGAGGTATCAATATGTCTTCAGCTAAAATGATATACTCACAACTTCTGCTTGACTTTGTGTTCAAAAAGCCTTTGATGAAGGACTACAGGTGGCGTGTGTTTTTTTGTTTTATTTAAATTTTTATAATGCGCCACTTGCCCATGGGCCTCAGGGTGCAACAGAAAATGGAGACAAGACAAAACAACACAATGAACTTGTGCTAGGGCTGTCAGGAAGAAAGGGCGAACCAGGTCAAAGATTGTTCAGCCTGGTTTGAGGTTGAACAGTTGAGACTTGGTACGCTTCTTAAATTCCTTAAGAGAATTTGCCAGTCTCAGGTCTAATGGGAGCTCACTCCAGGCTAGAGAAGCTTGCACATCAAATATGGTTCGACCAAATCTGGAGAGCTTAAACCTGGGTTGCACCAACTTGTGCGAGTCTTGGGACCGTAGATTCCAGCTCGACTGGACAGCTTTGAGGCGATCTGCCAGGTATTGAGGCATCTCATTATTCTGACACTTGTAGGCCAGGGCGAGAGGTTTGTGCATGACACAATGTTTTATTGGCAGCCAATAAAGCTCCTTCCTGGCCTCGGTGACATGATCTCTCTGGTAAAACCCATGGACGACCCGGACGGCACCATTTTGAGTGACTAGGAAAGCCTTGTTGATAGCTTGACATGTGCCAAGCAACTGTCTATTGCAATATCTAAGCGTGAGTTCACAAAGGCAGTGGCAAGCAAAGATCTAGTGCTGAAAGAAATGTATGGGTGGATGTAGTTTAAGAGTTTAGTAATGTAGCCACCTGTGGCCCGAATGTGGTGAGCTTGGCATCCAGTGTAACACCCAGTGTATTGACACTCCTAGCTACTGTGATTTAATACCAGAGATGCTAAAGCTCTCACAGTCGGAGGGACAATTTTTTAGTCTTTGTCCTGAGGCAAGGATGAGTAAATCAGTTGTATCAGTGTTGAGGGCAAAGGAATAGATTGCCATCCATGCCTGGATTGATGAATAACTGATGAGGGACTTTTTTGTTGACACCTTGAAAGGCAGTACCTCGCGACCTGTTGCAAGTTGCACTTCTATATTTTGGATATTTAGTTGTAAAAGATGGATATTTAGATCAATTGTTGCATCGGAGTAAGCTACTACAGAGACACAGAGACCCTCAACTCTGTTTGTTCAAAATGGTATTGATTGGATGAGCTTACAACTGTCGGTGCGCCGCAAAATAAAGAGATGAAGACATCTTGAAATAGTTTTTTCGATTCCTTTTAATTGAAGGTTTTAAAGTTGTAGCCTTTGTGTATGACACGTGTTTCGACAGGTTTACATTGCCTTTTTCAAATCCAGGCCTTGTTCACTTTCGTGAATACCGGCATAATGCAAGAGAACGCAGTAAGTCAGTCAGTCATGGGTTCAATCCCACCTCATATGAATGTGTCCTCCGTGTGCCGACAATTGTAAGCTCATCCAATCAATACCATGCCTGGATTGACTCAGAGATCGAATTAATGACAAGAGCATCCCGAGCTTAGATGCCTAACAATTCAAGGATGACCTGTGTGTCATCAGCAGAACTGGTATACTGAACACCCAGGTCATCCAAGAGAGCAAGAAGTGGCATGACGTAAATGTTAAACAATGTGGGGGAAATACATGATCCCTGAAGGACCCCACAGGTGATGGCCAATGGTAGGGAGCTAGTGCCATACATTGCCACGCTAGCATTCCGAAGACCCAAGAAGGATGATATCCATTGTGTGGCCATGCTGCTATAGTGAGCCGGTTCTTCTAACCTGGTCACCAACTGAGAGTGGTCAACCAGGTCAAAGGCCGCAGAAAGATCTAATGACATGAGGAGGGCTGGCTGACCTTTGTCCACAATGCTGCCGAAGTTGGATTTTAGGTCCAGCATGGCAGTCTTGGTGCCATGTCTGGCTCTAAAGCCTGATTGCCGGAGGCTAAGGATATCATTGCTTTCAATTAGCTCTTGTAGTTGGATGCATGCCACTGGATCCATGATGTTCAGCAAAAAGGGAACATTAGTTATAGGACGGCAGTGTTTGGCTATGGACGGATCCAGTTTGTCTTTCTTCAATAAAGGAGTGATCCAAGCGTCCTCAACGGGGCACATTACCTTCCGTGAAGGAAAGGTTACTCAGTTTGGATACCAAGGGGGCGAAAACATCCATGCAGTTCTTAAATATACCATAGGGGCAGCTGCCACCAGGACAAGAAGTAGGTTTCGTTGCAGTCATGATCTTGCTGATTTGTACTTCAGTGCAGTGTTTGAATTTAAATGTAGCAGGTGATTGTTTATTTTGGGTAGCTAAGAGATGGGGCGGGAAAGGAGAGCCCGTCTTGGTATTTGTAAGCAAGCTTTGTGGGGCCAGAATTGCTTTTTGATGGCCATTCATTTTGAGGGAGAACTCATCATGGACCATTTGGCACCCTGCAGAATCTTTATTGGGTGCTGCTTTACTCACAGATTTACCCTCAAATTATTTCAGAATTGAGAAAAGCTTCCCTAGAGCTAGATTTGGCCGAAGCAATCCTGCTGTTGATTCTGGGCGCTTTCGACTAATGGATGCTGTTGCTGTCCCAGTGTCACTGTCTGTAAGCGAGGGCCTTCTTTCTGCCCCACTGTCCTGCACACGACCGATGCTTGAATTTCTGCCTATTGGATGATGTGTGCCTGCCACAGTGGCACTGCCTGGTCGAAGCTTCTCTGCCTGTCACTGAACCCCTTACCCTCCATCCCCCCTATTCCTGTGGGCGGCTGAACTTGCTGGGCCAGTGCTATTGTTTGTGATAAGGGCTCCTGTCCTGCCCCAGTGTCACTGGTAGTGACTGAGGGGCGACCTTGGTGTCTGACTCTCACTGGGCAGTGCCTGAGGTGTGCTGTGATTCTCCTATCGGCGTCCATGATTTCATGCATGATGTTTTCCTGTCCCAGTGTCACTGCCTGAGACTGCGCTGCTCTCTGCATACCATTGACCCACCTCGCCCCCACCCCGCAACCCCCTCTCGCCCCGAGCTGAGGAAGGGCTGCTAGAACTGCTGCGTTCTGTGAGAACGTGCAACACTATCTGTGGTTTAAGAAAAACACCGTCTTCCTGTCACAGCAGAGATTCCCACACATCTGGATTCGCTTAATATACCGAAAATAACGGCCAAGCCAGGCCAGTGCTCAACCTTCCTCGTGTAGTAATTAGAAAAGAACGGGATGGGGGTGGGGCAAAGGGTGTGGGGTCGGGTTGAAAATGTATCTGGGGGGGGGTCAAGATACAGCATGAAAGCAGGAAGCACGACAAGGGGTCTGACAGAAGGCAACGGGTGGCATCTCAGAGCTGGGGTAATAATGCTTGCAGGTTTCTTGCACATTTCATACACAATAAAGGGGAAGAGTGAAAAGGGGAGGGGTGAGATCAGTGCTTAATTTGTAAATACATGAGTTCCCAAGCCCAAATATTGTTTAGGCATGCATGTGCCCGCTGAGTGCCCCCGATTGCAGAGGTGCAGCAAAGCTGGCGGCAAACTGCCACATTTACATGTGCGTGCCCTCCTGCCAATGAACTGGTGAGCTGCAGCTGGTGCTGAGGGTGCCTGGCTGCTGCCACACCGTACACCCGACCCACCCACTGTGCTGCATCAGAGGGTGCCTGGCTACAGCCACACCGTACACAGCCACACCGTACACCCGAGCCACCCACTGTGCTGCATCAGAGGGTGCCTGGCTGCTGCCACACCTTACACCCGAGCCACCCACTGTGCTGCATCAGAGGGTGCCTGGCTACTGCCACACCTTACACCCGAGCCACCCACTGTGCTGCATCAGAGGCTGCCTGGCTGCTTCCACAGCGTACACCCGAGCCACCCACTGTGCTGCATCAGAGGGTTCCTGGCTACAGCCACACCGTACACCCGAGCCACCCACTGTGCTGCATCAGAGGGTGCCTGGCTGCTGCCACACCGTACACCCGAGCCACCCACTGTGCTGCCTGGCTGCTGCCACACCGTACACCCGAGCCACCCACTGTGCTGCATCAGAGGGTGCCTGGCTACTGCCACACCTTACACCCGAGCCACCCACTGTGCTGCATCAGAGGGTGCCTGGCTACTGCCACACCTTACACCCGAGCCACCCACTGTGCTGCATCAGAGGGTGCCTGGCTACTGCCACACCGTACACCCGAGCCACCCACTGTGCTGCATCAGAGGGTGCCTGGCTACAGCCACACCGTACACCCGAGCCACCCACTGTGCTGCATCAGGGGGTGCCTGGCTACTGCCACACCTTACACCCGAGCCACCCACTGTGCTGCATCAGAGGGTGCCTGGCTACAGCCACACCGTACACCCGAGCCACCCACTGTGCTGCATCAGAGGGTGCCTGGCTACAGCCACACCGTACACCCGAGCCACCCACTGTGCTGCATCAGAGGGTGCCTGGCTACTGCCACACCTTACACCCGAGCCACCCACTGTGCTGCATCAGAGGGTGCCTGGCTACTGCCACACCTTACACCCGAGCCACCCACTGTGCTGCATCAGAGGGTGCCTGGCTGCAGCCACCCACTGTGCTGCATCAGAGGGTGCCTGGCTACTGCCACACCTTACACCGGAGCCACCCACTGTGCTGCATCAGAGGGTGCCTGGCTACTGCCACACCGTACACCCGAGCCACCCACTGTGCTGCATCAGAGGGTGCCTGGCTACTGCCACACCGTACACCCGAGCCACCCACTGTGCTGCATCAGAGGGTGCCTGGCTACAGCCACACCGTACACCCGAGCCACCCACTGTGCTGCATCAGAGGGTGCCTGGCTACTGCCACACCTTACACCCGAGCCACCCACTGTGCTGCATCAGAGGGTGCCTGGCTACTGCCACACCGTACACCCGAGCCACCCACTGTGCTGCATCAGAGGGTGCCTGGCTACTGCCACACCTTACACCCGAGCCACCCACTGTGCTGCATCAGAGGGTGCCTGGCTACAGCCACACCGTACACCCGAGCCACCCACTGTGCTGCATCAGAGGGTGCCTGGCTACTGCCACACCGTACACCCGAGCCACCCACTGTGCTGAATCAGTGATGCCAGTCAGCCAGGCTTATTATAGCAGTGTGGTGGCATGACCAACACGCTCACCTTACAGCTCATGGTCATGCAAGAAACTGGGTAACTAGCCCAGTAGTTCCTGCGTGGCTTTCGCTGTTGTTGGTTATTGTGTGATGTAGACGGACTGGCCGTTAAAAAAAAGAAAGTTGCCAAAAAAGAAACATCATAATTGATCAGATTCTGAGACCAAAAGGGCGTGGACTCAGAAATAAGTGCCAGGGCTTAGTTCAGGCGAGCACCTCCACAAATTAAGCGCAGGGAGAGATTGGAAATAGAAGCGTAAACTGGAGGGGGCCATTTACGAGACTGACCTATAAACAGCGCAGAACCTCACCGTAGCCCCCCCCCCCCCGGACCCCTCCATGGGGAAGTGCCACGGTGTATAATCTCTGAAGCCAGGCATTTAAAGGTGCCTTTACGTCTGATTCCAGGGTCATCATCCGAACCCAGATGCTGTGCTTTTTCATTTTAGACATGGCTTTGCCCACACTAAAGCTTTTCATTAGAAGAGGAAGATTATCCTGCCAACACTTCCGACTGGAAAACGGCGCACCCCTTAAAGTGCAGTCCTGTGATAATTCCAAATAATTTAGCACACACTGAACACCATCGCTAGGCCAAGCCCAGGGTCCGGCGCTATTTATGACAGCGTTCCTACTGGTGGAGGCGCTTGAGTTTGAGTCTCAAAACCTTTTTATAAGCTGCGGGATCTTGTGCATATCACTGCATCTACACCTACCCATACATTCATCCTTGTGGTTTTAATTTTTAATTCTCCCCTTAACAATTTCGATCTTGTAACAGGATCGCATTTTTTGTTTTTCAGGGAGGTTTGCTCCTTTTCATGTGTTCATTTATTTTTTCTTCTCCCATCACCCCACTATTTTCTAGGGCCCTATGACAGTTTAGTCATAGAGATGGTTATGTGATCCTATGTGTTGCTAAATTGAGTCCTGTTTGGTAATGTAGTTTCAGATTAATGCCATGTTACTTTGTACAAGGTCAACAGGTGCTTTGAAGCAGCCCAAGTTGACATATAGCACTGCACAAATCACACAAATACAGAAATAATATTTGTAAGGGTGCTCAGTTCATTAAAAGGGCCATAATGGCCAAAGTAGGTCTGAATTTGTAAACTGGTAAGCGGCCTTTATCCACTGGCATATTAGGGGCCCAACAGCCCTTGCAGTGTGAGGGGCCCAGGAGCAAGGGTGAGGGGGTTCCTGATTGTGGTCATCATAGCGTAGGCACAGCAGAGGATACTGCTATCCCAGTAGTAGACCCATGATGTGTGCAGCCTATCAACATCCTTGAGGGGGATTTGGCCTGCTTTCATGAAAAGGTGGAAGCAAGCCTAATTCCATAGAAAGAGAATAGAAGCTCATGTAAATCCACAACAAATGTGAGAGTTATGTTATGTTGTGTTAGGTATATTTCTGAAGTGCACAGCCACCCGATGGTATCTTGGCGCTAGAGAGGTGGGCAGTGTACAGACCAGGAGCCAAAAGCGTGTCAACTGACACCTAGAAGAGCGCTGTTTTGAGCACCTTTCTGAAATCCAGATGGTTCGATAGTTTCCTCAATGGGAGTGGCAGCCCATTCGACAGGTTGGCAGCGACAATGGAGAAGGCACGACCACCCACCCCTGTATGTCGAAACCTGCATGTTTGTATTGCAATGTTAATGTTAATGTTAAAGGTATTTATATCAAGCACCGTCACCGATGGAAACGGTCCCCAGGCGCTCAGGCGGATCTGCAAAAAAAAAGGTGGGTTTGGTTAGTCAGGTGAAGAGGGAGTAGGAAAGTGAGAGTGGTGGTGTGCTGTTGGCGGCTCCAGTTTGGTTTTAACCGTGCACTGAGCTTTGGTGTGAATATCGGACCGATGCAAGCCCTCATGTGCTGTTGGTGCAGTTTATGTGTTGTTTGTTGTTGCGGTGTGGTGACCTGAGTGCGGTTTGCTGAGCAACAAGATGGTTTTGTGGATTTTTGGGCGAGTTAAGTATGTAGAGATTTGAGCATAGGGTTAGTGGGTTATATAGCGTAGTTCTTACAGATCTTGTTCTACGTATCTAGTTGTCCTGTAGGTAGGCATAGCTTGCACTTTTCTTTCTTGTCCATCTAATTGTTATGAATGATTGCGTGGCACGTTCCCAGCTGTGCTGTGTTTTAAGTTAGTGTAATAGGACAGGTTATGTCTAGTCGTCACTTCTGGTATTGGTGCTGTAGATTAGCAGTAGCCTACTCCCTTGCTATCTATTTCTGTCGCTGGTCTATCGGTGCTTGTGTGTAATTTGTAGGCCAAGGTGCTATTGGTAAATCGTCCTTGTCCTTCCACCCCGATCTAGCTGTGCTTAATCCATGGTATCGTCCTATCGTATCTATAACTCATTTGGTAAGTTGGTATGCTGTGGATTGGCTTCCTTAGATTCTATTTATGGACGATAGTTTATGGGGATCCTTTATCGGTTTCTTCACTCATTACGGTTTCTTCTCTCATCATCCTGTGTATATGCTCCCATAGGTGTTCTTCTAGTTATGAGGTGAAGAGCTAGGATTTTAGGAGTTTTCTGAATAGTAGGCGGTTTCTGTGTTACGTATGTTCTTTGGTAATTTGTTCCAAATTTGTGGTGCAAGGTGAGAAAGGGAAGATCCTCCAAAATGTCTTTTGTTGTAGGATTTTGGCTCCAGGCGGATGTCGCTGCTTGATCTGAGCATCCTTGTTGGGTGATGTAGGCTTAAGTTGTCTCTCAGGAAATCTGTGCCTTGGTTGTGGATTGCTCTGTGCGTGATTGGGAAAACTGATATTCATTTTGGCTGGAGCTTCATTACATCACGAAAGTGAGTCACAGTGACCATTATTGCATAGATTTGGCTGCAGCTTTGTGAAAAGGATTTACAGTGACCATACTATCATATTGTGGTTGCAGCTTCATAAAATGATATACAATTACCATATGGGGCATAGATTGTGGCAGCATATCATATAAAGCCATTGAACATAATGGCATAGATTGTGGCTGCAGATTCATGAAAGTGATTGCATTGACTTAGATTGTGGGCCCAACATAGTAGTGATTTACAATGGGAACACTGCCATATATCATGGGTACAGCTGCATGAAGGTGACTTATAGTGGCAATGCTGGCTTATGTTGTGGGCACAAGCTTCATGAAAACATTGTTAAAAGCTCCTGTGTACTGTTGGTGATATCACACATGCTGGATTCTTTTCATGTGTTACCTTTAAGAACCAATTGTAAATTGTATGGATTTTTACCCTATTCTTCTCAAAAGGTGCGCTGTAAAATTCACCATTTCAACCTATTATTTAAAGTTATCAGTGGGGAGGACAGCCCACACCTTTCGAGTCTCTTACTCAGGGCTCCCTCGCTACCATAGGACGTAGGCACTAATTTGTGAGAGATGTTAGTGTCCCTCCACTAAAAATATTCAACTGCTCCACCTGACCTTGAACTGTTCAAAACAACAGTGCCCCCCCCCCCAGAAGCCGCCCACCCACTCACCACCAAAAGCTGCCTCCATCCCTGGCATAAACACCGTAAAGTTACTTAAGTGCACAGTGGTGGCTGTGTCATGATGCCTGCCCCCGGGAAGCCAGACCAGGCCCAGCAACCCCGGAAGTAGGCATCATGCCATTTGAAGTATGCCCAAAAACCCCAGTTAGGGACTGTTTGGGGATAAAGTCAGTCCTGGCGCCATGGGCGCCAGGCTCATTACAGAAAACTTACCTAATGCAGACCATGCTGCTGCATACTCAGCTGGTGCAGACCATGCTGCACGAAGCCACAAACCAAATGGGGCTTAGGAGGGACTATTTTACCTAAGGGACTACTTTTTTCTCGGGTGGGGGCTGTGGAAGAATACTTACCTGGGACTTCTTCCTAGGCTATTTAAACCACGCCCAGACAGCCACACGTGCTTCGCGTTATTCTGCATTCAGCAGCGTAATGCTCACCGTGCCTCCAGCATCTTCCAGTCTTCAGCCACGCCCGCTTCAGTCCTGGACCACCTGGAAACGAAAAGAAAGAAGGAGAAGAGGTTCAAACTTGAAACCTTACCTGAATTCTTGATCCATCGCGCCATCGATCTTGAAGAAGGAGGCATCGCACGCGCATCGTCACGCACCTCGCAGCGCCGCGCTGCACTCACCATCCAGTGCAGCTTTTCCTCACTCCATCGCAGGCTCAGCATTTCCACACCGCTCTCCGATATCTAAGGGGACAAGAAAAGCCAGGTGAGCACGGGAATGCAAAAGGGCAATACAAACTACCCCCAAAGACTAACCGGATTACCACGGGGGGTACTCACCTCATCTCGGTTCGGCGCAGTTAACTCTGCATTACCGCCGCACCCCGGCCCCTAAGGGGAAACCACTGGACATTACAAGCAACCCCCCAAAAACTTACCTGATTTACCGCAGGGGGTACTCACCTCATATCGGGTCGGCGCAGTTAACTCTGCATCATCACCGTACCCCGGCCCCTAAGGGGAAAACCACTATAGACTTACTTGACTCTCACCAACTGCCCTTTGGACTCTTCGTGGTGGTTAAGTCGGCAACCTACAAGGAATCAGAAAGAGTGAAGATCAGACATTTGAACTCTTACAAACTATTGGATCCTAGAGTCAATACTGGAACTCACCAATTCCTCCACGCCAGTGAAGTAACTGGTCGTCTACGCGCACCTGCGCTCGATGCAGGATGGAGAGCCCACCTTTCTAAACCATCAGGTGAGAACAAGAGGGAACATCGGGAGTTGTCAGTGGGCAGACAGCGGGAGTGGAAGGTGGGTTAACGCTCAAATTACAGGAGGTTAATTCCCTTTCTCCTTTGCAGAAAGATATTCATACGAGCCGACAAACGAAGTAAGTGGGGGTGTCCAGTCAGTCATGTCGGCTCAACGTGGCACCAGGCCGGTCCAGATCGACGTCCCCGTGGGAACCAGGTGAGCGTAACAGAACGCAAAGCCTTTCCACAAATACCCACCTGGGCGTCATGGAGACCTCGGAAACGGATCAGTTGGCCCAATTATTAGGGGAATTAAGGGCCAAAGTGCATTCCGCCCGTCAAGAAACTAATGCCCTCAGGAGAGAACTGATAGTATCAAAAGAACGAACCGATGATTTGGCCAGACAACTATTGCAAAGCCAGGCTGGACAAACACCTCTACCAGGACTTGGGGCAAGTCCAGCTCCAGTACCACTGAGTAACCCGGTGCAGATAAATCTACCTGGAGCCGTTCCCTTGGCTCCGCCTGAACGCTTTGCCGGAGACCCAAAAAGGTTTGCTATATTTATGAATCAATGCCGCTTGCACTTTTTATGTAGACCTGGAGCCTTCCCGAATGATCAGGCCAAGGTGGCCTTTGTGCTGTCATATCTCAGCGGCAGTGCGGCGGATTGGTCCATTCCACTAGTCAATCAGGATGACCCGATCCTTCGAGATTTCCAGGGTTTTCGAACAAGCGTGGAAAGACTATTCGCCCGACACTCCCAAGGACAGGCTTTGGATAACGAACTTTTATCCTTACGACAAGGTAATCAGGATCTTTTATCCTACATTGAAACCTTTAACAGATTAGTAGTGGAAACCGAATGGCCTGAAGCCAAGCGAATCACATTATTCCATCGAGGGCTTCGAGGAGAACTCAAAGATGTTTTAGCCCAAATAGTGAGCCCGCCTCAGGACTGTGCTGACTATATAGATTTAGTGGTCCAGTTGGATCACAGACTTCAAACCAGAAAGGCTGACCGAACCAAGTTTGAAAATAGGGTGTTGATTAAAACCCACGTAAGCTCCAAGGGAGTAGATGTCCCAGAACCTATGCAACTTGGGGGGGTTAGAGGACCCCTAACGCAGAAGGAAAGAGAAAGAAGATGACAACTGCAATTATGTCTCTATTGCGGAGCTACCGGTCATTTCCTTCGGAACTGCCCAGTAAAACCACCCAAGAAAACTATAGGAGCAGCAGACGAAAGCCATTTAGAACCTGACTGGGGAAACGATCAAGCCCGGCAAGTGTAGAGGTCCGCTTGCCGAGCCTAAAGAAGGACACTCTGACCTTGCATTTCACCATACCCATGGTCCTTGTTGATCCAGAGCAACCATCACGCATGCACGCGGTAAAGGCGTACATTGATAGTGGAGCCCTAGGAAACTATTTGGACTTGGAATTGGCTTCCAGGATGAGTCTATCTCTCATCCGAAAGACCACTGCCAATGTCGTCACCACAGTGGATGGAACGGAAATTGTCTCTGGGCCCGTAACTCATTCCACTGCAGAAATGACATTGCTGGGTCAAGATGGGCACCGAGAGGTTATTGTGTTTGATTTGATCAAGGCCCCACAGTTCCAACTAATACTGGGGATACCTTGGTTAGAAAAACATAATCCCTGCATTGATTGGCGAGAGAAGAGACTAACCTTCCCAGAATGTGCTCACACCTGCTACCCTAAGAAAACTCAAAACTCAGTCCTGGCCCCAGTAATCCCAGCTGCCACGCAATTACCTGCTGAATACCAAGACTTTCAAGATGTCTTCCAAAAGGAACAGGCAAACACTTTACCACCTCACAGATCATATGATTGTCAAATAGATCTTGTACCGGGAGCACAACCACCTTGCAGCAGAATCTATGCCCATAAGGAACCCGAAAATCTCCACTTGCGCCAGTACCTTGACCAGTACCTTGCTAATGGTTTCATTCGCCTCCAAGTCCCCTACATCTTCAGCTTTGTTCTTCGTAACAAAAAAGGAAGGCGACCTTAGAACATGCATAGACTACCGCGCTCTGAATCAGATAACTATCAAGAATCGATACCCATTACCTTTGATACCTGAACTACTAGACCAGGTGAAGGACGCTTGTATATACACTAAACTAGACCTTCGGGGGGCATATCATCTGGTACGTGTCAAAGAGGGCGATGAATGGAAGACTGCTTTTCGCACCAAGTACGGATTATTTGAGTACCAGGTGATGCCTTTCGGACTATGCAATGCACCAGCAGCCTTCCAATTCTTCATGAATTATGTCCTCCGAGAGCTCATCAATGTTTGTGTGGTCGTTTACATCAACGATATCTTAGTATACTCCTTATCAGAATCTGATCATGTAAAGCACGTCTGAGCAGTCCTAGAGAAGTTACGCCAGCATAAACTATATGCTAAACTGGAAAAGTGCGTCTTTCACACTACGGAAGTGGAATTCCTTGGATTTATTCTGACCCCGAGAGGAATCAGGATGGATACACGTTAGGTGGACGCAATTCTTAATAAGCCTTCGCCAACTTCAGTCAAAGGCGTCCAAAGCATGCTTGGCTTTGCCAATTTCTACCGCAGGTTTATCCCGGACTTCTCACACATTGTGCATCCCATTACTACGCTATTGCGAAAGAATAAACGCTTTGTGTGGACAGAGGAAGCCGAAAACGCCTTCCAAGAGTTAAAAGCAAAATTCACATCTGCCCCTGTATTAAGACACCCGCGCCCTGAGCTTCCATACATAGTGGAAACGGATGCATCCAGTTCAGCCATGGGAGCAGTGCTCTCCCAAAGCGATCCCGAAACTAACCAGCTTCATCCAGTGGCATTCTGGTCAAGGAACATTTCGGCTCCCGAATTAAACTATGCCATTACCGACAAGGAACTGTTAGCCATCAAGTCCGCCTTCAAGGCTTGGCGGCACTATCTGCTGGGTGCCAGACATACCATCACGGTCGTCACCGATCACCGAAACTTGCAATATCTAAAGACAGCTAAGGCCCAATCTTCGCGCCAACTCTGTTGGGCATTATTCTTCGCCGAGTTTGATTTTGTAATAACCTATCGACTAGGTTGTAAAAATGGTAAAGCAGACGCCTTGTCCCGAATTGGAATGGGAGAAACAGAAACAGCCTTAGAACCTGTACCCATAATTCCCGAACAAAGGATCCTTGGCCTGACGTCCATACATTCACTGGAGGACATTCAAGAAAAGATCCACCAGCTCTTTGATTCAGTTGCCTTACAGGACTGGGCCAAGAAAGGTCCAGAGTATTCTGTCACCGATGATTTACCTTATTACCAAGGCGGCTATTTCTGCCACAAAAGGAACTACAAGAACTTGTAATTTCCCGGTACCATGATACCTTACTGGAAGGACATCCTGGTATTGCAAAAACGGAAACCAAAATTAAGAAACAATTCTGGTGGCCCACCTGGCGCAAAGACATTAAATTGTTTGTCATGTCTTGTGGCATTTGCGCCCAAAATAAAAGTCAAAAGAAAAGACCCGCTGGACTATTGCAACCTTTGGATATCCCACCCACTCCTTGGCATACCTTGTCATTAGACTTTATAACAGATCTACCCCCATGCAATGGCTTTAACACCATTTTAGTTATTGTGGACCTTTTTTCCAAAATGGCTCACTTTATTCCTCTAAAAGGGATACCTTCAGCTTTAGTCTTGGCCAAAGAGTTCCTTGAAAACCTTGTTCGCCTACACGGCTTTCCATCCGTGTTGATTTCGGACCGGGGCAGTCAATTCATTTCGCATTTTTGGAGAAAATGTTGCCAATTGGCGCAGATAGATGTTAGGCTTTCCACCAGTCACCACCCTTGACCAACGGTCAAACAGATAGGACCAACCAGACTCTTGAGCAATACTTGCGTTGCATGCTACATCAGTCTGAAGGTACCTGGAAAGACATTCTTTGGATTGCCGAGTATGCGTACAATAATTCCGTACACTCGGGAACCGGACAAAGTCCTTTTTTTACCATCTATGGACACCATCCTCGAACCTCGGACCTTGATTCGCCCCAACTCTTGGAGATGCCTGCAGTGGACTATCTCTACACTGTGATTACACAAGCCTTTAAGGAAGCAACTGCACATTTGCGAAAGGCTAAGGAAAAATGCAAGAAAGATGCAGATCTGCACAGGAGTGAAGCACTGCAATACCAGATAGGGGATCAAGTGTGGTTGGCCACTAAGCACATCCCACTCAAGGGAACACGGACCTTTAACCCTAGGTATTTAGGACCTTACTCCATCAAGGCCATCATTAACCCGGTGGCTGTCAAGCGGGACCTACCTGCTCATATGCGGATTCATCCCGTTTTTCACGAATCCCTTTTGAAGCCAGTACAACCTGGAACAAGACTAACCAAACCTCCAGACCCCATCCTCATAGACGGAGAGCCCGAATTTGAGGTTAAGAGCATCTTGGACTCAAAAAAAGTGAGATCAAAAATCTTTTATCTAATCGACTGGAAAGGCTATGGTCCTCAGGAAAGGTCTTGGGAACCTAGTGACCATGTGCATGCACCTCAATTAGTGAAGAGGTTCCACCGAGAATTTCCTAACAAACCAAGGCCAGGGGGAAGAACGACTTTAGGAGGGGCCTTGAGGTGGAGTGCTGTCATGATGCCTGCCCCCGGGAAGCCAGACCAGGCCCAGCAACCCCGGAAGCAGGCATCATGCCATTTGAAGTATGCCCAAAAACCCCAGTTAGGAGCTGTTTGGGTGCAGTCCTGGCGCCTATGGCGCCAGGCTCATAAGGATAAAGTCAGTCCTGGTGCCATGGGCGCCAGGGTCATTACAGAAAACTTACCTAATGCAGACCATGCTGCATACTCACCTGGTGCAGACCATGCTGCACGAAGCCACAAACCAAATGGGGCTTAGGAGGGACTATTTTACCTAAGGGACTACTTTTTTCTCGGGTGGGGGCTGTGGAAGAATACTTACCTGGGACTTCTTCCTAGGCTATTTAAACCACGCCCGGACAGCCACACGTGCTTCGCGTTATCCTGCATTCAGCAGCGTAACGCTCACCGTGCCTCCAGCATCTTCCAGTCTTCAGCCACGCCCGCTTCAGTCCTGGACCACCTGGAAACGAAAAGAAAGAAGGAGAAGAGGTTCAAACTTGAAACCTTACCTGAATTCTTGATCCATCGCGCCGTTGATCTTGAAGAAGGAGTCATCACACGCGCATCGTCACGCACCTCGCAGCGCCGCACTGCACTCACCATCCAGTGCAGCTTTTCCTCACTCCATCGCAGGCTCAGCATTTCCACACCGCTCTCCTATATCTAAGGGGACAAGAAAAGCCAGGTGAGCATGGGAATGCAAAAGGGCAATACAAACTACCCCCAAAGACTTATCGGATTACCACGGGGGGGTACTCACCTCATCTCGGATCGGTGCAGTTAACTCTGCATCACCGCCGCGCCCCGGCCCCTAAGGGGAAACCACTGGACATTACAAGCAACCCCCCAAAAACTTACCTGATTTACCGCAGGGGGTACTCACCTCATATCAGGTCGGCGCAGTTAACTCTGCATCATCGCTGTACCCCAGCCCCTAAGGGGAAAACCACTATAGACTTACCTGACTCTCACCAACTGCCCTTTGGACTCTTCGTGGTGGTTAAGTCGGCAACCTACAAGGAATCGGAAAGAGTGAAGATCAGACATTTGAACTCTTACAAACTATTGGATCCTAGAGTCAATACTGGAACTCACCAATTCCTCCACACCAGTGAAGTAACTGGTCGTCTACGCGCCCCTGCGCTCGATGCAGGATGGAGAGCCCACCTTTCTAAACCATCAGGTGAGAACAAGAGGGAACATCGGGAGTGGTCAGTGGGCAGACAACGGGAGTGGAAGGTGGGTTAACGCTTGAATTACGGGAGGTTAATTCCCTTTCTCCTTTGCAGAAAGATATTCATACGAGCCGACAAACAAAGTAAGTGGGGGTGTCCAGTCAGTCATCTCGGCTCTACGTGGCACCAGGCCGGTCCAGATCGATGTCCCCGTGGGAACCAGGTGAGCGTAACAGGCTGGTACATTTGAGAACCAGGGGCCACGTACCACACCCTTGTTTGTATTCTAGGGGGGAAAGTCAGGCTTGATTCAAAAACGTACTTAATCTTTCTTCTAGTGAAGCACGAGGCACACCTCTGCAGCAGCATGATGATCATGTGCATTGGGCATGCGGGATGATCCAGGCTGGCCCAGGATTGTAGAGCACATTTTGCGCTTCTTTGAGGCTTTTGAATGAGGGGACCCTCCGCAGGGCTTGCAAGGGGCATCACATTTTGTGTTACACCACTGACTTATATACCCTTTCTGTCCTCTTGCAACAGGCAAGCCAACTGAAGCTCATATCGATAAGGATAAACAAGGCTGCATTATGCAGACTTAACTACAATAGCCACGCCTCAGCCCAAGAGGAGTCCAGCCTCAAACACCACTGTAACCGACCAGCTTGCGCTGGACCTTTGCCCTGGAAACGCTGCCGGCTCGAGTTGACACTTGAGCATTTGGAGACTGTAAGCTCTGGCTATAAGGCACACTCCCGCTGAGTTTCGTACACCTATCATTTGTAGGTCTGGGATTAGGAGAGTATGCCTGAAACCAAGCATAAACGGTCACCGAGTCGCCTGTATGGCCTGTGGTGATGAACTTCATGGGTGCCTTGCTTCTGTGCCCCTCTGTGGCCTCAGACTTGCTGCAGTGGAATTGGCCTGATACCTTCATCAGGAGTGGAGAAATCACCACTGTCCAGCCAAGGAAAAATCCCTGGAACGCAGCCCCTGAAAGCCGCAGAGCCGCAAAACTGCAGGATTTGAACCTATGACCGAAGTGGACTTGACTGCTGAAGTTTGGTCCGGAGTGCGCCGAGGGTCGGTGAGTACTTGCAACTCTTACCGGTGGCCCCTGGCTCATCCATCCATTTTTGCGCATGAGTGGCCCCTGAGGGGCACTCTCCTTTATCGAGGTAGCCTGTGCTAGCGAGCTTTTCCAAATTTTTGGATCCTGTTCTGCCCTCTTGGGGAGACCCACCTTGAAAAGTGGGAACTTATTCTTCACTGCCTCATCCACCTTCCTGAGTCCCTACAGCCCCTGAAAGAGACCCCATTTTGGCTCAACAGCACAATCGCGTGCACCAGCACCGAAAGTACTTTTGAGCACAAGGCTCCACTCATCTTAGGGATTGAACTGCCTCTCAGTTAGGGTTTGAAAAGTGAAGGACTGCCTAAACGATATTTGCACGGTATGCTCCCTTTCTTTACAAGTTGTGAACCCTTACTGTGTACTACTCCTTTAGGCCATTGGTGACGGTATATATGTTTAATAGTAGTGTTGTGTTGGTTTAGTTATTACTGCTGAGATTTGCTTTGTGTATGATTTAAAAGGTCTTTAATAATTGTATATGTATTTTTTATGTATACACCTGACTGAGAGTAATTTGTAGTGTCATTTACTGTGTGTGCTCATTGTGGGCTTTCGATCACCCTCCCCCCTCCTGAGACCTAGTCTTGACCGCCGCCAATGCTCCCTTGATTGGTCTGGCTTGTCCAGAAGGTTACCCTGTTCCAAGAAACTAGGCTGGCCTTCTGAACCTCTGCCCACCAGGTCAGAGTTCAGAAATCCATATTAACAAGTGTCACTTTCATCACGATGGCAAATACACGTCAATAATCAGAGATGAAAAATTGTTAATGAAGATGTAACCAAGTAAAGTTTTTTTTATTATTTAAAAATATGTTTTTAGTGCAAAAGACATTTACAAATTAACTAAGATAAATGCATCCTTACATATCAAAAATAAAATAAAAACATTCTTTAAATATAAAATGTAAATTTTTCATAATACAGCATCCTTTTGTACTAAAAAACAGTCCTTTTCCATTTCAGTTCTTATATGCTTTACAAAACGGACCGTTGCTATTATGGCCGTGTTGCTAGAGCCCCACATACAATGCTTCCATATGCAGTTTCTTGCAAAAATCGTATTAGCATTTGTGAATTCTTTCAACATCATTACACGCGTTTTTTCAAAATTAGAACAATAAAGGAATACATGTTTTAGAGATTCGTCATTCTCTTTACAGAATCTACAAATTTCATCAACTCCAGAGTCTTGATTCTTAGTCCAGTGTCTGGTTCTGATTTTGGTATGAATCAGATCCAGTCGAAATAACATATATGTTCTCCGAATTGTTTTATCGGGACAAAGCAATAAATATGCCAGACGAGGGCTTTGTGGATGAATGAATTCTGCATATTGAACGAAGGACAAATATGACTGTACTTGTGTTATGCATTCTGCCCAATTATTAATAAACATTTTTTTTCCATCTGGTTTATATTCAAATGAAGATCACATGCTCGTATATTAATCTTATCCAAAAGCTTGTCCATTCTATCCTTAAATTGAGCAACCGATAAGGGATTGTTCTGAGTTAACATTTTTGAGAATTCTGTATAAATAGAATTTTTCGGAGGATCTAGCATTTTGAAATAAAGTGTCAGCAGACACCAGTAATAGCGTGCTGCTAAAGACGTTAGCCATACTTCGTGACTTAGGATGGCATTTGGAAGGGAGACAGGCAGACCTAAAGCATTTTTCCAAAGAATTCCTTGTAGACGGTTGAAAAAGGGTCCCAAGTCTCCCAGATGTAATAACACACCGTATAAGAGAATAGCTTCAGCTTTCTTGTTATAGTATTCATAAAGCAGGATAAGCGAGAAATTGCAGAATTTGTGATAAATCATTTTCATTTGTCCTTTAAGGGGTCGCTATTTTACCAACAACAGTTCCTTTGCTTTCTTCAAGGAGATGTTATTTGAAACCTTGTAACCCAAGTAGGGCAAATCTTGAACCACCTTTATCTGTGTTGCATCAATGTTCCATGTAAAATGTCGTACTTTCTTTCGATTTGAAAAGATCATGATGTTTGATTTTTGAGGATTGACCGTGAGATTGTTACTTTTGCAGAAAGTAAGGAAACTCTCTGGTTTAGCTTGTAGGCCTGATTGAGTTCTGTCAAAAAGAAGAACGTCATCTGCATAGGCTAGCCATGATAACTTGAGATTTCCCAATCGCACTGCAAAGGATTTTTTTTCATTCCAAATATTATCAAGATCAGCCATTTAAAGATTAAACAATATGGCTGCCAGGTTACACCCTTTGATTTACACCTATCCAACTAGGGATAGCTTCAGTAAGAGTGCCTTCACGGTTAATCCTTACTTTAAAGTTTGTTTTATAATGAAGCATGGAAATCAGTGTTACTAAGTGTGGTGGAAAATTAGCATTTAGCATCTTTTGCCATAAAATCCCTCTAATGACACAGTCAAAAGCAGCTTTCAGGTCCAATGATGCAACAAAAATAGGACTTTTGTCTGGTGATTCACAGGATGCTATCAGATGGGCAAGAATACTTGCATTCAGAGTTGTCCCCATTGCTTTTTTGAAAGCCTACTGGAGCTGAACTTAAACAGTCGGTATTGAGAATCACAATCTCTACTTCTTGTAAGATAAGAATGGCGAATATTTTGGCTGCCACATCTATTAATGCTATTGGCCTAAAGTTGTTAGGGTTGTCGATAGGCCCTTTTTTATGCAGGGGTATAATAATGGATGTAAGCCACGTTGAAGGATTTTTTTTGTTTCGAAATATTGCTTTGAAATTTTCTATGAAAATATGTGCCCAAAATAGTGGATTGTCTTTAAAGACGCATGGGGGCAAACCATCAGGACCCACGCATTTGGACGCTTTTAATTTGTGAATGGCATACAAGATATAAACATCCCAAGGACAAATGTCAGGAATGTTTACACATGTGGGAGGTCTTTATAGGTGAGAGAATGCAGGAGGAATCACATATTTGTGGAGGAAAAAAGAAGTTTGTTTTGCTCCGTCAATTGCTGAATCAAATTCTAGATACTGTTCTTTATTCGTGGATCAGAGATGTTTCCATATATCTTTGATGTTACGTTTGTATAGCATCTCAACTATGTTTTGATATTGTTTAAGTGAAGTAAGAAATCAAATATGTGATATATCATTTTAAAATTGCATAAGTATTTGTTTTTTTTAAATTGCAAAGCAATTGGTGTCACGGAGCAGAAGGGACTTCCTTATTTTCCTCAATTCCAAAGTAGTTTTTACGTTTAAGCTCTGAAATTTCAGGAGAGCCATGAGAGATTGCGTATTTAATGCCATCCTGACCTTTTTGTGCAGTAGCTATGGATCCTAAGTGAAAGGCAATCATCTTCAGATTCCATTGCATAATAGATTCCATCTCGTTAGGTATCAGGCTCTTAGATATCCATGAGTCACGATTAACGAGAAATGACATTGTTTTACATGTGCTTGTGTTCCAATTAATCGAGAGCCTTGCTCTATTGCTCTGTATCAGAGCAAGTGTGGAGTCACATACATATTTTGGAATCTGGCATGCCATCGAGGATACAATCATTAAGTGGTCACCTAATGGGGGATCAATAGTACTTGAGAGAGACATCCACCCCGATAAGGTTTTGGAACCTACCAAGTAATCAATCCACGAAGAGTATGAGCCTCTTTTCCATGTAAATACTTTGTGATTAGCATCTGGTTTTATGGTATATAAGTCCTGGCTATCTAAATATTGCAGCCACATTTCCCCTTTTTCATGCGTGAGTCTTGAGTGATAATTTGATTGGCATTTAGTTTTGACAACCAGAGAAGATAAAAAGGTTGCATTCAAATCTCCTCCAATAAGAATTTCTGTTTGCAGAATGTTTTTATAATCCTCCATCAGGGCTGTATCAAAAATTTCACATGCATGTGGAATTGACATAAGAGACGGATTCCAGTATAGTGAAATCAGAAAAACATTGAGATTGTGCAAAGAATTTATTGTCACATCTACTAAAAGTAGCAAATCTGAGTGGTAAATGTGGTTCACCTTAAAGGAGAGTGTGTTGTTAATGAGAATAGCCAAGCCACCTGCCGGTCTACAACCTCTTCCACCATCTGCATGGTGTACAAAGGAGGTAAAACAGTCAAAGTGCAGTTCAAACGTGGACATGGTTTCTTGAATTAAAAATATATATGTGGTAACATGGCCAACTGAGCATTCTGAAGCCATTTTCTAAGATTGTTGAACCCACAGCAATTCCACGTGATGATTTTTAGATCTCTCAATTATGAGGGTGCTTGCAAAGAACTTATCACAGAAGCGGCTTTTATCAAAGGTTCCAGCCAAGATAAACCGTTTAGTACTGTAGTAAGAGAATCAAGTTGTTCCATCATTTGTTTTGAGGTATCTATATTAGAAATGGCCTGTTGTACATTATTGCCGGAAGCTGTTACATTTGGTGGCTGAAAATCAAGAAAAGCCATTGCGTCTTCCACAGATGAAAATGCATACAATTCTAGACCTAACATCATTAGATCAGTTTTATGTTCCCATAATAATTTTGCAACAATGAGGGAAAGCATAGTTGAGAGTATACGTTATTGTTTGTATTGGAGAGCCGAATGCTTTCAATATCATTGGAAACTAAATTTCTACGAGATGGAATTTTGTATAAATATTTCATTAGGAAGGAACGGTTGATGTCTTCCTTTGCATTCATCGTAAGGTCACTCTTCCATCCAATAGTTGTTTTCATAGCATCAGAAATATTGTTAAATGCAACTAGGGTTGATTCGGAAACATTCAAGGGTTGAGTGATTACTTCCTGGCCACCAGTAATAGACACTGAGTCACTAGGCAAAAACATTTTTTCAGGCAGTGGGAGCTACTTACTGGATTACGGGCATCTGAAGAAGATACTGAGGCTGTTGAGCTATTTCTATTTCCCACAGGGATGGATACAGCAATCGCTTTCAGGTCGATGGGATTGATCGCTTGAGGAGAATTGGCCAGATTCTGTGGAGACTGGGCATAAATTGGTACTGCTGAAGAGCTCGGTGCTTGCTGTGCATTAGGGGTTGGTTGGGTTTCAGCACATGTTTGTACCAGAGTAGAAACTGTAAGGGGTTTTTGTCTAGCTTGCATCCTTGGTACGGATTCTATATCAGGGGTTTTCAGATTGCCACTCTTTGGAGTTGCCTTTTCTCTCCCCGCATGGCATTCTGTTTGGTTAGGCTTTCCTGTTTTTTTTATTTGCATTTCGGGGAAATATGCCTTCAAGTTGGTTTGGGTATTTTTGTACCAACCTAAGCTCTTCATGGGCAATAGGTTGATCTTTTTCCTCCACCCTGGGATCCCCATTAGCGTCTTGCGGTGGTATTTCAAGTACAATTTTGCTTTCTTCGTTCAGTTGGCTTAAATTCAAGGCATGATTGTTTAAATTTGAGGTGGGAAGTTGTTTCTGTGTTTTGCCTTTCTTGGGACAGTCTGTGAGTTTCTTAAATCCTATAGGTGTTCCATTCTCACTTCCCCGTTTCTTATGCCTTCTTTTTAGCGCTCTTTGGTATTTTTTTTTTAGCTCTTCTAGATATGTGATAGAGCCCTTCGGCGGAAGCAAGTGTATTCTGTGCTTCTTCAGAAATGTTCTCTAACTCCATGTCCTGCTCTATGATTTCTAATATCGCAGAGGGGCTATCAGGAGAGGAATTCTGCATTTCAACCTCAGGTATTAAGGCTGCAACCATTTGTGGCGTTTCAGAATGGTGCATTTGAGGATTTGTTTGGTGCAAGAATTGTTCAATCTGCAACAGTCGCTCAAGTTGAAGTTTAGCTAACGCCAATGGTTGTGGAGTTTGTCGGATTTCCTGCCATTTGTGCGAATGACCTAGGATTTCCATGATGAAGTAGGGGATGATTTATCGGTTGTGTCTCTCTAGAGCTTTTTAGTATTGATTCAGATACTAAGACTTCCTGTTTTACTATCAGGGCAGCTCTTGTGGGGCATTCCAGATGGAATTTATGACAGGCCTCTTGTGCCAAGATATATCCTTCTACTTTACTTAGTTTTTCTGAGTTTAACAAGATATTGTTTTTTATATCTTTCAATAAAGTATGCGTGAATTCGTGCCCCTTATCTAACAGGTTGAGAATTCTAGTTATTACCAGAAAATCTTGTGTTTCTTTCTCTAAGGATTCTGAAAACTTCCTATCTGCATGAACAGGTACCTCTGGTGACTGGCTGCTATTAAATACAGGCACCAAAGTTTCTAACTCACCTGGTATATACCTCTCTGGTGTGGATTTATCTTTATTCGCCAATAAAGAGGACGGTGAGCTAGTAGATCGGTATGGAGCTTTGGAAGTGAATTTTTCTCCATTTTGAGATAAGCTAGGTGAAAGGTTGCCATGTTCTTTCATATTAAGTTTGTGAAAGTGAACATGTTCCCAAAAGTGTCCAAAAGTGGACAATGGCGTGGATGGACCTAATAAAAGACGTACCCTTTTATCAGGGTCTGCCATAATGACAGGTGCTAACATAGATATATCTGCGGCAGGAAAAAACATATCTTCGTGAGTGTCTACATCATGTGGATATGTTTTCATTATATTTTCTTTTTCGGAAAATGGATCATGAGTAATATCCTCGTTTGCAGCTTTCAGGGAGCACAAAACTTTACATTCTTGAGTGTCTGCATTGTGAATGATTTCGGCATCATTATCAAGGAGGTGATGAGCATCTTCAGCCAATTGGACTGACATTGAAAGGAAGGAGCATTTTTCTTTTGAGAGAAGGCCGAACTCCCAGTTGTTTTTTTAAAATTATTTTCAGTCTTTAAGGGACTTGTACATGAGGGCTCTTTTGGGGCAGAATCTTTAATTTTTTTCCATTACTCAACGTGCTTTCCATCTTTATGTATGGTTTGTGCTGCTAAACAAACTGATGTGTAGTAGGCATTGTGATTTATTTTCTGAAATTCGTCAACGGGAGCACTTTGCTTCCGTATAAGTAAATGCAGGCACAGAGTATCTCTGGTCTTGAGCCATACACTGCTCGCTGCATTCACCATAAGTATATGCGATGTGAAAGTTTTATCTGAATAACCTTTCAGCGGAATTATGTAGCAATGTGCTTATTCCTTACTAACATAAATTCGAGTACCATAAAGCTTACTGTTTAATAATGAGTCAGCCACGTCCCACGCACCTCGCCATCGAACACCAAACACCACACTTAAGGACACCTAAATGCGGGCGCAAAATGCGCACGTGCACTGGATTATAACGTGTCGCTGGGTGTTACTGTGGAGTGGTGGGCGTGGCTTGGGCTTTTGTTGGCTCTGAAACAAGGAGAAAGAGAGAGCAGGTCAGCGGGTTGAGAGTGGAACGAGCGAGCAATAGGGGGTGTGCCAGTTCAGGGTAAGGGGCGGAGACTCTATCCCAGCCCAGCCCAGCCCCTGAGATGATTACTCCCAACCCAGCCCCGCTGCCGTTACTATCGTCATACCAGTAATTCTCATCAAAAATCACTTCATATATTTACTTTGGGCATTGTAGTCCAATGTTCAGGGAATGAATGTCGGTGTTTCGCTGAAGACGGGCACAGCAAACTTCCTCTCGCGAATACGTCGTTTTTCAGGTAGCAGAAGAGTTAGTAAGAGGTACAATCCGTGTGAGGACCTCTTCAAAACAACAAACACCACACTTAATGATACTTAAATCAAGTATAGTGCTGGAGTTGTGGCCTATACGGGTGAATTTAGGAGGATTGTCCGAAGGATACACACCATTTACCATCGTAAAGCCTGCAGTATACAGCAGTCTTGCCAAGCTCTTCCCCCGATAAGAAGACCTCTGAAACACATTATCCGTGTCTGTCACCCCAGAGGAGTGCAAAATAGCATCAGCATACTTGAGCGTTTGAGAAATCTTGGAATTAAAATCCCCACACACAATTACAGGGATGTTTCCCTGCAGTTCATTAATGAGGATCTTGACTTCCTTGACAATCTCTCTGTGTTGTTTCTTATGAAGGGGGTCGTATATATTAAGAATAAGAAATAAGAAATATGTAACATCCAAATTGTTATTTGGCACACTTTAGAAGAAAACCAGATAATCCATGGGTGTACCTAGAACCACTTATTCCTTTAGGAGCTGGCTGTATAATTCGCAGGTGGTGTGACTCTTCCAATCAAAATATTGTAAGACCATAGGGGATCTCAACAAGTCCCCACGAGTTTCTTGTGCCTAGGATTAATTCACCTTTCGGCCGACCAACAGGAGCCTGTGTGGCGACACGGGAGACAATGTTCCATCCATCAATGACCAGTGGTTGAGTAAGCCAAGTTTCCTGCAGGGCTAGCACAGAGAATCTATCAGTGTTGTCCAATAGTCCATCTGCTTCAGACAGGTGGCTATTTCCACAAGTGTTCCAGTTTAGTAGTATATGACGATGCTTATATTTTTCGCTAGGTGCAAGAGGGCCTTCTCTGCTCCACTATGTTGGCTAACCAGGCCCAATGTGACTCTTCCCCCCCTTAAACCACTATCACCGGGGGACCCTCCTGGTTTCGCACAGGTAATAGTTTTTAATGCTGATATTCGATCCGGCAGTTCACTGCATGTTGATGCTTTTGGCTGCAATGAGACACAAGGATGTTGTACTCTTTCAGTTAGCATCTGCCTCAAGCAGGATTCATTCATAACCCAATTTGTGTAGTGAGAAACTATGAGCCATGACATAATCCAGGAATTCCTCCATATATAAAAATATTAAGGAAGTCTCTTTACAGGTGTGCTCACACATATCTACAAGGCAAATATCACTAGTGGTGAATGACAAAGGAATTACTGAGTGAGATAATTCCACTATCCTAGATCTATTCAAGAAAAGGCTTGTGCCCCTGGAAAAAATACTTTGGATTTGGAGAGCCTTAAGTTTTTTCGCGTTTGTTGCGGAGCAGACAATAGTTGGTTTAAAGAGCATCTTCTCCCCACTTGGGTTGATCACCTCCATTTCAACCATAATGTCCAATTTCCTATTGCACCCTCTGCTTCTGTCCTCTGGGAAATTATTTTCGAAAGATTTCTCTAAATCGTAAATTTTGAGTTCGTCTTCCTTCAGTCTTGGCATCCCAACCTTTACCTCTACTAGGTCGACCATTATAGGACTGGATACTATCGTCCTCAATTAGTTGTGGTGCCGTGCTTACACAGTTCGAAGTAGATTGACCGGTCCTTAGCACAGCATTCGGCTTTTTTTTCTGGGCCAATATTGAAACTGAGTCACTATTCTTAGAGGGAGTGGGCAGCTCGGCCAAGTTTATCCTCGTTCCCCTCTACTTTTTTTCCCTTTCTTGTTGGTTGGCAGTTCTTCATACATGCAGGCATGTTTTGACGCCTTTCCTTTCAGCCTTTTACGAGCATACCAACCTGGAGAATCAGACACTGTTGGACTAACATCCACTCGAGGCAGTAGGCCTATAGAGTTGATCTGATCCTCAAGCTTTTTTAGAATAGTTATCACTTGTAGGTTAGAGGGCTTTATGTTATTCGAAAGGTCAGTTATAGAATGATGAATTTTATTCAAGGAACGGGATATTGAATCCGACTTCCTACTTGGGTTGACCATTTGCTTATCCAACCACGTGATAATATTGTCACATTTATTGTGTAGCTGTTCCAGCAATGTTTCCAAAATGCTAAACATTGCCTCGGTGGAGTTGCTGTTTATGGACCTTTTTCTAGTTCACTCAAATCTTCCTCCTCATCTCCAATATAGGATTGGGCGTGGTTTGTTTCAGATCTCTTCGTTAAGCTCTTTCTCGCTATTTGTAGCGAGGCTATAGTATTCAAGGACAGTGATTTCACCTGTGGTTCAATCGCCACATTTCGTTCAAATGTTGATGTTGCATGTTCGCTATCACTGTGCCTCCCTGTCATAATCTCCACGGGACTTAATGGAGCATCAATGGCAATCTCATTGAAAGGTACCCCCTGCAACGAATTTAAGAGGTCTTCCGCGCCTGGAGTATTAGCACCCTTACCTCGGATTCAATTGTCTTAGAGCCTACACAGGGGAGTGGAGCCGTTAACCCCTCTGTGAGATTAACACAAAGATCAACAATGGATGAGGCACGCTGTCCCAAGCTGTTTCCCCCGAGCTGTTTACTAAGTAGGATACAAGTCTGTTATTTTTATCGATTTCACTACTGATTCAACCACTTTTATACCTTCCTTGATGTTCTCCCCCAGTGCAACAGTGCCCTGCGGGTACCCCCTGGATGACCGTCTGCGACTGTGATCATGCTCTGCTATACTTAACATCGGAGATTAACTTTCTTTATTTCAATTACATATGCTTATACAGCTTGAGGTTTTAATAGATGGTATGATACAGCTCTCAATCACATCCAAGTAATTTTCCATCTCAGTGGTATTTGAGTCTAAATACAGCATAGGACTAGGATCAGCGTCAGTGTCAGAAGCATTTATGGCTTCCACTGCATAAGTCTGTCCTACTGCTGGGCCGTTGGCTGCTCGTTCGCCGATGGTGCCCGGTGCTCTGTGTTTCGGTATCAGGGAGAAATTAGTGTTTTAACACAAGGAGCTGTAATGCCACCAAATAACCGGCCGAGCACTGTGACAACACTAGCTGTCAACACGATGTTTCCAAGAAAAAATTAAATGCTATTTCTTTGGTAAGCCAAAGGTCAAAACTACTCTGTGAAGCGCCTCCAGGAGGGAAATAAGGGAGAGGGGCGATGATTTACCCACGCAGCTCCAGCATTCCTAGACAGTGAACTCGTCGAGCCGCGGGACCCTCCCCGAGCTCACCCCCAAACACTGCTGAAACTCCACATACTCCTGATATGTTCTCAGATTTATTGATATTGATATTTTATTTATATTGCGCTTGTACACAAGTGTTTAAGAGCGTGAAAGGTAGCCGTTTAGTGTCAGATTATATTTCCTGCCAGCACTATGTGTGTTAAATTGGCCACACTTACTGTTAGTTGGCGTTGTTCCATACAGCAATAGGTTGAAATAGGTTGAAAAATGCCAGGCCACAGCCGGTGGACTGCAGACTGCTCACTTAACAACTCACTTCACTGCTCACGTGTGCGCCCACGCGATGCTACCTGTTTTAGAAGCAGCAAGTACATCCAGGCAGGTAATCCCAGAGCAGCCAGGAGCAGTAGAGCACAGCACAGGTGTCACAGACTGCTCCCTTAACAACTAACTTCACGCGCATGTGGCTAATAATTGGTAATTTACATGTAGCACCAGTTTTTTTTGCCTAGGTAACATGGAGTAAAGCACATAGGTTTTGTCCCACTCGAATTATCTAAAACGTTTGCATGAGGGCAAAAACGAAATTAGGCTGA
Source organism: Ambystoma mexicanum (assembly GCF_040938575.1). Classification (NCBI taxonomy): domain Eukaryota; kingdom Metazoa; phylum Chordata; class Amphibia; order Caudata; family Ambystomatidae; genus Ambystoma; species Ambystoma mexicanum. The sequence goes on along the minus strand of NC_090926.1, from coordinate 389,802,101 downwards.
TTTTTGCAGTATGTTTGCAATGTGAGTGCACATTTCCTATTATTTTATGCAGTAAAAAAAAAAAAAAAAAGGATTCATTTTTATGCAAGTGAAAACAATTTTAGATAATACGGATTGGGGTAAAACTTTTTGCGCAATTCACTATTATACAAGCAGCAAAATTGGTGTTAAAATAATTTGCTCCATTTTTATTTACACAGTAGTAAAGTTAACATAATCTGGCCCCGGTGTTGTGGAAGGCCTCAACCCATGTGCATGCCTGAACCAGAGACATACATCACTAGAACATTTTACTCAAAAGGCGCCCCCTGTGTCTCTCCACAGATTCACCTCCCACACTGTCGATTCTTGTCCAGGTGACTCTTAGCCAGTAGGGTTGGCAGTGCCAGAAATACAAATATGGAGTTTATTTTGTGAGGGAAATTAAAACATACTCCTGTGCAACAAATGCAGGCATACTTCAAGGGTCTGCTTGAGCACATCTCAAGCCCATCACACATCTGCACACTAATATTTCTATGAAACTGCTCTCATATAAAGATTCCCATCTTTTTTAGACTCCTCAGAATGTACCCTCCTAAAGCTGCAATCATGATCTAATATCTTCCTTGGCTGCATCAACGTGCCCCCAAGCTATCACAGACACGATCCTTCCTTTTACCTGCACCACCCCTGTTGGTACCCTCTTTCCCCACCACTTCTCCCCTTTCTTTCACAATCTACCTTTTGGATATCCCGTGCAGGGGCCCAATGCACGAATTTCCAGAGAAGCATCCGTGCTTTCTAATTACTAAAGTGGGGATTGGATGCAATATAAACGATTTCTAACACTTCATCCCCCTGGGTCTTAGGTACAACAATGTTGATTGTTTAGTGTTTTAAATTGTCCCACCAAAATAACCACTTGAAAGATTTGAAAGAATTAGAACTATGCACATAAAACCCCTGTGCGGGGTAAAGAAAAACAAACAATGGGATCCCCGGTGCAAGAGCTACGCTAGGGATCCGGAAAAGAAAAAGAAAAAAGAGCAAAGGGCCCTCACACGTGGTCACGTGAGAGTCCCTTTACTTTAAAAAGAGAAGAAAAAAACATTACAGGCTCGAGCGGAGTGCCGGACAACAGTTGGAAACACTCCAAGGGTTTGGAGGTGCTCTGCTCTGCGCTGTTTCACAACCACAGCCCAGGCCCTCATACTGGTGCTCCACTGACAAGCAGGGGAGTGCTGTGATCACTGTCACCCCTCAGGTGGTCCAAATAACTCTGCTGGCCCCGGGGCACATATTAAATTAACAGTGCTTCCCACAGCAGGGGAGCCCCCAATGCTTTCAGCGCTCCTGGGCTGAGTATAATAAAAATTCCCCACCTGTCAGGTTGCCCGCCAGGACTCCCTGGGCCACATATGGCAGACGTGGCCCAGGTGGAGTTGAATTGTGTGGGGTTCCCCATGCTGTATCATATTGCTTAGCTGCACCCTGCCTACGCAGCCAACCCCAAGTAAAGACGTTGGGGCCCACACATTGGTGCTGCTGCTGTTGCCTGCTGTCTGCCTGGTGGGACCATCTCAAGAGAGCGTGCCAAGACCAGAAAACATCAAGAGAGCAGCATGGACATCATTTAGGGGTTGCCAGGGGTCGCAGCTGCGACCCCTGAGGTCTCCCTTGACACCCCTGTGGTCTCCTTTGCTACCTCAAAAGAAATGCAAAAAAATAAAAATTCTATTTTTTTTAAATATTTTAATTTTTTATGGAGGCTCATGGGCTGTGGCCAGCAGCATGTGGCTCTTTATTTCTAGAGTGGCTGGTTTTCTGATAGCTATAGCTGGTAAGATAGCTCAGTGGGTTGAGTGCTGACTGCTGCAATGTGTATGTGATCTGCAGGTTGCAGGTTCGTCTCCCAGCAAGGTCAACTCAGCCTTTCATCCTGCTGAGGTTAATAAATGAGTACCAACACAGGTTGGGTGATATTGTATGTATAGCTGTTCTATATAAAGCGTTTAAGCATATCGTTTGGCCTTGGACGTCTGCTTGCATTCACAGTGATTTGGTAACATGGGTCTATACACACTGATATATACATATTGTGATCCATTCTTGTATGAAATGTATATCAGTGATATCGTAACCATATTTTTCATAGTGTACTTAGAAACAATGCTATGTGATGCCACTTCCTGTTTTGTTGAGGGGTGAAAGGTCGTGTTCCATCGCTTCTTGTGATGTCACTTCGTGGTGTGGTCACATGGCATCACTTCCTGTGATGTCATCAGAGGTCAAGGGTTGTGTGATGTTTCTTCCGCTATCCCTGGCATTTTGGTGAAATGACGTTCCTGGAGAGCAGTAGCAAAGACCTTGACACAGCTCTGCGCAGGTTGTCTCAGAAGTAAGGTTGTTATATATGTATATCGTTTTTTTGTACAGTGCACGGTATGGACTTTGTATATATTTTTAAAGATTTTTTTATACTTTTTATATTTAAAAGGACTTTTTTAAATAGTTTTTGTTTAGATACGTAGCTGCCTAGGATTCGTGTAATTTGTATATAATGTATATTTTCTCCTTTTATAAGAAAACTCTCAAAACCCTGCTGGTGTACCAGACGTGAAAGTGAGCATACACAAGCCTTCCTTTGTCCGTCTTTCCTTTTGTGTGCCAATTACTTTAACCGTGTGTCTTTCTCCTTAGGGCAGTGGTCTTCAAACTTTTTTGCCTGTCCCCCCACTGAGCAAAATGTCGCAGCGAGGGAGCCCGAACCAATTAAGCAGGGTTTCAGGGGGGGTTTCCCTGTGAATTCTTTTAAAATAATGGGTTAAAATATTGCATTGTAGAGCATACATTAAAAAGAAATGGTAAAAAGCCAAACAGTTTGTAATTGGTGCTGGGGGGCTCAGGAGGCAGGCATGGCATTTTTTACTGGACAGCTATGATAGATGTCCTGTAAAAAGGTACCATCCCTGTCCACTGGGCCTAACACAATCAACATGATGATGTGTGTATGCAAGGCGCTGGGTGCCAAGGGGGAAAGCATGGTATTTTTGGCTGGACATCTCTGATAGATATCCAGTAAATAAATACCATCCCTGTCCCCTGGGCTCCACAGCACCACAGAAGGAGAGCTGATTTTGGCAGGTGGGTAGGGGGATTGTGCAACAAAGGCATTTAGGCATTTTTAAAATGCCTTTGTTGTACAACCCTCCTTCCCCCCTCTACCTCCCACTTGCCAAAATTCGCTCAACGGACCAAAACAAACTAACACAGACACACACACACATTCACACAGCAATCACTCTATAATTCACACGAGCATCCATCACCATACACTCACTCATAACACAAGCATACACGCATCCATACACATATTTAAATAAATAATAAATTAACATAAACGTACCTTCTGCAGGGGCCTGCGCGTGTGTGCTAAAACGCTCCACTCGAGGCTGCTCTGTCCGTATGTGCGAGGAGGCGCAGGAGCTCCCCCTCCCACATACAGACATGCAGTGCCCCAGCCAGCATTTCCAATGAACTATGCAAGGCTGGCGAAGCAAAACGCCCTCCCTTTGACAGTTCAGCCAGCCCAGGAGCACTCCCTCAGCTGGAAAAAGCAGCTGAGGGAGTGCTCATTGTATCACTGGGCTGACTCCTTGGTTCCTCCATAATGGATGAGGGGGGCACTGGGTGGGAGCCCCCTTGCCTTTATGGATGAGCTGCCAGGCTCGGCCTGGCCTATAGGGCAATAGGGCAATGCCCGTACCGAAAATACAAAATGCTAGTGTGGGCCAGTCAAAATGGGCCACCTTTTTGCCAACGTGGGCCAGTTTGATGATTTACTTCACTATGCAGCTAGTAGTTTTGACCATTGTTCCTGAATACATATTCTTTAAATATCACAATTTGCTTACATTTAACACAAAACACACCCTTGGGTACTATTCAAACAGTCTGTGACTAAAGTAATGATTATCCATTTGCAACAGCGGGCCCCCTTTTCATTGGTGCCTGAAACAGTTTCATGCTTCAGCCCGACCATGTGAGCCGCCCCTGCCCATATCCTCCAATCTAAAAAGACTGCCCCCAGTGATGCGGCTCTGCCCCACAGTTTGAATACCTCTGCCTTAGGGGTATCTGTGGATCCTGCCCTAACCTTTGGACTTTTCCTATCATCTCCACATTCACAGCCGGGCTCACCGGGGTGATCTCGAACCCAGGGCAGGGGGGTTTTGCAGGAGACCTGCAAGATGCAGTTCATGCTATAAGTGAAGGCATAAGAGTCATTTTGTGTGCCCGCCTACACCTGTCTCCCAATAAGGTGCGTAGTATGATCACCCCGCTACACAGGAAAAGCAATGAGGAATTTGTGGAAAGTCCAAGGGTCTTTCCAATCTGAATGTGCCTTTTGGCGGCCAAGTAAAATCAGGCCTTAATAAGAATTCCAGTTTTCATCTACAATAAGAAAGTGAGTTCTGACCAGGCACCCCATGGCCTGTATCCACTTATAAGGAATAGCTGGTGAAAAGTGCAAGTTTATATTTAGCGCAGCTGGGAGTAAGGATCAATTTCCTGCCTGTTATCAAAACAACGCAGATTGCAGCACACTCTCACAATTACACTATGGCCAATTTACAACCCGTGCTGGTTCATGGGGTAGGAGGCCTGGGCTGCACCCGCAAGAGCCTTGTAGAACGGCCTCCCTTGCATATCAAGTGCCACGCGCGCCTCTGGCACCCGCCTATGCATTGGTCATCCGCACTCTTGTTGGCGACATGTATTGGTGCACGGGGTGCGCTTTGCAGATCGTGCACTTTAAAGGGCATGTCACCTGCGATGCGTGTGTGTTACTTTTCCACTCCCGTTACGGGGATGCACATGACAAAGAAGCATGGAAATCGCCTGTCTCTGCATTTACACTGCTGCACTGCAAAGGTGGCATGGCTCTAAGAACTCTGTCTGCATTCCCCACGCGCCTGGGCGAGCTTCTGACAGAGCAGACCAGGCATAAGGGGAAGTACCATAGAGGGAATGCATTCCAGGGCACATCTCCCTGCGAATAAAGGAAGCGACACTCCACGTGGCAGGCCCACAGCCTGTTGTTTTTGCCTGGGGGAGGCCAACTGAATGTAGTATATACGCATTCCAGAATGCAGTTTGTTGTTTTGTAAATCAACATTCGCACACATCATGGCAATTTCTCCCACGTGTGTGCATACTGGGCACACGAATGTGGGAGCAATTATTTAGGAGCTGGTATAATTGACTGCAGGTGGTGGGAGTGGGAGCTTGCAACAAACAGTCACCAGCTTGCCCTCAGCCCTCCGCCCTAGTGGCTGCTGCTTGTCGTATTTCAGATGACTGGTAAACGGTATGCCATCTGAAATGCGTGTTTTAACGTTTAAACCCTTGTTCAGAAATTGGAATATAAAATTTAACCGAGACGCTCATGCTTTGCAAGAGCGTTTCTATGTGGGACGCTGTAAGGGAGCCATAGGTTAGAAAAATCCTTGCCTCGCTGGCTCGCTTGTGCTTTCCCCTGCGCCTGGCTTGCGTATATTCAGTCTTTGGCTGGCAGTGGGAAATGCTTCAATGTTGGGCAGGATACACTCACCACACTGTGATTCTTGTAGGCTATGTGTACCTTCTAAACTCACTTCTCCAAATGGGATGGCTAGTGTTTTGTTTTCTGCAAAACTGTTTTTAGCCAAGAAACATCAGAAACCAACACAACTGTATGTTGTGAACTTGTGACATCTATTTCACACACAGCCAGGTTTGGGTTTATGGGTTGGGGTTTGGAGTAAGGAGTTACAGTTGAAGGCAGTATGGGGAGTGGGACATTCAAGGGGATTTGGTATATGGTTTGCAATGATATTTGGTTGCTGCAATTATTTTCATTCTGCCAGTGCAAAGAAATCCATGGCAGCATCGCCACTGCAAGAACACATTTTTAGTTTAACGGTGCCCAATATAGGCCAACATGCCACTGTAAGAACACATTCATGCTGGCTGCGCACAATATATGCTAGCATGTCATTGTACAAGCATAGTCCTGCTGCCTGCCGTAATATATGCCAGTAATTTACACTTCATACTGTATCTACCGAATATATGCTGGTTAGCCATGGTATGGCACAGCCAGCCAGTGTTCATCTATAATAGAAGGAGACAATAGACATGAGTGATTTAGGGGCGGGGGTGAGGTGGGCCTTCTGTCACTCATGGCACGGTCTCTCTTATATTGGTATAGTCTACTACCACCCACTTGTCTATTCCAAGACATAGCTTAGCTTTGCCTTCAGCATTAGGACCTAATTTCACCACTACCGTAGCTTTGATTGCTCATGTTTTGACTCCACTTTCTACTTAATCGTTCACTTAATGGCCACCTGGAGCTTAGACAGAATGTTGTTCCCTCATTTTCCCTTTCCTTTTCTAGGAACAGTAGGATTGATTTCCCACCCCCACCCCCCTTTCCTTTTCTCTCTTCGCCAAGGAACTCCATTGAGTGATCCCATAACAGCTCTGAGTTCTTGATTCATTCCATAAGAATGACATGATGGCTACCAGATGATCCGCTCTTGCCTTTGATTTGTTCATTGGCTAATTGGATCCGACAGCACCAGTATCTTTTTAAAGATCACTTTACATATCCATACTAGGCCCGGATGTAGGCTTGTACCCCGTTGTAAGTTCTCAAGGGAGATAAAGCTGAAACTTGTAGACCCTGAAATGTACGTTTGATGTGCCTCAGCCCCATCGATATGTCCCAAATAAATCAGAACTCATGCTGAATTATTGATGGTTTGTAACACATATTCACATGCATGTGTGCGTATGTAAACTTAACTCTCAGTTACAACTAAGTTCATGCTGTTTTTTTATATGTGTAATTGATTACTTGAATGCGATATTCATGAGATGTATGAGTGATTTTGGTGTATTGCTGCCCCTTATTTCAGAAAGAATATTCATGTTCTTGTTTGACTTGTTTTCACTTGGAAAATGGTACTGAATTAGTACTTTAATTTGAATTCCTTGGTTCAATAAAATCGTTATCTATAAATCAATTACTACTAACCTAGCTTTTCAGAAATATACCTACAATTGTTAGATATGAATATTCTTTATAGAAGCATTTATTGTTTCACACTTATGAAATTTCCTTAAATGATGCAGGCCCACTTAACTCCATTAGAGCAATGTAAGAACATGTGTATGCTGGCTGGGCCTAATATATACCAGCATGCTACTGCAAGAACATATTTTCCTTCTGGATGTACCCAGTGTATGTCTGTATGCCACTGTGAGCACACATATTTATGCTGCCTTTGTCTAATATATATACCAACATGCCATTGTCAGAACACATTGTCCTGCGGATTGTGCCCGATATATTCCTGCACTGCCAGGGAAATTATTTTCACATGGCCTAATATATAACAGGATTACAACTGTGTGGGATTTAATCACAGCCCAAACAATTTTAACTGAAAGGCCCACTGGAAAATTGACCTGTCAGCCTTAAGAATACCTTCCACACTTAAAATGGAGCTGGTAATGCAGACTATGGGTCTCATTACGAGTTTGCCAGTCCGGATACAATGATACTGGTAAGCTTGCCGGTACCATTGTATCCGGACCGGCAAACTCTGAGTTGTGCTCGTGGGTGCCTGTCATTCTGCCAGGTCTGACCTGGCGGAATGAAAGGCACCCGTGAGCACAGCAAGCCTGTAGCACCGGCATGGTAATGAACCATGCCGGTGTTACAGGCATCCCCATTCAATTGGCAATGGGGATCTACCGGTTCTGGCACCCGTGAAAGGGCAATTACCGGCAAGGCTACTGCCAAACTCCTAATGAGGCCATATGTGTGTTTCTGCAAGTAACACAAGGAAAACATGTGATAAAATGGAAATGCTATGTGAATGGCAAAGACTGGAAATCAGAAAGCCTATCTTTCTTTACAAAGGGAAAGGTTGAACTGATAAAGCATCCTTTAATTCACATTTGCAACAGAAAATCAAAGGCCCCTTCTACATGAAAAGCAGGATTTTCAAATACTGAAACTAAAATGGCTTTGCATGTGCATTTTGAAGTTTTAAATCAAGAAATGAAAAAAATGTTCCCCTGCTAAAATAAAGATATCAGGGAAAAGCCTTGGTGTTTGGTGGTAAGATGCCATGTATTAAAATGTGTAATATGCTTCACATGCAAAATATTGGAAACAATTGAAAAAGGCTATTTTATTTCCATAGGTCACATGTTGTTGGGCAGATTTTCAAGGCCTGTCTGGCTCCTTATTTGGAAGGGAAATCGTTGTGAAGTTGAGGTACACTTAAGTATCTATGACAGGGCCAGATCAACGCAGACCCAGCCCTGGATGGGGAAAATGCTTGGAAATATAAAGTTTGAGATCAGAATTGTGGTCAACTTCAGATTACAGGACAAAATGCCAGATGTCAGCATGGCCTCATGACATCACAGAGCAGAAGTGAATGGTCTGCTGCATGATGATGATCTCCTCAGCTCATCAACTTTCAAAGAACCAAAGGCTAATGGCTCTTATCCTGGCCTTAAAGTAATATTCAGTCCAAGAGGCTGCAGCAGTTCAAGAGAAATGAAACCTAGGTGGGGAAATGAGAGTTAAGATTTGCATGCACGCTGAAGATTTCACTATAGTTTAAATGGACTATCATAATAATTAACTTTCTCGGCAATGATAAGTGGCACTGCATCCATTCATATGTAATTTTAAAGATAATTTCAAGGCAATGTTGTTGAAATAAAATGTATCTACATGCAACTTATGGAATTGCAATAGCAAGCTAAAATGTGTTTCTGGCTGCTCCAAAAATGTCCTGAATTTATGAATTGGCGAGCTGATGGGTAATAAAATTAGGTATCTGGAGATTATATTTCATGTTTATAACTATTATACTGTTTGTGAAAAGGGCAAATAATCATAGCGTGCATGTGCTGAAATTAAAGTAAGCTTCACTGATCCGTCTTGAGGAGGGGAATATTAATATCTATATATCATGAAATGTATTGATAAATTACAAAATGTTGCCATGTGGAGACATTTGGGTGAAATTGGACATGGGAAAAAATGTGAATCTCAGAGGGGAGTTGCAATATTTCTGTTCTAGACTCTTGAACCAATCCTTAGAGAGGGGATGGTCTTGGGGGGCTGGGAGGAGCGGGGTTGGAGAGAAGTAGAGAAATGTAAATGTCCAATCCTGCTTGCGAGAACATAAGTTAGTACAGCCTAGTGTTCATTTTGCATGTGTGGGGCTTAGAGAAGAAAAAGGTCTTGCACCATGGAAGAGGGGACAGCTGCCTAAAAAAAATCAACAAATGGATCCGCTGAAACACCATCTGGGTCAAGATATTGGAAGAGGGCTGGAGATTCCCATTGCTGGGGAGAACAGAAAACAGAGGCTGTGATACTTCCCTGGAGCTAAAAGGGAAGATTGCTGTGAGATCCCATTGACAGAAGGGCTGGCCAGAATCCTGTTTTTCCCCAAAAGCGAAGCACTGCCCAGTCTCCATGAGTAACAAGCCCAGAGATTTCCAAAAGTAAGTAGATTGTCCAACTTAATGTCAGCATGGGGATCTATTGATTTAACCTATTCCATTTCATTAGTGGGTCCCCAGTGGACATGTAGGCCCTTTAAAATGAGGTAGCATTCTATGGATGGATGGGGATGCAGATCTTACTCTCACACCAATAATCAGACCAACTCAGGAAGTTGGCAAAACTGTACCTATTTTATTAACAATTATCTAAAACAGGGAGTAGAACAAGCATCAACGTATGCCACATAAGCATTCTCGATGCATTTAATAAAAAACATTGGCCCTCATTACGACCCTGGCGGAATCCGCGGTGCTAAATGCACCGCGGAGCATGGCGGAAAGCCGCCGATAGCGCCATGGGGGTTGGCGGATTTACCACCCCATGCCGACCTTGGCGGAGCGGTAAATCCCCAATCCCCATTTTACCCTTCCCCATTCCCATTCTTGCCCCATAGGGTATAATGGGAGTGGGGAAGGAGTTAATTACGCCGCCGTAAAGTACGGCGGCGTAATTAACAACGAGGTCCCTTAGCGCCATGGTTTTCTCCGCCCGGTAAAACCAGGCGGAGAAAACCTCCATGGCGCTAAGGGAACTCGTAGTACGGCGGACGGGTCCGCCGCGATTAGCGCTGGCGGAAACCCACTCCGCCAGGGTCCTAATGAGGGCCATTGTATTTATTATAAAAATTCATCATCACTGACATCATACTACGTGGCAAAAGTAAGAAAACCTATGGGGGTTTGTGATAGGCTTAAGGGGAACATCCAGGTATACTTTCTATATAGGGACGGGTTGTAATTGGGTCTCTATAGTCAGGTGGACAGCTATGCCCACCCCTAGTGCAAGTCATCTTCGGTGTCACAAAAATACACGCTTCATTGGCTTTCAAACTATAGGGCTCTTTGCTATTTGGCTCTCTATTGGTTGGCATGCTTGTACCCTTCTGGAATATTCCACTCGCTAGCAGCACGCAAACTGGTACCCCACGAGGGTTGGACTTGACCATGCCTCCCCACCAAATTAGCTCAACATCCATCATCACTCCTGCTGTCTGGCATTCTATTAGTCCTTTGAACTCGGCCTTGCAAAGGATCACTGTGCCTGAGAATAAAAGGGAGTGTGAGCATGGCCTTATCTTCTGGTCTAGGTGTAGCTTACCCAAAGTCTATTTTCATCTGACCATGTGGCAGGAGACCACATTTTGAGCTCCTTCTTCTCATTTAATACTATTAAATGAATACAACCTGGTGCTTCTAGTGTTTTTCCATTGCACCTCAATACGAGCCCGTCTTGCGTCTCACGTTTATTGTATTGCCTCAAATAGAGATCCAGTTTTTTGGTGGCCCCAACTCTTGACACTGGGTCAGACAAGGCTTCTCGAATCTTCCTTCGGCGTCAGCTGTTTTCTTCAACTGCGTCACACTTTCAGCCCTTCTATTCACAGGGTCCAAGTTTGCTAAAATGCACTGTGGAACATCCAGATTCTATAGACACATATGTATTTATGTTGGTGGCACTGCCTGCAGTCTATTCACTATGTATAGCCAGCCTTATGATTACTTAGTCTTTTTGCGTTAATGCATCTGTATAATTATGGAACAGCTTTGCATTTTCTTCAGTGCTCTCCGCACATGCAATCTTCATTTTGCTCATGAAATGTTGCTCAATTCATTACTACGCCATCAGATTCTATAACATCTAAGTACTCTCTTCATTGGCATCTCTTCTGGGTACATCATATAGGGTTTTCTCAATTGATAACTTGTTTCAAGGACTCTTTGCGGTATAGCTACCATTATTGACTTTGCGTATGTCACAATTTCCGGTTTCCAACATATAGGCAAAATTGGGGCGGGACCTCCGGTAGAGGCACTTGGCTCCTCCTCTACACCTTGCATTAGTGGATGGGGGAAATTGTGAAGACCCTTAGCATATTTTATTGTATACTAATTTAATTTACTCACAAATAAATGTACCCAGGGTGGAGCTTGGAAGAATTAAAAACTTTCATCCTCTCTCTTAGCAGGAATAATGTTTTAGCCACCTAAAGTAATTTGGGTATCCTTGCCACCAAAACAAAATTGATAGTTGTCACCATCCCCAAATCTTGCCTTCAAAACAAAAAGGTGCTTTTTCCATTCCCAACCCTGGCCTTTAAAACAGAAAGGTGTCCTTGCCATAAAAACGAAAATCCTAAATTGTCCCCACTCGTTAAACCTGGCTATTAAACAAAGGGGTGCTGCATGTATTTGTTGGCTGGGTTCTGGGGGAGAAGTGTTTTGCTAAGTGAAATGCAACAAAGTGTTATTCTTCATTGAACTTTATACACTCTCTGCCGAGAGTGGGTAAGGGACCTCATAATAGAACAATGTTGGCAGTGCTTTTGGGTGAAAAGGAAACTGGGTTCTATTTGCGACATACATTTTTACAAACCTGTAATTTTAAAGAAAGAGCATTTTGAGTGTGCAGGGAACGCCATGTATCAAGCCTTGAAGGTGAACTAGTTTTCATAAAACCAAAATTGTGCCTATGTTTTAACACTAAAACTCTCAGCAAGAAACACTGAAGATTATGTTCTAGTATTGTGCCATATTATTATTGAAATTCAACATACAACGGGGTTCATGGGAAAAGAGCTTTGACAAGTTTATTTAGCTTGTGTTCCATGTTTGTGAGACAAAAGTAAAATGCAGAAAAAGTGCGTTCAAAAGTAACATCCTACAGAAAGGTGTGCTTTGTAATTGAAGCTTTGCTTTGTGCCACAAAGAAGGTGGCGTGTAATTAAACAAATGTATTGTTTATTGACCTTATCATTTAAATAAATATATATTCTTTCTATACTCCGGCCTGGTTCTTGGCTCTCTGTTGACACAGAGGGTGGGGGGCAGGATTTATGTGGCTCGATATGAGGCGGCAATAGGGCAAGCGCTAAAAAATAATATGCAAATTGCTGTAGGGCTCCTTGTTTCGGGGGACTCCCCAGGTTAAGGGTGGTCCCTCAATAATAACGCTACATCTGTAAATCATTTTCACATTCCTGTGCTCACAATGTATGCCAGTATTGCCAGCATAAAGCATTCTCATGTTTCAACACTTGGCTGTGTACACAATACATGCCAGCCTTTTCCTGTAAACTAAATGCAAGCCTCCTACCACACACTCACACAAAGGCCAGCTCACACCTAAATGCAACAACTCTCATATACACGCACCCAATCATACATACATGCAAACACTTTAATATGCCTGCATCCATCCTCACCTGAATGCACCCACGCTCACACCTGCTGTCACATACATACACCCACTCTAACATGCACACACCTGCTAACAGATGTATGTGCACTGTGATGATCTTTCACCTGGTTGCGAGACACTCAGAGAGAGACAGTTTTATACCTCATTATGAGTTTGTTTGTAATTTGATGGTAAATCCTCTGAATTACCACAAACCCGATTACTGTACCACCACGTGGTCCTGTGGGTTTACCACAAGATTACAAGTGGTGGTAGGGTCATGTAATTCCCCATTTTTGGAGTCCATAGGAATCTATGGGGATTTGTTGCGAATTTAACACTGGATGATTTACTGCCGATGTTTGGAAGTAAAGTGATGGATTTACCTCCTATTTGTTGCTGGAGGTGAATTCTCTATTTTACCTCCGAATATATAAATAATCAGTGCAGTGAAAACAGCGGTAATTCTGTTACCACCATAAATAGTTGCAGTGATGGAATTACCACCTTTCTTTCCCACACCGCCGAACTTGTAATGAGGCCATTCTCTCAATTCAAAATATTTATTTATTTATTTGCTATTTATAAAGCACCTATATAACAAATGGTGTTTGCAGGTGCAACAAGATAAAAGGGGGAAGGGGAACAGGGGAGAAAAATAACAATAACATGTCCTACTAGGCCTTGAGTCACTAGTATCGTGTAAGTGCAGTACCAAGAAGTGCAATGGGGGGAATGAGGGTGGGAGTGCCGGTCGGTGCAGAATGCAAAAGTGCTAGTGAGGGTAGGGAAGTGCAGGGCAGAGAGTGAAAAAGGGGGATGGAGGGGTGAAACAGAGCTCAAGGGGCTAGACAAGTCCTATGGGGAGGCCGGGTGGGCAAGTGCCAGGGAATGCATGGAGTGCAGGGAGTGAAGGTCCACATGTTAAGTGCAAGGACAGGGGTGGACTGGGTGGAGAGGGCCTGGTGGGAATCAGGCAGCTAGTCAATGTGGCAGATGGGGCATTAGCAGGGGAGGGGGAGAGGGAAGGATGTAGTGAAAAGGAGGGTGTTGAGGAGCTTCCTGAACTTAAGGAGATCTGGCTCAAGCCTGAGAGGGTCACGGAGATCATTCCAGAGGCAGGCTCCTGTGGGAGAGAGAGATCTTCCTCCCTCTCTTCTTGGAAAAGCATCTGATCTGCAGAGTGTTGGAGTTAGAAGATCAAAGGGCTCTTGCAGGGCAGTATTTAGGGAGAGAGAGTTGGATGTAGTGGGGTCCCAGGCCCAGAAAGCCTTGTGGATGATGCAGAGGGTCTTGAAATTGATCCATGCAGCAACCCAGGAGCCAATGGAGAGATTTTAGGTCTGGAGAGATAGCGGTCCCTGGGCTTCAGGCCAAGGATAAGTCTCACAGTCCTATTCTGGATTAGTTGAAGTGGGCGAAGGGCAGTGGTCGAAGAGTATGAAAAGAAGTAGTAGAACTATGTTCCCTGCTGGCCTGTGCCTGCTCCCCATAGACCCCCACACCCCTTCTCATGCACCATACAAACCCCTAAACAAATGCACCTGCTGTTTAAGGGAATGTTAGTGCAGTGCACTGAAGTGTACGTTTCAACTTCCTCCTACACTTTTGTTTTAAAATGAAACCATTATGGAATGGTTTAAAAAAGAAAGGTGTAGGAACAGTAAAACGCAACTTTAAAAAGTAGAGGAGCACTGCTCCCATCCGCTCCCACCCACTTCGACCACTGGCGAAGGGAGGACTAAAGGCAGATTGAGGAAGAGGCTGTTGCAGTAGTCCAGCCTAAAGAGGACCAGAGCTCTAGAGACATTGAGTTTCTGGGGGAAGGTGAGGAAAGGTAGAATGCCTTTTAGGATGTACAGTTGATAGTGGGGCTTCTTGTCAAGGTCCGCGATGTGGGGAGAGAAAGAGAGAGAGGAGTCAAAGATGACAGCAGGTTTTTTTGCCTCTCAAGAGGGGCAGGCAGACAAGGAGGGAAGGAGGGAGCTAGGGTCCCAATGAGAAGGATCTCAGTCTTACGGGCATTAAGGCAGAGATTGATGGCAGCACACCATACCCGAATAGCAGTCAGACAGTCAGGGATGAAAGAGGAGGTTAGCTTAAAGGAGAGCTTTGTGTCATCTGCATAACACTGGAAGTGAGGAGAGAAAGTGGCAATTAGGTGGGCCAGAGGGGGGAGGTAGATGCCGAACAGCCATGGCAAGTGGATAGAGTCTTGAGGGACACTGCAGGTGGAGACTGTGCTAGTAATGCCTACTATTTTTAGGTCCTTGTCCCCCCTGAGACACCCTACAATATAAAGGAAGTATTCAAACAAAGTGGTCAACAGAAAGTCTTCAAATCTGGTCACATTAATTTTCATCCCTTTCCAAGGTTTCACCAACATAAGAGTTCAATAATTCTAAGCAATAAATGTGCAGCACAATGCGGATCAAACAAGAACGAGCAACTTTTCTTGGAGAAGGCTACTTCCACAGGGCTCACATTGTGGAATTTCTTTCAGCCTCACTGCTGTCACTTTATACCCCAAGACCAGTTCCACAGGTCTCTCTCCTTAGGCCTCTTCGAAGTCTGGCACTATTGACTGGTAGGATTCTGTCCAAACCTGGATCTTCATGTTTCTCGTGGGTGGGTCGCTCCAAGATTTTCTGTTTTCAGGATTTCACAGCAGGCCCCTCCTGGTCCTTGAAACCCCAGAATTCACAACAGGTCCCCACTCAACCTTGTGCTTAATGATTCACAAGTCCCTTCTGGATTTTGGATTTAGGATTCATGACCAGTCCCTACTAGAAATTGGCTGTAATGGGTATTTCTCTCTCCCTCATTCAGGGTCACTTTCGGGCAGCCAATATTGCCATGCCCTCCTGCCACAGGCCATAATCCTTTCCTATGGGTTCACTAGCTAAAACCTTTGGCTCTGGATTTCCAATTCCCACAAGGATAAGAGAAGTGCTATTGTGCCCTTCTGTTCAGCCCTCCCCCTCTCCGCCTCTCCGCCTCTTTCCTTCCATCCTCTCAACGCTTGTACTGCCTTCCTCCAGGCATCAGCTTCCCCTTGTATTAAGGCAGCATATACCACTGACGTATCAGCCCCTTAGGCATGGGGGTCCCACCATACAAGACCCTGGGGTGGACCCTGTCAAGCTTCAGAAAGAAGGGATTTCTTTTGGAAGTCCGGTTATTTCTTTTATGGAGTCGGAGAGCATGCTGATTGAATGTAAGCATGCATTCATGCAATTGCGTGTTTGTTATTATTATTTAATGTGTGTGTGAATGAGTGAGTATATGGTGTATGCGTGCACATGTGACTGAGCAAGTGAATGGAGTGAGTAAATGAGCAAGAGCATGTTGTGTAAATGGGTGTGTGTGCATGTATTTGTGGTGGGTCAGCTGCTGATGAGCTGATTTTGGTGGCTGGGGGTCAAGGCACGGGTCCGCTACTACCACACTTTTAATGTGAATTCCTCTATGATAAAGCAAACATGTGATGTGCTATTATGTGGCTAGACTCACATTTTGGTGTAGCCAGTCTAGCCATTTCATACTACTGTGGCATGACATTTTTACTGGGCATTTATAATAAAGCCAGCATGGTAATTGCTTTTCCTCGCTAGACTGGCATTTGGGTGAAGCTGGTCTAGCAATTGCTTACTGTGACATGGCATTTTATTTACTGAGCATCTATTCAAAAGCAACCAGGCTATCTGTTATTTAAGTAACTCGACTGGCATTTGAATGCAAACAGTCTGGCTATTTCTTATTGTGGCAAGGCATTTTATTCAGGCCATCTTTGATACAGTGATCATGATACGTGTTATTACGTGGCTAGACTGCCATTTTGGCGCAGCCAGTATGGACATGTGTTCTTATTGTGGCATTTCATTTTTAATGCCAAAGCCAACAGGAGTATGACCTTACTTGAGCATACTGCCATATATTAGCAGAGACACCCTGAACATATTTTCTTATAGTATATTTACTGGCATTAGGCGCAAAGCAAACATGAGTATAGTCTTATGTGGGAATATAGCCATCATGCACATGTGTGCTCTAGCACCTTGACGCATCTCATGTGCTAGATGGAATTATCAATACTGATCTCGAACCCAAATAACCGGATGGATTTTAAGAATATGGCAAAGCACTACTTTATTATCAGCATAGAAATAAAGTAGGGCAATCTGGTGAATAACAGGCAGTAATTCATGCACTCACACCCAAATGTGATTATACAAAGGTTTTATACCTCGATATGCCTCATCTATGATGTCATCCTCCATGTCAAGCTAAAATCTATTGAAGGGAGGGATTGGTTAAGGGGACATATGTATCTATGGTATAAATAAGTGTTACTAACTGCTCTAAATACGTATAATACTGATTGTAGCAGGGAAAAATGGTAGCGGGTTGGTCTTTGCAACATTGTATAGCATTTTGCTTCATAGACCCTCTGATTGGTTGGCATGCTTTCCCAACCTTGCACTCTCAGCTCATTAGCAGCACGTATGCAAAACTAAACTCAAGTGCCGCAAGCAACATCAGACTACTCCCCACTTTCCCAATTAGTGCATTATCTCTCATCAGTCAAGCCCCAAGCCAATTCTTCTCCTTTGTAGTTGACCTCAAAGCCTGCTCTCTGTTCTGGGACATTCAAGGCAGTGCAGGCATACTATTATCTTCGTTTGGGATTAATGAATAGCCGTTGTTTTGAACTTCTGAATCATGTGTGAGGAAACCACAAATTTGTCCATCACGACGTTCTATTTACTGCTATTTGATTCAATTAAATTGGT
Source organism: Ambystoma mexicanum (assembly GCF_040938575.1). NCBI lineage: Eukaryota > Metazoa > Chordata > Amphibia > Caudata > Ambystomatidae > Ambystoma > Ambystoma mexicanum. The sequence continues at coordinate 389,784,503 of NC_090926.1, read as the reverse complement.
TGTTATTACTCTTCTTGGCCTCTAGAGACTTGCTCACTCCATCTTACATGGGTTTCTGCATCTTTAACTGTCTAATACTTGGCTCTTGCAGATGTTTTCTCCTTCGCTTTATCTAAGAGAATTATGTCTTATGTACATGGCTTATCCTTTTGACTCCCCTTGTTCCTTGCAATTATTCCTTGATGTAGCATCCTTGACCCAGGCCAATAGACGCCTCTTTATTCCTCAAACTAAGCTGTTTTTCAAGCATCTCCTGACTCTGCAGCCATAGTCTGTCTCTGAGGTAGCTTGATTGGCTTTAATACAAGTCTGACATCCATCTTTCCATCATGGCCAATTTAACCATGTTATGTTTTCCTCTGCAGCAAGCTTCTATATGTCTCATCTACCTTGCGTTTCTGTGGATATACATTTATTATTCAGCAGGTTACTTAATCTTCTTTGCATATATGATTTCTTCATATTTGATTACATGTTTCTCTTGTTACTTCAGTTAAATCTTTATTCTTTGGGTATTTGCATATCGTTTCAGTGAATCTCAGTATCCATCCTTTATGACATCACTTTGCTCTTGTCAGATTTCACTTATAGCTCTATGATGTCAATGGTGTGTGCAGACATCCTTCCACCCTTTCAGTGCGAGGGTACATTTGATACAGTTGTCTGAGTGCATATCGTCTCTCATATACTCGATGCAGTATTGGGATGATACCTGGTGTCCCACATAGGGCTCTTTTCCTACTGTTTCAGTAGGATGGAGGTGAGGAGGCAAAAGCTAGGGACAACATGTCCACCTGCTCCTCTACACATGTATGGACACAGCGAGTGTGAACATTCTTTTGCAATGGTATATATTGTGGACAATGGGATCATGAAAATGTGTTGGTGAGTTGAATATACTGGATTTCTGGATTGGAGTTTCCCTACACAATCAATTGCAATTGGTCTTGCTTTTCACCCAATTTCCATAGAAAGTGTACAGTAAAATGTACCATTTGAACGCACTATTCAAAATGTTTTCTCGGGGTTGGGATAGACCCCAATGAAGCCCCTTTGGTTGGATCGAGCTTGCTCACTATGCTCGGTCCCTCCGACATATTTGTGGGCAATGTTTATACCCCTCCAACTAAAATGTTTACCAGCCACTTATAGGTGAGTGGCTGGTGGGTGAATGGGTATGTATGTGTGTGTGTGCAAGGCTGGGACCCAGGCAAGGGGCTTGGGAGCGTGAACGTTTTCTTACATGTTTTGCTGGTATTTTTGGGAAAAGCCATCTTGATGTATGTTATTACATGAAAAGGGTTTGGGTTGAGCGTGTTTGTAGCACATTCGGGCAGGCAGACTGGACATTTACTTTCTGTGAAATGGCATTTTATAGTCACATAAGGGGCACAGAAATATGATGTCTGTTCTTACAAGGGGAAGGTGGGGCACTTGTGCAGTCAGAAAGTAAATGTTTTCAGAGAATTATCATCCAATTTCTTCGCTGAATGTTGATATGAAAATTCTTGCAAAAATGTATGTAAATAGGTTGAATGGCTGTATTGGAGAGGTGAGTCATACTTGTATTCATTAGTCAACGGTATGGAAATTCTAATATTAGGACCTAAATTCGAAAGCATCGTTGATTTTTTGGCATGCAGATAAAGCCTTCGATAGGGTTACCTGGCACTTTCTGAGATTTACTTTTTAGAGGATGGGTTTTGGTGATACTTTTGTAAGTATGGTTGATTGCTTGCAAAATGGTGCTTCAGCCAGGGTTTGGGCTAATGGTATATTGTTGAGGCTTTCAAGCTTTATAGAGGCACGAGGGAGGGCTGTCCCTTATCACCTCTTATTTTTGATATTTCCCTAGACACACTGGTAATACTTATTCGTCAGGATCGGGCTCTTCAAGGGTTGAAGATAGGGCCTGTTGAGGTTAAGGCGTTGGTGTTTGCAGATGATTTGGTGGTTGCACTTCTGCAACCTCGGGTGTCCTGTCTGCTTCTGGGGAATTTTTTTGATGAGGTTGCGATGCTATCTGGTCATATGATTATTTGGCCGAAAAGGCAAATTTTTCCATTAATAGACAGCTGTTCTATGAATTACTTTGAAGGATGCAATTGTAAGTGGTCGAATGTGAGGGTTACGTACTTGGGGACTACCCTGGTAAGAGATTTGAAAAAGATTGTGGAGGTTAATGTGGAGAGAGTGGTTTATATTATAAGGAAGGATGTTGATAAATGGAGAAATTTCTCTTTAGATATATGGGGCAAGATGAGTGCATTGAAGATGCCTTTATTGCCAAAGGTGTTATACATTATTCAGTCAATTACCCTTGCCTTTCTCAAAAAAGCTACTGAATAAAGTAGATCAAGATTTCAAAGATATTTTTGGGAGGATAAAAAAACCAAAATGAATTCCTCATGATGTCTTAGCTCATGATGTCAAATATGCAGGGTGTCGATATCCATATCTGGGTAAGTATTGTAGGGGCTTTGCTCTCAAGAAGGCAGCAGTGCACTTTGCACGGAACAATGAAAATGCACCTATCTGGGTGGCTATGGAGGCTTGGGCAGTATCTCCCTTTTATTCTATGTGTAAGATGCTGCAATCTATTAATTGTTTGCACGCTATACGGATGACCAGTGATAGGCAGCTTGCATGGTTGAAAGAGAATGAGCAAATATTTTGGTTATATAAGGATGCTTTCTTGTGGAACAATCCGGCTCTTCAGCTGAATAACAAAATATTGTTTTGGAAGAATTAGTTGTTGGAGGGTATAGTGTATAGGTAATCTTTGTTAAGCGGATCAGATTGTTAGTTTTGAGAGATTGTGGGGACAATATGGGCTGCCGGGAAGGGATAGAAGGACGTTTGAAGAATTGAAGTCCTTATTGTGTCAAAAGGCAGGTATGTCTAATGTCCCATTGGATGATGGGCCAGGGGTCCTTAGTATCTATGACAGCCCCCCTAGGATGGCGTTGACTTTGCTTGGACTCATACTGGTTCGGTCAGAGGTTACAGATGGTTGGGATCATTTGAGGTCAAAGTTGTCTGTTGAGTTGAATTGTGAGTTGTCACAGTGTAAATGGGAAAGGATGACTAATGAGGCAACCTCAATGGTGTTGGATCTTAAATTGAGACTGATATGGCAGAACATTTTGTGTAGGTTTTACTGGATTCCAGAGAAAAAGTGATTGTTAGGCCTCCTGGATGATGATTGTTGCTGTGGAGCTGGGGGTGGAGGGATGACTTTGTTACACATGTCATGAGGATGTTCAAGGGTTGCATAATTTTGGGAAGACGTCCTTGACCAAATTGAATTGGTTGTGAATATGAGATGCCCCAAACATACGTTACTGTGGTTGAGTGGGTATAGCAAGGGAGCAAACTTTCATTTAAGGATGTGGACTGTCAGTGAGTTGGTAGTTGCTCAGAAACAAATACTAAAAGTATGGAAAATGAGGAAAGAGCCACACATTGAAACTTGGTTGATGGAATTGATTATACTGTCCACTTCTGAGAAGGTGATGTATAAGAAAAGAGTGTGCTTTGAAGTTTATGCTAGTATCTGGACACACTTTAATGACTTGTATGGGTTATTCTGGGGGCTGATTGTGATGCCCGTTCTTGGTTATGTGATTGTGCACTATTGGTTTTAATTATTGTGTCTTTATTTTTTGTTTCACTTGTTTTAAGTTTTGGGGAGGGGTTGTTTCTGTTATGTATTGAATTTGTTGAATTGTAGTTCTCAATGTACCTATTGGTATGATTTCTGTCGTGTTGCAGTGAACTACATTGTACTCATTCTATTTGTTAATTGCTTCTTGAAATTATAAATAAAGTTTTTGCATGTATTTTCTTGTGTTAATGGCAAAGTTAACTTGATGAGTGTTCTTACATGGTGGGTGGAGGCATTTGTGTAGTCAAAGAAGGAATTAGTTCCTTATTGTAGCATTCATATCAGAGTGGAAAATGTGTTGTCTGATGATAAAGATGTTAACTTAAATAGAAGAAATGTTATGAAACTATTTCATATCATCCCTTCACTACGTACCATCACTACAGAAGACATTCTAATCGTTGAATATATCTCAGAGAAATCCGCTGACAAAGTCTTTTTACATATAAATTCATCAGCAGTAGAAAAAACCCTTTTAGCTGCACGAGATGAATTACTATCTTATGGATTCGAAATACACTCAGAGAGGAATTTATCAAATTATGTGAAAAGTGATGAAATAAAATCAAGAAATGATTATCGTCGTGAAAAATCAAGGAATCAATTTTCTTCGCGAGAACGTGGAGCTGGAACTAAATCCACCTGGAAAAACTATGATGAAATCATAAAACGAGCTGCATCACAGAAAAATCAACAAACATAACCATCAGTAAATATGGGCACAGAAAATTGTGGGATCCTCTCCTGGAACACCAGAGGATTCCTTCATCTATTTAATGATTTCCCCAAGGCCTTAGCAAATAATTTTATCATCTGTCTCCAAGAAACGTGGCTCTGAGAAGCTCCATCTAAAGATGGTTATACCATTGTTTTAAATAAAGCAGGAAAGCATCAGCGTGGGAGACCTTTTTCTGGTTTAATCACAATGGTTAATAATGCTTATGGTTGGGAGGTAATTCAAACATTTATGCCAAACCTTTTTGTACTTGGATCACTACTGCAGCTGAGTTTGGGGGAAAATAAACTCTCCCCACAACTACTGATTATTAACCTATATTGGAACCCGGCTATGATCTCCTCTGCAAGCTTTATTAAATCAGTGACGGCAATTATCGATCCCTGTTTAACATCAAGCTTGGAGACCATCATAATAATATGTGGAGACTTTAACTTTTCATGGCTCGAAAAATCTTCCAAAAATAGGATTGCATCAACTGTAGTACCAACTAGAGGAGATAAATGGTTCGAAGCGATGAAATCCAGAAATTGCGAGATGGTCAATGGTTGTATTCAAGATGACATTCCCCCAAACTCTACTTGGAATAGAGATAAAAGCCGAAAAATATTAGATTTCTTTTGGATTTCTGCTTCTTTTTGGTCGAAAGTTGCAATAATGTCCATAAGCAAAACAGTTGTAAGTGATCATAGCATATTGGAGCTATTCTGTATACTAGAACAGCGCATAACACCAGCGCAGTATGGCTTACCACTGGAGGTGAATGAGGGTCTGAACAGGCTGCGAATTAAAGACCATCACATCTGTCAGCTGAGAGATGGTCTTAAGGATGACATAACAACTACTTCTGATAGAATAAATTACGCACCTCTGTTAATTCAATTTGGTACTGCAACAAAACAAACTCATAAACCTCTTCAAACTCAGAAAAAATATATATATAGTGCACAGGTAAACCAGAAAAAGAAACAAATGATCAAAAATATCAGACAAATTAACAAGAAAGGTAATAATTCTTTTCAGAAAAAAAAGAAAATCCAAAATTGTAAAACCAAATACCGAAATTGGTTAAAATCCTTCAAGATAATTAGAGATCAAGAACGGGCTGAAACAATGTTAGGCCTAATTATTCAGCGAAACTCACGAGATATCTGGAAAATTTTAAATAACAATTATACCCAGGAATCTGGTTTAATCAATGGAATATCGAAGCTAACCTGGGAACAACACTTTAGGGAAGTTTTTAAAAACACCTCAGCTCCGAGCATCCAGGAACAACTGACTCTACCGGCCACATGGGATGTACGTGAATCTAGAGCAAAAATCATCACTCAAATAACACAATTGAAGAACTCCCGTGCAGCCGGCCCTGATGGGTTAACAAATGTTCTCTTAAAAGAGAAAAAGGAACTTTGGGCCGACTTTATTGTAGACCTGTTTGAAGTAATTTCAGTAGCCAAGATGATACCGAATTCATGGAGGACTGCAATTATTGTGCCAATATTCAAGAAGGGCAATAGGGATAACCCGGCCAACTATCGCCCAATTGCCCTCTTGGATATAATAGGCAAAATCTTTGCTACATGTTTACAACAAAAACTCTCCAAATGGGCTTCTTTCAACAATCTATTGGATAAGCGACAAACAGGCTTCACAAAAGATGTTGGAACAGAAATTAATCTTTTCATTGTAAATATACTCAAGCTCGAATCAATGAAAAATAAGGGGAACATTTTTGTAGCTTTCATAGATATGCGGCAGGCCTTTGACCAAATCAATCGCACAAATCTATGGAAAAAATTAACATCATGGTCATGTCCTCCAAATATTCTTCATCCACTTATGGCCCTACATACAGGAACCTCAATAAAAGTCTGCATTGATAACAAAGGTACCGTGACGAAAGAAATTCCAACCACCCAAGGAGTGAAACAGGGCTGCCCCTTGGCAGCCCTATTATTTAAGTTATATATTGCTGACTTACCAGAGGCGTTTGCGAACATTCGCTGCTTTCCCCCTAAAGTAAACAACCAACCAATTAGTTATGCGACATATGCCGACGACATTGTATTATTCGATCAAACTAAAATTGGACTACAACGTCTAATACAAGCGTTGGTTTTGTATCTGCAAACGAATGGTTTGGAAATAAATGCTGGGAAATCAAAGATCATGTCTTTCGGGTCATCACAGAAAAGATTGGCTAAGAATTTCAGTTGGTACGCATCAGGAGAAAAGATTGAGATTGTACAAACTATACGATATCTAGGGATACAAATAAACAAATCAATCAGAGAACAAGAGTGGATCTTAGATCTGAAGCATCATATGACTTCTTTCACCCTTCAAGGAAAACGTCTGCACAATGAATTTGGCAAATTTACCTTGATTCCGGTCATGACCTTCTATCGACAAAAAGTCATCCCTGTTTGACCTACGGGGCAGAGGCAGGATTAAACATCGATAATCGTATTTGGGCAGTTCTGGAAGGCCAATTTTGGAGAGGAGTTTTAGCCCTTCCAACTTTTGTTTCCATCGTAGCAATAAGACATGAACTAGGCCTTGATCCATTAGATGGCCTGATTCTATGGAAGTCCATTGTCTTGTTACGAAAAATGAACTTAAACATAGTTGCTCCAGCTTATGAGATCTTAAAAGAAATGGAGGCCACATATTATTCTGGAATGATACATATCTGGGCTATGAAAATCAGAAAGTCACTAGCGGCCATGGACATCGCATGGGAGACTGTATGTAATACACCACAGATTGCCAAAAGAAAACTGAGATCTTGGTATTGGATAAAAAATGAAGAACTACGTGAAGCAATGCCATCTTCACTTAACTTAGGCTTGACTTGTAATACCCTAGACAAGATACCCAAATACCTAACAAGATTTCCATCAAGATACCATCGCAATAAATTTTTAAGATTTCGGCTGAATATATATAAAACCAAAGAGATGATGTTCCTGAGACATTATAAAGAAATAGATGATAATAAATGTAGGTTCTGTAAAAACGAAGCAGAATCACTCAAACATCTAGTCTCTGAATGTGGCCATGTGGCGACCCAGCGCGCATTTTTCTTTCCACATTTAACATCAACTTTTCAACAAACTGAACATCTGTGGTGTATGTTGGTAGCCGGAAATAATGTTAAATCAATCTGTGCCTTGGTAGACTTTCTTGATAACATCTTGGAGAAAGTCCTATGTTAAAAACAAGCCTCTCACCTGAAAGAGCAGTAGGGGAATGATGAACTTATACGACAGTTGATAGATGATAAGGAAAGAAGATGAAGTTATTGCCTTAATTTTTGTAATTAAAGTTGTGTAAATAACTAATTGTTACAAGTAAAATAAAAAAATAAAAAATTGTAGCATTGCATGTTTTACTAGTGTTGAGAGGAAAGTCAACATGAAGAGTATTCCACCAGAGTGGGTGGCTTTGTTGGACAAGCATTTAAGTAGCAGCAATAACATGTTTTCTTCCAGTGGCAGGAGATTTTTACTGCCATTAAGGGCAAAGCCAACAAGAGAATCTTCATACATGGGGATCCTGGCATATAATGACAGAGCCAGCATGCACGTGTTTTCATATGGTCTCGTTACTGTTTGTAATATTATTGGTTGGTACATTTGGGTGTCTGGAATCAGGAGCCAGGCAGAGCCCCCTTGCTTTTACGCTAGGTGAACGATTTAAGATTTGATTAAAACACATACTTACATCTTTCAACTAGTGCAGTGTAGGGCGTGCCCCTGCGGCAGCATGATCATCATGTGCATTGCATTGCGCGTGCGTGGTGGTCCAGCCCAGCACGGAGAGTGGCGTGGCTCGTGCTTTGTTGCAGAGCCTGGGAAGGGGCTCCTCAGCCTTGCTTGCAGGGGTGGACCTCACATTTTGCGCCCCTGCAGGCAGGCAGCAATGTGAAGCAGGTCCGAGTTAGGCTGGGCACACGTTAGCGACCTCTGAAAGAGAAGGGTTCAGGAGATACTGACAAGTGACTAATTATGTATGACAATGAGCAGATTTATGAAGATAGCAAGTGCATTTTGCAGGCATTCTAACTTATTTGCAAATGGAGCACTAATGATTTTGTTTACAGTGGGCTTACCTCCTGAATTGAAGGTGGACCTTGGCAGCTCCGTGACTCAAAGAGCTAATGGTTGGTGCTCAATTGCTTGAACGGAGGGTGGGAGGGTTAAGAGGGCCGGGAGAAGCAGTGATTATGGTTTCCTGCACAGGCATTATTTCTTCCTGCCTGGAGGGAGGGAGGAAGACTGAGATGTATGAGCTCGGGGCCGTGATCCAGTCAGAACACAAAACTGCACTCTTTGTTGTCAGCCAGAACCTGCCAAAAGCTGCTTCTTAAAATGGTTGCCTGCAAATTCAGATCCAGGAAGTGTAAGGGGTCAGCTGCCTGCAGTGGCCCTCCCAGGTGTGGGGCCCTGGGATACCGCACTTAGTATGCCTCTGGCTGGGCCCTGAACACAGTTGCAACATTTCTTATCACTATCTAGATAACACATTTTGAGGGAATTTGTAGCAAATATGAACTGGTGGTGGTACACGTTATGAACAAGTTAGAACTAGGCAATCGCACTGCTTCTGCCACCGGTAATCAGTTGTGACTGTGGCCAAGTGACAAAGGACACGCAAGAGAACACTAGGAAGCGGTATTTGTCATTTATGGAAACACAGCTCAATTTAAAAGCCCTGACTGAAAGCTTTTTCTTGTGAGTTATGTTTTTCACGTGCATAGTCTATCAAGCCCAATGTTACATTCTCTGCAAAGGAAACTCCTACTGTATCATGAAGCCTGCCTCTATGCTGCACCCTGAAACATCATATTCGGTGATTGTACTTGCTCAAAAACCACAGAATGTTAAATAATGATCTGCGCATTACAACAGTGATTTTAAATCTCTTAAATAATATCCCATAATACAACTGCTATGAATCCATTTTCAATAAATAAATGTTATTTCTGGACACATTTCTTTCTTTCAATTCATCATATCGTTTTTATGCTACTTGTTATCTTAAGAATAGAAACGAAAACTTCCAAAATAACATCTATGTGATTACAAATTTGCAGAGGTTTAATACACCCAGCATGGGTTGGAAAGATCTGGATCTAGGTGTATGGATTAGCCAATGCTCTGTACAACATTTGTGAAAAGGGACCTAGTCCTTGGCCACTTCACCTGCTCAAAGAAAACTCCCCGCTATGCCCCTCCTTCTTTGGCGTGATAGTCGCTACCAAGATGCGTCGCCACAGATTCATCTGCGATGCCTTAGCCGGAATTCACAGGTCAGCGACATGGTCAGATCATCGTTCTTTCAAATTAAATGTCTAAAAAAGCTGCCCAGTAAACCACCTCAAATCAACCCCATCAAGGTTGGAGCACTTGTAAGCTCAAGGCGGGTCTGCTGAAATGCCTTCAATACTGGCTTCCTCTCCTATCAAATTAAAATCCTACAAAAAGCCCAGAACGCTTCAGTCATGTTTGACTTAAACAAAGGCACCCAGTCACCAACCAACATAAATCAAATGGCTTCCAGTGTGGGCCAGTATCTACATCAAGATGCTGGGCTTTGCATGCCCAGGCCCACTGGGGTTCACACTATGCTACCCCCCCAAGGAAAGATCTCCAGAAACCGAGCGCTCTTCTCGACACAGACCAACCGTGTGCTAATTCCAAAAGTAGCACGCAAGACCCAAGGGGACACGTGATTCACTGCAATCGCTCCCCAGCTCAGAGGATTTAAGGCTTTCTCACTGTCTAATGTCTGCAAGGGCACAGCTCAAGATCCAGCTGCCAACAAATTGGAACCTGAAAAAGGGATGGCTGAAGAGTGCAGCATAGCAGGAAATCCTGAAACCTAGCCATCAATGACATAGAATATACTACACGCGGTTGGATATTGCGTGGTATGCTGAAATATGCTTATAGTGAATGCTATTCAGAAAAGCACTAACAACAAAACTGTTCAACTAAACTGTGTACCATCCTTTATTGCCTCCCACACTGTTCCACTGTAACCACGGAACCCCCTTTCCTTTTTATTGTAATAATACACATGTTTTTGCCTGTAACCACTGTTAATATCATGCACCAAGTTGAATATTCTGTAACAACGCCACGATGCCCCCGGGCTGCTGGGCACTTAATAAATCCAAATAAATAAATAAACATTGCTCCAAAATAATGATAACCTGCACAGATTGCCTTTACAGCAAAAGTTACTCTGCAGTAAGGGCAGAATACCAACACTGTGCCAACATTTGTAATCCCTCCTGTTAGGGAACAGAACGCTCTCGTACAGTAAAATGGCCTCCAAGGACAGAGTCACAGAGTTAACAGGAACATAAGGTCGTATGAAAGCGTGCCAGAGAATTTTAGAGATGTGGTAATGGAAAACAGATCATGTCAGTCACAGAAACAGACACGGAACGACAAGTCCAAGATGGAAACCCCTTTTGCGTGAATTGGTTTTTCTAATTGATTAGCTTTGCCCTGATGAAGCACCTTCAGGTGTGAAATAAGTTTTGCCATGGTTTTCATTACATCTATTAAATCTTGCTTATCCATAACCAAGACGTTACGAAATGATTCCTTAAACTAACTAAAGTTGATGTGAGGATTGACACAACACAGTTATTTTCCTTGGAACACATATCCCCCTGTTGCAGAATCTAATGCAATATGTTGCAGAATCATTTGGCAGGGAAGCACCGCAGAGTCCCAGGACATATGCTGTGGGTTGGCTGCTGGGAAGATTCGGTGACAAAATAATGGATTAGGACACACTGAGTAGCCATGCTCTCAGCTAGTAAAATAGTGTGTCCACTCTTGATGGGTCCCCTGCTTACTTTGAATAACATGGTCTTCAGGGCCCTGCTAAAGGTCCTTCATTTGCAGGAAGTGTGACTAGGAGTGCAAGCAACAGTGTGACATATTTATCAACACTTACAAACATCTTCCAGCAAGGATGGTTATACATTGACAATGTGCACAACACAATAAACCCCTTTTTGTCCCCTGTTGCTCCATCAAATAATAGAGGGAATCGCCTTGACACGTGAATGTATGAACTCATTGGTTTAAACCAGTAAAGAAATCATATGCAGTCCGCTTTTTTAGTGCATCCCGGCTGACCACTAGCTTGCAAACTCACTACCCCTTGCAAACATTCATGTTATTCTGTAGATAACCACTTATTACTAAATGACAAACCGATGATCATGTTCGGTGTGCTGTGTAACTATGGTGCTCAATGTTTCATGGAGGTCAAAGGGGAGAACCTAATACTCTTGAAGATAAATCCAGAGTTATAGCTGGGATTAAGAAGGATTCCAACACCATGTATGTTTAATCACTAGCTTTTTTCAGGGATTATGTTAGAAGTAATGGCCAACAAAAAAGAAACTCAGAACTCCTACATAAAGAATTCCAATGTTCAGGATAGTCTTCGCCAAATGACTGTCTCTCCCACTGGATGTGGCTTGCCAGTTTTTTAGAACTCTAAGCCAATAACCAAGTCACAGGTGGATGCTTACCTCCTTGAATACTGGTGTCGCAGGCTCGATGGGTTCCCAAACTGTTTTCCTTTGACTGATCTAGGTACAGACTTTCTGGGGTCCCATACCCCTCAACTAACAATGACATCAAGTCTGATGGATGGACAGGTTGTGAGTCTTAGCTGACAAAGAGAGCTATATAGAGGTTCCCAAGGCAGGTTAAGCATGCTCTGCACTTCTTCACCTTCAATTTTCTGAACAGTCTGTAACCTCCTTAACCCCCTTTGATTCCTCCTCCCACCATCTGGTCCTGCCTAGGCAAGCCTTTCCTGCTGAACAAATCCTATTCTGGCTGTTCAAGCACCGGTCTTCCTCAACCTCTTCTTCACTCCTTGTGTTCTCTATTTTCCTGCTACCACTCCTGTATCAACCTCTTCCTCTGTTGTGACACCTTCTTCATCACTCACTCCTGGACACTGATGTCTGGACCTCTTTCTTGCCCTGTGATTCTACCTCCTCTTCCTATTGGTCACTCTTCTATCTCCCAATGCTGTCCTACTTCTGGTCTCACATGCTCAAGGGTCTTGTCTACTTCTCCATTGTTCCCACCTCCTCCTTTAACTTCAATCTCCCGTCACCTACTAATGCCAAGTCTTTAACTTTCGCTGGTACTACCTCCCTCCCTCCATCCAACTCTTTTCGTCCACTCTCACCCCCTGATGTTACCACTCCTTTGCTATCAGCACCGCCTTCTTTTCAATCTCCTTTCCTGAAGTTGCTTCTTCTTTTACTACCACCACCTTCCTCTGTTTAGTCTCCACCCCTGGCATCACCACCTTCTTGTATCCCTCGATCTCCATTTGTTCACTTTCCTCCTCTGAAGTTACCATCACCTACCCTTTTGGGTCTCACAACCTGGTTTTACTCTCCAGTTCCACCATAATTCTAGCCTCCTTTGCTTCGCAGTCTGCAGCCTTCTCTGCAGGCAAGCCACCTGCCACTGCAAACCACCTACTAGTGCAAACCACGCTGCTCATCCTGGTTCTAATAGGGCTGTACCTCCTCTCCGGGGTGTGACTTCTCATGAGGGTCTGCACCTGTGCTCTATGAGTGACATAGGGTTGTGATTGGCTATAAGCTCTGAATGCAACTAATTCTACTTTGGGTTTGCAGGTGGACCAGGGCTGCTTCTGGCTTGGTCTCCATTGGATGCCACTAATCCCTTTGTGGTGTTCCCCTTTCTTGCTTGTGGTGTACTAAGAGAGCCTGTTCTCTGAGCATTTGAAGGCAATGCTGGAGAATCACTGGCTACGTGTTTCCACTCTTCTGTTTAGTGAATAGTCAGTGCATTTGTGGAAACGGTAACACTGTGGGCCTCATTACGACTTTGGTGGTATCTGAGCAGTATACCTGCCTAGATACAACAAAACTGAATTACTGTTAACGCCACTTGGTCCCCATTTTGTTTGCGTCTATAGGACTCAATTGGGCTTTTTTGGTGGAATGACTGCAGTGGTAATTCAGCTGCAGTCATTCTGCCAATTTTGCTGAATTTTCGGCTGAGAGTTGGAGGGGTACCTCCAGCATGATGCTGTAGGGACATTCCTCAATCCAGGTCCATACTCATAGCATGGCGGAGTGGGAACATTGGTGGTAATTCCATTACCGCAAAGTTTTTCCTGCTCCACCAAAACTGTAATGAGGCCCACATTCTTGACAGAAAAGTTCAGTAGAATCATCAGTTGGGAAGTGATAGGTTTATAACCTTGTTTCTGTAGGATTCACTAACTCGTGGAATGTCCCTATTAAGATGTGAAATGACTTCCCTGATGTTTATGAGGACCATTTAACAATGTTACAGCACATGCTTGCAATATCTAGTGAAGGTAAATGTTTTCCATTAAAGGGAAAGGTGGCTTTTTCCACACAGGAGGTGGAATTCTGTTTAAAGGAAATTGTAGGCTCTCTAAATTGGGAAGGGTGTCTAATCAGTACCTTGCATGTTGTTCCATGGGTTTAAACCTTTGAAGCTGGTCGGCCTGGATGGGTTAGTGGAGTGGGATTGACCTGGGCAGAGGCAATGTGACTGGCCCCTGCCACGTGATGGGAATTACAGGAGAGCAACCCAAGGTTGCTCCCCATTCTGCTGCTGTGCCAGCCTCATCCACTGGCTCGGGGAGGAGCCCGCCTCCCAGAGTCACTCTCCCTGTGTTCCACAGAGCCTGGGGGTGGGTGGAGACTTCATCACATGCCCCAATACTGGCTTTAATCAATAGCAGCTGCCTCTGCCTGTTAAGTCACGCCCGGCGGGCCGCGCACGCTTCACCACACCACACCACACCAACAACAAACTAACCATGCTTGGACAGCGCCAACAGTGCATGTGATCGCGCCCCGGTTCGGTGCCAACACCAAGCGCAGCGCACAGTGTGTGCCAGGCTGGGCCGGCGCCGGCGCACCGCCTCTCTCCCTTATGCTCCCTCCTCCTGTGACTGGCCAAACCCCTCCCTTTCTTGCATGCGGATGCGCCAGAGTGCCTCGGGACCGGCTCCGTTGGTTGGGGTGCGCAATATGGGTGCCCTTAGCATTTGACATGTAATTGAGAATGTTAGCATGCTGCCACGCTTACATGGAATTGTGATGATTACTAGGTGCAGCACGTGGTTGGAGCGAGGGATGTTGGCGTGTCCCGCACTTGGATGGAGTTCTGGCCATTGACCTGGGACGCTTCCTGGGGGAAGTATGGGGGTTGGTGGGTGCCGCACTTGGGCCGAATTGTGAATGTTAGCATGTTAAAATATCATATAACTCACTAACAAAAAAAGAAAAAACTCAACATCTGTGAATACTTATCACACTAAAAAAACTCACACAACCATCTCTCGCACAACAACCCACACGCACTTTACAACACTGCAACAACACATAAGCCGTACCAACAGCACACGAGTACTGACATCGATCCGATACTCGCACCAAAGCTCAGCACACGGTGTATACCGAGTTGAAGCTGCCAACAGAACACTACTCCTCTCACTATCCTACTCCCTCTTCACCTTACTAACCCACCCAACCTTCTCGTTTACAGATCCGCCAGAGCGCCTGGGGACCAACTCCGTTGGTGACGGTGCGCGGTACAAATACCTTTAACATTTAACAATACACTTGTAATCAACAGCTATCAAAGGATATCAGGGAAATGCCATCTCACTGTGGACGGGATCACCAAATTAAATTATCCAAATTCTCCTCTGAGGACAAGAATGTATTTTCCCCAGTGGAGATACCCAAAATAAAAAGAGGTATCCTCCTAGGGAAGCTTAAGATAGAGAAAACGGTTGCAGGCTTATAAAGGCCAATAGTACCCGGCACAGATTATTTTGAAGCAAACAAACGCACCGATTGGTGCATTTACAAGCCTTACCTCACAGTAAGCCCGCTCTCATCTATCCGTGTCCCTCTCGCGGGTCTTCGTTATTCTTGTGTTTTTCTTTCAGGCCACTGTGGAAAGAGAGAACACACGTAGTCCCTTCTCCCTGGTCAGTGGTGGGCATTTTTTCAGTTTTTTTTTTCCAATGTGCTTGAAGGGCCGCCATGAAAAGGGAGAAGGGACTACACGTAGTCCTTTCTCCCCTTCCATGGCACCCATTTTCTGTGTTTACTATGGCCGCATCAGAAAGAGAAAACGGGCTATGTTTTTCTGTCCGCGGCAGCCGTTTTTTATACTTTATTTTTTTCGGCTGCAAAATGCAATGCGTATCGCATCCAGGAAATCAAAACATTAGTACCCTGGGTTTTACAGGGCGGGCTAATAATGGCAATGTGCCTCTCGATTGTGGGCCATTTCTGCATAGGTAATGCCCCTGGGGCCTTCGTTAACTGTAACTATGGGCCCCGGGGGCATTACCTTATGCAGTAATGGTCCACAGTATCGGGGCATATGCCAAAGTAATGCGTGTGTCAGATAATTTAGAAAACCTAATGATACATTGAAACAGTAGTCAGCGGATTTATAAAGGACTCTAAAACTGGTTTGTCATTAAGGATTGCTCAAGAATGACTAGAGTGCACTTTCTAGAAGAAACTTGAAACTAGGCAGGCAAGCGATTTCTTTTGGAAGCCCACAAGGGATTGTGAACCTATGTTGGAAGCTACATTGTTCCTCCAACAACTAACTTATAATGAAATAAACAAACGGAGAAAATGCCTTCAAAACAGTTCTCCCATTTGCCAGTTAAAATACAAAAACTAAATCGATTAACTGTTCAGTACTACAAAATAGAAAATGGAGACCCCACTAGGTTCACAATGGCATAGAAAAATAAATATTCTCTTTACAATGGTCAATGCTGCAGATCAAACGATCGGACGTTTCATTTCATCCTTTAGAATCTGCCAGTCATTACAGAGATCCTTATGGAGAGGACGAGTCATACTTTTTTCTAGATTTTGACCATAATTTGGCAAGCCATGCGTGAAAGAAACGCAACGCAGACACTGGAAATTGCCTGCCATACCAATAACTCCAGGGACCATGCTTTCTCCTCAAGACTCAGCTGGAAATACTTTGAAACAACACTTTAAAAAATCCTTATATTCCCCAATTGGGAAAAAATGTGAAGAAACCAGCGACCTCGATTGTGTCGGAAAGAACAATGAGAATATGCTAAATAAACAGGCCCTGAAATGACTGATGCTGTGCAGATCATCACATGTGTGAAAAACTTAAATTCCACCTGTATGATTGGGTGACATCCATACTTTTTTTTAATAGTTTCCTTCTGTAGTAGAAATAGCTGCACATCAATTTATGGTATAGATTTTCTCAGCAAACTATGTGAAAAACCATTGCTTAGTTTTCTAACAACATTTCCAGCAGGAATTGCTGATTTCTTTCAGCAATTTTGCAGGTTTTGAAAATCCAAACAAAGGATTTTTGTGGAATTCATTTGCCGCAAATATATTTTTTATTTTTGTGAAATTGTTGAAGAGGCACAATTTTATAAAATTGGCAGATTCCTAAAAGTCATTAAAAAAAGAACAATTGGCTAATAAGAACGCAGGCGACAGTGTCAACATTGCGTATTCTTTCTCCTTTGTTACATAGAGATTGAAGCAGCTATAATGAGATTATGTGAGGTGAAACGCCGTCTCCTTAAGTCCTGTTAATTATGTTAGTTATCCGATACATAAGAGGGATATTACATGCCTGCGCTGATTCCGAGTCGGATTCATAGAAGCGTTGTTAGATACATGTTCTCATGCCACTGTACTTTCACATTCCCGCCTCAAATGAGCGGGACTGCCCATCATACTGAAGCTCAACCTTTGCTGGTCCTGTAAAGATTTTTGATTGGAAATACAGTCCAGTCCTTGGAGCTACAGTCTTAGAGTTAATGTGTGCCGGCACTTGGGGCAGGCATTCAATCATAAATGTAGGAACTGATCAGACCGTTTTGTTGACAGGGAGCAATTCACTGCCACCACCTGTGCAACAATCGCTTATGGACACATGAGCACAGCAAACAATGAATTACTTCAAGGCTATTCCTTGAGTTGCACTTAATGAAACTACCCCCCATCTCATTGAGGAGACTGCAAATTCCAAAGAGAATATCAGCCAGAATAATCAGATACCGGACATTGTTATACTACTATCGGTCAGTGATAATCCTAGCGTGTGGCTTACGTTAGCAAGCGTTGTGACGAATCAACTTCTGGGGTACCAGTGGTCCAGGGACGAATATCAGTTTCTAAACAATCAATCAGCTCCACGCCTCTTAGTACACTAGAAGGGATCCGAAAAGATTGGAAACACAAGTCAATTAGAAACCTCCTTGTCCAATTTTGGTAACGTGGACGGAACAGCAGGTTTATGTCTGCAAGGTCATGGATCGTTGGTTAGTTGCAACACAGCAAAAATACAATTATTAACCAATGTTAGGGCTGATTTTCTATACTCTGGCCTGGTGGACAGATGTATAGAAGGCCAACCTGTATTGTGACAGGGACAACTCTGGGAGCTGTAGCCAAACTAGTTCAAGGTAGCAGTGACGAGTGTCTACGCTAAGTCTTAAGAGGTGGTGAGCTTGTAAGGGGTCCACAATGAGCACACACAGTCCAGCAGTCAAATATTACACTTTGACAATCAGGTATAAAAATACTTATTTACTTATGGCCAAATCACACAGTGACAAATTACTACAAACAGGTAATATTATCACTCAATACTGAAAATCAGATACATATACTCAGCAAAATACAGATCAAACCCCTGAAAAGAAAGGTACAGATTTGTATTTGCACTAATGGTCCATAAAGAATAATTTCTAACTTCAGAAGTCCAACCCTAAGTTGTCTGGGGCCTTGTGCCCAAAAGTTCAGAAATGTTTCCACATAGATTGTGAAGCTGGAAAAATTGAAGGTAGGATCTCTGGGGTCCAGTGAACAGTTCAAAGTGTCAGGAGACAAGTTAATCTAACTGATAAAAGTGTTCCCAACTTTCGGAGTGCTTGTGTGAACAAGCTATGGCAAAGCCAAAGTGTTATAAAAGTTTTATAAAAGTTAGCAAACTTTTAATGGGAGCTTAGGGGGTAGGTAACTATTGATATAAATCACCTCTGTCCTCTGATTCTTTATGAGACTTGGCAGGTCGCTTGAAGAAGGTCCAAGGTCACTTTTCCCACTGTTAGCCTCAGTCCTTGAGCCCCACGGGTTGCAGGTTCAGGCAGATCTGCGGTCCGTGACTGATGCTAGTGCAAGGACTTTCAGTGGAAGAATGCAGCAAGACTCGATCCAGGGCCCCTCTCAGGACAGGAATGGAAACAGGTAAGCAGGTAAGCAATTTTGGATGACGGCCACTGATGCACAGCAATGCAAAGGGATTAACTTGCCACAGTCAGACTTTCCCTCCTATCTCAGGTCCTCTCGAGGCTAGGACCATGATATTTCACAGATGTAAATCCTATAGTGCAAGCTAAGGATCCCCCAAGTTCCAGGCCTCAACTCAAAACGGCGACATTGGCAGCACAGTAGACCAAACTCAGAGCTGGTCACCCACAGGGCAGTCCTGGGGCATTTCCGAATACTCTTCTTTACAGGACTCTGAGCTGACATCGAAAATAGATGTTCCCTCCACTCTAAGGGTCACAGCTCATTTGCAGGACTTCTGGAGATCACCTTCAAGACAGGGCTTTCCCAGGACAGCAGCAGAAGTTGGTTGCCAAGCCTCCTTCCGACTGGTCTCTGGTTTCCTCGCGGGTCTTGCATCTGGACAGAAGTCTTGGCTCCTTCATTTTCTTCCAGGATCTCTCTAGAGTGTGAGCAGGGGTCCACTTCTTATCCTAAAAGTAAGAGCATCAGCCCCCACTAGCCAATTGTAGATCTGCCCCAAACACACAACCCAGCAGTTGTCCAATCAGAACCACTCGTGGCAAAATACATTCATTCTACCCAGACACACTTGCACCAGTATATGAATTGGGACCAGACAGTCCCAGCCCACTTCCAAGCAGCATTCACACATAGCACTCTAGTATCCTGCCAAAAGCTTCTGCTTTCCCGGGCACTGGAAGTCCTTATAAGGATTTCCCTGGCCTGACAGGCCAGGAAGAAGGATTAAAAACGAAATGGCCAAAGGACAAGCAAAAAATCTTGTGGCATGGCCATGTTTGACCAGTAGCCACAGTTAGTAGCTAAACGTGGTAAATGTGGTAAGGCTGAACCGAAAGGTACCAAAAAATTGTAAAAAGTCACTGCTGTCCATTTAGCACAGAGAGAGTAACCAAAAATCCTCTAAGTGTAAATCTAGGGTAAAACAAAAAGTGTACCCCATTGTACTGCATTGTAGGATTCTTTGTACAATGATACAAGTTACCACAAGTGACAACAAGTTACTAAAGGTAGTAACAAAGTAACAAAACCTAGGGAAACAATGTTTCCCAGTACAGACAGCCTGAATGACATGTCAGTTTCCCCATAACAAATGAGCAAAAGCCAGTGTAGTGAAGTTTAAGGCTTCACTGCACTGTTAAAAGAACAGGCCTGATTAAAAAATAAAAGCAAACCGTTTGGGGGTCCATAGAAATGGAAGGAAAGGTGCAGTAAAGAGGAATCTTTCCTAACACTCGCCCCTCCCAGACTAAGGACAGTGGGAACTAATCCACTCCTAGATGGGTACTCTGTTCCATTTGGTTATCCCAGTTGGACAGCCTATCAGCTTTGCCAAATTTGGGATTGGGCCCATGCCTAATAGTAAAGTTCAAGGCCTGCAAAATCATGAACCACTTGAGCCACTTTGGATTATCTCCCTTCATATCCACTAACCACTTCAAAGGCTTCGGGTGAGCATACACAGTGAAGTGAGTCCCATAGAGGTAGGACCTCAACTTCCTAAGGCACCAAACAATGGAAAAGCATCTTTTCTCCATCTGGGGCCACCTGAGCTGCCCACTTCTAAATGGGTAGCTGATATGATATATAGGTTGTTCCTCACCTTTGTCATCAAGCTGTGAATAGGCATCTGTCTGCACTATGAAAGGTCTCTTCCAATCAGGTGCCCTTAAACCAGGGGCCTGAGCTAAGGATTATTTCAGGCCAGTGAAGGCCTTCTCATATTCAAGGGTCCATAAGACTTCTTTAGGTCCCTTTGCAGTAGTGAGGGCAGTCAGAGGGACAGCTATATGGCTATAATCTGCCACTTTACTCCTGTGTTTCCCTGTGAGGCCCAGAAAGGTCCTCACTTGGGCTTGGGTAGTGGGGGTTGGCCAGCTATGTATATCATGTACTTCAATGACAAGAAGTTGCATCTTTCCTGCACTTACACCAAAGTTATGCTGAAGGTAGGCCTATTGCTCTTGTTCAGTTTGACACTTGGCTGTCTCCCAGAACAAGTTGGCCTGCTGAAGGTTCTGACACCCGGTCTCTTGAATTATTCCCAGTCCCTTCCAAGTGGGGGTTGAATCTGCCAAGTCATCCAAACATGTATTGCTGATATCCTTTTTCCCATTCAGAACAGGGGCTAATCTCATGTGATAGATGTCAGTTGCAGCCACCAATCGAGAAATCAATGTATTGAAGTGAGGATCTGAAAAGGCTGAAACTGCTGTCTCCTCCTTACCTCCTCCTTACCGTAGACTGCAAGGGATATGGCCCCATACCGCGGATTGAGATAAAAAAAAATGCTACTGTAAATTACAGTACAGAGCTGATCTACCAAGTTGTGACCTCTTAGTGGGGAGCGTGTCTCTGTCTTGGGGACAGAAAATAGAGCCCTAGTGTTCATACAGAATCCCAAACTGGCTTTACCTGCATGTTTCTCTAGTTCCTCAGATCTGAACCCCTGACAGCTAGAAGTATCAAACACTCCTTGTTCCAACACAGGATGGATCTCACACCAACTCTCCTGTTCTGAACCAACACAACACCCAAACTTGGTGGGTTCACCAATTCCCATAATACAGTCTGGTTTACACCAACCTGTTACCATGGGTCTCAGTGACAAAAAGGGGGGAGATTGCCTTAGCAAAATCTCCAGCTCACCTTGCTGATGTTGGGCCAGGTGAGAAGACACTAGGTCATCCTCACTGAAGCCATGAGAAGGGCTGCTTTGTCCCAGGGCAGGAAGACACACAGATTTCTCTGGCTCCCTCTCTGTAACCATAAGCAGGTCTCCAAGTCTATCTCTCAAGACAGAATCCTCCACACTATCAATAGGAAACTTTATGGTCACCTGTCCAGGTCCACCAAGGCCTACTGAATAGTTTACCTTGCCAAGCTGTGAAATCTGGCAAGGCCTAGATCACCCACACATGTTCACGGATTTATAAAGTAGGTTTGGCAGGAGAAGGTCCCACCTCCTTCTCTGGGGCTCACTGAAGGCTCCAATAAAATGTAAGAGAGCTTTGACACGTCTCTCCCTCAGACCATCTTCCTGTGGATGACAGTTCAGTGATACTTGACAGGTCACTTCACCCTCCTTCCACTGGGTCTGACCACTACTGAGCACAGCAGAGGAGCTAACTCTGGGACTGTCATTCAGTAAGGTATGAATGAGTGACTTGGCAGTCATTCTCTGTGGGGTGGTACAAGGACATATAGGATTGTCATCAGCAATCCCAATAGTAGCCTATTGCCTGAGGTCTCCAGAGTCAAAGGGCTAATCAAATTAGGCCTTGTCTCTGGTAACAATGAGTTCACTCCTAACAGTGAGCAATTGAATTCCTGTCTCACACCTGTCAACCTTGTGACAGATAGTGAGAATCCTACATTGAATTTCTCCTGGGACCCTCATCATGAGCCAGAAAGAATGTGTGTTAGACCTCTCCAGTGGTACCCTGACACTAGGATGAACCACAAGGGGAATGTCACACACCAACTGCAGGAGGAAGAGCCTCACAGCCTGAGAAACATCCAACCTCTTAAGGTTTTTCTCATTTGGGCTCTGTGGGCTTACCTTTCAGTAACCCACATTCCTGTTGGATTCTTTGCTTTACTGGAGGGGAGTCCTCCCATTGCAAGCATGCCTTTCTCCATAGGCCTATCCAAGATGGTTTTCTTTTCTATTGGCCCATACTTCTCTCTTTCCCAGGGATCTCCACTACCAGCATGCTAGGTAGCTCAGAAGTCCTATAGGAAGCAAGATTTTCTGGGGGTCTTTCTTCCAACCTTGGAATAGGAACTCTACCAACTACATCAGCCGGTGTTGTAGGTAGGCAGGCCAGGGGGAATATTCACCTTCCCTGTGTCTCTGTTCCTCACTCGTCTGGACATGGGATTCCTCTTAGGTCTAGACTTTCCCTTAGGCTTGGCTAAGGCAGCCTGATTCTGAGATCTATTGTTTGAAGGGTCTGGTGAGGGTCTATCAGGACCTAAGTCTTGAAGACTAAGCTCACCCAGAACTCTTCCAGGAGCCACTCTCCTAACATTGACAGATGCCCTGACCATTTCTCTATTCACAGCTCTAATGACAGGTGCTACTGGAACATTGAGAGAGGGCCTACCAGCCAACTGAGTATCCCCCACAGGATCGCTGGCAAGAACCTGTGGGTTTATCATGGAGGAAGCTCACCAGTAGGACTGAGCGAGTGTTCCTAACAGTAGAGTGTGAGGATGGCATGGTATCAACAGCTGACACAGACACAATAGATGCAAGTGTCAAAAACCTTTATTTTATATTTGGTAAGGTTGGGAGAATTCCTAACTGGCACTAACTCTAGAATGGGATTAATCGCGACCATTAAACAAATAAACAACTCCAAGTCAGTCTAGTCAAAATAAAAACCCTTTTCTAAAATAACTAACCTTGCCTTCCTTCTCAAATGACAATTGTGTAAACAGGATATCTAAAGGAAAAATATTGTCTCAAAAGAAATGCCAGAATGGCTAAGGTAACAACTCCATTCCCCACGTTCAGAAGCACAGGGTCTTAAGAGTTTCTTAAAAGGATAGGTGGTTGGCACAGTTCTATCACTGCCAACGCCAAATCTTGGCTGTTCTCGCACAACCTATGAAGCTCCTCACCTTAGTCCTGCCTCCTACATGTAATATATGCTATGTGTGTATACACTCTATAATGTACTTGTATTATAACTTGTAACTTGGTATTTTTCTGTATATTGTGCATATTGTGTAAATTTATTATGTGTATACTGTTTATTGTAACCTGGTCTCAAGATTATGCGCCCGGTTGCCCGTGGGCCTGGTTTGCGCTTTACAAATAAACTAAATTTCAAACTTCAAACTATCAATATGGTACACTTTGGCTTATTGGTACAATTCAACAATTCAGGCTTGGGCTTCAAGCTTTTGACAGTTCAACAAGTTATTTAGTCTTCGTCAGCCTTGACATAAATGCACAATTCAACTATTAACTTTTACTTTACCACAGTTTACCACAGGCTTCCCTCTGTCGGGTTCGAGCCTGTATTTCTTTTCTCTTTGTGGGGTTCCCTTCGCCACGTTTTGTTTCATACAATTTTTATCTTACTTTACATTTACTGTCAAACATTTTCGAAACTGCAATGATTTTACATAGACCTGTGCATGACCACTTCAACCTCTGTTTAAATAACTTGATAATCTTCATCAACTCTCAACACCAATGGTTCTCGGTATTTGTAGTTTCTTGGAATTATCATTTCTTTAATTTGCCCTCTGGGCGCGCTCAAAGTTCATACTTGACAATCTTCATCAACTCTCAAAACCAATGCTTCTTGCTACTGGTAGTTCCTTGGAATGATCATTTCTCTACTTTGTCCTCTGGGCGTGCTCAAAGTTCATACTTTGCACTGGCTTTTAAAGATCATAAACTTTGGTTTTCCACTCAATCAACTTTCATTCAGGATCGCAGTTACTTTCTCGCCTTCATTTCCTGCTTTATCACAACGTCAAACATTTTACGGAGACTTTCAAAAGTGCAATTCCACCTCACAGGACCACCCTGTTACTTAGTATGCTCTCATCACAGTTCAGCAATTGTCTTTCCCATTACGTGTTTATCGAAAACACGTGCAACCTTAGTTCCAGAGAAATCATAAGAAGTATGTAGAACGATGGGTTTACTGTAATCCAAATCGACAGTGCAGCTAAATGACCTGGAGTGTATTTAGACAATTGATAATAAAACAGTCGGATGATACTTCGCTAACTTCCTGAGTCGTCTGATTATTTAGTGTAAGAGTTATTCTGCCTCCCATCCTCTGCATGACATGTTACTGATTAAGGACCCTAAGCTCAGCTGAGAGACAAGAATTTATTAAATTTAAGCAAACTCTAATCCAACTTTGGGAAGACTTCTGCCCCATTCTTGAGGAGGTTTAGAGAGTAGAAGAAAAAAGAATGTATGATTTATGAAACTTTTGTTACAGACTGAAACATGGCATGGTTTTTGGTTTCCAGCATATAGGCAGAAAGGGGGCGGGACTTCCTGTAGGGGCACTCAGCTGCTCCTCTACACTCCCCCCGCTGGTTGATTCATGGACCACTCTTTCACCAGTCTCCACATTTTGATTTCTTTTCTTGAAGAAATGCTTCTCCGGGATCCATATCTTCACTACTCCCTTCGGGGATCCGGCTGATTTTACATGTTCTTATACACTCCAGGTCATGTAGCTGCACTGTCCATTCGGATTACAGTAAACCCATCGCCCTACATACTTCTTATGATTTCTCAGATGCAGGAACTTCGTTCCCTCAGGTGCTATGATACTGGCCTCAAATATCTTCTGATTTCTTCATTGGTCAGCTGCTTGGGTCCATATCCTGATTCAACATTGATCATGATCTTCATTCCTACTGCCTCCTTTGCTGTTTTCTTGCACTATGTAATTATTATTCTGATCAAACAGAATCCAAACATCACCATCACTAATACAGCTCCAAGAAACTTGAAAATGTTTGCCATCCACTGTGGAACCCATGAGAAAATAGATGCAAACTAACTGTCATCTGCAATGACTTCTGTCTCATCTTCCATCTGGTTGTACAGTTTTGTCAGCAACGTTATGTCCTCTGTCAAGGTCCCATTCTCGTCATCATGAGAAGGTAGGAACGTGCAACATGATGGCCCAATTTTGGCACAAACTCCTCCATTCATCGCTGTGATCATATCAAAGACATATCTGTTCCGAAGGGTCATCAATCCTATGGCCCTCAATTCTTGTTTGATAGCATTGAATCCCCTTATAGTTGTGTTGAATGTAGAAGCTTCCAGCGAGTGATTTGAAAACACTTTGCAATGGCCATTGTCTGGATCCCTGGCATAAAGATAGTCGTGAATATCGCTGAAATCTGGCTGAACAACCTGTGTTCATGTGGAATAACATTGAAGGCTTCTATCGATTTAGCTCAGAAATAGTTCTCCCTCTTTGTTCGATTGAGAAATTCAAGTGATCTTCTCCTCCTCAAATGAGCATCTGCTTTTGGAAACTCTCCAATATTCAGGTAGGTCGCCTGAATATTGACGACCTACCTGAGTAGGTAGGGGTCCTACTGGGTTGGTTGGGTAGGCCGCCAGGTAGCACTAGGGAACATGTTCCTCCCCAGTCTTTGGGCAGCTTCATGTAGGCTCTGGACCCACAAGCCCAATATCGATCCATCATCGACAGGCTGTTCCTGTTCCCATGACATCAGTTGTAGTCTTAGAGCTTCTGTTATTTCCCACATTTCCCTCTCCTCTCTTCGAAAGCACAATGTTGCATTTGCCAATGGAATCACACTCATTGGATCTAATTCATCTTCTACCAATGTCAGCAACTTGGCATGTTCGGCCAATGACTTTAAACACTCATCATTCACCTTCTGTACTTCTCACACATACTCTATCTTCAATAGGTGAGCTGCACAGGACATCAATCCTTCTTCCCATCCCTTCTTGGCCTTCACTCATCCATAGACTAGCAGCTGAGAATGTTCCCAGCATCCAGGTGCCCAAGCCATTTCTGTTCCATCAGGATAGTCCATTCTCTTAATTTCTTTTATGACCACTTCATCCTGTCCTACCCTAGGATACATGAACATCTTGCTCTTCCATGCAGGCTCCTTTCCCATCTGTGTAGCTTTAATATAATCATCCTGAAATAGAAATTACCATTTTGATCTCCATCGCAGAGTGGCCCAATTTCCTTGAAACTGTCCTCTGGTCATGCATGCTGCAAGATGAACGAGACATCTGGCATTGTGTTCTGGAATTTCTCTAGAGATGAAAGTTGGAGCAGCACTCTTGGCATAGGTTACGAGAGTGCAGACATAGCAACTCTTGTTTGAAGGTCTCTCTCCCACCTTTTACATGTGCTAATACCATATGCTATTACCCAAGTGTGCAGTACTCTCTAGATATGTATTTACCCCATCATTATCTTCCTATGCATTTCTCTTGTGTCTCCCTAACAGAATGTTTGCTGCACATGGAAACAACTCTAAAGCCGCTCTCCTTTGGGAAGACAACACACAAGGTTTTGCCTCATTTGTAATGGCTAAATCTATAAGGGTTCCTGGAGTAGGGAGTATCAGAGGGAGATCTGTTTTATTTGGGTCAATGACGTAAAAAAGGTAAATCAGAAGAAACAGGAAGACACAAAGCATAATTGTACATGTGTATATAACAAACCAACATATTAATTCCCACCATTTGTGCCATTCTGGTATTGGTTGGGCTTGCTCATTCCCCAAAATCCTGCCATCCTCAACATTTCTCATCTTTACTTCAATTGTTTAAGGAAGGAAAAAACACAATCAATCAGGTATCTGCAAAACATCTGGCAGTAATATTATTTATTCTACAGTTGCTACAAGCAGCCTCCTAATCACTGGGCCATTTTTAGGATCCTCTAAAAAAAGTGAAAACATCTGCGTGCCTTCTGACAAGAGCAGGATAAGCTTGAAGGATGAACACAAAAACAGCAAGTTGAAGTCTATGGGCATCTCCATCTGATAACACCATGGACTTACCCAACTAGGAACTTGGTTAGAAACGAGTCTGCATACTGCTCACGTTTCCAGTTGTCATATTCAAAATCCAGGTTGGGCATGTTTATA
Source organism: Ambystoma mexicanum (assembly GCF_040938575.1). Taxonomy (NCBI): domain Eukaryota; kingdom Metazoa; phylum Chordata; class Amphibia; order Caudata; family Ambystomatidae; genus Ambystoma; species Ambystoma mexicanum. The sequence goes on along the minus strand of NC_090926.1, from coordinate 389,757,038 downwards.
ATACAGCAACACTTTCTAAACTACAATTTCAAAAGATCTCTGTGACTCTCAGTACAGGTTGCACACCTGCTATAATATCTATAAGGAGTGTTCAAGGTGAGTCACAGTCCAAATGCAATTTGCATTTTCAATCAGCTGGTAGCTTGAAATTCTTCTTCCTGTCTTGCTTCTGAATTGATAGTTGGGGTGCTGCGGTCCCGCCGGTGTATATCTTTACGTCATTCAGATGAATCCACGCTCGTCTACATTGGACTTTTACTGCTGAAGGAGTGACATTTTGAACAATGAAGGGACCGTTAAATCTCGGCTTGTGCCACATCCTAGTGAAGTTTCTAGTTAGCATAGCTTCACCAGCAAATAGTCTGGTTGCTGGTAGTAGTTCACTTGTTCCTGTTGCTGAATGGTCTGCATCTGTGTTCTGAGACCGACTCCCTTGGCACTTGAGTTGGTCTGAAATGAGAGAGATGCTAGCGGTCATACATGTCATGTAACTCAATCCCTAACATTTTTGCTGTGCTTTCAGTATCACTTCTGCTCCTCGATGGAGTAGTCAGAGGTGTTCTCATTTGCCTCCCTGTCACTAGTTAGTGGGTTGTTAGGTGTTGGTCTGAACCAGGCTGATTCCTTAGGGCATAGAAAGCTAAGGGTAGGCAATGTAGCCATCCTTTCTTCAAAGTCAGCTTGAGCTTGGCAATCCTTTCTTTAAGGAGGCCATTGAGTCTCTCACATATTCCATTTGCTTGTGGGTGGTAAGTAGAAGAAAACTTGTGCTTTATGCTCAGTAAGAGTCCTATCTGTTCAAATACTTCATTGATAAAATGTGGTCCATTATCGGATCTCAGCACTTCACACATACCCCATCTTATAAAGACTTCACATACTAAAAACTTTGTTACGCAAGTGGCATCAGGCGAACGCCGACACACATACAAAGGCACTCACATCAAGGCTTGGCTCCTGTCTTGAGCCTGTCCTGAGCCGTACGGGCTGAGGGCCTTGCTGTGCTGCCCAACCGTCTCTACAGTCACCACGAGCGAGCATTCCACTTGGTAAGCGACCAGAACTGTTGCCCATACTGCTTAGCCTACTACGTCCTTACTCTCTACTGTACTTCTGCACCCTTACTGCCATATGTATACGCCGCATGTAGTTAACCTTCTGTGTGGCTTAATGTTGCTACATCGCCGCATATGCCCCGCATGAGTGCCCCTTAACTACCTAGGCCTGCGTGCTATTAGCATCTTTTGCTGGCATCATAACGCTCCGCTCTCAAACAATAGATAACGGTCCAACAACATGCTTATCCATTGTACCAGGCTGCCGCTCACTATGTCAAATAGCTAACCGCTGTACCATTACCTGTATTACTGTTTCTAATGACTGCATACATTATTGCCTAATTCACTTGTTATATTCATGTCATGCACACCTTGTCAGTAACTAGCACTATTGCAGATAGGCTTGTCCTGTTTACTTGTCATCCATGTGCACTCAAGCAGCACCATTTAGCAGAGCATTCTAAATGCTGCAGATCATACATCCTGCACTCTCATTGAAATATTTATTCTGCATCTTGCTGTGGGATTGCCTATTGTTGCTGCTGAACACATTCCCACATTTGTTACACCAGCCTAATCCTTACTGTTCACCCATGTGCACCTACTCCCGCATGCACCCTACATCCAGTATCAACATTATCGCACCTCTCAACTGCCACTATTTACCTAATTACTAACTTGACCTAGCTATCCACGGCTATTCACCCGCTTGACCACAGACTCTAGCCTTCACCAGCCCTTAGCCAGCATTTTAGCCTCCCACAATGGCTACTCTAAGAAGGGCAACTCTTGCCATGGCAACATTCCTCCCTTTACTCCACAACATCCCACCACGGAACTGCAACAACATGACTCTTCCACGTTACCCTGAACTCCTATCGCCAGTAGATTGGATAAACAGATTCACTTCCCCGCCTACACCTCTCATTCCATGCCCCACACCCCTAAGAAACATACGCTTAGGCTCACGCCTCAACATACCCACTACTGTTAACTTGGACATAGCTTGCCCTACTCATCTGAGGAATGCCAGACTTAGCTATCGCACCAGCCTGAGGCACAAGTCCTATACAATGATCACCAAACAGACCAAGATTCACACATTGCAGACAACATTCTCCGAATCCCCAGTTAACCAGGATTGCACAACACCCCACAACCCACCACGCGCAAATGCTACCCCAATTTCCACCTCCATTAAGGGTGCTCTCATCAATGCACGCTCATTGGTAGCCCACGCCATCGATGTTGCAAACCTTATCATTGCCAACCACTTAGACTTCATCGCAATCACCGAATTATGGCTCCACCAAGCAGCTGGTCCTACATTAGCCTTAGCCATCCCCGACAACTACAATATCTTCCAAGCGGACAGAAAAACTGGAGTTGGAGGGGGAGTGACCCTTATTGCTAAATCCAACCTTAACATCAGAGAAGCAACTAATATTACCTTCCCCTCAGCTGAACTCCTTTCCATCAAACTTCCTCTATCTAACACCCAAACCATTCTCCTACACATTATATATAGACCTCCAGGCGCCCTGTCCACCTTCGAAGAGGATATCTCTCTTCTGCTTACCACCAACACCAAACCTAAATCACAAATTATCATCATGGGTGACTTCAATCTGGGACTCAATGACCCAAATGACAGTCATGCTACCTCTCTCAATGACACCATTACTCATTTAGGCTTAACTCAACACATTAACAAACCCACACATACTAAAGGAAGATCTTTAGACTGGCTAGCAGACTCTAATTGCAACCTTTAATTGACAGCCATCACCCCCTGTGCATGGACAGATCATCACCTCATCACCTTCTCGATACCCAAAACCGTACCTAAAACAGCACTGCCTACCAGGACACCTCAAATAATTTCCAGAAACAATCGTAACATCACCATAGAAAACCTCAGACAGCTCTGCATGTCTATCGCTAAGGTTAACCTCTCTACATGGAAAGACAACCCATCTGCCTTGGTAGATCTTTACAACAATACTCTGGAACAAGCCCTCAAGCAGATAGCTCCTCTCAAACAACAAAAGGCCAAACCTATCGCCCACATCAACAAATGGTTCTCAGCAGAACTAAAGGATCTCTGCAACATAAAAAAAGCGCTAGAAACTAACTGGAGAAAAGCTCCCTCTCCTACTACTAATGATACATTCTCATCAGCATCCTTCACCTAAAATCCGCTATCTTAAATGCTAAAAAAGAGATTTATAACCTGAATATACACAACGCCAAATCTGGCACGAAAGAACTATTCTCTATTCTAAGAGAACTCAAATCACCACTGCCACCTTCTAAGGACTGCATCAAGGATAAAGCCTGGTGCAATAATATCCAACTAGCCCTATCAAATTAAATTGCCCGTCTGCAAGCCAAAATAGAGTCTAAAAAAGCCAACCTCACTGCTAAAGACAGCCTCAGTAGCAATAAGAGCCGCACCACTCCTGACTGCCCCCTCTTCCACTTTCCCCAGTCACTGAGGATGAAGTTGTACAGATAATTGCCAGCCTCAAATCCTCTAACTGCAAAGGTGACGAGTGTCCGGCCTCAGTCATCAAGGATGGAGCCAAATATTTAGCCCCATTTATCACTTCTCTGATTAATTCATCTTTTAAGAACTCAGTTGTTCCCAACAACCTCAAAGAAGCCTGGGTCCTCCCCTTCTTAAAAAACCCAATCTAGACCCCAACACTCCCACGATTTATAGACCCATCACAACGGTCCCTTTTCTCCTCAAAATACTGGATAGAGTGGCATATCTCCAAATATAATAACATTTGGAAGACAATAACCTTCTAGGCTTGCGACAATCTGGCTTTAGACCCAGACACGGGACCGAGACAGCCCTCCTGGATCTAAAAATCCAAATGGACGAAGCCAAAGACAATGGCAATCTGGCCATTTTGCTCCTCTTTGATCTATCCACTGCCTTCAACCTGGTTGACCACCAGATCCTCATACAACACCTCTCTTCGGCTGCTGCATTCTCCCAGAATGCCACCAAATCGACTCAGTTATTTTTGTCTGATAGGTCGACTAGGGTCTTCGCCCCTTCAGCTGCTGCTGAACCTGTCCCAATCCATTGTGGAGTTCCCCAAGGTTCCTTCATCTCTCCTACACTTTACAACATCTTCACCAAGCTTCTCTTTGACCGTCTTGAACATCTGGGCGTCAGCTACACGAATTACGCAGATGACACCCAAGTCCTCATCACACTCACTGGGCGCTATGAGGAAGATGTTGCAAAACTCAACAAAATGTACCTAGAAATTCAAGCCTGGATGGCCCCACACAGCCTCTGTCTTAACGATGACAAGACGTGACTGCTCATCGTAGGCTCTGAGGCTCACCTTAATAAATTGGACACCAGGTACCAATCTTTCACCATTGATGGCAACATTATAAAAGTCTCCAAAGAGGTCAAAACACTAGGTGTGTTCCTGGACTACACCCTATCGCTGAAAAAACAAATAAATGCCACCAACTCATCTACCACCTATACCAACAAACGTATTAATGCCTGCAGGCCATTTGTATCCACTATGAGCTGCCTCACCTTATCCAGAGCGTTGATATTATCCAAGCTAGACTATTGCAATGCACTCTTCCTTGGCACCACTACCAAAAATCTGAACAGACTCCAGATTTTGCAAAATAACCCCCTTAGATGTGCTCTCAACCTCCCACGTAAGGCCCATATCTCCACGGCCAGTAAGGAAGTCCACTGGCTCCCCATCCGAGACAGAATCAAACTAAGAACCCTTGTAATTACACACAAATTCCTGTCACTGACTGCCCCACGTTACCTGTCTGACAAATTCTCTCGACATGTCACGTCCAGACCCACCAGAACACCGTACCTGCACCAACTGAAGATTCCCAAATTCAATCTAAAAACTGCAGGGGGTTCTAGCTTCCCAGTTCTCGCTGCACAATGTTGGAACATACTGCCTCTATTAATCAGATCGGAAGCCTCCTTCTGGCCCTTCAGAGCCATGGTGAAATCGTTGCTCTCTGCCTAACAAAATGTTACTCGCCCACTCATAGACCAGACTCCGTTACACCTCTACCGCACTTTTTATCCTATAATTGAACTGGACCTCTCTGTAACCCGGTCCTATACTATCCATTGCACCTGTATCCTGTCACCTACTGTATTCTTCTATGTACCATTGAATGTATGCACGTTTGTCGTGCAACGTTATGTAACCATGTTGTCCACAAGTTTAATGCGTCCAGCTACCTGAGGGTTTGGCCGCGCTTTACAAATAAACAAACTAAACTAAACTAATCAGCGTGTGTACATGGGCCTGCTTCGATCCACCTAGAGAAGGGACACACCACCATTACCAGATACCTGTATCCATTACACACCTGCAGCATATCAACATAGTCAATATGTAAATGCTGAAAAGGACCATTCGGTCGAGAAATGACTCCTCTAATCACTCTCAGTGTATGCCCAGCGTTAAACTTTGGACATACGATGCAGTTTACTACATAAAGTGCAACGTGTTGTAATGGAGGTGCTGAAATGAAGATAAGGTACTAACAACTGAATGCAGTAGGGGACAGTCCCCTCACTTAAAGCTAGACAGAGAAATTTGTATGGAATGATTTAGTATTGTAAATGTGTAAAAATAGAAAGTGTACAAAGTCAAAAATGCTTTAAGTTTGGTTTATTAAGTTGGCAAGGTACAGAATGCATATTATAAAAATTGAGTAGGAAAATGATTAAGGGTTTTTTCAATAACCAGACAGAAAAGAACTCTGGTATTTATATAACTGACAATGCCTTTAACGGACAATGCCTTTAACTGATAATGCTGCTAAATGGGTGAAAAAAGATGCATAAATGAAGAAATGCTGGAGAGCGTGCTACCATGAGTCAGTTCTGAAGTTGAAACATTCAAGGCCACCGTGCCTTCAGAAACCAGATAAACGCTCTGAAACCAGACAGTTAATTGGGATGTGTCTGGAAGTTTAGCTAAGGGAACCAGCTGCATGACCATATTTGGGGCAGCGCCACCGGGAAAAAGCCTAGGATGGGTGCCAGAATGTATTTCATGTTGAAGGTTTAAACAAGATAAGAAATAATTGCCCAGTGCACGAATGCTCAATGGAGAGTTTGCCTGGACATGTTTAGAAAAGGTGGGGGGTTGAATCCTCTCTCTCTGACAAGATATAAAAGGGAGCTCCGTTTTAGCTAGGTGGAGGAGTTTGTGTACTTGACAATGATGCTGTTTGTGCTCTGTGTCGGCCTGGAATGAAATAAAACCTGATTGAACCTGACTCTGCCTCCTTGCCTGCTACTTGAATTGCTTTTGCTGAGATGCCAGAGGGCAGCAGAGAGACCTGAAGAGCAACAGAGGGCCCCAGAATGTCCATGAGAGCCTAATAGGATGAAAGAGGTGAAAAGGAGCCCGATCAGTGTCTTGGCACCTCCTCTTCACATGGCGAGCCAGCCAGGAGGGATAGGATGATGGACAGACTAATCAAATTACTGAACAGAGTACATCTCTTCAAGCCAAAAAGAGCCAGGACAGGACGATCAAGACTAAGAGACTAAGGTGAGCCATACTGTTCTGCCCAAGAATGGAGTAAAGGGGATTGAAAATAAGATAGGGATGGGGCAGACTGCATCTGCCCTAACTGATAGAAAAGAAAGGACAGGGACACGGGGAGGGAGAACAGTATGGCAGAAAGGGGAATACATATATATATATATTTGTGGTAATTTTTCAGGGAAAAATAACAATGGCAGTCCAGATTTGGGAAAAAAACAAAACATTAACAGCATTTAAAAAATCAATTACGAGAGTAAAATATTCATGGGGGACCCCAGCAAAAGGTAACTGAGGGAGGTTGGATATGAACAAAAAAATAACATCAGAATAAGAGTATAATTTGTATATATAAGGGTAAAAATACTGACCCACCGTACCTGAGCAATAGAGAGAGATACCAGGAGGATACCTGAGAAGAGAGAGATACCAGAAAGATACCTGAAGAAGAGGAGATACCGGGGAAGACACTCAGAGAGAGAGGATACGCCCATTTGTCTAGCGTCTAAAGACGGCTGGATGGAGTTTGCACCCAGAGCCCATTTAAATGGGGTGATTAGGAGACCAAGAGAATTTAAAGATTCCTTGAAAGGGGTGAACTCGCTTTTTGTAAAGAAACGGACATATTTAGGGGCAGATGTGCATGCAGCCGGCCAGACTCTTGTCTGATTTTTGTCACATGTCATATTATGTTGTGTGTCTAATTGTTATATGTTATGGCTGTTCATTTGTTTCATTTTATGGCGCAACTGTCTGTGTGCACAATAATATAAAATTATACTTTCAAGCTAAATCTGAAAAATTGGCGTTCAGCCAAGGTTTTGAAAATGCCCAAAAATAACAATAATGTAGATGACATGATGCTATGACTTAACACACACAAATTTGTGGTGATTTCATCTAAAAAAAGTCAAACAGTTCAGAGATAAGTGGAAAAAGCTGTTTCACTTGTAACCCATCACAAAAATTCAAGCCAGCAACTATGGAGTTAAATTGGTGATTTCCTCGTACTAGACAAGATAACTGATGAATCGATAGAGTTTCGTATTAAAATGGCTGAGTTATGGTGATTTATAGAAGTATTATACTCATGCGTTAAGCACGAAGGAATGCACTGTGTAGAAGTGCCTTTTAACTATGAAAGGTAGAAAAGTCTAGTTGAAATTATGAAATGTGAGCCTGTGAGGTGTGCAAGATAATTGGTTTTTAGGCAAGAAATGACTGAATGATTTTTAAAGCAAAAACAGAGTCTGGTAAAATGTTAATCGAGGTTGTATTTGCGTTTAAATTTAAAAGGATGTTGATAAGGATGTCGCGCTGAAGTGAAACAAGCTGTTTTTGTTGGAATGTTTTGTTTGGGGTTTGCATGCCGTGGTACGAAAGATAGTGGGTTTTTATATTTTAATTAGCTTACATTTGTGATATTTCGTGTAGCATAAAAAATAAAGTCAGAGCAGCTACTTGAAAACACGCAATTGAGAATTAATGTTTAAGCAGAATGCAACTACGTGAAATGGCCCACGAGAGTGAATGCAGTGATTTATCAAGACAGGAATGTTCAATGGCAGTTCTTTGAGATAAGCACTGCCAAGCTTAGCGATCGCTCCATGGTGAAAGACAAACAAAATGATCGGTGTGTCTTGCAAGGCGGTATTTATCGCACACAAGCGAGTGCAGTAAAATACAGGCTTTATTTTATTTAGAAACAATGTGTCAAATATAGATTGCAGGTGTGAAGGGTCACTCTGAGCATTGTTGCGCATTATGGAATAGATGCCCACACTTGGAAGTTGGAAAAATTCATAAGCGTAGTTGCAGCTTACCCATTTAATAACCCAGCGGTAAGGGGATACTTATTAAAGAAGACATCAGCTGAATATTGTAGTGGGACGGCTGCTAAGCGCAGGGCTCAGATCTGGTTGGGTCATTACATTTTTTATTATGACTCATGGTGGTCATTTTGTAGCAGGGCGGTAAAACTACATACATTATTTTCATGTGGTAAAAAGACACGTTAAAAGGAGCAAAAATTTCATGTCATGTTATTGGCAGTCATATAGCGCCTTACATATTCAGTGGTATTATTTTAAAGCACTGATATTTTGAACACCCTCGAGAACCATAGATTAAGTAAGTGGAGAGAGACAGCAGTGCATGATGCATGGGAGGTATCAGCTATGTGTACAGCTCATGTAATTGTTAAGCTATTCTAGTGAACTGGAATATGCTCAAGTGAGTGTGTTTTATACATTGCATTTATTTTTTGAAAATAAAGTGCATTACATGCAAAACAAATTTGTTGACAGAGGGCAAGTAAGTGAGCGTACATGTAGGCTCAGCAATATGCAAACACAGAATACACAGAGACACCTGTGAATAAAAGGTGTCAACCTAAAAATTAGGAATATTTCTGCAAAACAGGAAAATGAATGTGTTTCACGGTAGGACAGCCTCAGAGGTTGACCGGATGTGCTTAAAAGAGTTAAGTGGCACTAGGGTTTTGGAATGCAAGGAGAAATATGGCAAGAAAAAACAATTTTTGGTCTAATGATAAGACAGTGGGACCGTGTATCCATGTAGCAAAGATGGCTTTTTGGATTATAGATGTGGCATTGGTTTAGAAGTCTTTTGAGGAAAATGTGTCAGCTGTGGTGTGATTTCAATAGGCACCTTTCAGTGGTAGTTATTTAAACGTATAGGCACACATTAGCCCAGGGGATTTTTTTGGCGCGAGTACAGAGGATGCAATAGTGCAGGTACAGGAATACATTGAACAAGAGAAGAATGAGCACATGGATGACATTGTCGTAGCCAGCCTAGCTATTTATCATGATGAGATTAGGAAGGGGCTTGGTTGCACATTAATGCTTTCAGCATGTTCAGGAAAGCAATGCAAGATTCTTTCATTTATTAGTGCTGGTGGGTGGGCTTTCTAGTTTTAGGAGCCGGATGGCCAGAGCTGGGCCCCCAGTTGTGGATTTTTAAATGCAGGCATATATATTGGACTGACCAGGAGGGTCTGATGGACTAAAAAGAGTGATTCATTTTGATAAGTATGAAAGGGTGTGGACAAAAAGGCATCTTTTGTGTGCTGCTCATGAGTTTAATAAAGGAATGCATTTGTTTACTGATAACCAGTGCGCTTTTCTCCTGGTTTATGAGAGGCTTTTTGTATGGGAATATTCAGTATTGCCTAAAGGCATTTTTCTGTGTGATACATATTTTTTATTTTTTGAGGAGTTTCCCTTGAGTGCCTAGAGAAGGGACATTGTATTAATCCAATAATAGTGCCTACTGTAGTTTGGCAAGGAATGAGCAATTCCTAGTAGAAAGGAAAGGTTTGAATGCATGAAAAAACCCTTTATTTATTAGAATTCATGGAGTACTCAGAAGCCCTTATGCATTGTGGTGCTGTTACAAAGAGGAAGAAGAGGCTTGCAGATTACAATGAAAATGGCATACATAAGTGGTTGCATGCCACAGCTTTGCCTGTAGTTATAGGACAAATAAATACATACTGTGGTTACAATGGATGAGCTGCATGTTTAGCTCACATTGGATAGAGTAGAAATTGAGTAAACACCCGGCATATAGGTTAATTAAGCAGCAGGGGGATGTTGATAGACATCGCTGGGGGAACTAATAAGGGTAGTTAAACAAGGTAGTTTTGAGGGTTTTGGCGAAGAAATGAGGAGGGATGGTTCTGCTCTAAGTTCACTAGAGCAAGCATTCCATGGTTTGCGAACAAGACGGGGAAGCTTAGCCCCCTGGCATTAGCTCCTTTGGTTAGTGGGACTTGTAGTTGTGTGACATGGTGACTTATTTTGGGGCAGGCTGAACTGACTCTATTAACAGCATCAGTTAGATATACTGGTGCTGTGTGGGACATACATTTGTGATTCTGAAATTTACCGTTCCTTCACGGGTAGCCAGTGAGCAGCTCGCATGGCGTGAGTAATGTATATTCTTTTGAAAATACTGAGAATTGCACATAAGCCAATGGCATTAGTGAATAAAAAGATAAAAACATTTAGGTTAAACAATGTCATAAATGACAATGCAGCCATATAGGGCTTAATGGAGTATGAAATGGTACTTTCCTTACAGCATCACGCAGAAAAAGAAAGGAAGTGTGTTTTAGTATACATGAAAAACAAAATAACAATGAAATAAATGCCCAACTTAAATAAGAGGTGATTAGAATAAAGGATTCAAAACGTTAGGGTGACTTTGGGCCTCTGTTACACAGGATCAGTAAATAAATAAATAAATAAATGAATCAGGAAAAGATGAAAATGATTGATTATCTTGAATAAACAATGAATAAAAGAAAATTGAGGCAGGGAACAATTGGGCAAATGAATAAAGGGATAGGGAATAAACTCAAAAGCATAAAACGAAGAAAAATCAAAAAATTGGAATACAAATAGCACTTATGAGGTTAGTGCAATAAAGCGCATCATAGACCATGAAGACAATAAATTGGGTCGACCAAACAAGGGAAAATCACACACAAGCCATTTTAAGAAAATATAGTGAGGTAAGTAAAGAACAATTTTTTGAGTGCCTGTAACGATTCTGATTTATTTTACAGATAGAGGTTATGGACCTTTGAGTGGAAGCTCAAGAAATGGCTGCATGGCCTTAAATTAAGGAGAAAAAGAAAAAGGTAAGTATTAGTTCATGCTAAAAGGGTGTGGACACACAAGTGATCAGCACTAAAAGTAAGAGGATCCAGGTGAGTAACAGGAAAAGAGGTAGTAAGAGACACATTGGGCCTCATTACACGGAAGGCGGTGAGCCATGGCGCTATTAGCGCCATGTCTCATGCCGGTAAAATACCGGCACCGCCTTGGCGGAAAGGGGATTTACCGCCCCATTCCAAGGTTGGAGGGGCGGTAAATCCCCCTTCTGCCATTGCCCTTCCCCATTCCCATTTCTGCCCCATAGGGCTCTATGGGAATGGGGAAGGCGCTAATTACGGCACCGCAATTTTGCAGTGCCGTAATTAGCTCCGAGGTCCCTTAGCGGGCTGGATTTTAACGTCTGCAAAAAGCAGGCGTTAAATCCCCCAACCCGCTAAGGGACCTCGTAGTAAGGCGGTAGGGATTTACCTGTACCGGTATTTTACCGGTACCGGTAAATCCCTAACGCCATCCGTGTAATGAGGCCCAATATCTTCAAGTGTTTAGCTGTTTTTCCCAAGATAGGTGCAATCAGGTGTGGAAAGAGTAGAAAATAGATGACAACATGGCCATTTCAGACAACCACAGACAAATTGAAGGTGAGTAATTATTTTCGTGTTCATAATGTCAAAAAAGGTTGATGTGATAGGGGTATGCAATTATTAGAAGAGGCAAACATTGTAGGGTACGATAAAAAATGGAGGCACATAGTAAGAATTGGTGCCATAGTCTCGAAAAACAGGGGTAAGCTAGATTAAGTTAGGCAGGGACGGTGTGCAGCGAAACGCCTCTGTTTTGTCTCCATAGGTTGAATGCAAAGTACAAGCAAAGGCCATGGTCCAACAAAGGACAAGAAGAGAAAAGGAAGAATGGCTGCTGAGCTGAGGAAGCACTTGCAGCTAAATAGCAAGAATGTACTGCTAACCAGGAAGCACATGCAGCTAAGCTGAGCAAAAAAACAAGCCTAAACTAAGTATTCTGCGGGGTGGTTGGAAAATAGTTGTTCATGTGCACCAACAAATAGGGCAGAATAATCCAGAAAGTATTTTTTGACAGCAGAAAAGGAAGAAACGGTTGAAGTTGGGAAGAAAACCTGAGCCCTTACCAGTACCCGAATGACTTTTGTCCCTATTTTGACTTTCTACAGATGACGGGGATCCCAAAGGACGTTTCTGTATAACAAGGTGACTTCCAGTCATGAACAAAGTCAATAATATTTTTACAAGATGTGTAAAAAAAAAAAAAATATTGACTTTGTTCATGACTGGAAGTCACCTTGTTATACTAACATCACTTTAAGTTGACAATGAGCTTTATTAAGTGTTGCTATTTGCCAACAGATTGATTTATACGTGTATATATTTTTGAATTTACTGTTTTTTACTATGATCATCTATTGCTAGATGCTGTTGTTGTTTGTTCCATTTTCCTTTCACAAATATGGACCTTTAATGTCCTTGCGATTTTAGCATGTACTAGATAAATAAAATTGATTATGTATTTTGTAATACCAGGCTCTTGTGCATATCTTGTGATATATGCTTCCACACAAGATTTGTTAGTTATAGTTGCCTCCTATTAATCTAAGTCTCCAACCCGTATGTTGACATCAATAGGTAGCTTGTTTTTGGGACTCCTTTATTTTCCTCATGAACTGTAGACCACATCCCAGAAGCCCCTAACAAAAAAGTGGTCTTTTTGCTCATATAGTATTTCTCTTTATTGAAAGAGAGACACTCATGTAAAAATGAACTGTTTGTGGAAAAGAAAAAAAAGAGACAATGGACTCCTGGTCTAAGCATCAAAGGAACCTGGGAGACTGACTGTGAAAACAGCTTAAAAGCAAGGACAAATGCGACAGGACACAGACGGTCCACTGATGCCAAACTCAGATTATTAAAGTGGAAGATACAGAAAAAGAAAATGTGTGGAACAAGAGGGAAAGACACAGTTCAAGAAGAAAAATGGTTATATGTATATGCATGGGTAGAAGAAGCAGATCAAGGAGAGATTGTATTTTGTTGGGGTGGGAGTTGCAGACAAGATATGACATACGAAGAGACAATGGGCTAATTGGTTATCTCAAACCTTGACCAACCTCTCGAGTCTCACAATGGCTGTGAAATTATCTAAGGCATACAGTTAGTTTAAAGCAAATGATTACAGGAAGTGGGGCTTACATGGAAGAAGATGGCACACACATGTTTTGTTTTAAGAATAACAATATGTTAGTATGTGACAAATTGTAGGCTTGTGACAGGATGTTTTTTAGATAAGTATCAAGGAGGGTGGACATGGATATGGTTGAAAGTCATTGTTTTAACAAACAAGGAACTTGAAAGACGGGGAAATGTAATGGAGGTGCTGAAATGAAGATAAGGTACCAACAACTGAATGCAGTAGGGGAAAGCCTCCCCACATAAAGCTAGGTAGAGAAATTTGTATGGAATGATTTAGTATTGTAAATGTGTAAAAATAGAATGTGTACAAAGTCGAAAATGCTTTAAGTTTGGTTTAGTAAGCAGGCAAGGTACAGAATGCATATTATAAAAATTGAGTAGGAAAATGATTAAGGGTTTTTCTATAACCAGACAGAAAAGAACTCTGCCATTTATATAACTGACAATGCCTTTAACTGACAATGCCTTTAACTAATAATGCTGCTAAATGGGTGAAAAAAGATGCATAAATGAAGAAATGCTGCAGAGCGTGTTAGCATGAGTCAGTTCTGAAGTTGAAACATTCAAGGCCACCGTGCATTCAGAAACCAGATAAATGCTCTGAAACCAGACAGTTAATTGGGATGTGTCTGGAAGTTTAGCTAAGGGAACCAGCTGCATGACCATATTTGGGGCAGCGCCACTGGGAAAAAGCCTAGGATGTGCACCAGAATGTATTTCATTTTGAAGGTTTAAACGAGATAAGAAATAATTGCCCGGTGCACGAATGCTCAACGAAGAGTTTGACTGGACATGTTTAAAAAAAGGTGGGGGTTGAATCCTCTCTCTCTGACAAGATATAGGTGGAGGAGTGCGTGTACTTGACAACGACGCTGTTTGTGCTGTGTGTCAGCCTGGAATGAAATAAAACCTGATTGAACCTGACTCTGCCTCCTTGCCTGCTGCTTGAATTGCTTTTGCTGAGATGTCAGAGCGCAGCAGAGAGCCCTGAAGAGCAACAGAGGGCCTCAGAACATCCACGAGAGCCTAATAGGATGAAAGAGGTGAAAAGGAGCACGATCAGGGTCTTGGCACCTCCTCTTCAGTGTTCTAACAAATTTGGAATAAACCAGTTTGCCACAATTGTTGCAGCAAGACTTTCCCTAGTTACATGTGCAGGGTAGTGCAACTGTGCAAGTGCTACTTTTAACAATGCTACTGGCATCACCGGCTTTCCAGTGCTGTCATGTCACCATAATGCTTCGGTGGGGGATAAAGAACACCCCCTTTCATTCCCTTTGCTTCCATAATTCCTTCTCTTCCTGCGGTTCACTGCCTTGAATCTCCATTAATTGGGTTTTTGGTAGATGATTGAACCCTTCCTTTACTATCATAATCATAACCACTTTTTCTTTTACATCTGGAGTATCAAAACTTGAAATATCTAGAGTATGCAGTTGGCTTCTGCATCTGCGGCTTCATTCCTGCAAGAAATAAAGTCTGTTTATTTAGTGTGTGCTGCGCATTTAACTATTGCTCAGTTACTGGGAGTTGTAATGCCTCAATAAGCACATCAAATAGAGAGGCGTGCTGCACTGGAGTGCTATCCGCACGGAGGTAGCCCCTCATTTTCCAACGTGCTAGCCCTGCGTGTACGGTTGACATCACATCAACGGAGTCACTGTACACCATCAGTTCCTGCCCTGCATGATTTTCGAGCAAGACAACAAGTGCCACTAATTCTGCTGCCTGTGCTGAAAAATGAGATGGTAGCCTTGCATTTACTATGACTTCAAATTCCCTGTTCGCTCTATGCCTCACTACAGCTGCACCAGAATCTCTTTCCCCACTATTCTGATAAATTTTCAAAGAACCATCAATAAAAAGAATCTCCCCTTCTGGCAAGGCATTCTCTCTCACTGCAGTAGCTCATCATAAAACTCAACATTATTAGGGCAGTCATGCACATGATTGACCTCTGCCACTGGCTCAGCTACAAATGTGGCATGGTTCACTATATTACATCTGCCAATTTTAATCGCTGGGTTATAGATCATCACTTAATAAGCAGAGGCCCTCTGGGATGTCAATGTACCTTTGGGTTTCTCTAAAATGGAAAACAAAGCATGTTCTACAAAAAGCGTCATAGAGCAGCCCATTACAATACTTGTAGACTTCTCAATTGTGAATGTGGTGGCTGCCAATGACTGTTCGCAAGGAAAGTGTCCCTTCATAACTGGATCTAACATCCCACTGTAATATGCTAGATGCTTACACCCAAATGTGGTCCTCTCTGTAAGTACTGCAGTCGTGACTGTCCTATTTGTGTGCGAGAATAAAAAAAACTTCTCCGCATAATTGGGAATTTCTAAAATGGGAGCTGCGCAAATTGCTTCTTTCAGCTCCTCAAATCCTTCCTCCATTTCTTCGGTCCATTCTATTTTTTCCTTATTCACCTGTGCCTTCTTTAATTCCTGCAAAAGGGATCTTGTGTATTAACTATAGTCAAACACCCAGGATATAACATAATTACATAGTCCCAAAATCTGCTTTAGTGTATGCGGTTTTACAGTTTTCATGAGTGCCTCAGCTCTCACAGGTGTCTCCTTTTTTTCCCTCATTTGAAATAAACTGTCCTATGTATATAACACCTTTTCTTGACAGTACTGTAGCTTCTCTCTGTCAACCTTGTATCCTTTATCTGCTAGGATAGTCATCAACCGAATTCAGTCCTGTCTGCACTCTTCTGTAGTGCTACAAATTAAAATGTCATCTGCGTACTGTATCACAGCACTTTTCAAATCAATATTGCCTACATCATCTGTAGGACTCTGTTAAAGATCGATGGGGACTCACAGTACCCCTGATGCAGCCTACTGTGTTTCAGGTGAGTTTGGGGAAACTTTAATGAAGTCAAGTCTTGTCAGTCTTTGTGCAACGGGATTGAGAAAAACACATTTTTCAAATGGATCACTGTCATCCTGCTTCTACTGCGATTCTACATAGTATCGTCGCCGGGTTAGGAACTAAAGGAAACTCTGCTTCTACAATCTGGTTAATTGGTCTCATGTCCTGTATGAATCTCCACAACCCTCCCTCTGATTTTGTCACAGCATACACCACAGTGTAACACGATGACTCTGATGGGACCAGAATACCTTGTTCCATCAGTGATGTAATAGTCTTAAAAATACCCTCATCCACCTCTCGAGACATGGGGTACTGTCTTGCTTGAGGTAATATTGCCACTGGCTTCAGCTTTATTTTAAATTCCCCTATTCCCTTCAATAGGCCTACGTCATAAGGGCCTTTAGTCCATAAGACACTTGGCACCTTTGCTAAGTCTTCGTCAATAAATGCTGGATGCTGACGCATTATCGCCATTCGCAGTGGGATCTCCCTTTTCTCGTTTCTAATCCAATATGTAATGCTCATAAAGAACACCACTTCATCTGTTGGATCGTCTCTAAACATTTCGTCATCAGTAATGTCAGTCAACCTGCACCCTTCTTCACGAGCAATCACTGTTCTTCATGGTCTACCCTCATCATCCGTTCCTTCAAACATCGCCATTTCCCTTTGTACTATGGCTGCTTCTAATTCTATAGGAATACTCTGTCCACCCTCTTCATCCATGGGTATCCGTGGTCTAAACAAGAACTCATCAGGTATCCTCATAGTTCTCCCACTAAGCCAGGTAGCCACGTCAATAGGTTCCTAGTGATCCCATCGACAGCCAAACCATCGACAACAATACCATTGACAAAAAAAGCATTGAAAAAACCATTGAATGCATTTCTTTTTAAATAGGGGCCTCCGCAAATCCCCTTTTTTAAAACATTAACATACATTTTTACTAAACTAAACCCTTTACCATTTAAAAAAAATGCTTTCAATAGTGTTTTCTGCAATGCATTTTTTTCAATGGTATGGTCTGTCGATGCTTTGGATTCGATGCAATGACCGGATACCACGTCAATAGAATGCTCACCCCATAAAGAAAATCCTCTGGCTCTACTGGAACGCCACGCAGAGCCACTTGCCCTGTAAATGCCAATATAAATTTGCCGACATTCATGTAGTGTATTCCAGGAGTGGAACACACTATACCCTTGTCAGTAAAAGAAATCGTCATGTTAAGTTTCATCATCAAATCTCTCTCCAAAATGTTAACTGGTGTCTGTTGCGAATACAACAATGGAACAAACATCTCACTCTCTCCTATAGAGACTGGGAATTCATCAGTAAAAGGAACTCGACTTGTAACTCCAGAGAATCTCTGAGCATTCATGGCATTTCCCAACAGTGGATATTTTCCTTCTCGTATACATGAATGAGTAGCCCCGGTATCTACTAAAAAAGAAAGAAAATGTGCCTCCTATTGTCACATCAACTCTTGGTTCCTCTTGGGGGTCTGATGTCACTGGTAGTACTGAACACATCAAGTCACCCTGTGAGCTGTCCTATTGTGGATACATACATACCCCTGTGCCAGTTAAGTGATTCCCTCATACCACAGTGACACCCCCTATTCTAGGTGTCAGCAATTGTCCCGTGTTTGCATACTTTTGTGTCTGCATGGGGGCGTAGTGCGACTGCCCTTGCATTGGATTCATTTGCGCTTGCTGTGGTTGCTGTGCCTGTTGCATTTGCGGTGCTTGTGTCTGATACATTGTCTGATCTTGGGTGAACCCTTCCTTAGATTGCATGCTATATGGTGGAGGATAAGCTGTGCCCCCCCTTGTGAATTGGCCATTCTGTACATTCCCTTGGCTCCCACATACACCTGCAATGTGCCATGTCACCCCACAAGTCCAACATATAGGAGGAGCCCGTCTGACTAGTCCCCCTTGATTGAATCCTCACTGTGCATTCTGATTCCCATTTTGTGTATTTTGTAACCCACCTTGATTGTTTTGGAAACCACCCCTTCCTCTGTAGCCCATCCCTCTACCCGTGGCATGACCTCACTCCTTGGTCGGTCCATCGGGCACTGGTTATTCGCCTACAATGCACCCACCGCTTGCTGCATTCCCAACCCTTCTACACTTGTCCATACCAGCCCTTCTATGGCATATTTTGACAAATATTTCGAACTAACTTGGCTTCCTCAAGTTTCCTAGCATCCTCTTTCTTCTTATCTTTCTCCTGAAATAGCTGACAGTGATGCACTATTGTCAACTGTATTTCAGCCCATGGATTTACTTCCATTCCCACTTACTTTTTTAGTTGCCTCTCTACTTGCTTGGGCAATCCCCAACATAGAATGTGGTAAAATACTGCCACTGTTTTCCCCCACGGCTCCTGCGTTTGAAGGGTCCAATGCTCTTGAATGTCCTGAATGTAAGCAAGAGGATCCTCGTCTTCTTTCATCTTACGTGTCATAATTGCACCCATCTCTGATGTGTCAGGATACTGCACCCTGAGAGCCCTCCAAATATCTGCTCTGCATTTATTAAATGAGCTCCATTGTGTGCTGTGTTCTGTGCTGTCACACTTAATTAACCTGCTCTGTTCCATATGTCATAAGCTCTTTCCCTAAGAATAACTGCTAGGAGACCCTTAATGTCCCCTATTGCCAAGGTATTTTCTCCTGTAATTTTTTCTAATTCATAAACCCTGCACCCTATGAGTACTATCCTCTTGCAGATATAATTGATTTAATTAGGCAGGCTTTCTTCACCACTCTTGGTATAATTGATCTTGGTAATGCCAATTTAGATGAACTAGAGTTAATCAGTACACCCAGATATATATACTCCTAGACAGTTTTCACCAGTCACCAATTTTCCACACACATTTTCTGGTTTTCCTTCTCCAACCACCAGTACTTTTGTTTTTGAGGGATTCAATGACAATCCATTAGCTTTAGAATATTTTACCAGGGTGTTACTACTGCAGTGCAGCCCAATGGGTGTTCTGTCCAACCAAAAAGGTGTCATCCGCATAAGAGAGTCAGGACAACATGCTGGCACCAATATCCAGTGGAAAATTCCTCATGTCCTACAAACTCTCACCCGTATGTGGCGCGAATAAGGTTATACAGTATTGGCGCCAGCACGCAGCCCTGCTTTACTCCATGATTAGTTTTTATATTTGGGGACAGATGTTCCTCCTTTTCAAGCCTAACATTGACAGAGGTGCCCTGGTATAGCTGTTTAATCAGAGTAAGTATCGATGGATCAAAGCCCCAAGCAGCCAATTTACCCCACAAATGACTATGTAGCACAGAATGAAACGCTGATGTGTAGTCCGCAAAGCAAATATAAAGCCTGGAGCCCCTAGCTGACAGTGGCCCTCATTACGACCCTGGCGGAAATCGAAAAACGATGGCGGAAATGGGATTCAGAGCGGCCAGAAGCACGGAAACTGCTCTCCTGAACATCCGTGAGGACCTGCTCCTGAACCTCGATTCCAACACTCCCTGTGTTCTCATTCTGCTCGATCTCTCCTCTGCCTTTGACACTGTCAACCATGCCATCCTGCTCAACCGTCTCCGTGATAACCTGGGTATCACTGGTCAGGCTCTGGCATGGCTGACCTCTTTCCTTTCCGGTCGACCCTCCCAGGTCCAAATGGGCTCCTTCCTCTCTGACATCTTTTTCTCCACCTGTGGTGTCCCCCAGGGATCCAACCTCTCTCCCTGGCTTTTCAATCAGTATCTGGCACTCCTTGCCCACCGCATCGCCGCTCTCTGCCCCCACTTTCAGTGCTATGCAGACGATACCCAGCTCATTTTCAGGCTACCCTCGGCCTCCTCCTCTCCTTCCCTCATCTCCGACTGTCTGTCTGCTATCCAGGAATGGTGTGCCGCCAATGACCTCTGCCTTAACGCCAGTAAGACTGAGATTCTACTCATCGGCATACCCACTCCCTCCTTTCCTGCAGCTCTCTGGCCGGCCTCCCTTGGCCCTCTTCCTGCCCCTACCTGCAAAGCTAAAAACCTCGGGGTCATCTTCGACTCCACACTCTCCTTCTCTCCTCATATTTCTGACGTCTCTAAGAAGTCACACTACCAGCTGCACCTCCTCAGAGGTATTCTTCCCTTCCTCTCCTTCCCCCAGAAGCTCACTGTCTCCCGAGCCCTGGTTCTCTCAAGGCTGGACTACTGTAACAGCCTCTATCTTAATCTGCCTGCCTCCACTCTCCGCCCTCTGCAACTTATCCAGAACAGAACTGCGAGACTTGTCCTTGGCCTCAAGCCCAGGGACCGTATCTCTCCAGGACTGAAATCTCTTCACTGGCTCCCAGTGGCTGCGAGGATTAAGTTCAAAACCCTCTGCATTGTCCACAAGGCCTTCTGGGGCCTGGGGCCACAATACCTTCAACTCTCTCTTCCTAAATATCTGCCTTCACGAGCCCTTCGCTCATCCGTCTCCAACTCCCTCATGGTCAGCCGCTTCTCGAAGCAACGAGCTGGGGGTAGATCTCTCTCCGCAGCAGGGGCCTCCCTCTGGAACAGCGTTCCTGCCTCCCTGAAACTTGAGGAGAACCATCTCCGGTTCCGGAAGCACCTCAAAACCTTCCTCTTCGCTTCTGCCTTCTCTCTCCCTCTCCCCTGCTAAACCTGCTAAACTCCCCACTGAAGTTTGCACTAAACCTGCATCTGGGCCACTCTGTGACCTCGGTCCAGGGCCCAGCCACTCTCCACTTGCACTGCCTCCCTGGCTCCCCCTGCACTGTGGGACTGTCACTGCATCCCTACAGCCCCCTTCCCAGCACTTGCTCTGCACTTACCTCGCACTTGCCACCAGCTGGCCCTTTTATTATTATTTATTATTTTATTACGCTACTTACCTTGTACTGCACTTTCCCCCCAACCTCCTCCCCCTGCATTTTCTCCTTTTCCCCTTACCTCTGCACTTGCGCAATCTGAATGACACCTGGCCTAGTAGGATCGTTTGTCTGTCTTCCCCTTGTTTCCCCCCCTCCCTGCCTCGTCGCGCCTTGAAACACTTGTGTATAGGCGCGTTACAAATACCATATCATATCATATCATATCATATCATACCGCCATCGAATAGCGCTCGGTGCGATTATGACCCGTCACCATAAAGTACGATGCCATTAGCGACACCGTAGTGAACGCCAACGCTAACTGCACCAAGTACGCGCACGCGCGCCATGCAAAACCGTAATTACCACCATGGCGCAATGGTACGCAAATTCTGACCCTAGTGGACATTTACCTAACGCCATCAAGCATGGCGGAAAGTACCATTCCGCCATGGTGAGAATTACGGCATCGCAAACCAACCGTAAATGGCCCTACTGAGTGCCTGTACACCACTCCCTGGCCACATTGCACAACTCCTCGTAGGTGCAATGAAGTCACACAATGCAACCAGTGAAATGTACAAGTCACCCATGCATGCCAACGAACAAATGAATGTAGGGGCTCCAAGTGCCTTGTGAGTGGCCATCCATATTTGGCATGTCACCATTGCCGTACTGATGCAGCACAGGCATGTGAAGGTTCAAGTACAGCAATATGAACTGAAATATGAGACAAAACAACAACAGGCCCCCATCGCTTGACACCAGTGTAAGGCAACATTCAAAGCAGTATCCTGAGGGAGACTGCACCAGCCCTGTACTCTTGCCAGTAAATAAACCAACCATCAGCATAAGCATGTACCACACAAGTTGGCAGAGTGACTGAGCAGCCAGGCTCATCTCAAGAGGGGCCAATGGGAGCTGCAGGGCACAGATGGCACGAATACAGAAGCTATTCCAATGGACATGACCTCAGTCTCCCTCCAAGAAACGCACGCAAACACAGGCACCTGTGACCAGCCATATTCTGATAATCACATCATTCCACCAATCCACCTGGCTGACCGGCATCTGTTACACAAAAGCTAATCCCCCGCCCCTGAGCATGACATCATTAAAACAGTCATAATGGCAGCCCCTATCCCTGACCTCACTGGGCTTCGTAGGCAAACGCGCCCAGTACAGTACCACGCAACTATACTCAGAAGCCAGAACCCAATGCAGATCTTCTCACAATACATCGCTCCACAAATAGGAATATGCTACATTACTTGCAAAGAATAACGCTACACGGTTAATATCATAATGAAAATTTAATGCACAACAAAATCACCAAGCCCATACAGCTATTAGGTCATGAACTCCAAAATATATTTCATTATTGTGGGCTGCATCCGCAATAAATGACCAGCTTCTTCTTGTGTGACGCCCTGTTCCTTCATGGTACACAGGGGCTACATTCACGTTCAAAAAGGCAACATGGAAGCGCCTAGAACCGCAGGGCCGTCCCATTAGGTAGGCACTAGTCCAGCTGAAAGGTCGATATGTTGCTCCTAGCCACTAGTACTGCGTAAGGGCATGTGGCCCATTGGCGATCGTCCCATAAGATCGTAATGGTGCTCCACTGATTAACTCGAAGCAGCAGGTGTCGGGAGTAAAAGCCATCTGCAGGAGTGGCATACAGATGGCAGCGGCAAAAGGGGAGGAGATACCTGTCACCCAAATGAAATGAAAAAGAATAGTATGGGCATCAGAACTTCATTTGAATTACTCACTTCAATGATCACACTAAATCTACAGCCATATGCATGCTAGCCCACTCAAAAGGATTATTCCCACCCAAAAATCACTTGCGAATCATAACTATATAAATCGAGGTAAAAACACTATTACAAACGAGTCTTTGTGTGCATGCGTCTGTTAAAACAGAATCCATTAGATGGGATTAGTAACGTGCATAGACACAAGTGTTTGAAGGCGCGTCGAGACAGGGAGTGTTCAACAAGGGCAGATAGACGATGGTCCCACTATGGCAGCTCTGCATCACATAGCGCAGGGGAAGTGGATAGATTCCAAAAAGCCATGTACATGTCAAACTCTCAATTAAATCATCTGTCCATGCATCCATACATCATTCCCTCATCCCGGTATGAAAACGCCTGATTATTTACTCACATAACATGTGAAATTTCCATTGAGTCTGTGCGTAATGCAGTCTGCAAAATCCACTGTGCTCCAGCCCGGAATTCCAGTGTTGTGAAGTAACATGTATTTGGGAACGTCCTGCCTTATCGTCCACTACGCTATTGCGCATCCCATACTATTCATATCAATCATTGCATTCTCGCCATGGCCCCTGTCCGAAGGACATTAAACAATAGAACGTTATATTTGCAGTCAGACCTGTGGGCGTCTCCTCGCCGCTAGCTGAAAACCGAAAGCGCTGTCCTTCGAATTCCTCATTTGCAACATCACGTCGAAAAGGCATCTGTGACCGCTTGAAATCACAAATTCATCCATGTAGTGCGGCAGTGTGTGAAAATGGCAACTGGCTTCACTCACAAATGGGACGCCCCGCCCGTCGGTGAACCTCGGTACAGTGCTGCATGAGGGTCCACCGTTAATCGAGTACTACATTCCACTGACCCTTCACAAGTTTGTTCGCGACTGCAAAGATAGTATGTGAAACAATGGGACCATAGCAGAATGAACATATGAACCAATATTTCACTGCCATCGGGATTAAATACATTATTGTAATAGCAAGATGCCATGCGTCAAATTGCAGCGTTGTGTGCGGGACGTGCTTGCCCAAAGGGGATTGCAGCTTGCACAGGTGGAATGAATCACCACAGGTGGAGGCTATACAGCCTGAAAACACATAAATTGCACACCCAACCCCCTCCCACAACCACACCCACTCCAAAATGCTACCGGCAGGACTAGCGATGTTGGCCCTGGGGGACCTGATAGCACTGCAAGTACTCCAACTTCAAGAAGAAGACGAACACCAACTACTACAACAACCGGCCGCACAGAGGAGACGCAGGAGGAGGAGGAGGGCAAGGCAGGGCCAGCAAGGCCCACCAGCACAGCCACTACCACCACGCAGGCAGCCCGCAATCCCACGCCTCCGAGCTCATCCGTTCAACCTCACTGATGAGCAGATCCACACCCTCTACCGTTTTGGACCGGGACACCATAACCGCCATTGTGGACATGACACACGCTGACCTTGTCAGCATGATAGATAGCCCAACCGCCATCCCACCCCTACTGAAGGTGGTGTCTGTACTCCACTTCCTGGCCACAGGCACCTACCAGCACACAGTCGGACAGTTGCATGGCATTTCACAGCCACTGTTGTCACGGACACTATTGCAAGTGCTCGATGCCCTCCTGAAGCACGCAGACGACTACATCTCTTTACCACGCTCGGAGCATGAGATTACAAACACAAAAGTGGGATTCCATGCACTTGCCGGCATACCGGGTTGCATTGGTGCCATCGACTGCACCCATGTGGAATTGGTTGTCCCACATGCCATGGAGGTCCAGTACCGCAACCGAAAACAATATCATTCTTTTAATGTACAAATGGTGTGTGACTCCAACAGGATCATTACACATTGTTGTGCCCGATTTCCTGGATCAACCCATGATTCTATGGTCTTGAGGAACTCTACAATACCACGCTACATGGAGCGACACGCAGGGAACAGATCCTGGCTACTTGGTGAGTCTCATTTCATGCATGATAATGTGGGGTATGTGATGCGGCAATGACCTGGCAGGAAGGGGGGGGATGCGTACGTAGCAATGTCATTCCACAAACATCCTTTATTGTCCACATACAGGTGATGCCGGGTATCCACTGAAGAGATGGCTCCTTACACCACTCCGGAACCCACAGAACCAGCATGAGGAGGACTACAACCATGCCCACTCACGTACCCGTGTAGTCATAGAACAGGCATTCGGCCTACTGAAGGCTCGTTTCCGCTGCCTCAGCAGGTCTGGCGGGGCACTCCTGTACCGCCATGAGAAGGTTGCAAAGATGGTCATGGCATGTGTCATGCTACACAACATGTGCGTACGTAGAAATGTGCCCATGCCACCTGACGCAGAACTGCAAGCACCTGAAGATGGTCATGATGAGGGTGGGGATGTGGCAGCACCTCAAGGAGTCCGCGAGGCACAGGAGGCCCATGAAATTCGTCAGAATATCATAGATTCATGCTTCTAGCACTCACGCCTGGTGGCTGATACATGGACACGGGACTTGTGGCACTGTGTGTGTCTGGAACATGCACAATATGGACTGTACGCCTATAAAGGCCTCGTACACAAAGATCAATGTCCACACATCTCATTGGATGATTGTGAAATGTTTATAGCATATGTGAAATTATGTTACACACCCCATCGACCCGCCACCCAAGAAAGCCCAACACACCCCCTCCATCCTCCTACCTCCCCCCCGAACACCAGTGTCCAAAGATGCTCATTGTCAGTGGGCAGACGCTATTGCAAGCCCCCTCTCCGGGTATCAGGGGCACCCCTGCCTGTGGAGCGCAGGTTCCTCCCAGATCTACGTTGGGGGCTGCCCTGGACGGAACTTGCAACGGATGATGTCTCTGCCTGCTCACGTCCATGCATGTCCCTAAGGGTTTGTGAGAGCTCAGTGAGCACACGGCGCACAGCGGCAAGTTGAGCACATACGTCTTTGGACGTCGCATGCAGTTCCCCCCTCAGGCTCTCGGTGCTTCTCTCCATTTGTACCCTCAGGCTCTCGGTGCTTCTCTCCATTTGTGCCCTTAGTGTCTCTGTACTTCTCTCCATTTCTGCCCTAAGTGTCTCAGTAGATGTTTCTATGGCTGCCTTAGTACCCCCACATTCATCAGCATGCTCCTTGAGGAGCGTGGCCAGTTGCTGCTGTTGCACGATCACCTGGTCGAGGGACTGTTGCCTCTGCTGGGCCATGCCCATTTGCGGTGGTGTCACAGAGGGGCTGATCACCTCATGTTGCCTTGCCACAGGGCTTGTGGGGGATGGCCAGTCGTCGTCTTGTGGGTGCCCCTGCGTGGTATCCTCATGGTGTACGGGATGAAACAAACAGGGGGATTGAGACAGGTCATGGATGGATCCTACATCGACAGCACCGTTTTCTGTGTCGGAGCATGCTGCCATTAATGCAGTGTCACCTATGGTGCTGCTGCCACCAGAAGCAGTGCCTTCTGTGGCATCCATTGGGGCGACCTGTGGTGCTGCTGTTGTGGGCATGCTGGCTGCTGGGGTGCCTGTTGAAGTCCCCTCCTGTGTGCTGCCACTTGATTTGTGCTGCTGCCGTGTCTTGATCCGTGCAGCTGAGGTGGAGGGTCTTTGGCCGTTGGTCTTGGCCCTCTTTGCAGGTGTGCTGGTAGGGGTGTCCTGAAGCTCGTCGTTTGAATCGGACCCTGTGGTGGAGTAAAGGAGGGCGAGCGTTATTTATGGGTCTGTGGAAATTGGAATGGCAATGTATCACATGCATTGGGGTGGTACCTGAGGGTGATTTGGGTCAGGGCCTTGGAGGTGGTTTCATTTTTGTGTGGATTGAGGATGCAGTTGTTTTGCAGCCTGCAGTTAGGGTGTGCATGCTGCACGTGTAGAGGGTGTTTTTAGGATTTTTGATTATTTATGTATTTAATGTGACTTTTAAAGTGCGCTATCAGGCCAATGTATGTGGACGTTCTCCTGGACATGTGTTTCTGTTGCACTATGTGGACACATGGTACTTCACATGATTGGACATTGTGGATTTAGCATTGTTTTATTTGGCCCACCTACCTGATTCTTCGGATGTCTGCACTCCTTTCTCCATCCCTCCGACTCCCTCTATACTCTCCATTCCGATGGTGGAGGCACAGATTTCTTCCCAGGGGGTCAACTTGATGGGTGATTCCGATCCTCCCCCGGTAGCTGTGGCAATGTTATGGTTGGCTGATAGTATGCTCCGTACGCGTATCCGCAAGTCGTCCCATCGCTTTCTGCATTGCTGTGGGTTGCGGGGTGCGGTCCCCACCGCACTTACCAGCTGTGCCACCAGGGCCCATATGGCCTTCTTGTTCGCAAGTGCCGTCCTGGTCATTTGCGTCGAGAAGACGACGGCAGCATTCTCCTGGAGGGTCTCTGTGAGCACGGTGAGTTCCTCATGGGAGAAGTGGACCTGCCGCTTGCGGTCGCACGCTTTTTTCGCAACTTTTCCCATTTTGATTGTTTTCACTAGGGTGGCTAACGGGTTGGGATGTGTCTCAGGGTAGGATTTTTAATGGTTGTGTTGGGATTCTGATTTTATAGGTGTACGGCGTGCTGTTTCCCGTTCCGGCCCCATGTTTTTGCTTCCGTTTCCGTATATTTACGGTCACCGTATTTTGCGATTACCGCTCATTACGGTGACCGCTATGATGGGTGGCGGAATTGCACCTAGGGCGCCGTACCACGGCGGTGAGGGGCGTTTTGGGGACATTTCCGCCATCGCGGACTTTGCACTTCCGCCATGGCGTAGTGCTCGTGCCCGATGGGTCAGAATTAGCCGCACTTTACTCCGTCGTGCAATGGCGGAAACGCTATTTACGCTATGGCGGTCAGGTCAGTTACTTTCCGCCAGGGTCGTAATGAGGGCCAGTGTGATTTTCATCCAGTACAATAGGCACCAACCAAGATTATACGAGGTCCCCATGCCTTTTCTAAACCCTGTCCGCTGCCGACTTAAGAGTCCTCTTTCTATTACCCAGTCATTTCATTTACGTAAAATGCATACAGCAAAGATCTTTGACATAGAGTCAGTTAGTGCCAGTTGTCTGTAATTTCGGTGATTACCTTCATCACCGTTTTTGAAAGCAGGCGCCAGGTAGGCCCTTTTTCAGTTATCAGGGATAATGTCCATAAGAGCCACGTTCTTGCAAATAACCTGTAGCAGACTAGCCCAATGTGATTTAAAAACCACCTTGGGTAAACCAGGGCCTGGTGCTCGTGAGGATTTGAGGTTTACAATAACTTCCAATAAATCCTCATCAGTAAAGGTGTACCAATCTCTTTTATAAACAGTGTCTGCATCATTCCCACATGGGGATTTTATTTTACCAGAGACACACATGGGCCTCTTTACAAGTCTGGCGGTACGGAAATAAAGGTGCCAGTAGCAATGTACTGGCACCCTTTCTGGAGAATGTCTGCAGTGGCCAGTGTTCCTGGCAGGTCTGACCTGCTGGGCGCACCGGCCCCCGCAGGTAGGTTTTCACGGAATCACTGACAACCATTAGCAACAGTGCTTCCGTGTCCCCATTCCCGTGGAGTCTTGATCCAAGGGAATGGGAACTTACAGTTCCTGCCGCCTGACATTCTGGGCTGCCGGGACTTGTAATCCTGATGACACCGGGATATCAGGCGGCAAAATGGTGTTGCGAGGTCGGAGGCAAGTTATCGCCGACCTCGTAATGATGCCCTATTTATTGGACATAATCAACTCACGTCTTCTCAGATATACAATTAATTTTGTGTTTACAACTACCCTTAATATGTTTATAAGATACCAAAATGTATTCCTATCTCGATCCCTAAGGGCTCCAAATATAATTTTCCAATTAACGTAATGCATTGACATTTTATGCCCCAGCACCCAATTTTTGTATGTGGTTTAAGCCTTACTAATCGTCTGCTTACTCAAGACTAAGTCAAATATCCATCTTTTTACATATCTTACATCAAGCCTATACTCTCTCTTCCTTGCAGCGATCGCTGGCTCATATATTGACCCCATCTTTACCTTGCTCTGATGGATCCTATTCTTGGCATTTCCAAGGCTAGAGATCAAGTTAACAACTAACATACCTACTTCCACTGATAACTCATATCAAGTACTTATCCACATATTTCAAATTGTACCATCCAGAGGAAGCTCAGTTTGTAGAATCATATCAAACATTTCAACATTACTGTTCTGATTAACATTACTGTCCAGGCCAGCCAATGTTGTTTGTCTAATTATCTCTTTGCATACATTTAACTGGCATTTCAGAACAACATGGTTACTAACCGAGGTAATCTCCTGTGCATAGCCAGATAGATACTGTAATCTATTCTGGAATCCCAATGCCCATTTTCCATGTATACATATGACAGCCCGCCATATCTGCACCACTCAACCCAGATTCCAAACGAAAAGACAGATTTTACACAAATGCTCATCTCTTGTCCTTTTTTAAAGGGATTTTGGACAGATATTTCTGCTTTTTTTAATGAAGGTTTAGGGATATTCCCTTGAAATGGAGACATGTACTATAGAGTTTAGTTTCACCTACTCTTAACATGACCTCCCATATCGTTGTGTAACTAAACCTGTTTTATTGAGTTTACATACTTACACTAGCTGGTTGCAGTTTTGCATATGCCCATATAGTTGAATGTGTTGTGACACGGTTGGGTCTTTCAATCTGGCTCCTGGTCTGTAGGAGCTGTGGAGTGCACGCTAGGCAGGATTGAGGGGGCTTAGGCAGCAATGCTCAGATTGGTGTATGTGTGTGTGTCTGAGAGAGGGTACTGCCATCCATTGTTGTATGTATGTGAATGTATCTGTTGTTTTGTTGCTTATGTGTGTGTACGTGTGCTGTCACCCCTGGTTTTATGGTGTGTGCGTGCATATACTGAAATCCATTGTTTTTGGAATGTGTGTGTGTGCTTCCATGCATTGCTGTTGTTTGTGTGTATTTGTGTGAGAGAGAGAGCTGCAATTGATTGTTGTGTGTGTTTGTGTTTTGCTGCCATCCATTCTTGTATTTACATGTGTGCTGCCGTTCATTGGTGTTGATGCTGTATGTGAGTGTGTGTGTTCTTCTACACATTGTTGTTGGCATGCGTGAGTGCTACCTTCCAATGTTGTTCTATGTACGTGTTTCTATTCATTGTTTTTTTTATAACACATTTTATTGGTTTTTAAACATACATACAGTACACCAACAAATCCCCCCCACCCTCCCTCCCCTCAACGCCCGGGTTGGTTCATCACTCCATTCCTGTCTTGCCGCTCTGCACTTTACTTTCGGAGTCTGCATTTCTCACCATGTCCCGTATAGTGGTTGTGTCCATCTCTTTTCCTATTTAACCAGCGAGGGCTATATCACATGGTCTTCCGACTTTCCCCAGATCTTGATGGCTTTCGCCGGGCATCCCCGTGCTGTATAGATTCTATGCTCTTTCGCTGCACATATGTCCATTTCGTTTTACCATTGGGCCACTGATGGGCTTTCCGGGGCCCCCCATTTCTGTGCTATATCGCGTTTTATCAGGCCCATTGCATTGGAGAGGAAAATACCCTCCCATTTATCCAGAATATTCTCATTTGGGGCCGCCAGTAACATTATTGCAGGCTGTGGGATTATTGTGCGCCCCAGAGTTCTCGTTAACAGTTGACAACATTGCGCCCAGAAGGACTTGATTTTAGGGCATTCCCAGAGAAGGTGGATGAAAGTGCCCTCCTCCCTCCGACATTTCAGACAGTCGGGGCCCTCTGCCCTCCCCCAGCCAAATAGGGCCCCTCGGGGGAAGTACACCCTGTGGAGTATCTTAAGTTGTACCAGTCAAATTCTGGAGTCTATTGCGATTTCGCGTGGGTGCATCAGTATTTGGATGCAGTCCTCTGGTTCAATGGGCCCCACATCTGCCTCCCATTTATTTTTGAGACTGACCAAATCCGGAGTGGCGAACGTGTTAATCGTCTTGTACAGAATAGTGGTGACCTTGGCAGGGATGTGTTGTGGTAGTAAGTTGCGTTCCAGAGGGGTGTAATCTGGTATCTCGTCGAGCTCTTGCCCATGTGCATTAATGGCGTGAGTTAATTGCAGGTAGTGGTAATGTTCTGTGGCGGATATCCCGAATCTCTGCTGCAGGGTCTTGAATGGGAGGATGGAACCATTCGCAATAATGTCTCCTATTGTGGTTATCCCAGCCTCCACCCTCCGGGTCCATGCAGCCAACTAGGCGCTCTACTCTGTTAAATTCCGCGTTTGGTATGGGCATTGGGGCATTCTGCAGTACATAAAGGAAGCGTGGAAGCGCCATCATTTTAAAGAGGGCCGATCTGCCCATGAGTGTGAGAGGAAGGAGCATCCAGTGCTGTACATCCTCTGCAAAGCGGTCGATTAGTGGGTGCAGGTTGTGCGCTACGTATTCCGAGGGAGTCCCTGAGACGCATATGCCCGGATAGCAGAAGCCTCCTCTCTCCACCCGATATGCATGCCCCGGGGGACTGCCAGGTCGTCACCCTTCACTGGGAACAGGACCGATTTACCCCATTTAACTCTGAGTCCACTGAATTCCCCAAAAGTCGTCAACATTTGGGTTATGATTGGGCATGCGTAGTCTGGGTTGCTGAGATAAAGTAGTAGGTCATCTGCATATAGGGATACCCTGTCCTCTCGTCCGTCTGGCCAGCAAAAGCCTGACCATGTAGTAACCTGTCGGAGCCATTAGGCAAGCGGTTCAATCACTAGGGCGAATAGAAGGGGGGATAGAGGACAGCCCTGTCGGGTGCCTCTGCCCAGTGGGAAGGTCCTAGAGGTCCAGCCATTTACTGTGACCACAGCCATTGGCGCCTCGTACAGCAGTTGAACCCAGCTGAGAAAGGTCTCATCAATGCCCATGCGTCTAATTATCGCCCACAGGCTTTCCCACACCACCGAGTCAAACGCTTCCTCGAAATCAATTGCTAAAAGAGCAAGTGGTGCGTCGATGCTCGGGGCTTTTTCCAGGAGTAGATGCAACCTGCGTAGGTTCATTCTGGTCGATCTTTGCGGCATAAAGCCGCACTGGTCTGGATGAACCAGTGAGGATATGAACTGTTGAAGCCTATTGGCCAGTACCTTGGCCAAAATCTTTGCTTCGCTGTTAATAAGCGATATAGGCCTGTATGATGTGCACCGGTCAGGGGGATTTCCTTGTTTGGGAATAACCACAATGTTGGCCATTCACAGGTCCAATGGAAGGGTGCCATGTCCTTTGCGTGCCAAGAATAAATCTCGGAGGGGGGCCGCCATCTGGTTGCTGCCAAGCTTCCTCCAGGTCTCGGCCGGGAAGTCATTAGGGCCTGGTGTCTTCCCAGATTGTAGCTGGGACATGGCCTCCATGATTTCGGCCTCGTCCAGTTCCCTATCCAGATATGTTGTCTGCTGATCCGAGAGGTGTGGGAGCACGATCTCGCCCAGAAGGGACGGATCTACCGGTGATGTTGGGGCATCGTAGAGTGCGGCATATAATTTAGCGAAAGCCTCTGCTATTTCTGGGTCTGTTTGGGCCAGTCCACTGGGGTCTTCTATGATCTGCCTGACATGTCTGTGCCCTTCCTCCCAAAGTTCCAGCCAGGCCAATAGTTTGCCGGCTTTGTCGCCGTGTTCATAGATTATGGTCCTTGACTTCCTATGCGCTTGCTTTGCGTTATCTAGTGCTGTGTTGTGCAGGGTTGCTCTGGCCTTCACGAGGGAGCGGTGGGCGTCAGGGGTGGGGTTGGCGACATATCTATTTTCCCATTCCTTTACGGCTTCCTCTGCCTCCATAACTTTCCTATGGTGTTGCCTCCTTTTATTACACATCCAGGCCGTTATTTCCCCTCTAAGTACCGCCTTATGGGCTTCCCATAATGTCACCGGATCCTCTACCGAACCCGCGTTAATTTCAAAGAATTCATTGGATTTTTCGGTGATGTGTTCACAAATTCTGGAAGGCCTAAATAATAGTTATTTACCTTCCAAGTCCTGGGAGGCAGGGGTCTATCTGTCTGGAGCAGTATCTACAGGGGAGAATGGTCAGATATGCCGCGGGGAAGGAGTTCTGCCGCTTTTACCCTATACGCTTAGGGAGTCAGAAGGAAAAAGTAATCCAGCCTGGACAGGGACGCGTGGGCTCCCGAGTGAAAGGAAAAACCCTGATCTGTAGGGTGGAGGTCTCTCCATAGGTCACTTAGGCCTAGAGCTGATGCAAAGGTCGCTAGCCGTGTGGGTTTGTTTGGGTTTCGGTTCTGTATATGGGTCCGGTCCTGTGTATTACACATGACATCATTAAAGTCCCCCCCCCCCAAGGATCCATAGATCAGGCTGTTGTTGCGCCATCAATGCTGTGACATCCCTCAAAAGAGCATCCTCCAACCCCGGTGGGGAGTATATTGCCAGAATAGCCACCACCTCCCCCCAGAGTGTGCCTCTGAGTAGCACGAAACGGCCGCTGGGGTCTAGTTCCACTGCCGTCAGTGCAAAGGGGAGCCGTTTGTGTAGGAGGATCAAGACACCCCGGGAACCCATTGTGTACCCTGCATGATAAGCTAATCAATAGTTAGTCCTGCGGAAGAATCGGCAGGTCGAACCGGCTAGGTGTGTCTCCGTAAGAAGAGCAACGCCTGTCAGGGGAATGCCTGTTTAGGAATTGCATTATAAGCCGACGCTTGATACTTGAGCCCATGCCATTTATGTTCCATGTGAGGATCCTTAGGGATCTATGACGTTCAGTAACTACCATTGGGACATGTGCGTCTCCCCCTGTGAAGCCATTATGTTGTTGTGTGACCATTTCTATCTAGGAATCCAATTTGGCAGAGGCTGTACAGACATCCTTAGTGCATTATATATTTGATGTAAATTATCACATTGTTGATAGCTGGTGTGATCTCATGTATTGGCTCATGGGCTGAGCAATGGTAAAATTGTTGTCACTTCCCATACCCACTGAATTTCATGTTTTTTTTCTCTGATAAGTCATTCTATCTTAACTCTCTCTAAACTAGCGTTTTATTTGCGGAATTTCAAGGGTGTTGTTATGCTATATCCTAGCCAGGATCCACTTGCCATCGCTATTGGCCAGGGTCTTCTGATGTGGCCACTGTCCACTCTGCAACAATTAGGATAAAATATTGTGTCAGCCATGGCCTATATCCACCTTACTAGTAAATAACCAGGTCCCACCAATCATGCCCATACTGTCAGTTTAGAAAAGGTAGGTACCCCCCAATGATGGCAGCAATGTATTTTGTTGGAGGAAGACCAAACGCCTCATGTGTCGGTATTAGAAATACACATCAGCTTGACTAAAGTGCAGCCATATTGAAGTGATTGAAATCGCCATTTTGTTTTTAACTTTCACCTCTTGCTTTTCTGTCAAAACTGCATTGCTGAAAGCTTATTCTGCTCGACTGTTATTTTATTGTTCATGCATAGAGCAAGGCAACGAGATACTTGTTGAAACATAACGCAGGCGACCCAGACAGAAATGCTCGGTCTCCTCCCTCACAAGTCTTTGGAAGTAAGCAGCAAGGCATTTAATCATTACACAGGTGCCTGCCAGTCTCGCTCATGCGGTAGGAACGGTAGAAATGAACAATTAATGGCTTGAAATATGCTCTTCTTTGCGGCCCCCCGTTTCTGAGCCCTGTAGAGCCCTGGAAAGCGAGTTGACCCCTAGCACACGAATAGAAACTAGGAGATAGCGAGGCCTGGAATGTGTCTCTCCCCTGCACGCAGCTTGCTTGCAAAAACAGAAGCAATGTGTTCTCTTAAATAAAGAACTTTGTCTGCAGGTTTACAAAATTGCTAACTGTTGCTAAAATGAATGTTTTAAGGTGTCACACTCGTCACAATTGTCAATCATCGAACCCAGTTCAAAGGAAATGCATTATGGCGTATTGAATGTGTCACCGCTGATTGTAAGATGCTCATTTTGTATATATGTAACTGTTGTAGAATGATTTGCTCTCTTGCATCCCTTGGGGTCTGGAAACACACGTCGCGGGGCATGAGACCCAGTTGGCCAACTGAGACTATTTGCTTTGCAATAAACCCTAGCTTTTGGGAATACAACCTTGTGTCTGGCGTATCAGTTCATGTGTGGTGATTGTGCCTTGTTTTCATATGCGAGTGTCCCCTAGGGGCCCCTTCAAAATGGTGCCAGAACAGGGACCCTCCCCCACTTGTTCCATCGTGTACGTTGTAAAATAAGCAAGGTGGAGAGAACGGCGAGGATGGGACGATCGAGCCGGGATCAAGAGGTGTTCGGGGCGCCCTTGTGAAAGTGATGAGAGACTCCTTTGCAGATCTGTACACAACTGATCCCTGATTGATGTGTCCCGCCAGAGAACAAGGAGGCGAGGGTCCCAAAACGAGGCAGAGTGAGCCAAGATACGCAGACATGACGATTATTGGTTGCGTCAGTATACGGACGAATTGCGTCTTGAAAGACGACTAGATTGATCAGGTGAGTCATGCCCTGATTCGAAGTAACCCTGATATTGGTTGAGAGTTGATTTTGCAAAGTCAAACGCCCAGTGCAAGTTTGCAAGGTGCAAGGTTGATTAGCCGAGGGTAAGGTTAAAACATGCCTGGGGTATTGTCCACCTTAGCGGGATTTTTCCACTGCGGTAGACAATCTTTGGAAACTGGCCAGGTCGCGCCACCCGTGGGGTCGCCGGCGTATGAGATGTATGTGAAGTATGGTGTAGGGGCGATAATGTTTTGTGAGATTTGGCATAGGCAAACCAGAAAAGAGGAAGATTTACAATGGCCAAATCACGGGCGTTTTGAGATTTTGAGGATAGATTATTTGGAGAAGGTGTTGTGATATCCTTAGAGACTGGAGGAAGGAAGCTATGCTTCATTGGAAAAGCAGAGAGAAGAGTGCGCGCAGGCATAAGTCAAAAGCAGAAAGAGTGAGAGTGGGATGATAGTTTGAGAAAATCAGATAGACGTGGTCAGCTGAGTATAGATAAGATATATCCACAACAAGAGCTGCATTCATCAAATGAGTTGATAAGCAAAATACTAACTGAAACAAGGCGAGAGCACCCAATGAGAGAGACTAAGAAGACCGCACCAGTGACTATTGCCCAGCCCCCTCCAGTTTTTCAGCCCCTCCCTATTGTTCAGATCACAGCACAGCCACAAATCATACAAACAGCACCTCCAATTAGCCAGCCAGCGCAGCAGCAGTTACTTCGCGTTCCCGTTATCCCATCCGCACCTCCAATTATTGAACTTGAACTTACTGAATGAAGAGAGGGGAGGAGACAAAGTGAATGCACTAGAGTGACCCGTAGCGCGATTAGCAAGGAGAGAAAACAGGAGCTGCAAGAACAGGCAGAGATGTTTATAGATGGGAATGATGAAACGTCAATGCTGGCTTTGATGTGTGATTTCAGGAGGAGCAATGAAAGACAGGTAGTGTTGGAATGCATGGGGGAATATTTAAAGGGGAAATGAAAGCAGTTAATTGGGAGGGTACCACCGCAGCAGTTGTTGGATTTGATTGCGTTGGCACGGTGTAGAGAGAGAGAGATGAAGAAATAAAGGAACATGTAGACAGGCTTTTTGAATTTAAGAATAGACTTGATGATGCATATGCTGAAATGTTTGCCATACCAGGGAATAGGAAAAGGATATAGGGAGAGACAGGGGGGAGGTGGCGATACCATATGTACAGCGGCGATTTCTTCCGTCGTCAAGACAGGCGAGTGAGAGTATGTATACGAGAGGCGTTAATATGGATTACAGATCCTAATATTCCCACAATGGAAATGCATGAGATATTTGATGAGTACCCCTTGCAATGCAAAGGAAAGCACAGCAGACAATGGTTGAATATCTGGTAGATAAAAGGGTGCTCCTTCAGCAAGTGACGGGACACAATAGAGGAAGAGGAAACGCGCAAGGTAGAAGTAATTCGAACATGCATGGAGGGCCTCTGGGACTAAATCAGTGTGCGTACTGCAGAGAGGAAGGCCACTGGCGAGCGCAATGTCCACATTTACAAAATAGAAATGTGTATGGACAGAGAAGACAGCATAGGGGACAACCAGGAACACATGGGATGAATAGAAACAATATGCAGCAGCACCAAAATTTTCAAGGAAATGTTACCCAGAATCAGAACCAAGCTCAAAATCAGACTGCCTTTAGCCAAAACCAGAGCCAACAGAACACGCAAAATGGAAATAGAGGGAGGGGCGGGAACATTTTTGATACACAACCAAATACGTATTATAGTAGTGATTACACATCGGATGATGTGTTGTTCCCTCAATAGGACAGCCCAAGATAGGGGTCGGAACCAGTGTCTATTCCCGTGAATCAAACAGGACCCTACGTAGAAATGAAAGTCGGGAATAGAGAGCATAGCTTTCTCGTAGATACAGGAGCACAAAAGTGCTCGACAGACCATCACTTGGTTCCGGATATACCACTGTCTGGGCAAAGAAATATTTCAGTCGGGTTCGCAGGTACCCCAGTGATCAATCCAGTGTCCCAACCAATAGCAGTGACATTAGGTCCATTCACTGAATATTGTCAATTTCTCTTAACAGAAAATTGTGGGGAAAATCTCTTGGGATTAAATTTATTGAAAAAACTGAGTGCAGTTATCCATTGCACTCCTGATGGAGTGTTCTTGACAATTTCGCCACAGAATGTACCAGTATCTGAATTTTTGTCCAAACCTTTGCCAGGAGAATTGAGTAAAGTGCCAACTTGCGTATGGGCGATAAATGACAATGATGTGGGATGTTTGAAAATAGAGCCAGTGAAAATTATTCTAAAAGAGGGAGTAACATTGCCACGTATTCCACAGTATAAAATTTCAGCAGAAGGAGAGAAAGGATTGAAGAGTATTGTTTCAGATTTGGTAAAACAGGGGGTGATTGAAGAGATTACTGGCAGTATATGTAACAGCGCCATTCTCCCAGTGTATAAGAAAGGGGGTAATGAAGTACCATATCGTTTCATAATTTATCTGCGTGCATTAAACAAAGTGGTTGACCCTCAATTCCTATTGGTCTCAGACGTCACCACGATTTTGACAATGATTCTCGCCTCGGCAGTTTACTTTAGTGTTATATACTTGAAGAACACATGGTCGCCATGGAGACATCCCCACCCCGGGGTGAACACCCGGGGGTGGGGCGCGAGGTGTACGTGCTCTGGCAATCCAGCTGGACCACGACACCTCGCACCGTCTCCATGACGACCAATAAAAGCAGCTCCAAGCCTGCGCGAGCACGCGATACTGCAGCTCACACGGCTTTCGCTGGATCCTCGAACGAACATGCGGTAAGAGACAGCACCAAAGAGAGAACCTCCCGAAGACATTAGCCTTAAGAATAGACATGTGCTGATGGTCTGTTTCTCTCCCCACAGGGGCACTTAATTGTATACCCTCCCTCACAAGTCCTTGGAAGTAAGCAGCCAGGCATTTAATCATTACACAGGTGCCAGCCAATCTCGCTCATGCCGTAGGAGTGGTAGAAACGAACAATTAATGGCTTGAATTATGCTCTTCTTTGCGCCCCCCCTTTCTGAGCCCTGTAGAGCCCTGGAGAGCGAGTTGACCCCTAACACACGAATAGAAACTAGGGCATAGCGAGGCCTGGAATGTGTCTCTCCCCTGCACGCAGCTTGCAAAAACAGAAGTAATGTGTTGTCTTAAACAAAGAACTTTGTCTGCAGGCTCACAAAATTGCAAACTGTTGCTAAAATGAATGTATAAAGGTGTCACACTTGTCACAATTGTCAATCATCAAACCCAGTTCAAAGGAAATGCATTATGGACGGTATTGAATTTGTCACCGCTGATTGTAAGATGCTCATTTTGTATGTATGTAACTGTTGTAGAATGATTCACTCTCTTGCGTCCCTCGGGGTCTGGAGACACACGTCACGGGGCTTGAGACCCAGTTGGCCAACTGAGACTATTTGCTTTTCAATAAACCCTAGCTTTTGGGAATACAACCTTGTGTCTGGCGTATCAGTTTGTGTGTGGTGATTGTGCCTTGTTTCCATACGCAAGGGTCCCCTAGGAGCCCCTTCAATACGGCTGTAGCCACTATCCACGTTTCAACAATTAATCTAAAGGTCCACCTGCCAGAGACCAATTAATTTCCTTTTTAACATTTGTTTATTTCCAGCGATACTTTCCCTCTGATATTTCACATGGAACCATAAACACGATCACTGTGCCACTGCCTTGTATTGCTGCGAGAATGGT
Source organism: Ambystoma mexicanum (assembly GCF_040938575.1). Lineage (NCBI taxonomy): Eukaryota > Metazoa > Chordata > Amphibia > Caudata > Ambystomatidae > Ambystoma > Ambystoma mexicanum. The sequence goes on along the minus strand of NC_090926.1, from coordinate 389,717,733 downwards.
TCTGGTGGATACACAACCTTTTTCGATTACCATTGTAATACACCAACGCTAAAAAATCAGCAAGTCTTCCCCATACCCTCTGCCACTCTACATGTGGTAAAATCTTCCTGACCCTCTACAACTATTCGCTTTCCCCCGCTCTTTCTACTAACACACTTTTTTCCAATCATAGCTTGCGAAGACAAAAAATAATGATATGACTCAAAAATGGCTTCCGCCATCCCAAAAATGCTCAACTATCTTTTTATCCTCTTTCATCCGCCCCACCTATAGTCTGATGTGAAACCAATCCTTTCCCTCCTCCAAATATTATTTTGAGGCACTTTTCCTTTTCAACTTCTGTGGATTTAATGCAGGATTTGCCTGCATCAAGCTAAAATAAGGCTTTTCTTTTTGGAAAAACCTGAGTCCTGCTGAGCACTATTAGAGATACATACATGTTTTTTGGGATTGGGACAAATTCTTCTCCATCAATTAAAAAAAACACAACTGGACCGATTGAGCTCAAACCGCAAACAGATCTGCAGTGCTTTGTGCCCAACTTATTTCTAATTTGTGGCAAATCCAGTCAGTGGTTTCCACTGTGTGCCTGTTCTATGGAATCAACTTTCTATCTATGGGAAAATGCATAGGAGTAGGCCAAAACCAGCTATATTTTACAAAGAATAGATTTTGAACTGTTTGCAGAATGTGCCCCAACAGTTCCAGTTTAGAGGGGCCCATGCCACACATTTGTTTTAGACATTTTCTGCCCTATCCATCATTGAGCCAAACGTTATTAACAACATATTATTGGTAAAATTCACTGCAAATTGCTTTGCGCTTAACTGTAGGTTGGTGATCATATGTGTATGTATATATGATTAGGGGCCAGGAGGATAGCTCAGGGACAAAGGGTTTGTCTTGGAAGTAAGACAATGCAGAGCAACACAGGTTGAAAAACCAACACAGGTTCAAATCCCAGTCCTGCACCTAGAGACTGATCTCTGGCATAAAGTGCTATAAAAGATGAATTAAAGAGACATTCTTGGTATTCTGTTTATTTCGCAAATCCATTAACTAATGTCTTACAGGAGCTAGGTCAATATGATCCATTGCAATAGTATTTAATCTTTCCGTTTTATTATTTTATTATTGCCTTGATTTTTGTATTTATGGTATCATTATTTTAACTTTTTTAAGTTCCCTTCTCTCATAAAGTAATAGCAGTAGTCATAATAATAATACTAAATAAATAAATAATGATAGCCTATTTCAGCATGGTGGGTATTTTTCCTGACTGTACCGAAGTGTAGCAGAATTTCATGAGGCATGGAGTGAGAGTGTAGCAGTGTTGGCCAGACAAGGGAAGCTCTGGGCTGTTGATAGTGGTATCGGCATGTTAACTTGATGTTTTGGGTCCGTTTGGTGGGTTTAAAAGTGAGGAGGGTAGTAGTAGTGAGTCCTCATATGAGCAGATTTCTGGTACTGTTTGATCTTTGATGCTGCTGATCAATGAGTGACCCTTGTCATTAAGATAGGCTAGCAGGTTGTGTGGGAGATGCTGTTTCTTGGTGGCTCAGCCGGACGTCGGATAAACAGGACGTCGGTTCAGCGTTGAACAATTATGTGCTGATTTTAAACAGTTCAGCTGTTTGGTTTAATGCTAATGAGAAACAGATGGTGTAGCATTCTGTTTGACTGTTTGTAATAGCCCCTTGGTAGCCAGGTAGTGTTTGCACTGCCATAGAGTTCTATCATTTTCGCTCTAGTTTCTGTCTTCTCTTTTAATAGGGGCTGTATCTTTATTGAACCTGTAATGAATAGGTGTGGTGTGGGGTTTTTGTCTTTTATTGACAGTAAAGATAGAATGTCCATGGTTCCAGTATAGTGTAGATTTGGTTAAGTATCTTATCAGTGGAGTCGAATAACTCAACCTTTCACATCCGGTGTGTGTTGTTGGGCAGTAGGGTCAGTCAACTGGAGATTACCATGCGATTAGACCAAAAGCGTTAGTGCAGTGGTTTCCAATTCAGTGTTGGAAGAGACCAGAGAATAACATAAAAGCATGTCCATCTTTGTGGGACATGGTTTTGATCTATAGATTAAAGCCAGAGGCATTGCTAGGCGGGGCTTAGGGGGCTATAGCCCCGGGTCTTTTGGTTGTAGCCCCGGATAGAATCTCAGCGGCTACAACCAAAAGGCTAGCTAGCCCCGAGTCCTGACAGTCACGATTTTACCGTAGCCCCAGATATTTTTCAGTCCTAGCAACACCCCTGATTAAATCCATGGTTGAGCAATTCAGTGCATAGCCATTGGTAAGACCAGAGATTTCCTTTACGAGTGTACATTAGGTTGGGACCTTTCTCACGGAAGATAGAGTCGTATCCGAGTGGGCAGGGTGCAATCACTATTATGAGGCACGTGTTCTGGTTGACCATCGATTTGATGGCTAGTTTTTGAAAGGAGGAATTGCTACTAGCTGTCATTTTGGTGCATGTAAGGTGCTGTGGGTAGATCAATTCTACAGCTGAATCCTGGTTTGGTGGTTCTGTAGTTTCTATGTATTTTGTGGCCTTCTAACACTACAGTGTCCAGGGAGGATACTGTAGCTGTCATATGTCCAGGTCAGGTTAGACCAATAAGGTCAAGCCTTCTATCATGGTAAGTTATGCTTGGGGTATTTTTAACAATTAGGAGTTTTCATAATTGCAGATGAGGAGCACAACATGCAAAATTAGAGGAAAAAACAAGTTTATGGAAAACCAGAGTTAACATTGAACTAACTCATAGAAAGGGAATTCCAGGCGTAAAGTATCAGAGAGACCCCAATGCATAGCGCTTCCAAAATGGCTGCACTTTATGCAGTGATGAGACCTGTGCTAAAACTGGCCAGTTCGGCGCTGCATATGACCAAGTCCTAATGCAAGCACATGCTGAGAAACCTGAGGTCGATTTACTGATTTTGGTAATACCCCACTAAGCAGAACATGGCCCTCTCTTTCTCCCATGTGTCTAGGCTGACCCTCCTCCTGTGAATAGTCTCTTGCGTATTGGCAGATCAATTTCCCTTGGTAGGACCTTGGATAATATGGCCTCTCCCTCACTGTATCTTACCAGCAGTGGGTGATACTTTACAGCACGAATAATTATCCCAATGACACCAGTGTTGCTTTCTGAGACCCTCCCTGATGCTTTGTTAAAATTTGCATCACGGCCACTTAAAACCTCCTACACCAAGATGTTCAGTTCATCTTCACCCACTGCTGGCATCGCATTGCTGTGGCCTGGACCACGTTTTATTGGCACCTAGGCAAGTAGTCACATTTTCAGGGCCTAGTTCCCAAAAGGTGCCTTCTGCTGCACTGTGGTGCTTTTCTTATAGTGTCTGAAAGAGTTTGCTGTGATATCATCCACGCCCTTGAAGTGACCTTGAAATTTGAGAATTACAGCAAATCACTAACTGCAGATCTGCCATTAGCAGCTGTGTTGCCCTGCACCCTTGTGTGATTGCTTGCAGGTTTGGCTGCCTCCTTGTCATCACTTTTAGCTTTTGAGATCAGTGGTCACTTCACATCTAAGCTGTTTGCTGTGATATATCAGATGGCACTGCACTGTTGTTTTGCCCAGCAGTTGATGCCTCAGGGGCACGTCATAACATTAGTTGCGCTTTTTGTGCATAAGGTTTTTTTTAGAAAATCCAAATGAAGGAACAGTTTTGAATTGTGAGTTAATGCTGGATATTTAAAAAGTAGTTAAATGGCTATCCTCTGAAGTATCAACCATTGTAATTCCCAATAAAGGTTAAACTCGTTCTTTGTGCACATAGCTCTATAAACCGATCTCAATCCTCCTATCTTTCCCTACAAGCCCCTTCTAATCTTCCAGGTTTGGTTTTAGGTTAAAACCCAGCCACTCCTGCACAGCCTGCTCGCCACAGCACAACTAACCCCATCATGCCCTGCTTAAAGAGATCCACTTCCTGTTCTCTGCCTTGTAATATCAAGAAACTGTGGCGGGTTGAAAGGGAGCTGTCATGAAACTGAGCAGGGTCAACATGACACTGAAACAACAGTTATGCTCTTTAGGGACATGCACGTTACAGGGTGCTGCTGCCTTGCTCAACAGTTCAAGTCTTTCAAGCAGATGAATCTTAATTCTCGTTCCTTTTCTAGAGGCGGCATGATCAATGGGCAGTCACTCACAGTCCTGGGGTTTTAAAATGTACCCACACGTGTTTCTCGTATCTGTGTTGGATGACTCCAGTCGTCTGTGGCTGCTCCTTTTGCTGGTGGATCTGGTCATCTGCTCCTCCTGGACGTGTGCTACACATTAGGCCTGCACATGCGAGGAAGCTGGGGCTAAATAAGGGGTGAACAAATCGCAAGACCTCAACCCCTGAAGTGCTAATGTCAGTCTCCCTAGAGCAGGGGTTTGCAACCTTTGGCTCTCCAGATGCTTTGCATGAAATCTCTCATAATCCCCAGTAGTCCAAGATATCAGGCGAGTTGCAGGTTACAGGCCCCTGTCCTGGAGGCTTACTTTTTGACTCCTCGCCACCTCCCTGGCTCAGGGCCCTGGCCTTTCTCCTCAAGCCCCCACCCACTTCCTTGTCAATGGTTTATAATGTGCTTTGCTCTCTAAGATAAGTGTGCCATTTTCATTATTATTACAATATATACTTTGATGTCCTTGTAGTTAGTCTTAGCAGTGTATGGTGGTGGTGCGAGTTATGGTTGCATAGTTTCCCATAACTGGAGAATTTGTTTGGTTTTTCTATTTTACCTTGAAATCATCACGTCCCTTTAACAAAGTTGTTTTCAATTAATTTCATAGGTTTTTATTAGTGCAACTTAAACATACAGTCCCTTTAAAAACGTTTTTGTCAGTGAATTTCAATGGTTTTTATAAGTGAAAATGTTTCATGATTCTTGGGAAGAACTCCCAGGTATGCCAGAGGCACACTGGGAGTCCTCGGACTTTGAGAGCCCAACTCCCTCCTTCCCAAACACAAAGAGGACAAAGTCAACGGCAGGTTCAAACTGTGGTTTAGTACAGGCAAAACCAACAGGGATCAGCACAGGGACAAATAAAATGCATGCACAACAACCAACTTCCTCGCTCGCAAGCCAGTTTTACTGGGATATTTCATCAGCATGACATCAAAACCTGGGCCCTTCTCCAGAAAACCTATTGGGTTCCATGATTGAATGTTGAGCACCTTACCACCTATAGTGGACAATATAGATGTTATCCTGCTGGCCGTCGCCTGTCAGGTGGCTGGCCTGGTCCATCCCCGAGCTACTATCTACAACAATGTTGCAATGTGGTGGGCTTACCATTGGTTCTTGGCCGATGCTACCCACCCCTAGGGTAATAAACTGTGATTGGCTAAAGCTGATGTCCCCAGGCCTGGGATCAGCAAAGGTTCTCATCTCTCTGTGTACCTTTCAAGGTGATAAGAATGACTATGTGTCTGCATTGTAACTTATGTATACCACCTTAGTCTATGAGAGTGCTCCTCTGCTCGGCGCAAAACTTGTCTCACATTGAGGCATATTTGTTGCAGTCTTATGTCTGGTAGCCTGAGACTGTCTCTCTTTTTCCCAATGCTGATTGCTTTCCATTGACTGCTTCGGCCGGGTCACATCTTCAGCCACGTGAAGAATTACTCAAATTTACTGCAGCTGGTGCCTTTGCCGTCTGCGGTTTGATATGTCATCCATATCTAGGGCCTTGGCTGCGGGCCCTGTCTCACATGTCTTGCTCCTTGCCCAGGATGAATAAGCTCAGCTCGTCTCAGGGTCTGTGAGGCCTGTGGCCTGCTATAATTTTCCTAAACCCTGATAATGTGGTTTCTACCGTATCCATGCTATAATACATTCTCCATAGTCACCTGTGGTCCTGTCAGGTTCCATAGGTGCTCCTGCAGTTCCATGGGGTTAATTGCATGTAAGCATCTGCAAGCTTGGTTCAGGATCTCTTGCTTCGTGTGGTTTCTGCATGGAACATTTTAGCTAATGGCAAAAATAATAAAAGTAATGACAGTATGTATATGTGCCTGTCCTCTAACTACAGAACTGCACGTTCGTGTTCTTCATGTATTCACGTGTGTGTCTGTCCCAAAGTGCGGGCGACACGTGTGCTTGATTTCTAATGCTGCTATGTCGTGGTGTCTCTAACGATGTCAGCAATGTGGCCTTTGAGTATTCAATAGAAGTGTCTTTGATCATGGTCTGTGGCTCTTCATCCACGCTGGGGTGAATTCGCACTGCACCTGGTCTGTAAGGCTGGTTGAGAGAGCATGGTTGACTCAGGGAATATCTCTCTACATATTTGTCAATCATGGCACCACTGGGAATAAGTCCGAAATAGAATGGGTGATTGCAGTGCTTCCTGGCCTTCTTCCTTGTCATGAATTTCATAGGAGTGGGAGGGAGGATTAGGCTTCCCCATCCCTCTTCATGATCTTACAGCATTATATATAAGTTATTCATAATTCCTCTTTTAACATATATGAAATAACTCTAAACCTCCTTTAATGCATATTGATGTGTGTCACTTTCAGCAGCACATACTGAGGTTGGAATTCATGCTTGAATTGCCTAGGTCATGAGGCTCAACCTTGACCCGAACCCCACCAAACCAACCCTGTTATCCACTGCACCTAGCCTACATCCTGGTCCAGTTTCCACTATACCCCCATAATGAGACCAATGGCCAGTGTTCATGGCTTGCAGTCTTGGTCAGTCTCCACAATCCATGGGGCTTGGGCTTTGGCCTCAGGTCCCAATAAGCAAATTGGAGTAGGCATTTGTCCTTGCCGAGGGCCAGGCCCACTGCCCAGGCACCAAAGTTATATCACTATTTTCTATACATACATTTTGATACCTGGGGATAAAATAAAACACGGGACAGATTTGTAAAAGCATGCTTTCAGGTCCTTGCTGGTGCTCCTGGCAGATATTTGCTGCAAACCCGGCCAGCAATTCGAGCTGTAGCCGCAAGCACAATTCATCCCCATTCAAGCCTATTCTGATTCTGAAACTTTTTTTTAACCACATTGCTGGTCTCTGGTGGCCATGCCTACTTTAACTCCATTACCGGTCGCTGGTGGCCATGGCCAGTGGCCACATGCTATAACTCAGTCACAAAAGTTATATCACTATTTTTTGTACCTACATTTTGATACTTTTCAAAAAATAAAAGGGACAGATTCTCAAAAGCATGCTTTTGAGTGCTTACCAATTGTCCTCGCACAAGTTCGCTGCAAATCTGTCCATGTTTTATTTTTTGAAAAGTGTAAAAATTTATGTACAAAAAATAGTGATATAATTTAGACCCAATTTGAAAAAATCCCTTCTAAATTTGCACATTCAAAGTTGGGTCTATAATCTGATGTAAACCTTTGTACAGATTAGTCAAATGGCACCAAAGTTATAACCCATCTTAAAATGTTAGGACCCATCCTCTAATTTTGCCCTCCTGTTGACGAATTCCCACCACATTCAAAGTAGGGTCCATGATCCATAATCCATAATCTGTTTGGCAACCTGTATGCAGATTTGTCAAATGGCACCAAATGTATAAGCCTGTAGAGGAGGTCCCAAATAAAGCCTGCACTCCAGTCACCCATTTTGAAGTACCAAGAACGTTCACACCAAAATATGTGATGTATGATGAGCAGCCAGTACCTATCAGAAGAACAATACCTGTTGAAGTACCAACAACCAGACAACCATGGACAGTAAGGTATCCATTGAGCAAACCCTACCAGCAGATGAGACGAAATAAAGATTGCTTAAGTACTGTCCAAGAAGAAACTAAAAAATCCTTAATGGAAGACGAATGGTGACGTCAGGAGGGCCTGAACTAACGTACCCACAGAAGAAATGATGACCAAAGGATGACGTGAAAAGACAAACGCCATGAATAAGGATATCGTGAACCTAGAAGAAGAAAGCGATGTTAAAATACAAGGAAATTTAAACTGTAAGAAGGATGAAAAATATTCAATCAGCTAACGCCTGTACATATGCTTGTGACAGCAAGGAAGCTAAGAAAACAGTGCGTCTTGCTATGCTAAGTAGAAGAATAGAGCGACAAGCGCCATTGTACACAATATACCTCAAAACAAAGCACATTATATAAGTACGAGCCCACTTTGGACTAAAAGCAGAACCAACCCAAGTTACCATAGCCCAAACGCAAGAAGATCCATATTCTAACAACACGAGGAAAGAAGGCTGAATCAAAACTCGGCAGAGGCAGCTTGTGCCGGGGAAGCCAAGGTCATACCAATGGAAGCTATGAACAGTAGCTACTTTTAATTGAAGCTAAGAACAGAATATCCTGCCGCAGAAGGATCGAGATAAGAAGGCGAAGGCAGGTGGTGGGTGAAACGAAAATCAAATACACAAATTGAGAGAAACGAGGCAAATTCATGGTGCAGTAGCACGTGACCATCTAAGCGAGAAGGAGCACAGGTTCACACCTACGCTTGGCATCTGCCCAGACAGAAATATCAGAACTTTCTCGAGACAAGAAGATGCAGTTTTGAGGCCAACCACAGTGAACTAATTGACATATAGCCCATAAAGTGATGATTGATTGAAGGAAGGCAGGGTGAATTGGGGGACACCCTACACCTGGCTGACCGTTCTGCATGCTGCTAAGCAAAGTGGACATTTATGAATGGGTTTTCTGCCAACCCAATCACAATGGACCAAATAATCTAGGTTAGTAAAACCAATAGGACGTTGTACTTTTAGTGACGTCTACAGTAGTCATTTTTGAAGGAAGGGCTTAGTTGCCCACCTGATACTGTTTACCCAATCCCCTCACTCTGTTACCATATACAGATATAGCACCTATATTAAAGTTACCTTTTCCTAACCAATAGAATTGCATGTTAACTTTTGAATGTTACACGTCAGATTATGACGCATTTTTAGTATAAAAGGTATGTTTTGTATGAAGTTAGTTGGAGTTGAAGCAAGACGGACTATCGCATCATTGCTGATTGCCATGACTCCCTGTTTTTTGTACTTGTCATTAAATGGACTCCCTATATCAAACCATTGAGTTGTCCTTATTGATTGGTGTTGGAGTAATAAATCTGCACCCCCATCCATCTGAAGGTGCAGCTATCTCGTGTTAAAGTACTTCAGAGCAAACCCCGACTCTATGGGCCGGCAATCCCCAGTGCACTTGGTAGCAGAGGATGGTTTATCGACTATCGATTATTGATTAAAATAAGACGCCTATTGACCCTCGACATAAAGTAACTCTAGGTCTTCGGCAATATCACAAGTCCTTTGCCATTCGGCTGAGTAGACCGTGAAGCTCCCCGTAGACCAAGGTTGTCCAACATACGGCCCGCGGGCCACAATGTGGCTCTCCAAGCCGTTTCATGTGGCCCGCGAGGCTCAAGTCAAGAGTAAAGAAAAAAAAAAAGATATGCCTGCGTGCAACTTTAACTTCCTTTGGTGACCCCATGTATTTATGGGTATGGGGTCACCAGAGAAAGTTACAGTCTTGCGCCATGACGTGGTTAATTTAACGGGTTGTGGCTGAGGACTGTAACGCCACGACACGACCCAATTAATTTATTTATTTATGCAATGTTTGTCGGAAACAGGAATCCGACAAACATTGCATAAATAAATAAATGAACTGGGTTGTGGCGTTATAGTCCTCAGCCACAACCCGGTTAATTTATTTATTTATGCAATGTTTGTCGGAAACAGGTATCTGACAAACATTGCATAAATAAAGTAACCTGGTCGTGGCTGGGATGCTCAGAAGGAGCTGCAGAGGTGATGTGGACCAAGTCTGAGGTGTAGCCAGTTATTGTCCAGGACTACAATGGAAGATTTTTTACGAAGTTGGCTCTTATCAAATTGGTTTAAAAAGAAATTTAATAAAAAGACTTGGAGGCAATTAGAAAGATAAGGCTAGCCATTGTGGGTGGTCTGAATGCAAATGGTTGCCCACAAAGCTCTAGAGAGGTGCGAAAGAAACAGCTGAAGTAAACCGTGGGTGTGAAACGGTCCTAGACTTGGGAGACCCATATATTTTCACCCATATTCCGGGGATGAGAGATCCAATGAAGGTGCTGGGGGGAGGGGCGTGTTGTGAAAAGGAGTAAAGGTAAAAAGAAATATATATATATATCTCTTAATACCAAAGAGGTTTCTAAACGGGACCCTGGGATACAAACCTGTGTTGCACTGCGTCATCTTGCTTCAAAGACAAGCTGTTGCCACTGAGCTATACTACCTGTTAATTGGTTGTTATGCTGGGAGACAGGAATACCTTGTCCAGGGGCAGTCATGTAGGAAACTGCAAGGTAAACCAAATAAAGGGCAGAAAGAAAAGCAATAGGAGGAAGGGCAGGGAAAAGCAGAAAGGAATTTTCAGGTGCATCGGCTGCAGAGAAAAAATAGGGCTGGAGTTAAAAGTACATTGTTAATTGTTGACGATAAGGGTGGGTGGGAAAGGGGTTTGTTTCACAGCATCACGGAGCACGTCTAATACCAGGGAAAGAGGTAAAAACATATGGAAGGCAAACCTACCTTAAATAAAACTGCCTTTCATCAAATGTAGGAGTGTGGCTGGTAAAGTTGTGCCCCCTTCCTTCCAAAGTAAGGATACTGGGATGTGCAAGCAGACCAACCCAAAGCCAACTGAAAGGCAATAGGAAAGAGGACAAACTGGAAGGCCTTCACATCACATTAAAAGACCCGATATTCAATATTCCTACAACAGGAAGTCTTGGGGTGTAGTGCTCCTTGGTGACAGAAAGAAAAAGTAAAGTGTGCGACTAGGTTGATTGCACACAGAGCCCCTGGTCTTGTGGCAGAATTTATTTTGCTACAGTCAAGGGGGCCAGCGCTGAGCAGCTCAGGTCCAGAGCATTCACTGGAGGGGTGAAGTGCGCAGGCCCCTAACCCGAGACTTGTGCACCCTATGATACCAGGTGACCGTGTTGTTCTTGAAGCTGCCCTTAAATGGGTTGACCTGTCCTCTCAGGAGGGTCATGGGCCTGTGTGGGTGCGACAGGCCAGTGGGCAGACTGCAACAGGCCTGCTCGACCCATCCTGCTATCCAACTGGGCCTGCTGGCTGGCGGCCAGCCCGAATTTATACAAATCTCGGGCCAAGCAGGGCCTGATGGGAAAAAGGAACTGTGTTACAATGTGCTCTGCTCTGCTGGGCTCTGCCTGCCGGAGCTTCCCCCGACATGCGGGACAGGAAGCTCTGCAGACGCTCAGAGCATCTGGGGGGTTAGGGGGCTGGGTCAGGGCCTGCTTTCTCACTCTCGCTTAGCGGGGCTTCCAGAACAGGCCCAACCACTGCCCTCTTGCTTGCAACTCATACTTACCTGGCGGGGAAAATCTGTGATCACAGAGGCAGATCTCCCAGGGTGAGGCTCACTCACTGCACATCGGATTTGCTGACCCCTGCTATGTGCCCAAATGCGGGATACTCGACTGCATTATTTCTGGTAGTGGGGGACTGCGTTTGCGCTTTCCCCTGATTTATTGGTAAAAGAAAAGGTAAAGTGTGCACAAGGCCTGCTAGGTTGGTTGCACACAGAGCCCCTGGTCTTGTGGCAGAGATTCCAAGTGCACTGCCAGTGTGTGCCCCTGCGCTGCACTACCAATGCATACCCACGTGCAGCACCGCCAATGCACACCCAAGCGCTGCACTGCAGGCACACCCAAACGGACTTGTATATCACCTGCCAAACACTGCATCGCTACGGACATTGTTATATATATACATGGAACAATACTATGAGTGAGACGTTTTTGAAGCATGCCATACAGTGTGGCCCAATGTTGTGCCTATATTAAACTGCTGCATGCTTTAAGATTGTGCTCACATTGCGTTTCTTCAATTAGGTTCAGCTTTGGGTGATCGCTTTTCCACATTTTGTCTGTTGAATTGAATTATGCTTCTTTCATTACCACAGAAGTAATGAATGTGTATTAAGAGATAAGCTGCCATATATATTGGGCACACTGCACATGCTCAGGCAGCATCAATCATGCTTTGTACTGGACAATGCTGGCCTAAATTGGGAACAGTTAGCATAGACATGTTGCTACAGAGGCATATTTTGGGTACAACAGGGGTCATTATGAGTTGTGCGGTAAGGTATTACCGGCACCAGTAAGGAGACCGGTGCCGGTAATCCCTTACCGCACAATTCTGAGGTCCCTTAGCGGGAACCGTAAAGGACGTGTGGTCTGACCACACGTCCCATACGGGTCCCGCTAAGGGACCAGGGCGCTAATAACAGGCCTGCTATTCGCAAGCCCGTTATTAGCGCCCTGCCCATTCCCATTGAGCCCTGTTCAATGGAGACTTACCGGTCCCTCCTGGGTCGGAATGCACTGGTAAGTCCCCATTGAACAAGACCGGTGCCAGACCCGGTATTGGAGGCAGCCATGGCGCAAATAGTGCCACGGCTACCACCAATCTCGGAATGAGGCCCTATGTGTTACATCAGTGACAGTGCTATCTTACACTGTGGACACATTGATCATTAAAATGTGTTGTCTTGTAAACTGTTCTTGTCTGCTGTTAGTGACATGGAATTTTCATATTGTCCTTTAGAACGAATTGTAAACTTATGGCTTTTTGGTCCCTTTTCTGCTGTAAAATGCACCATTTCAACCCCATATTTGAAAAAAAAATCTTGGGGGGGAAAGCCCCCCAAACACTCCCTAGATTCTAATAACTACCTCGCAACGCTCGGTCACCCCCACTATTTCAGAAAAATATGAACACATACACACTGAAAGAAATCACAAGCAACTAACCTTTGATCACTGCCCCTGATACCAAAAGCTATCTTTGGGACTGCATGACTACCACTGCCTGTGATGATGTTGTGTCAAAAGTCACACAATATTGCTTTTTAATATACTGCTTTGGGTGAGGTTGTTAACTTTTGGCTTGCCGGCCCACTGGGTGACAAAAAGTGAATGTTGAGGCCCCATATTCAAAAAGGTTGGACAAGCCTGCCGTAGACAGTGGTAGGTTATGAAGAGACTGCAGTCAGGACCTGATGTGTCCCGTGTTCCCCACACCTTCCTTCCCATTCCTACGGGCAGCTGAGCGGGTGAAAAGCTGAAGAAGGTGGTAACAAAGGCAGTGATCCTGAGGGTCCAGAGAGGAACAATGCGAACGGTGAGTGAAACAATAAATATAATGTTTTGGCAAATAGTGCATGCCTTAGAACAAGTAAAGGGAAAAGGTAACGGAGGGAGGAGGAAAAACAAAAATAGTCAGAAGTAGAAAAGACTGTATGTATATATATATATATATATATATATATATATATATATATATATACGGGGATAATGACTCAAGAATAATTAAATAAATAAAGGGTTAGCGGGGAGGACACCCGAGAAGAGAGAGGATACTGGGACAGACACCCGAGAAGTGAGAGGATTCGCCTTATTCCTACGCTTTTATATAGCGGCTAGAAGAAACGTGTAGTCCCACATAATGGGGAACGATTAGACTACCACAAAATGTAAAGACATTGTGAAAGGGGTATGTTTACATGCCATGAAGGGGTAATGATTAGAGGCAGAGATAGCTGTGTCCAGCTGGTGTCTGTCTAGTCTATCAAGCATCTGTCTTACATGTTTCTCTGTTGTGATAGCTGAGACAAAATCGCGCACTAATTGATGTTTTCGGAGCAAATTGGAAGATATCAAATTTTGTGTAGAATTTGGATTGGAGCTTGCAGTAATTGGTACTCGCTCATATTGTTAGAAGCTGTTTGAACCATACGAAAACATTGACAAGTGTTATATAAGAGGAAAGGGAACACATTTAAGCATGGAAGACATAACTCCATTGGCACACTTATGCAAGCCGTTGCAAAGCACACACTCAAGCTAAAGAAATATAGTACCGAGTGGGTTAAAGGTACCGCCCACAAGATGTTTATGCCATGGCCACAAAATGGGTCTTTATCTAAAGCCGTCTTACAGCATATGACGACATATTTGCACACCACATATACAGGCAAGAAGTTAGAGAAACGCCTTGCTATTCTCGAATTGAGGAAAATGTATGAACAAGTAAAGGAGGAAGAGTCGCCAACAGATTGGATATTTAATGTATGCACAGAGGGGGATGAGACACCTACCGCGCCACCTGCCCCACTCGAAATGAGAGTTGAAGAAAGTAAGGACAAGGGATTGTACCCACTAAGAGAACTTAAAGCAGCCACAAGGTACAGCAACCCTGCATGTGAGTGCCCTACGCATAATAGTGACGAAAATCAAGGTAAGGATAAAGATAAGGATATCATCTCCACAGTCCCAAGGGACAGGGAGAGATGATATGATGAAAGAAGAGATCGACACAGATAAGTGCATCTCTTGACAAGGAGAGAGAAGGAAAGAGATGGAAGGGAAGCGAAGGTAAAACTGATGAGATAGCATTCGAAAAAATGGAATGGATGGGAGGACAAGTTTTACTAAAACTCGATGGGAAAGGCATTGATGACGCGAAGCAAAAGGAGAGGTTAGATGAGACACATAGGAAGGGGAAAGAGAAGGAGTTAAGAGACAAAAGGATTAGAAGGAAAGACAGACAAAGGCGAGAACATCTATATCGCGAAGAGCAAGAAAGACAGCTTGATCGCAACCCAAGAGCAGCCAATGATTAAGACAGACCAGACAGAAACAGCAAAGGTTAGAGGAAGCCAAAGAATATGTGAGAAAAGAATAAGAAGACGAAGAGATGAGGAAATTTGAAGGGCAAACAAACGTAGAAATGGAAAGAGAAAGGAAGAAGATAGGGTCAGAGAAGAGGCGGGAAAGCGCAAAGAATTTGATGACGATATAGAACGGAAGCGAAGACAGAGAGCAGGCGATCTAGACTATCTGGAGAAGGAGGTTAAGAAACCCGAGCCAGTTGTAGACTGGGAAGACATCAAAGAATTCTTTCCTGCGTACGATTCAGTACCAGGCACGTCTAGGGCAAATATGGAAGATGACTTCGACACCAGAAGCATTGGAGAAACCATCGATAGAATATATGATGAAATGGGGCTAGAACAAATACCCCAAGGAGAGGGGGAAGACGAGCGCTTGGAAAGCAGTCAGCTGTATGACACTGAGGATGTCACCCGAAATAGTGGGAATAGGGAACTATCCCTGGACAGATTAGAAATCAGTAGAAACAATGAAAACACAAGAATTTGTGTGAATTGGGGACAAAAAATGTCCGACTCCGAAAGGGAGGAGCGTGAGGAAAACAAGGGGGAAAGACAGAGACAAAAAAGACTCCCAAGAGAAAGGGAAATAAGATGTTCAGACGCTAGTGAGTCCGCACCAAGAGCATCAGAATCAGCCATGCAGTCAGACCGGCATGGATCTCACGGTCAGAGGAGGGTGTCTTCACCTCCCTATGTGGACAGACTAAGGGCATTGCCAGGTAGACGGCAATGCGGGAATATTACACCTGCAATAGAGAGGAGAACAATGTGAGGGGAGAGAGAGGGCTACGCATTCTAATTTCCACTACTAGCCAAAGGGGGAGTAAGACCGCAATATATTCCATGGCCACACATGGATCGAGAAAACCTGAAAAACAAGCTTCCAATGCTGACATCGGGAGCCGGAAAGTGGATACACGAGTTAGAAAAAATGACCGGAGGAAATACATTAGCCATAGGGGACATCAAGGGTCTCCTAATCGCCATATTTGGTTAGAGGGCAGACGATGTTTGGGCACGAGCAGGCTACCCTGGCATAACCACAATTAATATCGCACATGATGGAGTGCCATTTAACAATTGTAGAGCCGCAGTATGGAAAGCACTACAAGTATTTTACCCAGATACTTCTGATATGGGAGCTATAATGACTTGAAAAATTAAGGCGTCTCAAGATATGTTAATTTGTATACAGAATTTCCAAGACGCATGGGTGCTCAAGACTCATGAATCGTGGACGAAATCTATACCTGTGTTTTACCATTTACGGTGCCAAGGGCTGCCAGAACCGGTGCAGAAACAACTCAAGAAATTGGTAGGAGTTGAGGCTAAACCTTGGACTGAAATACAGTTAACTATCGCACACTATTGTGGACTGCTGCAGGAAAAGAATCGCAAAAGGGAAGCAACTCGAAAGCGTGAGGAAGTGAAATTGGTGCAGAAGAAATTATCAAAGTATGCTCTTAAAGGAGCCATGATAACTAGAACAGCTGAATCAAGCATGCAGCAGGTGGCTAGTCCACAACAGAATTATCAGGGTAACGTAGAGTTTTACCCACGGGGAAGAGGATTTAGGGGAAGAGGATGGCAGAGCAATCTGGGAGGTTTCCAAAATAATCAAGGAGGCTTCCAAAACATGCAAAATGGAAACCCGGATATGTCAAATGGGAAATAATCCGACCACCACCGGTATGTTGGCTGTGTGGAATGACAGGGCATTTGGCGCGCACATGCAGAAATCAAGGCATAATACAGAACGGCCAAGGAATGGGAGCAGGCATGGCAAATCCACCTGCAGTTTTACAACAAGGCATTGCACAGAATCACACGGTGCAACAACAAGCGCCAGAAGCACAACAAGGAGTGCCACCTCAGAGCATGGGCAATTTTCCACAAGGACAAACCCAACAGGCACTGTTGCAAGTGTCACAAGCAATGAACACAGGGCAGACTCCAAACCCTGGTAGAGGAGGTAACAGTGGGAATAGGGGAAATCCACCAGCACACAGTGGGCCAAATCTATATATAATCTAGGACAGCTCACTGGGAACCCTGATGTGTTCTATCCTATTGGTGACACCAGACCCTCACAGGGAAACCACGGTGGATGTCGTCATAGGGGATAAAGAATATTCCTTCCTAGTGGACACGGGTGCAACACACTCTTGCTTACGTGAGGGCACATTTTCCTTGTCCGGCAAGGCCATAGATACTCAGAGTTTTACAGGAGCGACCAGTCGAGTTCCCTTTACAAAGGCCCTTCCAGTCTCTACAGGGGATTGTGAAATGAACGTACCTTTACTATATTCTCGGCAGACCCCAGTAAATATTTTGGGTTGAGACTTAATGACAAAGTTGAACATGAAAATCTCGTTTATGGAGGAGGGCATAGTATGTTCCACTCCAGGAATGCACTACTCAAATGTTTGCGAAATGATTAGAGCATCCTCAGGACACACAGCCATGAGGGCTATACCATTAGAGCCAGAAATATTCGTATATGGCATGCGTGTGCTTAAGGCAGGATTGCCAAGCCTTGGAGACAAAATCATGAGAACCCCTGATAAGTTTTTATTCAGACCAAGAATACTGATGCACTAAGAGGAGGAACAAGTATTTCCCTTGATGATACACACAGCTGCAATAGAAGGGAATGTGGCATTGGTTGACGGTTACGATGGTGAGAGCAGACAATGGTGCGAAGAAGGATATCGAGTGACTGACGTCACCAATGATGATCTGTTTGAAGAACAAACAGACATAAGAGAGACAATGGTAGAAATGAGTCTCACCTTTTTGGTAAAGATGATCAAGAGAGAGGTACCTCAGAGAATGATGTTGGCATTAAACTGTCCTGAATATTTTGATGATGACATGGCCCAAGTGCCTGTCCCAGTATGGACTACAGGACCCTATGATGTATGCCTCTTGAAAGGGGTGCGAGAAGTGAAAATTAAATTAAAACCAGGAGCAATTCTACCTAATGCATGACAATATCTCATGTCCAGAGAGGCAGATGAAGGGATTTTCAAGACAATTTCTGCCATGATGGACCAGGGCATCTTAGTGACTTCAGAGTCACCATGTAATACGTCAGTGTATTCTGTGAAAAAAGTAAAGGGGGTCATGGAGGCTAGTACAGGACCTAAGGCCAATAAACGATCTACAATCCTATGTAATATACCTGTTGAGGCAAAATATTTCACGGTGATTGACCTAAAAAAATTCATTTTTCTCAATCCCGTTGCACCGCGACTCACAAGATCTGACGTCATTCACGTTCGGACAAATGCGTCTGAAAAGCACAAGGCTGCCACAGGGGTACTTTGAGTCTCTGTATATCTTCAACAGAGTCCTGCAGATGGATTTGAGCAATGTTGCATTAGAAAGTGTTGTCCTGCAATACGTGGATGACATCTTAATTTGTAGCACCACTGAAGAGCATTGCAGGCACGATTCTGTTCAGCTATTGACTATACTGGCTGAGGAAGGATATAAGGTTGACAAGGAAAAGTTACAATATTGTCAACAAGAAGTGCTGTACATAGGCCAGCTGATCTCACATGAAGGAAAGAAAGTGACCCCAGAAAGGGCTGAAGCCATATTGAACATGGCTAAGCTGCACACAATAAAGCAGATGCAGAGCTTTTTAGGCCTATGCAACTATATCAGGGCATGGGTCTTCGACTACAGCTCTTACACTAAGCTTTTACTTTCGACTCTAAGGAAGGCTCAAGTGATGAAAGAAAAGATTGAATGGTCTGAGGCCATGGAGAAAGTGTTTGCTGAACTCAAAAGAGCTATTTGTAGAGCTCCAGTTCTCGGAATTCCCAATTATGTAAAGGAATTTTTCCTATTTTCACACACAAATGGCAGCGTCATGACGGCAGTGCTCGCTCAAAGAACCTTGTTAGGGTACAAGCCCCTGGCTTATTACAGCGGGAATCTGGACCCAGTAATGAGAGGCCACTTCCCATGTGAACAAAGTTTCGCTGCGGCAGCGTTCGCCGTTGAGGAGGCGACAACCATTCTAATGGGATGCTCAATGACATTGTACATCGAGCACTCATTATTTGCCATTTTAGAGAAACCGAAAGGCACATTGACATCTCAGAGTGCTTCTGCTTATAAAATGATCATATCAAACCCATTCATTAAAATAGTATGATGTAAAATAGTAAACCCAGCCATGTTCATAGCTGAGCCAGTCACTGAGGGCGAGCAAATACATGACTGCACAAATTTCGAAGAATTCTATGATGAAATCCCCAGGGTAAAAGAAAATGCCTTTGCAGGAAGAGAGATCGTCTTTACTGACAGGTCATCAAAGATCGATCAAGGGGATGGACAAAGCTACACAGGCGTTGCTGTGATAAAGCACACAGAAAATGGAGAATTTCGAGTGCTTCTTAGTGCACGAATACCATCTCATTATTCAGCACGGGCTGCAGAATTATTGACGTTGATACTTGCCATTGAGAATCATGCAGACCAGGAGGTAACAGTGTACAGTGATTCCGCCTATGTGACGTCAACAGCACATGCAGGTTTAGCGCGCTGGAAAAGGAGGGGCTACCTCCGAGCAGACGGCATGCCAGTGCAGCATGCAGCCTTATTGGACAGGCTGATTAAGGCACGACAGCTCCCAGTGGGCATAGCGGTTGTGAAATGTGCCGCCCACACCAAGGGGACAGATTTTATCTCATGTGGAAATCAAGCAGCAGACACGGAAGCCAAGCGTATGCATCCAAAAGTGAGATGGTTATGGCAGTGGAAGCTATCCATACCAATGGACTAATGATGTTTACACGAACTGCACCTGAGAGTTACAGCAATTTGGGGCAAACACGTTTAATGGAACTCCAAGGGGAGGCCCCACAGGAAGAGAAGAACCTATGGAAACGTTGAGGGTGTTCTTTAAACCCCTCCGACAGCCTGTGGCGACAAGGCAGCACTGGTGAACCAGTAAATAGCACTGGAGCAACTACATTACCCAGCTCATATGACAAAAGAGAATCTAGCAGCAACGCTCGCGGAAGACTGGTTTATACCAAATTTAGCAGAGCTTATTGCATTTTTTATGGTGAACTGCATGATCTGCCAGGAATTCACCGCTCGGCACACATTAAAAGTAATGAGAGGAGTCATCCCAAGGCCAAATGGGTCTTTTCAGCACTTTCATGTCGATTATGTCAATATGATTCAAGTATGTAACAGGTACAGATACTTAATTGTTGTGGTGTGTCCATTCTCTAGATGGATAGAGGCAGGTCCATGTACACAGCCAGACTCTACCTGTGCGGCCAAATATTTTGTGAGGGAAGTGTTCCCCAGTTGGGGGGTGTGCAAAGTCATGAGATCAGATAATGGCACTCACTTTGTTAATTCAATATTTGAGCAGGTTAGCTTGCTGCTTGGTATAAAGCACAAGTTCTCGTCGGCGTATCATCCACAAGGTAATGGGATCTGTGAGAAGCTCAAGGGCTTGTTAAAGGAAAGGATAGCCAAGTTGAAGCTTAGTCTAAAGAAGGGGTGGCTGCACTGCCTTCCACTGGCACTGTATGCACTTCGGAACCAACCAGGGTCCTACCATCATTTTATGCCACACGAGATAACCACAGGAAGAAGAATGAGAACTCCCCTGACACCCCAAGATAGAGCTAGATATGATGCCCAGTCAACAGGAGAGATTTTAGGGTCTGAAATGCAAAACTATCTGCACTACATGACATCATGCCTTACTGTAATTTCAGACCAGCTGCAGCGATGACAAAAAGGATGCAGCGCAGCACAGAACACAGAAGGAGACACTGCATCAGACTCAGTTCAAGGTCTACGTGTTCCACTCGTCTTCCCTGGATACGCTGTCCTTGTGAGAAACCATACAAGGAAAAGTTAGGACGAGCCAAGATTTAACAATCCTTTTATCATAGAGGACTGCACTCCGTCCGCTGTGAAGCTACAGGGCAGGGGAGTGTGGATTTTTCTCGGTGATATCAAACCCTACATCGGAGAAGGCCCCCTGCCTGCTGCCTGCACCCCAACGAGAGGGATCGACGAGCGACGGGGAAGAACCACAGCACGTGCAGACGAGATCCATGACGAGGAAGAAGGACGCATGACCAGCAAAGTAAAGACAAAGAACTTTTTGCAAGTTGTGGCTTAAATTGGACACTTCCTCTAAGCAAAAAAGGAGATAAGGACATAAAAAACAGAAACTATGTGCATCCTAGTTGCAGGGTGAAGAAGAAACTTGCACGCATAAGCCACAATATAATCTGTTGACTTTAAAATTTGAGCTGAGGCACACTTAAGCCTTGATGAGAAAAGGATATGCCAAATTTTGACTGAGGACACTTACATTGGAAGCAAATACAATATCCCGACTCATACCACACCGAGACCCTATTCGGAATCACTTATGGTGTCCCACAGTAGAGATATCACAAAGGACGTGGTCACCTATTTTCACATAGTGCTAAGATCATACCCATCGTTGGTAGGAAGACTCACCAGTGTCACAGACTTTCTCAAAGATCCTGAAAACAAAGAAATAATAAGACAACTGCTTACCGTCATTGACGAACAATTTATCGTACTCCCTGAGTACAGTAAGGAAGAATCAAATGTTCCCAACACAGGCGGAAATAGATGAGCTCATCAACCTACTGTTATTTCGCATAATTGAAGACTGTCCAACTATTGTCCGGAGAACAACAGATACACTAATATTTCTTAGAGATCCAACAAATACAGAGAACCTAAGTCGTCTCCTAAACAACATAATATTCTAGTCGCACTCCACGCAAACGGACAGTGCAGACATTGTTTACATCAAGGAAAAAACATATGAACCTGAACCTCAGCAGAGTCAGGACAGATGTCCCTGTCAACAGAGGACAGCAGGTTGGCACATAAAGTCCTTTTTCAACCTAGTAACTGACTTTCCACAACTGGTGGGGAGACTTATCGAGGTTGACGTCCTCACCTTCATCACTGATCCAGCTAATGTCGCACAGATGGGAATGCTTCTGCATCGAATCATACTCCAAGTGGAACTTTCAAACTATCAGAGAGATTATCTGAGGAGATTCTGAGTAAAGCCTTCCACCAAGAGACAGATCGAGGGAGCAGAGTCAAGAACTCCATTTATTATATTTGTTGTCATTTTTTCCCTATTTCTTCATACTGATCAGTGTCCAATATGTCCTCAGGACGAAAGCAGATTTGAGGGGAGGACTGGGAGCTTACCTACTTTGAACATGCACAGTAAAAGGACTCACTGAAGTATTATTAAATTGATTTTTGCCATAGTCTAGCAAAAGAACTGTATCCTTTAATAAGAGACAATTGTCACTTGCAAGAAGGGGGCAGGGGACACTTTTGGAGCACCAGACACTCCTAAACACAGAACTCGAAAGGCGATAGTGGGTAAGGAAATACTAACATTGACATTTGGCAAATGATTGAGATGGGGGTCCAGAGCAGCAACCTGGTCCTCCCACAAGCAGAGAGGCATCCCTGCTTCTCTGGAAGAAAATGCTGCCGCCTAACATATAAATCTATAATGTACCTATGTATCATATTCATCATTATTCTATTGTCATTATCGATCAGAACTGCATTCTTTATTGGTGCACAAAGCGTTCCAATTTCAGTGCACCCACCTAATGATGAATGCATGAAACCCACAAAAGCACCCAGACCTTATATAGTCATTCCAGTCGCTAGAAGATCTGATGGTGGAGTGAATGAACTTGAAATGGATGTAATTAGCAACGATACGCATACACTTGTGGTACCGAATGAAAACAAAAGCCGGAGACAGGGTTGACAAGAGGTGAATGAAGTAAATTCACTGACAACTACACACATGCAAACACTGAATGTACACGAAACAGGCCTAGTATCAATGATTGCAGAACCACAAACCGAAGCAGCAGAAAGGAAAAGACTGCCTGCCATAAGGAAGCCAACAGAAGCAGTCATATCAGAAACGCTTGAGAAAACAAAAGCCAACACTGAGAAACTCTCTGCACGGACACACATGTTAGTAGACTCACTATTACTGCACATAGCCAGAGCGAGGAAACTGCATGAAGAACTGAAAAACAAAAGCCGCAGAGACTGCATTACCAAGCATATGTAATGCCATGAACCGGACCAGTGCCAGGCTGGTGGGTATGGGCACTTGCATCCAGCAGGGAAAGGATGTAGGAAGAGAAGAAAAGAGCTGCCACTCAAATGGTGCAGATGAAGAGGCCTGCACCATGGACCAGGATACCTGAGAACCCTCCAGCAAGAAAGAGCGAAACAGATGCATTCAGAGATGTAGTAATAGCAAACTACATGAAAACCTTAAGAATCAAGAGAAGCATGCATGGAGATGACATTGAACTGAACGATTACCTGGATAGCACAGCACACCTAGGTAACAACATTTGGTAACAGCACATGAAGGAAGTTGGAAGACGAAAGTCCGAAGGGGAATGCTTCTTTTGCACACTCCTACCGTACAGCATGAGGAAGTCCAAGATCTTCGTGGCTGTAGAAATTGATGTCCCAACAGCGCACTGTCTCTCACACATAGCAATGTGCAATACCAGAGGCCAGTTAATGGGAAGTGATGCCTCCTTAATATGGGCAACTGAGCCAGCTTACCCCGATGAAGTTGTTTATGTCCAAGACATTAAGACAAGAAACAGAGCTCATACTAGGAATCATGTGAACAGGTACGAGAAGCCTGGAGTTAAAGGAACAGGAATAAGATGGGAAGTTAACCCAAGACTAAATGTCCAAGGGAAAACTCCAGCAGAGGCTCAACTTTGGAAAATCAGAGGCCAAATGCAGATTTGAGGAACAGTGCTTTCACCAGACGGACGGGAGAAAGGCATAGTGATCTGCAGAGCATGGATGGTCCTCGGAGCCTACAAGGAAGCAGTTGAAAACTCACAAAGACTGTGTAAACCACTATGACCGAAACTTACAAAACTGCTAACATGGGTCGAAGACAGAGGAGGACCGTTGCACATAGTGCCACTAGAAAGGCCAAAATTGTGCTTCAGGAACAATGGTATAAGAAAAATGGGGGAGAATCAGAACTGCGGAGGAATTTTTGAGGCTCCAGAAATCATACATGGGACTGCAGTGATCATGGACCATTATTGGGCATGCGGATCCAAAGCATACATCAGACTGCCGAAAAACTGGGAGGCATAGGCACAATAGTGAACGTCCACATTCCAGCATTAGTGATCCCGAAAAGTGACCTGAACATTGATAGTTTCCCGAAAGCAGATGGTCACATGAGGAAGAAGATATCTGTGGAACTAATAACCCGAATGAAGAGAGAGAATTACTTCTCTGCTAAATCAGAAGAAGCATTTCATGCAATCCCATATGAACACAGGCTGTTCAGCCTCACATCATCAGTGTTCACAACGGTCTTCATGCCACGGATCCAAGGTGGAGTAAATACTAAATGGTTGCAGATAACCAGATGGGAGTTGCTGCAGACCATCAACACGACCATAAAAGGATTCAATGAAATCAAGGAAGAGTTAAGAGCCATCCGTCTGATGACTCTCCGGAACAGATTTGTGCTCGACATGATCACAGCTATGGATGGAGGAGTTTGTCCAAAAATAGGAGAATCATGTTGCACATTTATACCTTCTCACAACGAGGAAAATGGAACTTTAACTGAAGCCATAGGCTTCAGTTAAAGTTCAATTTTCCTCGTTGTGAGAAGGTATGCTGACAAACCTGCAGAACCAGATGATCAATGAAACCGATGAATTGGATGATGACAGCTGGTTTGGATCACTGTTTTCATGGGTTCCGCATTTAAGTTCCTGGGAGCCCTGCTAGTGATGATATTACTAGGATTTTTCCTTATCAAGATAATAATCTCGCAATGCCAGAAGACTGAGGAAAAAGCCATAGGGATGAAGAGCAAATTGGTGTGAAGCCAGGATGGAAGCCCAAAGACCTGACTGATGAACAAATAAGAGACTTTGTGAGGGCCAGCAGGCACGCACCAGAAGGTACAAAGTTTCTTTATCCCAGGAAACGCAGAAACTATGTGGGAATATGGATTTACTGCAGCCCAAATGGAAAATGTCAGCTAATGACATGGAATAAAGAGGAACATGTAAGGACAGCAGGGAACCTAAGGGGAGTAATAAATATATGGACTCCAAAAAGACACTTCTTCAAACCATCATGTACAGACCCAGAAGATGAAGAAGGAATGAACCCAGACGATGAAGTGAAGATGAATAAAGAGGAACCAGGTGTGATGAATCCAAAGGAGGAAGTGAAAGTGGTTGATGAATCGCCCAGAGGGGGGAGTGTAGAGGAGGTCCCAAATAAAGCCTGCACTCCAGTCGCCCATTTAGAAGTACCAGGAACGTTCACTGCAAAATATGTGATGTCTGATGAGCAGATAAACCAGCAGAGAGCCGCAGTAGGGATCTGCCCACAAGAACAATACCTGTTGAAGTACCAATAACCAGACAACCATGGACAGTAAGGTATCCATTGAGAAAACCCTACCAGCAGATGAGACGAAATGAAGATTGCTTAAGTACTGTCCAAGAAGAAACCAAAAAATCCTTAATGGAAGACGAATGGTGACGTCACAAGGGCCTGAACTAACGCACCCATAGAAGAAATGACGACCAAAGGATGACGTGAAAAGACAAACCCCATGAATAAGGATATTGTGAACCTAGAAGAAGAAAGTGATGTTAAAATACAAGGAAATTTAAACTGTAAGCAGGGTGAAAAATATTCAATCAGCTAACGCCTGTGCATATGCTTGTAACCGCAAGGAAGCTAAGAAAACAGTGTGGCTTGCTATGCTAAGTAGAAGAATAAAGCAGCAAGAGCCATTGTACACAATCTACCTCAAAACAAAGCACATTATATAAGTGTGAGTCCACTTTGCACTAAAAGCAGAACAAACCTAGGTTACTATAGGCCTAACACAAGAAGATTCATATTCTAACAACAGGAGGAAAGAAGGCTGAATCGAAACTTGGCAGAGGCAGCTTGTGCCGGGGAAGCCAAGGTCATACCAATGGAAGCTATGAACAGTAGCTACTTTTAATTGAAGCTAAGAATAGAATATCCTGCCTCTGAAGGATCTAGATAAGAAGGCGAAGGCAGGTGGTGGGTGAAACGAAAATCAAATACACAAATTGAGAAAAAAGAGGCAAATTCATGATGTTGTAGCATGTGACCATCCAAGTGAGAAGGAGCACGGGTTCACACCTACGCTTGCCATCTGCCCAGACAGAGATATCGGAAATTTATCGAGACAAGAAGATGCAGTTTCGAGGCCATCCACAGTGAACTAATTGACATATAGCCCATAAAGTGATGATTGATTGAAGGAAGGCAGGGTGAATTGGGGACACCATGCACCTGTCTGACCGTTCTGCATGCTGCTAAGCACCGTGGAAATTTATGGATGGGGTTGCTGCCAACCCAATTACAATGGACCAATAATCTAGTTAGTAAAACCAATACAACGTCGTACTTTTAGTGATGTCTACAGTAGTCATTTTTGAAGGAAGGGCTTAGTTGCCCACCTGATAGTGTTTACCCAATCCCCTCACTCCGTTACCACATACAGATATAACACCTATATTAAAGTTACCTTTTCCTAACAAATAGAATTGCATGTTAACTTTCGAATGTTACACGTCAGATTATTATGCATTTTAGTTAGTTATGTTTTGTATGAAGTTAGTCGGAGTTGAAGCGAGACGGACTATCGCATCACTGTTGCTTGCCATGACTCCCCGTTTTTGTACTTGTCATTAAACGGACTCCCTTCGCCAAACCATTGAGTTGTCCTTATTGATTGGTGTTGGAGTAATACATCTGCACCCCCATCCATCTCAAGGTGCAGCTTTCGCGTTTTAAAGTACTTTGAGGCAAACTCCCACTCTATGGGCCGGCCGGGGGTCTCCCCAGTACAAGCTGTTCAAACACTTTAGGTTCCAGCCTCTAATGTTGCCCCCTCTTGGCAAAATGACACCACACTTTGCAAAAACACTCAAAATAGGGTCCATAATCTGTTTGCCAACTTGTATGCAGATCTGTCAAATGGCACTAAATTTATAAGCCGTTCAAACACTTTAGGACCCAGCCTCCAATGTTGCCCCCTCTTGACGAAATGGCACCAGTCTTTGTGAAAGCATTCAAAGTTGGATCTATAATTATATTGCAGAATTTCATGCAGTTTTTTCGTAGATTGGTGCCAAAGTTATAAGCCATCCCAAAACTGCTCTTCACCGACCATATAAAACAGAAATGTGCTGTACGGTTAAACGACAGCCTCAAATTACATGAACTGAAAGGCCAATTAGGCCTTTGCTGCGAGAGGCATTGCATCTACTGGCAAAGCACCCTAAAGAAAATGACAGGCCTAAAAACTGTAATACAGTGAAAGGGCATGGTGAATGAACATATGTGTCTTGCTGAAGATGAAACAAGGAACAGTGGATTAAGGAAAGTGTGTGTCTTTTTGCAGTTGAAACCAAGAGAATGCTGGAATGTATAATCTGAGTGCAGATTTGAAAGGCACATCACATTGCTGGCTGAGAGATAAGGGCAGCATTTTCACTGAAACTGCCCCACATTGAAATGCTGTGTACACTCAAAAGTAAGGGAAACTGGGCCTTGCATGTGAGAGATAAAGCCAAATAACATTGTCATTTAAAGCGAATAAGGCCCACCTTGCAATACAGAAGGTATTAATAAACATTGCTGTGTGCCAATCAAAGGACTGAAACGGAAATGTCCTGCAGTGGGTTTATTTCGCAGTTAAATCAAGATATGAAATAAAATGTCCCCGGCTAAAATAAGAATATCACGGAAAGACTTAGTGTATGATAGCGAGATGCAAGCTATCAAAATAATTAACAGGCTTCATATGCTAAATACCAGCAACAATTGAAAAGAAAAGGCTACTTTGTTTCCATGGGTCACATGTAAATTTCATTTAGGCTTGAGACAGACCCTGCGGCTTGTTGTTGGGCAGATTTTCAAAGGTTTGACTGGCTCTTTATCTCGATTGGAAGTATTTATGACAGGGCCAGATCGACACAGACCCAACTCTGAATGGGGAAAAACACTAAGAAATACATAATTCTGAGATCAAAATTGTGGTCAACTTCAGACAACAAGACAAAGTACCAGATGTCAACATGACCTAATGACATCATAAGGCCGGCCTGGCTCCTTACCTGCAATTGGAGATCTCTGTGTGGCCGATGTATCCCAACTATTAACAATCAGCAACCCACCAACCTTAAACAACAAAGAGGCGAATGGTTTTTAACCCAGTCTTAAAAAAAACACATTCCAGGAGGCTCTGGTCACATGCTTGCCAAGAAAGGAAAGTGGCCTGAAGAAAGGAGAGCTAAGATTTGCCTACCTGTGAAGATTTCCCATTAGTTTAAATGGACAATCATAACATGTGATTTTCTTGGCAACAATAATTCGCACTGCGTCCATGTATGTTGTCAACCCGATTAGGTTGAAATAAAATAGATGTAGCCACGTGCGACTTATAGAATTGCAATAGCAAGCTAAAATTTGTTTCTGGTTGCTCCGAAAATGTCCTGAATTTAAGAATTGGTGAGGTAATGGAGTGTAAAATGAGATATCTGGAGAGTTCATTGCATGTCCATAACTATTATAATTTTTGTATAAACAGTGAGAAATTGCCACACACCAGTGCAACCCCGACTGTTGTTTTGGCATGTACTAGTAAATTATGAAGTTTTGCCATGTGACTATATTTTGCCAAAACTTTGACATGAGAAGAAAAAGGGGAATTTCAAATGGGAGTTGAAATATTTCTGTTCTAGACTCCTAAACCAATACTTAGAGAGAGAGGCTGGACTTGGGGGTGTAGAGAAATGTAAATGTCCAATCCGGTTGCTAGATCATAAGTTAGCACCGCCTGATGTTCACTTTTCCGGGTAGGTGCTTAGATGGTAAAAAGTTATTGCACTATGAGAGAGGGAGAGCTGCAAAATAATTACCAACATACAGCTGTCAAAAATCACCAAAGGAAATCTGCTGAAATTGCATCTGGGGCAATATTGTAAGCAGGCTTGAGCTGTCTTTTGCTGGGGAGACTAGAAAACAGAAGCCCTGCTTCTTCACTGGAGCCATAGAGAGAGAATTGCTGTGGAATCTAATTGATTGAAAGACTGGCCAGATTCCTGTTTTTCCCAAAGAGCAAGGTCCTGCTCAGTCTCCCTGAGTGCAGAACCCAGAGATGTCCAAAAGTAGATTGTCCAACAAAATGTCATTGTGGGGATCTATTTAATTCACCCATTCTCTTCCATAGGGGTTCTCATCCATTAGTGGGCGATGGGGTAACAATGTGTAGACCCTTAGCATATTTGATTGTTTATTCATTTAATTAACTCCCAATTAGATTGACACAAGGGGGGTCTTTCACACTGCCTCCTAGCGGGAAAATACAAGATAGTAATTTAAAGTAATTGGGGAGTGTTAATTTTCCTGGTAACCTCTGACTTCTGTAATAAGACAGGGGGCCTCATCACGACCCAGGCGGTAAGTTACCGCCTGGGCCGTGACTTTACCACCATGGCGTAAACTACGTTTACGCCATGGTGGTTGGCGGACTTACCGCCCCATTCGGACCTTGGCGGGGCGGTAAGTCCCCAATCCCCATTTACCCTTCCCCATTCCCATTTTTGCCCCATAGGGCATAATGGGAGTGGGGAAGGCGTTAATTACGCCACCGTAAATTACGGTGGCGTAATTAACTCCATGGTCCCTTAGCGCCATGGATTTTAACACCTGCTAAAAGCAGGTGTTAAATTCGCCATGGCGCTAAGGGACCTCGTACTCAGGCGGTAAGGGTCGGCGCTGTTTACGGCGCCGTAAACCCCTTACCGCCTGGGTCGTAATGAGGCCCAGGGTGTCCCTTCCTAAAACGAAAATTTCCAACTGAACCCCTTACCAAAACTTGTTTTTAAACAAAAGATATACTTGCCACCAAAAAATAATTTAATTGATAACTGTCTCCATCCTCAAACGTTGCCTTCCAAACCAAAATATCCTTGCCTCTAAAACAAAAATTCCCAACTGAAACCCATTCCCAAAACTTGCTTTTAAATAAAAGGTATTCTTATCTTAAAAACGAAATTCCCAATTGTCACCACTCTTCCAAAATTGTATTTAACCAAGGGGTGCCCCTGGCCAAGCAAAAAGACAATTCTAAACAGCCCAACTTCCCCAACATAGGCCTTTAAGTGAAGGGGGTCCAAAAAAACAAATTCATAATCATCCCCATTTTACTGTCCAACTTCTCCAACACGTGCCTTGAAGTAAGGGGGGTGTTGCAAAAGGAAATTCTTAAACTGCCCTCACTCCCTAGACCTGGCCTTTGAACAGAAGGGTGCTGTATGCTATTGATGCTTCAGTTTTGGGCCTGATGTAGAAGTGCTTTGCTAAAATTGAGACCTCATGTATCCAACAATGAACGTGTAATGTATGTCATGTTTGTTTAATTAGCCCTGTGTCTATTCCTAAGCTAAATGCTGGTGAAGTCCTATTTGTCATATGCATTTTACAAATCTATGATTTAAACTGCTAGCATTTTCAGTGCGCAGGGAACTCCATACAGCAAGCCTTGAAGTTGAAGGAGTTTCCACAAAATGAAAATGGTGCTTATGTTTTTATACTACACCTCTCAGCCAGTAGTGTTGAAGATTATGTTCTAGCATTGTGCCATATTAATATTATTGAATTTCAACATTCTACTGGATCCATGGGAAAAGAGTTTTGACATTTTATTTAGCCTGTGTTCCATGTTTGTGAGACAAAAGTAAAGGTAGACTAAGTGTGTTTTGTAATTGAAGCTGTGTTTTCTGGCACAAAGAAGGTGGTGGCTGTGATTGAACCAAGTTATTATTCATTGAGTTTATAATTAAAATAACTATGTATTCTTTCTATACTATGGCCTAGTTCTTGGCCCACTGTGAGCACATGGGGGAGATTTAAGCAGCTCTATATTAGTCTTCAGTAAAACCAGTGCTAAAAACATAAGTGAATATTGCAGGGCTCCTTGATTGGTGGTGGGAAGGAACTCCCCAGGTTAAGGGTGGTCTCAATATAATGCAACAATGCATGGATGTTCTTGAACATTTGTCAAGTTTGCGATCATCATAGCAATGTCCCTGAACATCTGCCCTTTTCTGAATATATCCCATCCCATCCCATCCTCATCACCCCTCACCTCCCCAGAGATTGTTTCATTTGTTTGACAAGTTTAAGGTTGTGTTTATGAGTATGTGTTTACTGCACTGTCTGCGGATTACGGGCACAGTTTGCGAATCGAACATGGCATCCTTTTCAAATGTTTTGATACACATCATGTTTTTAATTGACCAATCAGCAGGCACGTATGATGTCCGCAAACATTTCATGGCTCTCCGATTGGTTGAGGTGTCTGTGGACACTAAAATCTGGAATTAAGACAGCAAACTAGAATGAGATATTACACCCTTTTTTTAACATATATTTTGTCAATTTTTAAAAAATCTACTGGATGGATTAACACCAAATTTGCAAAAGCACGCTTTCGGGACCAGGCTGCCGCTTCTCACACAAGTTTGGTATAACTCCGTCCAGCGTTTGGGCTGTATTCACGAACAAATATGTTTTGCCATTCATCTCGATCCGGATTTAAAAAATGTGGGACCCACCCTATAACTTTGCTCCCCCTTGACGAAATGGCGCAACACTTTGCAAAATAATTCAGAGTTGAGTGTATACCTTTTTTGCAAGGTTTTATGAGGATCCATCGAACTGTGCCATAGTTATAAAGTGTCCAATAACTGCTCTTCCTATACACACACAAAACATATATATATATTGCTTTTTTAAAAGCTTCTGCAGAAAATACCCATCATTTTGTCTCATAAAATGGTCTTCCTTCTTGAAAAGTGTCACACTCAGATGACAACCAATGGTATGTTTCATCTGTAAGCACCCACGAAATGTTTATTTATGCATGCTGGCCACTGATTGGTTGATAGTGTTGATGAACCGCACATTTGCTAAAGTAGGCACACAAACTAATAATTGAATAGCAGAAAACAAAAGCAGTTGTAGACCATGCAGCGTGTTCCCCTGGTCCCGTAAGAACCCCAGCACTCTCAACAGAGACTATCCACATTTTACTCATCTCCTCAGATCCCCTGCCCCACTCTGCAGAATATCTGCCCTCAGTGTGACGGCGACCTTCCTGCAGGATGCTCACAATGGCAAGTCACGTCCAGCGATACCTATATCACTGCTGCTCTCATTCTACTGTTTGCTATAAAAACACAGCACCTCCTCCTCCTTCAAGATATGTGAGTTTTTCCTCTGGCCATGCTGCTATCAGCAAAGGTTTGGGTGACTGTAGCCAACTGGGAGCAAACACTGTGTAAGGGGATGAGGGGGTTGGAGACAACTGCGTGCCAGGGGTCTATAGAAGCTACCCCTGTCCCACTATGGACCCCAATGAGAACTACCACTTCTGGTTACTCTTCTCTGCTTGCACATCTTCCCACATAACAGGACAATAGAATCATGCACCCTTTTAAATTCCATTCAATAATGCTTTAATGCTTTAATGCTTTAATAGCATGACTTGCTGTTGGGCAAATCGTTTTCTGAATCCAGATGACCTCAATTAGCATTCCAAGTTATGCGATCACTGACAAAGTTATGACATTACAAAGTTTTATGATGTATCTGGTTGTATAGAGTGCACTATTGGCAGCACTCCGTATAGAATGTACTATGCAGAATGTATCTCATGTTTTGGGTTCCAAGGACAGTAGTTGATGGAGAGTGGTGAAGGGAGAAGCTTTGCTTGGGGTCTGTTCCAGTTTTACTTTAAAAAACTCAATATAAACTTTTCACATGTCTTTGGTTTATATCCCAACATTGGAGACGAGGATCTCGTGGATTCAGACCCCAGTCATCCCTCAAGAATTAGATGCCGGCTTGAGAAGCGGTTAGCAGATGTTCCGCTCATCCCTCACGGCTTGCCGATCCAGCGAGGAAGCAGCTGACTGTAAGTGAAGTAAAGGCATAGGTTCAAATGCCTACCAGCAGCCGTTCCACCCACCCGCACATTGATGCGGCCAGCGAGGGAGCAGCGCAGATGTGGGTGTGACACCACACCTGCAGGAAGCCGCTCCGCCCACCCGGGCTTTGAATCAGCCAGAAGGTGATGAACTGAGTGCTAAGGCCCCTACCATTTTCCAAGTAAGTGTAATATCCCTACCTGGCGCATCAAGAAGGCTGCACACCCTGCGACGGGTGCCCGTGCATACGGTGCTGGTGTCCAGTTAAAGTACCGAATACAAAAGGATCGAATGCCAAAGGGTCGACTCAATTTGACCTAAAACAAAAGGGTCGATATTTTGGTTTTTTTAAATAGATTTTTTTGGGGGGTTTCCGTTTTGGAAAAAAAAAGAAGAAATTAACAAAAAAAATTAAAATTCAACCCTTTGGTTTTCGGTCCTTTTGATTCCACCCTTTGGTTATTCGATCCTATGCATTCGAAACTTTGACCTAGAACCTTCGGTGCTGCCTCACTGAACTTCTCCTAGCCTCAGGTCCCACGCATGCACGATCGCCTCCAGTCCCAGCAGCAAGGACAGGCAGATCGGCGCATGTCGGCTTTATCCTTGGGTAGTATCGGGACAAGGAGATAAAACAAAGGTGAAGCTTCTTTCATCTCCAAGGAAAGCAAAGTAGGGAAACTAACCAATAAGAAAATAAAAAGAGGTAAGGAAAAGATTTCTACATCAAACATTGTGACAGAAATTAGATATGGCAATGCCAGGTGTAGCTGGTCCTCCTGTGTTTATGGCATACCCAGGCCCTGCAAAAGTGAAATGGGCCCAATGGAAGAAAGGAATTATCGACTATATAGAGGCAGCATGTGGAAACTCATACTCAAATGATAGAAAACATTTGTTTTTGATGCATTTCTTGGGCTATAAGGTTCAACAAATTTTTGACACTTTAATTCCTCTAGCAAATGAGGGGAGTGGTGACAGTGCTAATGAACTAGACAATGCATTGCTTAAGTTGGACTTGCACTTTAACCCCAAAACAATTACCATATTAGAGCGCTACAATTTTGGCATCCATTTACAAGAGCAGGGCGAGAGTGGTGGGGAGTATGTGACGGCCTTACAACATCTAGCACTGTCATGCAAATGCAGAGACTCGTTTGATGAACACATACAAGATCAATTTATGATCCATTGCAACTGCAATAAAATCAGAGAACTATGGCTGAAAGATGAACCTACATTGGATGAAGTGCTAGAAATTGGCAAGCGGGGCAAACACTCATTAGCCTGTGTTGTGAAACTGTCAGAAAAAGGGAGTGCTGAAGTTAAAGTGGAGGTCATTAATGTAGCGGACGGAAAGCAAAAAAAGAAAATAAAGGATAAATGTAGCGGACGGACAGCAAAAGAAGAAAATAAAGGATAAACCGGTGGCAAAAGGGTACAGTGATACGAGGAACAACAGAACAAGGGTAGAGAGGATATAACAACATTTATATTTCCGGTGTGCTAGTAATTCTCATTTTGCGGGATCAATGGCATGCCCTGGAAGAAGGGTGACATGTGCAAAATGCAAAAGATATGGACATTTCGCAAACTGTTCAGTTTAACAGAAAAAAGTATTATAAGTGAATGAGTATGAAGGGCATAGATCTTCTGAAGAGGAGGAAGTTTGTTACATTGAAAATGTTACTGTCAACAGCATTAACATAGTCCAGGGCGTGGATGAAGAGATGCGTGAGCACCCATATGCGAGCGTGAGGGTGAATGAAAGGGAGATATTAATGATGGCGGATTCTGGCTCGGAAATATCACTCATGTCTAGGTTGGTTTTTGATCAAGATATGGAAGGTGATATTAGAAACTTATTGGCGCCTGATGTTAACCCTGGGGGCTATAACCAAGATAAGATAGAGCTTCTTGGTTACATGGAGGCCAAGTTTGAGTTCAAAGGGAGATGTGCACAAGAAAGACTGTATGTGACCAAGAAAGGTTAGAAGAAGCTTATGATAAGATTGGATCCCAACACTGATCACCAAGTGCTTCATGTGAGGTCCACAATTAGCGAGAAATTCACACATGTGTTCAAGAAGGGAGTGGGGAAAGTGAAATGAATGCAACATCAAATGGTATCGGTGAATGGCGTGAACACCAAATGTGGTATGGTGTGTGGCATAAAAGAGGTGGAATGGGAAAAATGGAAAGGCGAACTGCGTTCATTTCTGGGGATGATAGAATTCTATCAGAAATTTGTGAGGAATTATGCTGACAAAGTTAGTGAAATTAGACAATTGTTAAAGAAAGGCGAGGAAATTAAATGGAATGGAAAGTGTGCGGAGGGGTTTATTACAATAAAGGAGGACATTGGTTTGGCCAGAACTTTGGGGAGTTATAATACACATAGAGTATTGTTACCGTAGATGCAAGTGACAATGGTATTGGTTCTGTTTTGTCACAGGCAAGGAACTCTGAAGAGGAGGAGATAATCGCCCATGCCTCAAGATGTTTGAGAGCAGCAGAAAAAAGCTATTCTATTCTGAAGAAAAAGCATTGGCGTGTCATTGGGCAGTTGAAAGGTTTAGAAATTTCTTGTGGGGTTCTGGTTTTATCATAAGAACGGATCACAAACCTCTTAAGGCCATATTTGAGAGTAAGGGTTTGGATAAGGTATCTAGGCGCGTAGCTAGTTGGGTTATGACATTACAAAGCCGCAGATTTGAAATACAAGTGATACCAGGGAAAGATAACGTACTAGCTGATTGTTTGTCAAGGTTGGGCAGATGTAAGGAAAATGTTGAAGAAGAGGTTGTAACAGAGATGGTTTTTGTCAACCATTAAGGAATTGTGAGCAAGGAGGAGTGGATAGAAGCCATGAATAAGGATTTGGTGCTTATGCGGGTGAAGGTGTTTATGGAATCCGAATGGCCTAAAAAGATGTCATTTCAACAAAATGAGAAGATGTATTGGGAGGTGCGTGATGAATTGAGTGTCGTTGACAGTATCATATTTCGGTGGGAACGTGCCGATGTTCCCGAGGATAGCAGAGGAAAAATTGTTGACTTTTCTCATAGTGGACATTTGGGAGTGACAAGGACGAAAGTGATTTTGAGGAGGGAGTACTGGTGGCCGGGTTTCGATAGAGATGATTAGTGAATACTGGGTAATTGCATTCAGTATATTAAAGTGGGCAAAGGTGTGGAAGCCAAGGGTCAACCCATGGTGGAATTTGGCATTCCTGCTAAAGTATGGGATGAGGTTGTCGTGGATATTTTAGGTCCCGTGGAGATGAACGCGGAAAGTATGTTTTGTTACATATGGATTTGTTCTCGCATTGGTCTGAGTTCAAGATTATGAGGGAGATTAGTGGTTAGAGTATTGTTGCGTTCATTCAGGAAATATTCGCTAGGGAAGGCATTCCGGGAAGTATACTTACAGATAATGGTACACAATTCACAGGTGGATGTTTCATGGAATACATGAAGAAGTGTGGTGTGAAGCATAAGAGGTTTGCGCTATATCATCCAGAAGGAAATGGCATGGTGGAAAGGATGAATAGGTGTGTAATGGTTGCCATCCGCATGGCTGGGCATGTGGAATGGACAAGAAAGTGGCCAGCCAGGAGAGATTATATGCTTTGCGCATGTCGCTCCACTCCACAACGAGTGTGAGTCCATTTGAACTCCTCACCTTTCTATACAAATGTTCTCATTTCACTAACTTTGTCAGCATAATTCCTCACAAATGTCTGATAGAATTCTGTCCGACAAGCCTCCCCTGCTGTACTGAAGCATAATTGTACTTTTGTTTTGACATCCACTGTAAAATTGTAGTCCTACAGTGATGTTTGTGGCCTGTCCCAATATTAGATTTTGAAAATCTGGTCTCACTCTCAGCCCTTCCTTCCAAAAATTCATCATTGTTCCTTACCTTGCATCCTACACCACAAAGTATTACTCAGGGCTGGTCTTTGCATCAGGCCGTGCAGGCAGGTGCCTGACATGCCAGCCTCTAGAGGGCACCATCATCATCATCATCAGCATCATCATCATCATCATCATCATCATCGCCATCATCATCATCATCATAATTGACACTGGTTTGCTGCAAATTGTTGATAATTAATCATTGCTGCCTGTATCATTAAATTGTATTTTGCTAACTAAATTTAGCACTATGTTTTGTTACTAGTACGAGTCCAACTGTACATACAAAAAACCCAAGAAAACTCGAGTCAAAATCATCAGTCTCTCTCAGTGAGAGCACTGCATGATTCTGTCAGTCAGCGGCAGTGCTGTGCGGGGCGGCATAGCCAGGGCTAACATGTGTTGCTTATCAGTTCCCGGGCGGGTCAAGCCTGACCACACGTGCCTCCTCCTGAGCACGGGAGCAGTAGGCCCAGCAGGGCAAGACTCAGGAGTGAGAAGGCCAAGCTCCAGTGAGGGAGAAGCTGTCTGTGTCATCACTGTGTGCAAAAAGCGACCTGAGAGGGACACTGGTGAGGTGAGCAGGAGGAGGGTGGGTGGACAAATGCGGGTGATGACAAGTGTGTGTGATATGAAAATAAGGCCATCCTGTTGCTCTCATAGCCAGGAGGATTGTTGGCGCTGCAGCTCAGGTCTAAAATATTACACAATACAGTATTTATTGGGGAGCAATAGATTTCAGTTGTACCACCACAGGCGTGATATTCTTCCTGAGGTAACGTAACCCAGGTTTCTGATTGATCAATAATAGAGAAGCGCAAATGACTAAAGTGACATTCTAAAAGCAAGGTGTTCCTCGAATGGCCTCATATGAGCTAAGTGGAGTCTGGAAAAATAATCTACTGGATTGTTTCTATGCAGAAAATCTGTTCCCCTAGTCGGTGTTTTCCTAAATGGTGGAGAAGCTGTTTTTGACAAAGGCTTTGGCCAAGGGATGTAGTAAATAACTGTATCACTAATAAGACCTGTCTTTTTTCAAAATTCCAAAACAGTCTGTTCCTGCAAAACGGGGTGCCTATTTTAATAAACATTCTGGTCACCCTCCCTAAGTGACATGATCAACAGTTACAACTGCCAGCTGGCGCACACACATAATTAAACTTAAACTGCCCAAGTCTGGTAGTGAGTCACAAAATAATTCGTTGGCATAGCTTCGAGCTGCATATGTGGCACTGTCGCAGGATACTAACTTTTTCCCTTGTCTTGGGGGTGTTGTCTTTGGAACATATAAAACAACAGTGCCCAGACCCCTCCCTCAGCTGTGGTCTCTTAACCTGTATGCCCAAGAATCAAGCAGAGAAGAAGAGCTCTAGGGATGGCATTGCAATTTGCTAACTCATGAACTCTGAACTCCCAGGAAACGTCCAGGCCAGCTTTCCAAGAGGCGACACACTCCTGGCCTTTTTCTAGGCAACAATTCGTACAAACAGTAATTCCTCGGTGTGCTGCCACAAGGGCTTCAGCCTCCAGGTGCCCCGTGCACCAGGGCTTTACCAAAACACCGAGGGTAAAAATCAGCCGTGCGCGTGCCCATGTTTACATGAAAAACAGGAGTAACGGGCTATACTCACCAGAATGATGTCCTAGAGGGAGTTGTAAAGATAAAGAGGGAAGTAGGGAGGGGAGGAACATAAGAGGAGAACAGTGGCATGCAGGCTGTTAATGTCAAAGGCGCCATTAGCCCCCCACCACGCCAACTCGGGGGAGTCTTTCAAGGACTTCCCCGAGCTGGCGTAGCGGGAGAAGGTGCGGCATGCAGGCTGTTAATGTCAAAGGCACCCACGGCGGTGGGCTAAAAGCGCCCCTCCGCCGCGGGTGCCTTTGGCAAAAAGCACCATTAGCCCCCCACCATGCCAACTCGGGGGAGTCTTTCAAGGACTTCCCCGAGCTGGCGTAGCAGGAGAAGGCGCAGCATGCAGGCCTTTGATGTAAAAGGCGCCCACGGCGGTGGGCTAAGGGCGCCCCTCCGCCGCGAGTGCCTTTCACAAAAGGCGCCATTAGCCCCCCATCACGTCAACTCCGGCGAGTCTTTCAAGGGCTCCCCTGAGCTGGCGTGATGGCAGAAGGCGTGGCAGGCGCCTCATTGTCATTGAATGCACGCGCGGCGGCGGGCTCATTCAATGACAATGGGCTGCTGACGCGCCCAATTCCTATCATTACCACCTCGCCTGACTATTTTTGAAACTTTAAGATTCCTACAGATTTTTGGTCACAGAATGTTGGCATGTATGGAACACTAGAAAGAGTTTTAGAGACATTGGATGTCTGCACTGCACGAGTTTAACATACATGAAGGACACTTCATGTCACTGATAGTGCCTGCCTCCCCCAATAGTAACTGTTCCAAAAAAACACCAAAATCTGCTCATATTTTGTGTTGAAGAAAAGAAAGATATACATTATTTTTAAACGTCCCTTACTAATGTAGAGAAGTTGAATTAATGAAATTGCACAAACATGCGTTTGGCATTCTGCAGGATGAAAGCAAGCTGCAAGGAGGATTGGATTCTGTTTTTAGTCTAGTTTTCTCTGGTCCTTAACTCTCAGTGTTTTCAAGTTATTGTGCAGGTGTGCATAGACATTTACACCTAGACCTCCGCTGTGCGGTGCACGGACTCCGATAGTCACCAATCTTGCACACAGTGAGTCTGTGTCTACGAGGGATGGGCGCACACAGAGGGCGTCAAGCTCCTCAGGCGCTTCTCGTCCTCTTGCAGAGCGGCGAGGAGCTGCACAGGTTGGAAATCCTCCCTGGGGTTATGGGCCCTCATTAGGACCCTGGCGGATTTTTACCGCCATCCACGGACTTCCCGGCCATGGCGCAAAGTCCCTTTACGCCATGGCCGATGGCGGACTTACCGCCCCATTCCGAGGTCGGCGGGGCGGTAAGTCCCCATTGTCCCATTTACCCTTCCCCATTCCCATTTCGGCCCCATAGGGCTCAATGGGAGTGGGGAAGGAGTTAATTACGCCACCGTAAAATACGGTGGCGTAATTAACACCAAGGTCCCAGAGCGCCATGGATTTTTCCGCCCGCAAAAAGCGGGCGGAAAAGTGTCCATGGCGCTCTGGAAACTCGTAGTTGGCGGTAAGGGGTCGGCGCAGCTAACGCTGGCGCAAACCCCTTACCGCCAGGGTCCTAATGAGGCCCATGGTCTATTCTGACTGGATGATGGAGATGCTGTGTGTCCTTCCTTGCATTGAGGATGTGTCTTTGGGTGGATTACTTTGCCATACCGCCCAATATGTTAAGCGCCTTTTTGATTCTGAACATCCAATTCACTTTTAAGGGTTTCTTTCTTAATGGGCTGGCAGGGGGCCTATTGAATTGTGTGCACGCAGTTACAGTAAATGTTAGTATGATGAGTATAAGCCTCTGTCTTTTATGTCATGTATGCAGGAACTGTGGAGTACAACCGCTTGCGGTTCATGTAATTTGCAGCCCATGCTAAGCACGCTACACATTCTTAAACTGAATGCCTGTCGCATTTTCGGAAGAGCAGCGTCCCAGATTAGCTCAATCTGAGGGAGGTACACTAGTGAACATATCAGCATAGGTGTGCGTGGTTGGCACTCAATGGCAAGATGAATGGCATTACTCAATGATGAACAGAGAGAGGCTCTAGCAACCCCAAAAACAAGCAATGTGTTGCCATCTGGAGTTCTTGGTATGCCCACAGCATCGGGGCATACTGCTAAAGCTACATTTACTTGCCATTGATTCAAATCTAAATCACTTAACATAGGGTGTCTGAACCAGGGCAAACCACAGGCAACTACCAGGGGTAGAGCCATTAGCATATTTACAACTAGCAGCAGGGATGAAATGTGAATAGAAGAATGCATGCAACAGAGATGGGGGTTATATTTTTTTAGTATACATTTCTATCAATTTTGTCCACGGTATGGAGCATGGTTCAATAACACATCCTCTTGGATAGCCTAATGGGTTGAGCATAGGCTGTAGTGGTCCACTTCGAACATGGAATACGTTCCAAATCTAGCAGGTCTCCAGCGGTACAACTCTGGCGTTTATTAAAGGAGTGCCACTGGGTTGTGAAATAAGAAACGACAGCCATGCGTCTAGAGAAGCGTCTGTGACTGCTAATACACAGTACGAAAATTAGACATTATTATCAACAAGATGGATCACAGTGACGGCTGTGAACCAAATATTTTATTAGAAGACATGTATAGACAGTAAAAGAGAAACAAGAAATAGTCGTCACATAATCAATGCACAAATAGTGTTGCTTTAATTTGTTGCTTTTAATGCCGTGT
Organism: Ambystoma mexicanum; assembly: GCF_040938575.1. Classification (NCBI taxonomy): domain Eukaryota; kingdom Metazoa; phylum Chordata; class Amphibia; order Caudata; family Ambystomatidae; genus Ambystoma; species Ambystoma mexicanum. Next base: position 389,676,602 of record NC_090926.1, on the reverse strand, counting down.
TATTGATACTTGAGGGCTCCAGCCTATAGTTATTATCTGGGTTAGTGTTTTTTGTTCCAGGTATTTAATGGCACTTTAGCACCAGCTAGCATCGTACATTATTGCATTTGAGTACAGATGGCATGAAGCTAGAATGTGAGGACAGGCCCACAGCCTCTGAGCGTTGTCTGGTTATTTACCAGTCCATTGACCACCCATGATAATCCCTGTGGCAACCAAGACAAGCGAAAGGACCTCTAAGGGAAAGGACTTAGTTCTGCCCAGAGATTTATTCCAGGCAGGCCAGATCTGAACTCTCGGGACAGGAGAGGGGCCTCTGGCTCATGCCACTGCTCTAGATGTGAAGCTTTTAAGATCACTGCGATAGAGGGCACTGAACCGTTGTTTCTGAGGCCTCTGTGGTTTACATGGGTGGTGAATGCAGGCTGGAGCACTGCATACCTAGCGAAAGCCACTATACTTGAGTACGGGAACGGCATCAGGGCCTTTCAACTTTTTTAAATGAAAGGGCCTCAAGCCTCAGGTGGGCTCCCAGCAACTGCCCCAGGTTGCCAGTCAGCACCGCAGTCTTGCAATGTAGTCATGCCTCTATTTTCGTTCTGGGGCTTAAAATGTGCACTTTGCAGCACTTGCATTACAAGCTGTGTTTTCTCTTCCCATGGGATATGCAGAAGTGTTATCACCTCATTGCCTTTTAACACTGGTTCCTCCACATCAGCCACTTGCTGACAAAGAAGGGTTTAGTGTCCTTCAGTGGGCATTTTGTGTTTAGGCTCCCTGCTGGCTGGCCGCCTCATGATAATCGGCAGCTATTAACCTTATCTTTGTCGTCATTGTAATGTATGCACCCCAGGGGTGCTTCAGACTTTTTTTTTCTCTCTAAGCAGGTAGCTCCCAACCTTCATGTTGAAATTGGCCGCAATACATCTTTAGCCGGGCCTACTTAAGTAGAGTGATCACCAGTCTAGGGTGTGCGTGCCTCTCTTGTATAGTGGGTTGACTCCACCTTGCACAAGAGCATGGTGTTTGGTAGGGAAGTTTCACAAATGATAATGATATGTTGTTTACATAGAAACTTCGCCAAAATGCTTTACATAGGACATATTTACATACAGTATCAACAAACAAAGTTTGTACTCTAAAAAGCTGACATAAACATGAAAAAAATACCATGAATGAGCCTTTTATTACTGGTGTACACCATGCAAGCCAACATATATATTCCATTCAAGAGATAATAGGCCAGTCTTGGTTTTAACTTTGGATTCTGGGAATTGTTGTCCTGGATTTCCCCACTATAAATCCAGGATTGCAGGTCTTAGAATGCAAAGATAAAACCAGTAATGGGCTAGCATCTCCAAAATAGAATGGATAATGTTGGCATGTATGATACAATGTGAACTGAATAACTTCCAGGCACTTCAAAGTTTGGCAGATAAATCACAGTGAGAAAAAATTATATGTCCAGGATCAAACACTTTGTGGTGAAGCTGGCATTTGAGACCAGTCTGAAACATAGACACTTAAGCACATAAATTTGCAAGTCCAATTGTTAGAAATGTGTGCTTCTGCTTGGCTTTTAATAATACACAGTTTTATAGAAATTGAAAAGTGCAATGCGACAAATCATTGCATATTGAAACATGTTAAGCAACAAGAGTATGATGATTGTCCTCCTATTGCATAGAAGCTGAGAAGGCCTATTGGATCACTTGGACATTAAGGGACCGGATGATAGAAACGCCAGGTTGTTCATGTCAAAGTGTTTCTTTCAGTCAGTCCCGATGGGCTTTTGCTGAGTGGGTAGGGGATGTTCACTGGAAAGGCTACTTTTTGAACACATAATACAGGTATCATTCTAAGACTGTCACCTAGTATCTAATGTATGCATTTTGTATTGCATTTCCATCTGCTTCTTTATTGAGGGCCCCATTAACGACATTTCTAACATACAGGTTTTGTTGTCATTTTTTGGGGGGGTGCCAATGATGCTTCTCGCCTGGGGAGCAATCTGGTCTAAGACCGGCCCTGAGATTACTAAAATAGAGTTTTACCCTCTGAACAGCTACGGTACTCCACTCGCGCTCAGAAACCCCCCCCACCCACCCTCATTTCCACGCATCCCCATACACCTTCAAAGAGCTGTGGAGAGAGGAAACGATAAGGAGAGTACGAGAAAGAGGGAGGGGAGACAGATAAATACATAGAAAGCCCAATGTGAAGACACTCACATCAGGGCTTCGGAAAATCAGCCATATGCACTGGGCATGGGGAGCATGCCACCCACTTGTGGTAAGCAGCACAGCACCACAGATTCAGTTCACGCAAGTATGGACTTTCAAAATACTGGGAGGATTAACTGCAGCCACGTGTGCAGAAGGGCACCATTGCAGAACCCGATGTGTAGGTCAACCAGCAAGGAAGAGCCACCATTAATTCCCAGTCACCGTGCACCTCGCTGCTGCTGTTTATCAACACTTGGAAGCACCCCTGTATCTATAGCTTTGACCAGTGGGTGGTGCAGAAGCGGTCTGGAGAGCCATCCACACACGAACAACAATGCAACGAGGGCCACAATCCAGCGGAGAGGGAGAGAAGCAGAAGAGGAAGCTTTGAAGAAGCTGGCGGAAGGAACACTGGCTGTGGCTCAGGGCGAATTGGAAAAGTGTCCGGAGGGATTTGGCGAGAGAAGAGAAGGAGACTCCGGAAGGGGGCAGGACAGGGGGTCTAGGAGAGATCTGAATTGGTAAAAAATTGCATTCTTTGAAATCGGCCCCAGGGTCACCTTTCGAATTGTATTGTATTTCAGACAGAAAAGCAACACCCTTATTGTATATTTTGTATCTATGTCAGATTTATATATGTATGCTATATCCTGTATAACTGCTCTATTCTGTAACCTGTACGCTTTGCATTCTTCTTATTGCTGCGCCCTGTTACCCACGTGTCTGGTGCGCTTTAAAAGTGAATAAACAAACAAACAAACCCTCATTGTTGTCCCCTTGTCAGAGGGGCAAAGTGATGTTATTCAGGTGCTGCTCGATAACGCGGGAAGCCTCCGGTCCGTGGGCAGGATCCAGTGAAAGAGGAGAGCCGTGCACGGAGTACAATAGGCGAGTGAAGACTCGTGCACCTAAAAGGATCTGGGGACCTTGAGACCAGCACTTACACCTGTTAATGACACCCACATCTAGTCTCATCAATAAGCTACCATGAAAGAAATATGCCTTCCCAGTGATGAGCGCTCATCCCAATGTCAAAGATATACAACGTCATTTTCACTGATCCTATACCAATTGTGTGTTTAGCTTCTTAGACTTTAAATTCTTTATTAGTAATAATCAGATAGCATATCAAATGCTATTTGGGATATGGCCCATTGCTTTCCAGCAAGTGAAACACTCGATTGTTAATCATTATTCATCTGTATTGAGTTAAATGCCAAACTCGAATTTGAGCACTGACTTATGTTTACAATGATGTGTCTATGTTAATAATGCCATGTGTGCGCTCACACAGCCCATGGGGCTTCGAAGCGCTGTTACAGGAACATGGTCTCTTTGTTCCGTATTTATAACGAGAGGTTTCTAAGCGCGGAGCCGCGGATCGAATATGTGTTGCTTTGTGTCGTCTTGTTTCCAAGGCGAGCACGTTGCCACTGAGCTATCCCCCTGGGACAATAGTGAAGGAAAGGCAGATAACACCATACAATGGGCAAGGTCAGCGTCATGCCGTTAACACATACAGTGATCAGGAGCATGGCACTGTTCACTAGTATCAATCAAACGTTTGCACTTTTCGTCAAACTTAGTTGCAATCTAAAATACAGTAGAGGCGTGACCTTACACCGCCATCTATTGGGCATAATGTGTACTGCAGCACTCTTTATTCAGCTTTTCTCCTTTCTTGTCTCAACCGGCCACATGATATGATATGGCATTTGTAACGCGCCTATACACAAGTGTTTCAAGGCACATAACATATATGATTTATTTGCAAGCATTGGATTTTACAAGCATCTGGACAGAAACACGACACATAAGAACAAGAACTAACGTTGGTGTTCTCAGTAAAATGGCGGTCAGAGGTATAGAAACGCAAGTGGGGCCTTACATAAGGATAAATAATACGAAGTTGTTGATAAAAAGCATATTTGCCAAATGTACTAACTTCTAATATTTACAAGTGCCTAGGAATACACATGGGGCAGATCATCATACAATTACACATGCGTACATGCCACTTGCGCGAGTACGTTTGAAGTAGCGCTATTGCAAATACAGCAGGGCGTGGTTTGCATTGGCGCTAATGTGTTCTTCAGAAGGAATCGGCTTCTTGCAGGCACACTGCTACAGTAATCCCAGGGATAGATTGGAATGTTGAGTTGCAACAACTTGAGGAGGGTAGGGGGTGTGTTTTCTGGTTTGAGGAGGGCCGAGTGCCTGAATATTGAGGATGCTCATTGGGTTTTGATGTGGCAAGGCGGTTCAGGCATTGCATTCTGAGTGGGTGTTTTGAAATGTGGCGTAAATCGGGCTTTAAGTTGTCTGGGGCTAGCTGCGGAGAGGCCCAGTAGTCTCTGAAAAGTGTTTCTGAGTTGGGGCCCTGCCTGGGCTCTCCAAAGACCCTGTAGTGGGTGGGAAGAAGTCAGACTCTTTGAGGACATTAAAAAATGACTTTTATTAAATAAGAAAACGGACTAGCTTTCCCTATTCTAATGGGGTTTCCCAACCTATCTAAAAAAAACAAAGGTGCTCGTCTGTCGTCAGGAAGGCCCAAAGAAATAAAAGGCTTCTGTCCAAACCTAGTTCTAGAAAAATAGGTGCTCTCAGAATACTCCTGTTTTTTTGTCACCCTCTGCAAAAAGAAAGAATAAATTTATTCAAGCTCTGTTGTCGAATCAATCTTCTTCTTTATCTAAAGTTATACAGTTCAATATAAAATGGACGCTTCAGAGTTAACATCAAAAAAAGGGGGAGGTCATTGACCGGAAGTACAGAAAATATTTACAACACACGGAACCGAAAGTTTCTCGGTAAAACAACCACTTTGTGAGTGCAAGACAAAATCAAATTCAAGTATCATTTGTCATGAAGTTCACATGAGAATAGCAAACATATAAACATTTGGACATTTATAACATCACATAAACATTTCAACAAAAACAAGTCATTTTCTCTGTGCAAAGAAGCAAAATATACTGCAGTTGGGAATAGTGCGTCTACACCACAGTGTTTCAGCCATTTCTAGGTGGGTTTAGTATGCCACATCTGGTATACGGCCTTCATCAGGACGGGGCTCTGTACTGTATGATGTCTGCGCTGCAGGGGGAATGGAGACAGTTGTCAGGGGAGTATTCATGCACCAATTATTTAAAGAAGAATAAATCATGAGCTTTGTAGTATTGAAAACACACACAGCTTACCTATGGGTGTATTAATTCCACAGGTTCTGTTATTTAGAAGATGTGTAAGCCATAAGCGCTAATCTCTGTCAGATCCTATTGTGAAAAACAGAAAGAATGGGGTTTCTTATTAGTATGAAGATCACCGTCGTAGGGATTGGAAACAACTCGGTCAAGGCGGGCACTATTTTCCTAAAACAGACTCTTACCTCTCAGCCGGAGGTGAAATTTCACTTTTAAATGAGCCTAGTTTCTTTTTTTCTTTCAAGTAGCCCCGCGGGCAAAAACCTAAATGGAGCAAGAATATCTAATTAATATTTTATCGCACTGAAGGCACCTCAATCGTTCTAAATGTCTGCCGAGTGCATGCAAAATGGCCTTACCTGTCAGGGTGCAGGACTTGCTCGCAGTCTGCCGCTGTAGCGTTTGAACCTCCGAGTCATTCTACGATTCACAGAGACCTGGCTGAGGCGTTAGTAACGTTGTTGCTAGGAAACCGTGATCATTTATACGGCGGCCATCTTAGATGGGGTTGGGATGCCGCCGATAGTAAAAACAATTGATAATGTTCCATCAATCACTCAGATTGTTAAAAAAAACGTATTTACATGGGCCCCCATGTCTCTGGGATCCAAATACGTAATTTAGACACTGTGTTACTAAAGGTTGCTATGGCAACCGACACTGCGCAAAAGGAGGCGTTGATGTAGTGTCAATCACTCGAATTGTACACCGAAAGTATTTACATGGTTCCCCCTGTCTATTGAGATCCAAATGGGTAATTTTAGACCCTATGCTAGTATGGGTTGTCATGGCAACCGACACTGAGTGCCCAAATATAGGAGAACGGGCAAAGAGGTTGAAAGAGGGGGTCGGATTAAAGGAGAGTGATTCTGACCCTCCCTTTTGGCACTGGGGGCGGGACGTAATCCCTAGGCGTAGATATGTTGTACGAGTATGCTTGACCAGTACAAGTGAAGTTCTTAAAGCAGCATCACAGCAAACAAACAGTAAATAGTGCAAAATGCTCCCATATAGAGTCTAATACAACAAATACACATGTGTGCAATTAACATTTTGCATTTTCTTTGATAGCTTCGTGTACAGTTGCATAGTCAAACGGCATTGGGACACGTTGTTTTGTAAAGATAGTAATGGTACATCAAGTTGCTATTGTTCTTAATTGCCACAGTATACATCCTTTCATGTTGGTTTTTGAACAGACAAAATGTACTATGCTCTTATATATAGGATCACAGTTCTGTTCTATAACCAAGGAATGGGATTTCATAGGAAAGATTTCCATTCGACTGAGATGTTCAGCCCGGCCTGCACAGTGTTGAGTTTGTGAACCCAGCGTTGCTTTAGTTGTGTTAGTGTTTTGTTCAGGTCTCCAACGCGTTTTGCTGGTTTTACCTTCTGAAGGATGAACCATCTCAAATCAGTGGCCTTATGGTTATTATGAATGAAATGTTCAACTAAGTTCTTGTCCGCTACCTTATTCCTAATGCAGGAGCGATGTTCTGAAATGCGCATTTTTATGGCGTGTATTGTTTTCCCTACATAAAGGAGATCGCAGGGGCATTGCATGATATATATAACCCCCCTCGTGTTGCAGTTAGTAAAGTCTTGCATTTGCCATTTCACTTTGTCATGTTCGAACGATCTTTTTTGTAAGGTCAGAGGGCAGGCCACACAGTGTCCACATGTTAGACAAAAGAAACTAGGCTCATTTAAAAGTGACATTTCACCTCCGACTGAGAGGTAAGAGTCTGTTTTATGAAAATAGTGCCCGCCTTAACCGAGTTGTTTCCAATCCCTAAGAAGGTGATCTTCATACTAATAAGAAACCCCATTCTTTCTGTTTTTCACTATAGGATCTGATAGAGATTAGCCCCATGTGGCTTACACATCTTCTAAATAACAGCACATGTGGAATTAATACACCCATAGGTAAGCTGTGTGCGTTTTCAATACTACACAGCGCATGATTTATTGTTCTTTAAATAATCGGTGTCTGAATATTCCCCTGACAACTGTCTCCATTCCCCCTGCAGCGCAGACATCATACAGTACAGACCCCCGTTCTGATGAAGGCCGTATACCAGATGTGGCATGCAAGCGATATTCAATCAACACTACAGCTAAGTCAATGCCTAGTCTGGGATGCTGAGGAAAACCCTTATTGATGTATTTTTATATCCAGTTCAGTACTCTGGATGACAACCCTTGTATAACACCCCCCTCTTAGAATCCCCCTGACCCCACTGAGCCAAGAAGTAGGTTTGTTTTGCAAATTTAAAAGGTTTATTTGGACAATTCAACAATATATATCTATCACACTTTATTAATAAATTGATAACTGATATCACACTTCAGAATATGACCGTGATCAACAATGGATACTGTTACAGGGGTACACTGATTTGGTTACTTAGGAGTAGTGTAGAGGATGAGGTAGCTGAAAATGCTTGATGGTTTCAAGGAAATGCAAGGTGGAATAAAATGCAGTACAGAAATAACTTGCTATGATTTTAGCAAAAGGTAATATGATCACTTTTTCTTTTGACAATTCACTCCCCCCCTATGCAATACAAGAAATGGAAGGAGAGCACACAGTCTTCAAGAATCCCAACAAAGTAAACTTTATAATGAGATACACAGTTCCAGTTCCCCCAGCAAGCTTAGAGAAAACAGGGATGAGTTTTAAACACAGGCAAATAACTTTAATGTGCTTTGCAAGGAAGTGAAAAGGTGCTAAAATTGCTTTTAATTCCCTCTAGAGGTTCAGGGTAGGTGATGGCTACTTTATATTAGTTCAGGCTCACTTTAACAATACTCTATGAATGATTAGCAGATTGCAAAACGAATTTTAGCAAAGAGAAGCAAAAAGCTGCTGATTTCTACAGATAAAGAAATCGGGCCAAATCGCAAATCGCGGTAAATTTCGCGAGTACGTGTCTCGCGATTACAGAAAAAGTATAGGGAGTAGGAAGTCGGTTCTAGGTTCGTTGGAAAGCCTAGAATCACAGCTTTAAAATGAAAGTTAAATTCTGTTCCTAGCCCAAACGGTTCCAGAGATACGGACGATTAAATAAAGGTGGTTTTTTGGATTTAAAGTAAACTCAAAATGACAGGTGACAGCTTGCAGCTGCAGAATTGACAGGTGACAGTTGTGCAGCTTTAAAAATGACAGATGACACGATTTCTAGGAGGCTGTTCTACTTAGTTTAAAACAGTTTGGATTAGATTATTTTAACTAAGAGATTGGTTCTACACAGTTCTGCTAGGTACTCACAATATCAATTTGAAATAGGCCTCGTCACGGTCTGGTCAGGTTGGACGGGACTTCCGGCGGGTGGTTCTGAAGTCCCGGCTATCTGGGTCAGCTCTGCTCTCTGGGTCTGTCAAGCACCGGATCTGCTCACAACAGTCTGGTTTGTGGTTCTCTCGGGTTCCGGATACAGCACTGCTTTCTGGATACTGCTAAAGGTTCTTGCAAAAATTCTTGGCAAAAATTCAAACAGCTCGCCCGGCTGTTGAATAGTTTGGTTGGTTTTGAGGCCTGCTGAAGAGGATTCAGCTGGTGGATTCAGGCCTCTCTGCTACAAATTCTGGAGTTAATTTCTGCTCTCTGAAGATTGATGGATGTGAAGTCTGGAGTCTCTGGATGTGAAGTCGTCGGTCAGCATGCTCCGCAGCAAATGGAATTGAATGTCTCTACCTGTCCCAGCAGTCTCTTTTTATGTGTTTTGAAAATGGGTGTGTGCCTGGGCCTAGCTAAGCCTGCCCCTCTCTACTTGTCATTGGCCCAATTCTCCCCTTTTCCATGATTGGGGGGAAGGAAATGGATTGTCATCATGATGAGGTCTGTTTATGGGTCAGAGGATCCTCCCCTGGTCAATTTGCACACAAATCTATTTCTGACCCAAATACATATTTATCTATGTACCATTTTTCTAATATTATAAGTCCAGTTAACATATTTTCTGTAGCACCAAACCATCCAATCCCTGTCTTTGTACGATGTCGTGTCCACTGATGACAGAATTCTCCCCTTTTCATCCAGATAACAACCTCTAAACCTTTCCAGATTTTACACAAATGTGCACCAGGGATATGGGTTACAGATGATAAAGTGTCAGATTTTTAACATGCATACATTTGGAGTAACGACCTTTTTTCCGCTACTATCCCCAGGAACATACCACAGGGTCCTAACCCCTCTTAAAATGTGCACAGAACAATCACAAGAATAATGATATTATTTATATAATTTTGACAGGTCCGTACTATGAATTATCCATCTTTTTAAAAGTATGCCCTGGTCAAAAAGGGGTGTGGCTTCCCACATCACATGGTGGAATAACTGGTTTATCCACTTCCCCCAAGCTCAGCTGCTAGCAGAGGCACTGCCCCTCCCAGTTTCCCCCAGGAGGAATCCACTTTACGGCCCCCCCAATATAACATTTGCCTGAGTCCAGGACAGGCCTTTGTTCAACCTCCTGCGGTGCCCCTACCCTTTCAATCAACAGGGCCATGTGACCTCCTTTTGGTGGGGTCAGCAGGATGCAGCCAGGCCTTGGAAGAGTGGCTGAGCAGGTTTCTCCCGTCGGGGGTAGTTGTCAGGCAGAATTCAGCTAAATGTCACTTTAGTTCCCAGTTTTCTACATTCAAATCCAACTTACATGCAGCTATTTTTTATATATACATTAAATAATTACTTCCTTCAGGTCATTTCAGAATATAGTTTTACATTGTATCCACCTCTTAGCAAGTCTTTCCTTGGTCTGGTTTTGTTTCATTTGTTCAGTTTTACACAAAAGTCTGGTGGTTTTAAAACGCCGGCTTTCTGATAGTGGTGAGTACTGGTATTGCAACCATTTTTGGGATTAAGAAAATTAATTCCCCACAGTTCTGAGTTGCTTTTTGGCAATCAGCATTGCCATTCCCAATGGTTTCAGGCTACTGTGTGTGTAGCCCAATGGTGGTTTTAGGCAGTGCCCTCCTGTGCTCACAAACTAGGCAAAAATGGGTGGCAGCCTATTCTTCATGTTTTCCCTGTGCACTATCTGGGGAGTTCTGGCCATCATGATGTTTTCCATGCCAGTACTGCACAGTTTTATGGTGGGGCTTAGATGCATGGGTAAAAACATCCCACAAGCATACTAAGCCCACCTAGAAACGGCTGAAAAACTGTGGTGTAGACGCACTATTCCCAACTGCAGTATATTTATGCTGCTTTACACAGAGAAAATGACTTGTTTTTCTTGAAATGTTTATGTGATGTTATAAATGTCCAAATGTTTATATGTTTGCTATTTTCATGTGAACTTCATGACAAATGATACTTGAATTTGATTTTGTCTAGCACACACAAAGTGCTTGTTTTACCGAGAAACATTTGGTTCCGTGTGTTGTAAATATTTTCTGTACTTCCGGTCAATGACCTCCCCCTTTTTTTGATGTTAACTCTGGAGAGTCCATTTTATATTGAACTGTATAACTTTAGATAAAGAAGAAGATTGATTCGACAACAGAGCTTGAATAAATTTATTCTTTCTTTTTGCAGAGGGTGACAAAAAAACAGGAGTATTCTGAGAGCACCTATTTTTCTTGAACCTATTCAATTGTAATTATTATTCCCGATTAACCCTCCTGGGTAGAATAGGCTGCCAACCAGGAGCCCTAATTTTTTAATCCAAACCTAGTTCTATCCTGAACCTACAACTAAGAAACTAAACCTATTGATTTGAGGAGATTGACTTATTCTCCTGATGTACCAGTCTTTCCCATGGTCTCTTTGTATCAATGGGCCTCATTCCGACCCAGGCGGTAAGTTACCGCCTGGGTCGTACCTTTACCACCATGGCGTAAACTACGTTTACGCCATGGTGGTTGGCGGACTTACCGCCCCATTCCGAGGTTGGCGGGGCGGTAAGTCCCCAATCCCCATTTACCCTTCCCCATTCCCATTTTTGCCCCATAGGGCATAATGGGAGTGGGGAAGGCGTTAATTACACCACCGTAAATTACGGTGGCGTAATTAACATCAAGGTCCCTTAGCGCCATGGATTTTAACACCTGCTAAAAGCAGGTGTTAAATCCTCCATGGCGCTAAGGGACCTCGGAATCAGGCGGTAAGGGTCGGCGCTGTTTACGCTGCCGTAAACCCCTTACCGCCTGGGTCGGAATGAGGCCCAATGTCTTTTATCTGTTTAGTATTCATTCTGTAGGACTTTCGTTTATTGTCTCTCGTTACATCTTTGATTAGTAATTATAGTTCCTTCACAACCCTCTGGAGTTTGATATTCTCTTTGGTGAAGTATTTATGGCAACTTTCCTCAAAGTACTTCCTCACTTGGTTGGGATTTTTAAGACTCACACACTGTATGATCCAGGCTTTTTCAGCTTGGCTGGGGTTTCCTTCCACTTAGTATTTCCACACTTATGGGTTCTCTCTCGCTTTCCACTTTCTGCACTTGTCTTTGCAGCTCCCTGCTCACATAACATGTTCCCATTGTTATTAGGTTTTGATTTGGAATCCTCATAGGCTTTAAGCCCAGGATTACTCTTTCCCCTCTTTTTCAGCTTTATACAGTTCCAATTACAGAGGTCTATGCTAAGAAAATCTTCATAAGTATTCGGAGGAGTTCCTTGTCTCGTCTTCTGTTGCCCCGGCGACTCCCCGCTTCTCGGGATGCTAGAGTAACAAAGTCAAACAATGAATGGTAGGAAAGAAAAACAATAAAGTTCACGTGCAAAATCGAGAGGGTGCAGGGGGACATGTATGGGGGCCTGCTGGCAGGTGCCCCACACTGCTGGGGGGTGTGGGTGGAGGGGGGCATGAGTGGGGGCCTGGTGGAGGGTGCACCGGACTGCTGGGGGGTGGGGGTGCAGGGGGACATGAGTGGGGGCCTGGTGGAGGGTGCCCCACAGTGCTGGGGGTGGGGGTGCAGGGCGGTTATGTGTGGGGGCCTGCTGGCAGCTGCCTCGCACTGCTGGGGGGGGTGGGTGCAGGGGGGCATGAGTGGGGGCCTGGTGGAGGGTGCCCCTGACTGCTGGGGGGTGGGGGTGCAGGGGGACATGAGTGGGGGCCTGGTGGAGGGTGCCCCTGACGCACCCCCCAGCAGCCAGGGGAACCCTCCACCAGGCCCCCACTCATGTCCCCCTGCACCCCCACCCCCCAGCAGTCAGGGGCACCCTTCACCAGGCCCCCACTCATGTGCCCCTGCACCCACACCCCCAGCAGTCAGGGGCACCCTCCACCAGACCCCCACTCATGTCCCCCTGCACCCCCACCCCCCAACAGCAAGGGGCACCCTCTACCAGGCCCCCACTCATGTCCCCCTGCACCCCCACCCCCCAGCAGTCAGGGGCACCCTCCACCAGGCCCCCACTCATGTCCCCCTGCACCCCCACCCCCCAGCAGTCAGGGGCACCCTCCACCAGACCCCCACTCATGTCCCCCTGCACCCACCCCCACCAGCAGTGAGGGGCAGCTGACAGCAGGCCCCCACACATAACCCCCTGCAACCCCACCCCCCAGCACTGTGGGGCACCCTCCACCAGGCCCCCACTCATGCCCCCCTGCACCCCCACCCCCCAGCAGTACGGTGCACCATCCACCAGGCCCCCACTCATGTCCCCCTGCACCCACACCCCCCAGCAGTGCGGGGCACCTGCCAGCAGGCCCCCACACATGTCCCCCTGCACCCCCACCCCCCAGCACTGTGGGGCACCCTCCACCAGGCCCCCACTCATGTCCCCCTGCACCCCCACACCCCAGCAGTCAGGTGCACCCTCCACCAGGCCCCACTCATGTCCCCCTGAACCCACCCCCCCCAGCAGTGCGGGGCACCTGCCAGCAGGCCCCCACACATGTCCCCCTGCACCCCCACACCCCAGCCGTCAGGGGCAGCCTCCACCAGGCCCCCACTCATGTCCAACTCATGTCCCCCTGCACCCCCACCCCCCAGCAGTCAGGGGCACCCTCCACCAGGCCCCCACTCATGTCCCCCTGCACCCCCACCCCCCAGCAGTCAGGTGCACCCTCCACCAGGCCCCCACTCATGCCCCCCTGCACCCACACCCCCCAGCAGTGCGGGGCACCTGCCAGCAGGCCCCCATACATGTCCCCCTGCACCCTCACCCCCCAGCAGTCAGGGGCAGCCTCACCAGGCCCCCACTCATGTCCCCCTGCACCCACGCCCCCCAGCAGTGCGGGGCACCTGCCAGCAGGCCCCCATACATGTCTCCCTGCACCCCCACCCCCCAGCAGTCAGGGGCAGCCTCCACCAGGCCCCCACTCATGTCCAAACCATGTCCCCCTGCACCCCCACCCCCCAGCAGTCAGGGGTGCCCTCCACCAGGCCCCCACTCATGTCCCCCTGAACCCCCACCCCCCAGCAGTCAGGTGCACCCTCCACCAGGCCCCCACTCATGTCCCCCTGCACCCCCACCCCCCAGCAGTCAGGTGCACCCTCCACCAGGCCCCCACTCATGTCCCCCTGCACCCACCCCCCCAGCAGTGCGGGGCACCTGCCAGCAGACCCCCACACATATCCTCCTGCACCCCCACCCCCCAGCAGTCAGGGGCAGCCTCCACCAGGCCCCCACTCATGTCCAACTCATGTCCCCCTGCACCCCCACCCCCCAGCAGTCAGGGGCACCCTCCACCAGGCCCCACTCATGTCCCCCTGCACCCCCACCCCCCAGCAGTCAGGGGCACCCTCCACCAGGCCCCCACTCATGTCCCCCTGCACCCACACCCCCCAGCAGTGCGGGGCACCTGCCAGCAGGCCCCCACACTTGTCCCCCTGCACCCCCACCCCCCAGCAGTCAGGGGCAGCCTCCACCAGGCCCCCACTCATGTCCAACTCATGTCCCCCTGCACCCCCACCCCCCAGCAGTCAGGGGCGCCCTCCACCAGACCCCCACTCATGTCCCCCTGCACCCCCACCCCCCAGCAGTCAGGTGCACCCTCCACCAGCCCCCCACTCATGTCCCCCTGCACCCCCACCCCCCAGCAGTCAGGTGCACCCTCCACCAGGCCCCCACTCATGTCCCCCTGCACCCACCCCCCAGCAGTGTGGGGCACCTGCCAGCAGACCCCCACACATGTCCTCCTGCACCCCCACCCCCCAGCAGTCAGGGGCAGCCTCCACCAGGCCCCCACTCATGTCCAACTCATGTCCCCCTGCACCCCCACACCCCAGCAGTCAGGGGCACCCTCCACCAGGCCCCACTCATGTCCCCCTGCATCCCCACTCACCAGCAGTCAGGGGCACCCTCCACCAGGCACCCACTCATGTCCCCCTGCACCCACACCCCCCAGCAGTCAGGGGCACCCTCCACCAGGCCCCCACTCATGTCCCTCTGCACCCCCACCCCCCAGCAGCCAGGGGCACCCTCCACCAGGCCCCCACTCATGTCCCCCTGCACCCCCACCCCCCAGCAGTCAGGGGCACCCTCTACCAGGCCCCCACTCATGTGCCCCTGCACCCACACCCGCCAGCAGTCAGGGGCACCCTCCACCAGACCCCCACTCATGTCCCCCTGCACCCCCACCCCCCAGCAGCCAGGGGCACCCTCCACCAGGCCCCCACTCATGTCCCCCTGCACCCCCCACCCCCCAGCCGTCAGGGGCACCCTCCACCAGGCCCCCACTCATGTCCCCCTGCACCCCCACCCCCCAGCAGAAAGGGGGGGCCCTCCACCAGGCCCCCACTAATGCCCCCCTGCACCCACCCCCCCCAGCAGTGCGAGGCAGCTGCCAGCAGGCCCCCACACATAACCGCCCTGCACCCCCACCCCCAGCACTGTGGGGCACCCTCCACCAGGCCCCCACTCATGTCCCCCTGCACCCCCACCCCCCAGCAGTCCGGTGCACCCTCCACCAGGCCCCCACTCATGTCCCCCTCCACCCACACCCCCCAGCAGTGTGGGGCACCTGCCAGCAGGCCCCCATACATGTCCCCCTGCACCCTCACCCCCCAGCAGTCAGGGGCAGCCTCACCAGGCCCCCACTCATGTCCAACTCATGTGCCTCTGCACCTCCACCCCCCAGCAGTCAGGTGCACCCTCCACCAGGCCCCCACTCATGCCCCCCTGCACCCACACCCCCCAGCAGTGCGGGGCACCTGCCAGCAGGCCCCCATACATGTCCCCCTCACCCCCCAGCAGTCAGGGGCAGCCTCACCAGGCCCCCACTCATGTCCCCCTGCACCCACGCCCCCCAGCAGTGCGGGGCACCTGCCAGCAGGCCTCCACACATGTCTCCCTGCACCCCCACCCCCCAGCAGTCAGGGGCAGCCTCCACCAGGCCCCCACTCATGTCCAAACCATGTCCCCCTGCACCCCCACCCCCCAGCAGTCAGGGGTGCCCTCCACCAGGCCCCCACTCATGTCCCCCTGCACCACCACCCCCAGCAGTCAGGTGCACCCTCCACCAGGCCCCCACGCATGTCCCCCTGCACCCCCACTCCCCAGCAGTCAGGTGCACCCTCCACCAGGCCCCCACTCATGTCCCCCTGCACCCACCCCCCCGGCAGTGCGGGGCACCTGCCAGCAGACCCCCACACATGTCCTCCTGCACCCCCACCCCCCAGCAGTCAGGGGCAGCCTCCACCAGGCCCCCACTCATGTCCAACTCATGTCCCCCTGCACCCCCACCCCCCAGCAGTCAGGGGCACCCTCCACCAGGCCCCACTCATGTCCCCCTGCACCCCCACCCCCCAGCAGTCAGGGGCACCCTCCACCAGGCCCCCACTCATGTCCCCCTGCACCCACACCCCCCAGCAGTGCGGGGCACCTGCCAGCAGGCCCCCACACATGTCCCCCTGCACCCCCACCCCCCAGCAGTCAGGGGCATCCTCCACCAGGCCCCCACTCATGTCCAACTCATGTCCCCCTGCACCACCACACCCCAGCAGTCAGGGGCGCCCTCCACCAGGCCCCCACTCATGTCCCCCTGCACCCACACCCCCCAGCAGTCAGGGGCACCCTCCACCAGGCCCCCACTCATGTCCCTCTGCACCCCCACCCCCCAGCAGCCAGGGGCACCCTCCACCAGGCCCCCACTCATGTCCCCCTGCACCCCCACCCCCAGCAGTCAGGGGCACCCTCTACCAGGCCCCCACTCATGTGCCCCTGCACCCACACCCGCCAGCAGTCAGGGGCACCCTCCACCAGACCCCCACTCATGTCCCCCTGCACCCCCACCCCCCAGCAGCCAGGGGCACCCTCCACCAGGCCCCCTCTCATGTCCCCCTGCACCCCCACCCCCCAGCAGTCAGGGGCACCCTCCACCAGGCCCCCACTCATGCCCCCCTGCACCCCCCCCCCCCAGCAGTGCGAGGCAGCTGCCAGCAGGCCCCCACACATAACCGCCCTGCACCCCCACCCCCAGCACTGTGGGGCACCCTCCACCAGGCCCCCACTCATGTCCCCCTGCACCCCACCCCCCAGCAGTCCGGTGCACTCTCCACAAGGCCCCCACTCATGTCCCCCTCCACCCACAACCCCCAGCAGTGTGGGGCACCTGCCAGCAGGCCCCCATACATGTCCCCCTGCACCCTCACCCCCCAGCAGTCAGGGGCAGCCTCACCAGGCCCCCACTCATGTCCAACTCATGTGCCCCTGCACCTCCACCCCCCAGCAGTCAGGTGCACCCTCCACCAGGCCCCCACTCATGCCCCCCTGCACCCACACCCCCCAGCAGTGCGGGGCACCTGCCAGCAGGCCCCCATACATGTCCCCCTGCACCCTCACCCCCCAGCAGTCAGGGGCAGCCTCACCAGGCCCCCACTCATGTCCCCCTGCACCCACGCCCCCCAGCAGTGCGGGGCACCTGCCAGCAGGCCCCCACACATGTCTCCCTGCACCCCCACCCCCCAGCAGTCAGGGGCAGCCTCCACCAGGCCCCCACTCATGTCCAAACCATGTCCCCCTGCACCCCCACCCCCCAGCAGTCAGGGGTGCCCTCCACCAGGCCCCCACTCGAGTCCCCCTGCACCCCCACCCCCCAGCAGTCAGGTGCACCCTCCACCAGGCCCCCACTCATGTCCCCCTGCACCCCCACCTCCCAGCAGTCAGGTGCACCCTCCACCAGGCCCCCACTCATGTCCCCCTGCACCCACCCCCCCAGCAGTGCGGGGCACCTGCCAGCAGACCCCCACACATGTCCTCCTGCACCCCCACCCCCCAGCAGTCAGGGGCAGCCTCCACCAGGCCCCCACTCATGTCCAACTCATGTCCCCCTGCACCCCCACCCCCCAGCAGTCAGGGGCACCCTCCACCAGGCCCCACTCATGTCCCCCTGCACCCCCACCCCCCAGCAGTCAGGGGCACCCTCCACCAGGCCCCCACTCATGTCCCCCTGCACCCACACCCCCCAGCAGTGCGGGGCACCTGCCAGCAGGCCCCCACACATGTCCCCCTGCACCCCCACCCCCCAGCAGTCAGGGGCAGCCTCCACCAGGCCCCCACTCATGTCCAACTCATGTCCCCCTGCACCCCCACCCCCCAGCAGTCAGGGGCGCCCTCCACCAGGCCCCCACTCATGTCCCCCTGCACCCCCACCCCCCAGCAGTCAGGTGCACCCTCCACCAGCCCCCCACTCATGTCCCCCTGCACCCCCACCCCCCAGCAGTCAGGTGCACCCTCCACCAGGCCCCCACTCATGTCCCCCTGCACCCACCCCCCAGCAGTGTGGCGCACCTGCCAGCAGACCCCCACACATGTCCTCCTGCACCCCCACCCCCCAGCAGTCAGGGGCAGCCTCCGCCAGGCCCCCACTCATGTCCAACTCATGTCCCCCTGCACCCCCACCCCCCAGGAGTCAGGGGCACCCTCCACCAGGCCCCACTCATGTCCCCCTGCACCCCTACTCACCAGCAGTCAGGGGCACCCTCCACCAGGCCCCCACTCATGTCCCCCTGCACCCACACCCCCCAGCAGTCAGGGGCACCCTCCACCAGGCCCCCACTCATGTCCCTCTGCACCCCCACCCCCCAGCAGCCAGGGGCACCCTCCACCAGGCCCCCACTCATGTCCCCCTGCACCCCCACCCCCCAGCAGTCAGGGGCACCCTCTACCAGGCCCCCACTCATGTGCCCCTGCACCCACACCCGCCAGCAGTCAGGGGCACCCTCCACCAGACCCCCACTCATGTCCCCCTGCACCCCCACACCCCAGCAGCCAGGGGCACCCTCCACCAGGCCCCCACTCATGTCCCCCTGCACCCCCACCCCCCAGCCGTCAGGGGCACCCTCCACCAGGCCCCCACTCATGTCCCCCTGCACCCCCACCCCCCAGCAGTCAGGGTCACCCTCCACCAGGCCCCCACTCATGCCCCCCTGCACCCACCCCCCCCCAGCAGTGCGAGGCAGCTGCCAGCAGGCCCCCACACATAACCGCCCTGCACCCCCACCCCCCAGCACTGTGGGGCACCCTCCACCAGGCCCCCACTCATGTCCCCCTGCACCCCCACCCCCCAGCAGTCCGGTGCACCCTCCACCAGGCCCCCACTCATGTCCCCCTCCACCCACACCCCCCAGCAGTGTGGGGCACCTGCCAGCAGGCCCCCATACATGTCCCCCTGCACCCTCACCCCCAGCAGTCAGGGGCAGCCTCACCAGGCCCCCACTCATGTCCAACTCATGTGCCCCTGCACCTCCACCCCCCAGCAGTCAGGGGCACCCTCCACCAGGCCCCCACTCATGTCCCCCTGCACCCACACCCCCCAGCAGTGCGGGGCACCTGCCAGCAGGCCCCCAAACATGTCCCCCTGCACCCCCACCCCCCAGCAGTCAGGGGCAGCCTCCACCAGGCCCCCACTCATATCCAACTCATGTCCCCCTGCAACCCCACCCCCCAGCAGTCAGGGGCACCCTCCACCAGGCCCCCACTCATGTCCCCCTGCACCCCCACCCCCCAGCAGTCAGGGGCACCCTCCACCAGGCCCCCACTCATGTCCCCCTGCACCCCCACCCCCCAGCAGTCAGGTGCACCCTCCACCAGGCCCCCACTCATGTCCCCCTGCACCCACACCCCCCAGCAGTGCGGGGCACCTGCCAGCAGGCCCCCACACATGTCCCCCTGCACCCCCACCCCCCAGCAGTCAGGGGCAGACTCCACCAGGCCCCCACTCATGTCCAACTCATGTCCCCCTGCACCCTCACCCCCCAGCAGTCAGGGGCACCCTCCACCAGGCCCCCACTCATGCCCCCCTGCACCCCCACCCCCCAGCAGTCAGGTGCACTCTCCACCAGGCCCCCACTCATGTCCCCCTGCACCCCCACCCCACAGCAGTCTGGTGCACCCTCCACCAGGCCCCCACTCATGTCCCCCTGCACCCACCCCCCCAGCAGTGCGGGGCACCTGCCAGAAGACCCCCACACATGTCCTCCTGCACCCCCACCCCCCAGCAGTCAGGGGCAGCCCCACCAGGCCCCCACTCATGTCCAACTTATGTCCCCCTGCACCCCCACCCCCAAGCAGTCAGGGGCACCCTCCACCAGGCCCCACTCATGTCCCCCTGCACCCCCACCCCCCAGCAGTCAGGGGCACCCTCCACCAGGCCCCCACTCATGTCCCCCTGCACCCACACCCCCCAGCAGTCAGGGGCACCCTCCACCAGGCCCCCACTCATGTCCCTCTGCACCCTCACCCCACAGCAGCCAGGGGCACCCTCCACCAGGCCCCCACTCATGTCCCCCTGCACCCCCACCCCCCAGCAGTCAGGGGCACCCTTCACCAGGCCCCCACTCATGTGCCCCTGCACCCCCACCCCCCAGCAGTCAGGGGCTCCCTCCACCAGACCCCCACTCATGTCCCCCTGCACCCCAACCCCCCAGCAGCCAGGGGCACCCTCCACCAGGCCCCCACTCATCACCCCCTGCACCCCCACCCCCCAGCAGTCAGGGGCACCCTCCACCAGGCCCCCACTCATGTCCCCCTGCACCCCCACCCCCCAGCAGTCAGGGGCAGCCTCCGCCAGGCCCCCACTCATGTCCAACTCATGTCCCCCTGCACCCCCACCCCCCAGCGGTCAGGGGCACCCTCCACCAGGCCCCCACTCATGTCCCCCTGCACCCCCACCCCCCAGCAGTCAGGGGCAACCTCCACCAGGCCCCCACTCATGTCCAACTCATGTCCCCCTGCACCCCCACCCCCCAGCAGTCAGGGGCAGCCTCCACCAGGCCCCCACTCATGTCCAACTCATGTCCCTCTGCACTCCCACACCCCAGCAGTCAGGGGCACCCTCCACCAGGCCCCCACTCATGTCCCCCTGCACCCCCACCCCCCAGCAGTCAGGTGCACCCTCCACCAGGCCCCCACTCATGTCCCCCTGCACCCCCACCCCACAGCAGTCAGGTGTACCCTCCACCAGGCCCCCACTCATGTCCCCCTGCACCCACCCCCCCAGCAGTGCGGGGCACCTGCCAGAAGACCCCCACATATGTCCTCCTGCACCCCCACCCCCCAGCAGTCAGGGGCAGCCCCACCAGGCCCCCACTCATGTCCAACTCATGTCCCCCTGCACCCCCACCCCCAAGCAGTCAGGGGCACCCTCCACCAGGCCCCACTCATGTCCCCCTGCACCCCCACCCCCC
This sequence comes from Ambystoma mexicanum, assembly GCF_040938575.1. Lineage (NCBI taxonomy): Eukaryota > Metazoa > Chordata > Amphibia > Caudata > Ambystomatidae > Ambystoma > Ambystoma mexicanum. Next base: position 389,655,581 of record NC_090926.1, on the reverse strand, counting down.
AGCAGTCAGGGGCACCCTCCACCAGGCCCCCACTCATGTCCCCCTGCACCCACACCCCCCAGCAGTCAGGGGCACCCTCCACCAGGCCCCCACTCATGTCCCTCTGCACCCCCACCCCCCAGCAGCCAGGGGCACCCTCCACCAGGCCCCCACTCATGTCCCCCTGCACCCCCATCACCCAGCAGTCAGGGGCACCCTTCACCAGGCCCCCACTCATGTGCCCCTGCACCCACACCCCCCAGCAGTCAGGGGCACCCTCCACCAGACCCCCACTCATGTCCCCCTGCACCCCCACCCCCCAGCAGCCAGGGGCACCCTCCACCAGGCCCCCACTCATGTCCCCCTGCACCCCCACCCCCCAGCAGTCAGGGGCACCCTCCACCAGGCCCCCACTCATGTCCCCCTGCACCCCCACCCCCAGCAGTCAGGGGCACCCTCCACCAGGCCCCCACTCATGTCCCCCTGCACCCACCCCCCCAGCAGTGCGGGGCAGCTGCCAGCAGGCCCCCACACATAACCCCCTGCACCCCCACCCCCCAGCACTGTGGGGCACCCTCCACCAGGCCCCCACTCATGTCCCCCTGCACCCACACCCCCCAGCAGTGCGGGGCACCTGCCAGCAGGCCCCCATACATGTCCCCTTGCACCCTCACCCCCCAGCAGTCAGGGGCAGCCTCACCAGGCCCCAACTCATGTCCAACTCATGTCCCCCTGCACCCCCGCCCCCCAGCAGTCAGGGGCACCCTCCACCAGGCCCCCACTCATGTCCCCCTGCACCCACACCCCCAGCAGTGCGGGGCACCTGCCAGCAGGCCCCCAAACATGTCCCCCTGCACCCCCCAGCAGTCAGGGGCAGCCTCCACCAGGCCCCCACTTATGTCCAACTCATGTCCCCCTGCACCCCCACCCCCCTGCAGTCAGCGGCACCCTCCACCAGGCCCCCACTCATATCCCCCTGCACCCCCACCCCCCAGCAGTCAGGGGCACCCTCCACCAGGCCCCCACTCATGTCCCCCTGCACCCACACCCCCCAGCAGTGCGGGGCACCTGCCAGCAGGCCCCCACACATGTCCCCCTGCACCCCCACCCCCCAGCAGTCAGGGGCAGCCTCCACCAGGCCCCCACTCATGTCCAACTCATGTCCCCCTGCACCCCCACCCCCCAGCAGTCAGGGGCACCCTCCACCAGGCCCCCACTCATGTCCCCCTGCACCCCAACCCCCCAGCAGCCAGGGGCACCCTCCACCAGGCCCCCACTCATCTCCCCCTGCACCCCCACCCCCCAGCAGTCAGGGGCACCCTCCACCAGGCCCCCACTCATGTCCCCCTGCACCCCCACCCCCCAGCAGTCAGGGGCAGCCTCCACCAGGCCCCCACTCATGTCCAACTCATGTCCCCCTGCACCCCCACAACCCAGCGGTCAGGGGCACCCTCCACCAGGCCCCCACTCATGTCCCCCTGCACCCCCACCCCCCAGCAGTCAGGGGCAACCTCCACCAGGCCCCCACTCATGTCCAACTCATGTCCCCCTGCACCCCCACCCCCCAGCAGTCAGGGGCAGCCTCCACCAGGCCCCCACTCATGTCCAACTCATGTCCCTCTGCACTCCCACACCCCAGCAGTCAGGGGCACCCTCCACCAGGCCCCCACTCATGTCCCCCTGCACCCCCACCCACCAGCAGTCAGGTGCACCCTCCACCAGGCCCCCACTCATGTCCCCCTGCACCCCCACCCCACAGCAGTCAGGTGCACCCTCCACCAGGCCCCCACTCATGTCCCCCTGCACCCACCCCCCCAGCAGTGCGGGGCACCTGCCAGAAGACCCCCACATATGTCCTCCTGCACCCCCACCCCCCAGCAGTCAGGGGCAGCCCCACCAGGCCCCCACTCATGTCCAACTCATGTCCCCCTGCACCCCCACCCCCAAGCAGTCAGGGGCACCCTCCACCAGGCCCCACTCATGTCCCCCTGCACCCCCACCCCCCAGCAGTCAGGGGCACCCTCCACCAGGCCCCCACTCATGTCCCCCTGCACCCAGACCCCCCAGCAGTCAGGGGCACCCTCCACCAGGCCCCCACTCATGTCCCTCTGCACCCCCACCCCCCAGCAGCCAGGGGCACCCTCCACCAGGCCCCCACTCATGTCCCCCTGCACCCCCATCCCCCAGCAGTCAGGGGCACCCTTCACCAGGCCCCCACTCATGTGCCCCTGCACCCACACCCCCCAGCAGTCAGGGGCACCCTCCACCAGACCCCCACTCATGTCCCCCTGCACCCCCACCCCCCAGCAGCCAGGGGCACCCTCCACCAGGCCCCCACTCATGTCCCCCTGCACCCCCACCCCCCAGCAGTCAGGGGCACCCTCCACCAGGCCCCCACTCATGTCCCCCTGCACCCCCACCCCCAGCAGTCAGGGGCACCCTCCACCAGGCCCCCACTCATGTCCCCCTGCACCCACCCCCCCAGCAGTGCGGGGCAGCTGCCAGCAGGCCCCCACACATAACCCCCTGCACCCCCACCCCCCAGCACTGTGGGGCACCCTCCACCAGGCCCCCACTCATGTCCCCCTGCACCCACACCCCCCAGCAGTGCGGGGCACCTGCCAGCAGGCCCCCATACATGTCCCCTTGCACCCTCACCCCCCAGCAGTCAGGGGCAGCCTCACCAGGCCCCAACTCATGTCCAACTCATGTCCCCCTGCACCCCCGCCCCCCAGCAGTCAGGGGCACCCTCCACCAGGCCCCCACTCATGTCCCCCTGCACCCACACCCCCAGCAGTGCGGGGCACCTGCCAGCAGGCCCCCAAACATGTCCCCCTGCACCCCCCAGCAGTCAGGGGCAGCCTCCACCAGGCCCCCACTTATGTCCAACTCATGTCCCCCTGCACCCCCTCCCCCCTGCAGTCAGCGGCACCCTCCACCAGGCCCCCACTCATATCCCCCTGCACCCCCACCCCCCAGCAGTCAGGGGCACCCTCCACCAGGCCCCCACTCATGTCCCCCTGCACCCACACCCCCCAGCAGTGCGGGGCACCTGCCAGCAGGCCCCCACACATGTCCCCCTGCACCCCCACCCCCCAGCAGTCAGGGGCAGCCTCCACCAGGCCCCCACTCATGTCCAACTCATGTCCCCCTGCACCCCCACCCCCCAGCAGTCAGGGGCACCCTCCACCAGGCCCCCACTCATGTCCCCCTGCACCCCCACCCCCCAGCAGTCAGGTGCACCCTCCACCAGGCCCCCACTCATGTCCCCCTGCACCCACACCCCCCAGCAGTGCGGGGCAACTACCAGCAGGCCCCCATACATGTCCCCCTGCACCCTCACCCCCCAGCAGTCAGGGGCAGCCTCACCAGACCCCCACTCATGCCCCCCTGCACCCACACCCCCCAGCAGTGCGGGGCACCTGCCAGCAGGCCCCCACACATGTCCCCATGCACCCCCACCCCCCAGCAGTCAGGGGCAGCCTCCACCAGGCCCCCACTCATGTCCAACTCATGTCCCCCTGCACCCCCGCCCCCCAGCAGTCAGGGGCACCCTCCACCAGGCCCCACGCATGTCCCCCTGCACCCCCACCCCCCAGCAGTCAGGGGCACCCTCCACCAGGCCCCCACTCATGTCCCCCTGCACCCACACCCCCCAGCAGTGCAGGGCACATGCCAGCAGGCCCCCACACACGTCCCCCTGCACCCCACCCCCCAGCAGTCAGGGGCAGCCTCCACCAGGCCCCCAACCATGTCCAACTCATGTCCCCCTGCACCCCCACCCCCCAGCAGTCAGGGGCGCCCTCCACCAGGCCCCCACTCATGTCCCCCTGCACCCCCACCCCCAGCAGTCAGGTGCACCCTCCACCAGGCCACCACTCATGTCCCCCTGCACCCCCACACCCCAGCAGTCAGGTGCACCCACCACCAGGCCCCCACTCATGTCCCCCTGCACCCATCCCCCAGCAGTGTGGGGCACCTGCCAGCAGACCCCCACACATGTCCTCCTGCACCCCCACCCCCCAGCAGTCAGGGGCAGCCTCCACCAGGCCCCCACTCATGTCCAACTCATGTTCCCCTGCACCCCCACCCCCCAGCAGTCAGGGGCACCCTCCACCAGGCCCCCACTCATGTCCCCCTGCACCCCCACCCCCCAGCAGTCAGGGGCACCCTCCACCAGGCCCCCACTCATGTCCCCCTGCACCCCCACCCCCCAGCAGTCAGGTGCACCCTCCACCAGGCCCCCACTCATGTCCCCCTGCACCCACACCCCCCAGCAGTGCGGGGCACCTGCCAGCAGGCCCCCACACATGTCCCCCTGCACCCCCACCCCCCAGCAGTCAGGGGCAGCCTCCACCAGGCCCCCACTCATGTCCAACTCATGTCCCCCTGCACCCTCACCCCCCAGCAGTCAGGGGCACCCTCCACCAGGCCCCCACTCATGTCCCCCTGCACCCCCACCCCCCAGCAGTCAGGTGCACCCTCCACCAGGCCCCCACTCATGTCCCCCTGCACCCCCACCACACAGCAGTCTGGTGCACCCTCCACCAGGCCCCCACTCATGTCCCCCTGCACCCACCCCCCCAGCAGTGCGGGGCACCTGCCAGAAGACCCCCACACATGTCCTCCTGCACCCCCACCCCCCAGCAGTCAGGGGCAGCCCCACCAGGCCCCCACTCATGTCCAACTCATGTCCCCCTGCACCCCGACCCCCAAGCAGTCAGGGGCACCCTCCACCAGGCCCCACTCATGTCCCCCTGCACCCCCACCCCCCAGCAGTCAGGGGCACCCTCCACCAGGGCCCCACTCATGTCCCCCTGCACCCACACCCCCCAGCAGTCAGGGGCACCCTCCACCAGGCCCCCACTCATGTCCCTCTGCACCCTCACCCCCCAGCAGCCAGGGGCACCCTCCACCAGGCCCCCACTCATGTCCCCCTGCACCCCCACCCCCCAGCAGTCAGGGGCACCCTTCACCAGGCCCCCACTCATGTGCCCCTGCACCCACACCCCCCAGCAGTCAGGGGCACCCTCCACCAGACCCCCACTCATGTCCCCCTGCACCCCCACCCCCCAGCAGCCAGGGGCACCCTCCACCAGGCCCCCACTCATCTCCCCCTGCACCCCCACCCCCCAGCAGTCAGGGGCACCCTCCACCAGGCCCCCACTCATGTCCCCCTGCACCCCCACCCCCCAGCAGTCAGGGGCAGCCTCCACCAGGCCCCCACTCATGTCCCCCTGCACCCACCCCCCCAGCAGTGCGGGGCACCTGCCAGAAGACCCCCACACATGTCCTCCTGCACCCCCACCCCCCAGCAGTCAGGGGCAGCCCCATCAGGCCCCCACTCATGTCCAACTCATGTCCCCCTGCACCCCCTTCCCCCCAGCAGTCAGGGGCAGCCTCCACCAGGCCCCCACTCATGTCCAACTCATGTCCCCCTGCACCCCCACCCCCCAGCAGTCAGGGGCAGCCTCCACCAGGCCCCCACTCATGTCCAACTCATGTCCCTCTGCACTCCCACCCCCCAGCAGTCAGGGGCACCCTCCACCAGGCCCCCACTCATGTCCCCCTGCACCCCCACCCCCCAGCAGTCAGGTGCACCCTCCACCAGGCCCCCACTCATGTCCCCCTGCAGCCCCACCCCACAGCAGTCAGGTGCACCCTCCACCAGGCCCCCACTCATGTCCCCCTGCACCCACCCCCCCAGCAGTGCGGGGCACCTGCCAGAAGACCCCCACATATGTCCTCCTGCACCCCCACCCCCCAGCAGTCAGGGGCAGCCCCACCAGGCCCCCACTCATGTCCAACTCATGTCCCCCTGCACCCCCACCCCCAAGCAGTCAGGGGCACCCTCCACCAGGCCCCACTCATGTCCCTCTGCACCCCCACCCCCCAGCAGTCAGGGGCACCCTCCACCAGGCCCCCACTCATGTCCCCCTGCACCCACACCCCCCAGCAGTCAGGGGCACCCTCCACCAGGCCCCCACTCATGTCCCTCTGCACCCCCACCCCCCAGCAGCCAGGGGCACCCTCCACCAGGCCCCCACTCATGTCCCCCTGCACCCCCACCCCCCAGCAGTCAGGGGCACCCTTCACCAGGCCCCCACTCATGTGCCCCTGCACCCACACCCCCCAGCAGTCAGGGGCACCCTCCACCAGACCCCCACTCATGTCCCCCTGCACCCCCACCCCCCAGCAGCCAGGGGCACCCTCCACCAGGCCCCCACTCATGTCCCCCTGCACCCCCACCCCCCAGCAGTCAGGGGCACCCTCCACCAGGCCCCCACTCATGACCCCCTGCACCCCCACCCCCAGCAGTCAGGGGCACCCTCCACCAGGCCCCCACTCATGTCCCCCTGCACCCACCCCCCCAGCAGTGCGGGGCAGCTGCCAGCAGGCCCCCACACATAACCCCCTGCACCCCCACCCCCCAGCACTGTGGGGCACCCTCCACCAGGCCCCCACTCATGTCCCCCTGCACCCCCACCCCCCAGCAGTACGGTGCACCCTCCACCAGGCCCCCACTCATGTCACCCTGCACCCACACCCCCCAGCAGTGCGGGGCACCTGCCAGCAGGCCCCCATACATGTCCCCTTGCACCCTCACCCCCCAGCAGTCAGGGGCAGCCTCACCAGGCCCCAACTCATGTCCAACTCATGTCCCTCTGCACCCCCGCCCCCCAGCAGTCAGGGGCACCCTCCACCAGGCCCCCACTCATGTCCCCCTGCACCCACACCCCCAGCAGTGCGGGGCACCTGCCAGCAGGCCCCCACACATGTCCCCCTGCACCCCCAGCAGTCAGGGGCAGCCTCCACCAGGCCCCCACTTATGTCCAACTCATGTCCCCCTGCACCCCCACCCCCCTGCAGTCAGCGGCACCCTCCACCAGGCCCCCACTCATATCCCCCTGCACCCCCACCCCCCAGCAGTCAGGGGCACCCTCCATCAGGCCCCCACTAATGTCCCCCTGCACCCACACCCCCCAGCAGTGCGGGGCACCTGCCAGCAGGCCCCCACACATGTCCCCCTGCACCCCCTCCCCCCAGCAGTCAGGGGCAGCCTCCACCAGGCCCCCACTCATGTCCAACTCATGTCCCCCTGCACCCCCACCCCCCAGCAGTCAGGGGCACCCTCCACCAGGCCCCACTCATGTCCCCCTGCACCCACACCCCCCAGCAGTGCGGGGCAACTACCAGCAGGCCCCCATACATGTCCCCCTGCACCCTCACCCCCCAGCAGTCAGGGGCAGCCTCACCAGGCCCCCACTCATGCCCCCCTGCACCCACACCCCCCAGCAGTGCGGGGCACCTGCCAGCAGGCCCCCACACATGTCCCCCTGCACCCCCACCCCCCAGCATTCAGGGGCAGCCTCCACCAGGACCCCACTCATGTCCAACACATGTCCCCCTGCACCCCCACCCCCCAGCAGTCAGGGGGACCCTCCACCAGGCCCCACGCATGTCCCCCTGCACCCCCACCCCCCAGCAGTCAGGGGCACCCTCCACCAGGCCCCCACTCATGTCCCCCTGCACCCACACCCCCCAGCAGTGCGGGGCACATGGCAGCAGGCCCCCACACATGTCCCCCTGCACCCCACCCCCCAGCAGTCACGGGCAGCCTCCACCAGGCCCCCAACCATGTCCAACTCATGTCCCCCTGCACCCCCACCCCCCAGCAGTCAGGGGTGCCCTCCACCATGCCCCCACTCATGTCCCCCTGCACCCCCACCCCCAGCAGTCAGGTGCACCCTCCACCAGGCCCCCAACCATGTCCCCCTGCACCCCCACCCCCCAGCAGTCAGGTGCACCCACCACCAGGCCCCCACTCATGTCCCCCTGCACCCACCCCCCAGCAGTGTGGGGCACCTGCCAGCAGACCCCCACACATGTCCTCCTGCACCCCCACCCCCCAGCAGTCAGGGGCAGCCTCCACCAGGCCCCCACTCATGTCCAACTCATGTTCCCCTGCACCCCCACCCCCCAGCAGTCAGGGGCACCCTCCACCATGCCCCACTCATGTCCCCCTGCACCCCCACCCCCCAGCAGTCAGGGGCACCCTCCACCAGGCCCCCACTCATGTCCCCCTGCACCCACACCCCCCAGCAGTCAGGGGCACCCTCCACCAGGCCCCCACTCATGTCCCTCTGCACCCCCACCCCCCAGCAGCCAGGGGCACCCTCCACCAGGCCCCCACTCATGTCCCCCTGCACCCCCACCCCCCAGCAGTCAGGGGCACCCTCTACCAGGCCCCCACTCATGTGCCCCTGCACCCGCACCCCCCAGCAGTCAGGGGCACCCTCCACCAGACCCCCACTCATGTCCCCCTGCACCCCCACCCACCCAGCAGCCAGGGGCACCCTCCACCAGGCCCCCACTCATGTCCCCCTGCACCCCCACCCCCCAGCAGTCAGGGGCACCCTCCACCAGGCCCCCACTCATGCCCCCCTGCACCCCCACCCCCCAGCAGTCAGGGGCACCCTCCACCAGGCCCCCACTCATGTCCCCCTGCACCCACCCCCCCCAGCAGTGCGGGGCAGATGCCAGCAGGCCCCCACACATAACCACCCTGCACCCCCACCCCCCAGCACTGTGGGGCACCCTCCACCAGGCCCCCACTCATGTCCCCCTGCACCCCCACCCCCCAGCAGTCCGGTGCACCCTCCACCAGGCCCCCACTCATGTCCCCCTGCACCCACACCCCCCAGCAGTGCGGGGCACCTGCCAGCAGGCCCCCATACATGTCCCCCTGCACCCTCACCCCCCAGCAGTCAGGGGCAGCCTCACCAGGCCCCCACTCATGTCCAACTCATGTCCCCCTGCACCTCCACCCCCCAGCAGTCAGGGACACCCTCCACCAGGCCCCCACTCATGTCCCCCTGCACCCACACCCCCCAGCAGTGCAGGGCACCTGCCAGCAGGCCCCCAAACATGTCCCCCTGCACCCCCACCCCCAGCAGTCAGGGGCAGCCTCCACCAGGCCCCCACTCATGTCCAACTCATGTCCCCCTGCACCCCCACCCCCCAGCAGTCAGGGGCACCCTCCACCAGGCCCCCACTCATGTCCCCCTGCACCCCCACCCCCCAGCAGTCAGGGGCACCCTCCATCTGGCCCCCACTCATGTCCCCCTGCACCCACACCCCCCAGCAGTGCGGGGCACCTGCCAGCAGGCCCCCACACATGTCCCCCTGCACCCCCACCCCCCAGAACTGGGGGGCACCATCCACCAGGCCCCCACTCATGTCCCCCTGCACCCCCACCCCCCAGCAGTCAGGGGCAGCCTCCACCAGGCCCCCACTCATGTCCAACTCATGTCCCCCTGCACCCCCACCCCCCAGCAGTCAGGGGCACCCTCCACCAGGCCCCCACTCATGTCCCCCTGCACCCCCACCCCCCAGCAGTCAGGTGCACCCTCCACCAGGCCCCCACTCATATCCCCCTGCACCCACACCCCCCAGCAGTGCGGGGCACCTGCCAGCAGGCCCCCATACATGTCCCCCTGCACCCTCACCCCCCAGCAGTCAGGGGCAGCCTCTCCAGGCCCCCACTCATGTCCAACTCATGTCCCCCTGCACCCCCACCCCCCAGCAGTCAGGGGCACCCTCCACCAGGCCCCCACTCATGTCCCCCTTCGCCCCCACCCCCCAGCAGCCAGGGGCACCCTCCAGCAGGCCCCCACTCATGTCCCCCTGCACCCCCACCCCCCAGCAGTCAGGGGCACCCTCCAAACATGTCCCCCAGCCAACACGTCATCACAATCCAGATCCCAGGCTCCTATACCCACCCAAATCCCACCCCACGCCACCCCAGTCCAAACACCCAACCAAGCTTTACATCCATTCAAAATGGAAATACCCATTACATGATAGATAACAAATAAGCAGTATGTGCATGAGTACAAGTCCGTCAGACCCACACAATGGCAACACATGACTGTGAAAACCCACATTGTGACAGGCATGAAACCAATGAGAGAAGTCCACACATTGAAGTAAGAAACAAAAATGTATTACAGTGTAAATGAAGTGAATGAAATCTAAACATACAATAATGGCAACAAATATCAAAATGCAGCATGTCCACAAAAATAATAAATAATGAAAATGGGAATCCAAAATAACCGTAAAGAAATTGTGTCCAAAGTCACTGTCCAACAAAGCAAATCCAAAGGGAAAGTAAAGTCAAAATCCATTGCTCCATGGTGAAAAAAATAATAAAAGATGAAGGCCACAAATCCACTGTCAAACTATGTACAAAGAGCAAATCCAGGGTCCATGATCCCAACGATGTAAATGAAACCTACAATAAAACCCACCTAACTAATAAATATATACAAAAAAGTGGGGCATAGTCCAAGCGCCCCAAATTAAAAAAAAGAAATAAAACCTAACACTAATTAACTATATACAAAGGCGGCGGGCTAGTCCAGCAGCTCACTCCGTGGTGTCCTGGGCCAGGGCATCATCGAACTCCTGTTCGATGTCCCAGAGGCGGTCCTGTTCCATGGCCCCGAGGGTCTGCAGGGACGCCGACATGTCCTCCTCCAACTCCCTGCGGATTGCCTCGAGGCACTCGGCCCGCCTCAGGGCCCTCCGCATGGAGTTCTCCGCCCTGACCATCGTGAGCCGCGCCTCTTCCGCCTGCCGCCGCTCCGCACCTATCTGCTGGCCCAACCGCTGCCACACGGAAGACACTTCCCGATCTGGGTCCTCCTGCCCTCCGGCCGATGCCTGCCCCTCCGATGTAGATTGCCCTGAGCCATGATGCCTCCCACGTTGACTCCGCTGCTGCCTCCGACGCAACTGCCTCTGCCAGCACAACGGCATCCAGGCTGATGGAATCCACCGACGCCGTCGTGCACGTGCCCTGCCCAATGATGCCGGCACATCCTTCATCTGCTGGGTTCCAGTTGCTGTGGTGTCCACCCCTGCTGGACCTCCGACTCCCGACTGTGGCAGGGATGGGATCCCCACCAAGTTGGCTGCGTTGGTCAGGGCAGGTCCACAGGGGGCCCTGGTGGCATCTGGGCTGGAAGACGGCATGGAGAACGACTGGCGTATGGTCTCCACAGAGAAGGAGAGGGCCGCCAGATTGGCCGACACATGTATGAAACGCCCGACCACGTCCGATCCCAACTGGCCCACCTCGGCACGGTGCTCTTCGTGATGACGTGCAAGCTCCTCCCGGGAAGCATGCACGTCATCACGAATGACACCCGTGCACAATGCAACACCAATCAGGACCTTCTCCATACGGCCACGGGTCCCCTCGTCCGCAGGTGGAGGGGAGTCAGATGACATGGACATCCCCCCTACCTGCGGATGGGCCTGGGATGGGGCATCCCTGCTGGTGCATGGTGGTGCAGTCACAGTGTCAGGGACAGTGTCATGCAAAGGCTCCTCCAGGGCGACCTATGCTGCCTCCTGCCCCTGGACTGCACCACTTGCACCAGCAGGGATGCCCCCACCAGGCCCCATGTGCGCCTCAGTAGCGACCTCCTCATCCTCTGTGGAAACCACCAACCTGGATGGCTCCACACCGTCTTCCGCTGTTGCAAGCCCCTGTGGGGGCTCACCCACCCCTTCCGCTGCAGCCGTGGGGGCATCCCCGCCGCTTTGCTCCACAGCGCCGTCTCCGCCCTCTTCTTCACTTGCCGCTGTGTAGAGGGAGACATAGAACACAAGCATCAGGGTACTGTACAATGGTCCCCTAGACAGGAAGCAATAGCAGATGAGTGGCACTGTCAAAGATCACTTCCATCATGTCCCTCCACAACACATGGGTCAGTGCAGGCAAAACACACGCAGTAACAGGCATGGCACATGCTATGGAGATTTGCATACATGTCCAAGGGACTCTCCAAACATACAATGTTGTTATGGAACTCACATGCATCATGGGTCATGCCTATCACATGCACACACATCACTGTAGTTTCATCCATCTGGCCTTGTACACCCCAGACACAGTGGATACAAGGATAACTAGGCTGCATCTGTGAATCTGTACATTGTCACAGACATGTGCCATGCATCCATGGCATTCACAAGTCACAGACACGCAGGTCAGACACACAGACATGGATACCATACATGTACATGGCATCAGCACCCATCCCTCACCCTCACCCATGTCCAGGAACAGAGACTGGCATGCTCTCATGTGTCCAATCCGCATAGGGCTCCCCATGTTGCATTTAAACACATGCACCAACCGTGTGGTTCACACATTACTGGTCTCACATGCATGACCATGATGTCCCTGCACACATACATGCGTACATGGCCTATGTCACACATACAGGCAAGCATCAGACAACCAGCACACTGCAACATGCCATGTCTCAAACAGCAATGCTTGCCCACTTACCGCTCAACTCCAGACGGGTCTGCCTCGCAAGGATCTGGGCGTGGAACGCTGGGTCTACACGTTCCAGGACCCTCAGCTGGATGGTACTCATGCGGCCCCGACCCCCCTCCACGAGGCGCCAGGCCTTCAAGAGGGTCCTGGACCTCAAGTTCTCCCAGCGCTTCTTGACTTTCTGGATGTTGCGGGTTGCCACCGCCTCCGCGTTGATGGGAACCACCAAGTCGTCCCAGATCCTGTCCCGTCTTTCCTTGTTGGCGCGTGACGATCCGAAGAGGGCATCATACTGCCCCAGGACTTGCTCCACCAGGACACCAACTTCGGTGGCAGTGAAGCTGATGCCCCTCTGCCTCTCTGGCCGGGGGTTGCCACTGGTGCCAGATGTTGCAGTTCCGACATGGCAACCCCAGAGGCAGGAGTGGGTGGGCAACTGGGTCCTGGGGCTGGGCTGTGGAGCGATGGTATACCAGTCGGGAGTCTTCTGTTCCAGCAGGGGTGGACACAACAACTGGACCCCTGCAGATGGCAGATGTGCAGGCACAAAATGGCAGGGCACGGTGGCAGCAGGCAGGCAGGCAGCAGCAGATGGCTCGTGGGAGGCTGCTCGGGGCTCTGGGGGGCAGTAATTCGCCTTCTGGGCAGGAGCGTGGTCTTCCGTGTGCTTACGCGTGGCCAGCTTGATACAGAGTGAATTGGCACGTGAAAATCCTGCACATCAACGTGGAATTCGAGGAAAGGGCCTTAGCGCGTAAGCGCGTCAGCACGCATACGTGATTTCATTGGACCAAAGGCCCTCAGCGCGTAAGCGCGTCTGTGACGTGACATGCGCGGGTGTTTCCCTCATAGCACGTGATGACAGAGCACACGTGGAAACACTGCATGTCAGAGTATCATCGCGTGTAATTGGAGGAAAGTGCGCGTACAAGCAATTGGCCCGGGTACGTGTATTGCAGGGGTGCGCGGGAATTCTCAACGCGATTTGCTTGGGTACGTGTATTGCAGGGGTGCGCAGGAAGTTTTACACGCTCGCCAACATCACGTATCCATGGAATTGAACGGGGCTAAGGTATGCGCACAAAAAAACGTGCTAATCCGGAAACATGTACGCCAGCAGGAAGCAGGCGTACGTCGACCCGCGCAGCATAAAAGTGCACGCAAACAACAAACAAGCTCAGACGCCAGGATGAATATACCGTTCCTAGCAGCAGTGGCCGTGGGTTACCAAAGGAGGAGGAGGAGGATAGTGAGGGCCCGAATTTTCACACCCAGAACCAGCCTTTTTGGGATGCCTGATGACCAGGTGTATGGGAGGTACAGGTTTCCACCTCACATAATATTGGACCTGGTGAGTGAGTGGGAGGATGACCTCACATCACCCACCCTGTGCTCCCAAGCACTCAGCCCCCTGGAGAAGGTCCTTAATGTACTGCACTTCTTGGCCACTGGATCATTTCAGCGGACAAGTGCCATAGTGGGTGGGGTGTCACAGGCCACGCAGTCACGCTGCCTACACCAGGTCTTGAACATCATCACTGCACGCCCATCAATCCGCAGGCACATATACCTGCCCAGAACACCTGCAGAAAGGCAGGGTGCCGCCCTGGATTTCTACGGTGTGGCACAATTCCCCAAAGTGCTAGGTGCCATTGACTGCACCCATGTGGCACTACGTCCCCCCAGGGCATCTGAGCACATCTATAGGAACCGCAAGCACTGGCATTCCATCAAGGTGCAGGTAGTATGAAATGCGAAGGGAATCATCACCTCAGTATATGCCAACTATCCAGGGTCCACCCATGACAGCTTCATTTACCGAATGTCTACCCTAAGCCGGGACCTAGAAGCTGGGCGACATGGCGATACATGGCTGCTTGGTGAGTATGAATGCCACTGCACATGCATGCATGTCAGATGCAGAGTTATGTCACTACCCCACTAATGATACCCATCACCTCCTCACCAGGGGACAGTGCCTACCCTCTGAGCACCCACATGATGACGCCAATTCGGAACCCCATCACGCCTCCCGAGGTAAGATACAACACAGCCCATATTGCAACCCGGGGCATAGTGGAGCGCACATTCGGAGTGCTCAAGTCACGCTTTCGCTCCCTTGACCGTTCTGGCGGGCACCTGTTATATACGCCCCCAGTAGTGTGCAGGATCATAGTGGCAGCATGTGTCCTGCACAATGTTGCAACACGCCGGGGCCTGGCTGTGGACATGGTGGCGCCCCCACATCCCCAACCACATGCACAGCCGCTTGTCACGGCTCGCTCTCTTCGCTCCCGTTCTCGCTCCCTTCGTTCCCGTCCCCGCCACTTGGGGGTATGTTCTGGGGTTTATTCCTTACTGGACATTTCCTTCGAACCCTATGCTACAGTGTTCTGATGAATTGGGAGCGTTAAAACCTTATTTTCCCAGTTACTTCCCTTCCGGATCCATTCCTGGTTTTTGGCAGCCAGCATGCTATTTAAATCAAATGACTATGTTTCCCAGAATGCCTTGGCTCACTGTTTCACCTCCTGCTTCCTAGAATGCCTGGCTCACTGCTTCATCTCCTCCCTTGCAGCACAACGCTGGGAGGAGGATAGGCAACACCTGTGGCTGCAGGTGCAGCAGGCGGCACGCCTGAGGGGTGTGCTCGTTAAGCAGCTTTAAAAGCCTCAGTTTGCTTCAGTCCGGCGCTGGTCATTGTAGCAGTGTTCCTGTTGTGACTAGTCCCTGTTTCCTGTACTTAGTTTCTGTGCCTTGTACCTAGTTCCAGTTCCCTGTTCATAGATATTGAGCCAAGTATCTATTTCCAGTTCCTTGTTCCTAGTTTCTGTGCCTTGTACCTAGTTCCTGTTCCTTGTTCATAGATATAGTGCCAAGTATCTAGTTCCAGTTCCTTGTTCCTAGTTCCATGCCTTGTACCTAGTTCCTGTTCCTAGCTTTGTGCCCAGTTACTAGTTCCTGTATCTTGTTCCTCTGTCCTGGATTTCGGATTTATGCGCTTATTTGAGTTATGCTTTCTGAATTTCCCTTTCTGTCTTCCTCTGTCTGCAGACAGCCTTTCTCTGTACTTTACTATTTGATGCAGCCCAGTTTGCCTGTGTTTTCTGTCCCTTTATGCTGTCCTGGTTACTGAAAAGCATGATGTATTAATATTTACTTTCGTAGAATTAGTTACTGCCTTTTCTCCTTGGATTGGGTGGGAAAGGTTTCCTTTTGTGATATCATTTTCCCTGCTCCTGATCCTACTTTATTGAGATTCCACTCCATGTTTTCCATTGCACTTCTGCATTCATTTTCCATTGATTATTAGGTGTGGGTTTGTTGTTACAAGTTCCAGAGTGTTCCCCTTTTAGTTTTCCTCACGATTTATTATCACAATTCAGACTTGCCTTTTACTAGGGTTTATGTATTTTGTTATCTTTAACCCTTTGCTTTTACAGCCTTCTGGGTCCCTGTTTGATCTACAGGGTTCGTGAAATTACTGACATTCAAGTGGTGTTTCCGGTCCTCGTGAGTACTGTTTATAATTGCCTTATTCAGTATTCTACAGATTGTCAGTTCACAGAATCTGTCCTTGCTTGCCCGCTACGTGGGTTTAGCGCTGTCAGTATCTGTAAGAGCATAGTGGGTAAAGAGTTTGCCGACTTTCCTTTCAGTCATAAGGAGGTCCTAAGTGTTTACCCCACATCCCTTTTCCTATATTGGTAATACTGTTTTACCTTATTGACGTTCCTGGGTTTTACATATATACACAACACTTGGGTATTATATACACGTTGTTAGATTCAGAGTTGTTCACAGTGCAACTGTGTGCATTTTCCCTTTTGCCATAGTATGCCTTCTTCCTTTCTTAACACCGCTGCGCATGGGAGGGGAAAGGGCACGGGGTGAGGCAGCCCATACGCAGCTGGTGGCTAATTACTTCACATAGAATTCACACCCCTGTGGAGTGCACACAGCCCTGGCACATACCATCTGATAAGCAATGATGACTCGACCTGACAATTATGATGAACAAAGGGACAGTCAACTGTCAGAACCATAGCAGCCTGAGATTGTTCATGTGGAAGTGTCACAATGTGTGCATCCCTACCTACACAAACACCACCAATGCAGTGTCATCAAAAGACACACTTCCATGCAGCAAAAATGAATACCCACTTGCAAAATACAACATGAGAACAGTGCCATGTCACCCAACCCCTCCCCGGCACGGCCACACAACACACCATGGCATGTCATGCAATGTGAGAGCAAACAAATGAATCCCCACAACATGCCCCAAGTGTCACCCTAATGGAAACTGGCCACACATGAAATGCTCACAGTAATGCAGGACCAACAACACACATTACCAAATACTTACCAAGAATACCAATCACCTACACAACCTCCAACCTACCATAAACATGACAGTACAGACTTAAAAAATTGGTAGCCTCACTACCTGATAATGCCAGCACTTCGAACACTTCCAAGTATACAGTGTTAGCGCCACGCAAGAGTGTAGGTGTACTGCTTACAACATGGACTCCAGTCCCAAAGTAGACCGCCTTGTGAAGACATGAGAAATGGACCTGCAAATTAGGAGGATGAGATGGATGCAGAGGCACATATCAATACACCATGCAGTGTACAATACAACAACAATATGCACTAGGAATGTATACACAGTATTGACTACAGACTGCCCACACATCAAATGGGAGTCCAACGTCACTGTGTACGTCAATGTCACTTGGGCACACCCTTTGCAAGCCCATGGAAACGGGAAGCAGGCATCTGACCCAAATTCAGGACAAGCCTGCATGTGCCCAGCCACAATACAGCGTATGCCCACGGGAGCCACACAAGACAACTGTCAAAAAAAAAAATAATCAAAAAAAAAAATAATCAAAAATGGCCATTAATGGGCCCGGGGGGGTGGGGGAGGCCACCCAGGAGGTCCGAGGACAGGGTGCACACCAAAACCTACCTGTGTGGATCTTGCAGAAAAAAAAACACCTCCATGGGCTCATGGCCTGCACGGCTACCCTATTGTGAGAGAATCACTGCTGTCGCTCTCCCCAGACTCTGCAGCTGCCTCAGGAGGTGGTGGCACTATGGGAGGCAGCCCACGCAAAGCCCTAGTCTGTTCCTCCATGGGAGCAAGCATGCGGGTCTGGAAGGTCTGGTTCTGGAGGATAATCGTGCGGAGGTCCCCATGCAATAACTCACGGGATGACCGGACCTCCTCACGAGTTGCCTGCATCTCAGCTGAGAGCGTACGTGTGAGACGCACCAGCTGCTGTTCTCTCCTTGTGTTTGTTGAAGCCTCAAGCTCAACAAGAGTCGTCCTGAGGTGACGGAGTTCCACCCTCAGGGCTTCCCTGTGGCCCTGGGACTCTATGGAAATGGCTTCCCGCAGAGTCGCTAGTGCCGCCTGCCTGTCCCTGTCGGACGTCAACATGTCCTCCCTGTGTGACTGGCAGATGGAGTCTGTTGCCTGCTGTAGTCGCTCCATCAGCCTTTCTGGGGGGACAATGGAAGTGGCCACCCTATCCATGGCCTGAGCCATCATCTCTGAAGATGCTGCCTGTTGGGTTGCCATACCGTATATGGATTGCTCCCATGCGGTATTGCCAGGTGACGTACAGCCACCACGTCGGCGGGCACCACACCTGTCTGGGGCATGGCGAACTGCGCCTTGCTGTGCCGGCACTACCTGAGGCTGCAGGACTGCATTCCCCCTCTGATCTGCTGGCCCAGGAACAGGATCAGATGTTGCGGAGTGTGACCCTGCATCTGTAACCACCAAAGGTGGACCTGCCAACACTGACATTCCCATTGAGGGTTCTACCCCTGGTGCAGGTGGGTCGGACAGAACAGAATCCCTCCCAGGAACACTCACCTGCGACGGCACATAGGTCTCATCATCCGAATCGACACCTGAATACAGCTCGGGGGAGGTGCACCCAGAGACACCCCTTGAGAGCATGACCTGCAGCAGTTGTGGGTTCTCACCCACCACCACACCACGTCCCTCACTGGTGTCGGTCAGCCCTGAGACCCCTCCTGGGTCTGCACCATCTCCACAACCCCAGCAGTATCAAGTGCGTCATCCCCTGCAAAGACATGAAAGAAAAGAAATGGAAACAGGCATTAGCACTATGGCACACAATTAGGGCTGAGAAGCTACAGAAGCAGTACTTGATTGACACATGTCCCACATGACTAAAACCCTCCCATGCATGCACCGTCACTGCGTATGAAGGGGAGGCAAATGGCACACATTGATGACACCAAGATGGAAGATCAACACATTTGCTGCATGCTGCCTAGCAGTGGCATCACACATTGGCCTGTGATTGGCAGGTCAAATACACATGCCATCACACAGATGGCATGTACCATAGCCATAAAGTGAAGAGGGAGAGGAGGGCAACACTTGTTCATTCAGTCTAGTTTGCTCATGAAATTGCTTTTTTAATTGAAATAGTTCAAATGTTTAACCTGGAGCTGCCAGTCCAAAATGGTCCTATAGCACAGGGACATGTCTAAACAAATGATATCCAGGAAACAAAGTCAGTCCACTTTACCATAGCCATGTCAGACATGTGACAATAGGACTGAGAAATGCCTAGTAAAAGTGGTGGAATGCAAACAATCTGCCTGAATAAACAGAGAAAAATAAGCATCAATGTGTGGCAAGATGACACTTCAAGGGCAACTGGCGTGGTGTTGGGCTAGATGTCTACTGTTGGCAGAAGGGATACTGCTATACCCAAATGCTGGTGCGCAGAATGTATTGGATGAAGCACCTGGGTGACCCAAACCACTCAGGCACACACACCCTCACCTGGCACCCAAACAGAAGCCCTCACACACACGCCATGCACATGGATGACACACACATGCATGTGCACTCACCGGACAATGCCTCGTAATCTGGCAGTTCTCCCACGCCTTGGATCTGTTCCTCCATGACGTAGGTCCCAGCAACATGCTCATGTGGCGTGAGTTCTATGTCCTCTGCTGGAGACCCACCTCCAGTCACTAGAGTAGCGGCATGACTTGAGGCCAGCTTATTCTTTGCCCTGCGCTTCAGGTCATTCCCGCGCTTGTAGCATTCAGTAGCTGTGCGCCTCACGATTCCAAGGGCACTTATGATGTCCGTGATGGTCTACCAGTGTGCCAGACGTTGTGCAGATGTGGTCTTCGATCCTGCAATAATCACCATTTCACGGTCATGTGCGGACACATACTCTACAAGTGCATTCAGTTCGGCCTCATTGAAGCTGGGCTTCCTTGACGGGCCGGACTGTGTAGCCGTGTCTGGGGCATCAGCCTCTACTGGACGAGCACTCTTCCTCTTCCGCTTGGAAGGTGGTGGGGATCCTGAGTGTCCTGCGCCGCTCTGGACACTAGGGGCAGGAGCCCCGGTGGACTCTGTACTAGGAGTGTGGGATTGCACACTCAGCATGGGAGTTGGTGCAGGCATTAGCTCAAGTGTGATGGTGTCAGAGGGAATGTCAGCAGGATGGACTAGGACCGACACTGTCCTGGCTGGGTGTGTGAGAGGTGGGGTGGATGGAGCCGCAGCTGCCCCTGCAGCCTCCCAACCCTGCCTACTCGGGGCAGCAGATGACCTAGCTGCCCCTGATCCACGTGGCCTGATGACACCAACGTGCACCGGCGCACGTGGCCTAGACCTGCTGACCTAGAAGTCAGCCATGGAGTCACCCTGTGCCAGGTCTGGTGCCACAGTGGGCTGGTCCAACAAGGGCTGAGCATGGATGGTGTCAGCCACGTTACCCTCAACCGGGGGGGCCATGGGTGTCCCTGACTGGTCCTCCACACATGGGGGGCTAGGGGCACCCTGCAAGTCATGGCCACGTCCCCTACCGGATCCACCACGGCCACCACTTGGGGCTCGGCCACCTTTGCCACCCTTACGGCTTGGTCGCCTCCCAACCATGGCACTGATGTTATTGTGCGTATGGGAGTCGCTGTAAACTATTGTCCGGGCAAAGGGGCTGGGTACCAGATGGTAATCGTACCCTAGTGCTCTAGCAAGGCTGTATGTCACCCCTGGGGAAAGATGACGGGTCACGCAACGCACAGGCACCCCAAAAAAGGGAAGTAAGGTGCACGCAACCCCTCCTAGACCACGTGTGTGGAAAAATGAACCTGCACTACGCTGTGGCACCCAGAAACACAAGAATGAACGTATGCGTGTCACACGCAGCCTAGAATGACCTCTGAAGGGGTACGCGACACACGGGGCAAGCACAGATGTTAAATACGTGAGCGACTCACCGTCTGCCAGGAAAAAAAGCGTGAAAAAGACGTGCGTGTGCGCGTTGTCAACACCCCCGCCAAAAGAAGAATTGTACGCTGTCTGAGGAGACAGGACAACAGTAGAAGGGAACGCTGTTTGAGGAAACAGGCCCAGGAAAAAGAGGAAAAGAGAAAAAGCTGTCAGAGGTAACAGGGAGTACGAACTTGAAACGCTGTGAAGTAAATCGCGTGTGAACCGACAAGAAGTACAGATTTCACCCACTCGCTCTCCACGAAAAGCATGTACGAGGAAATGGTGTTCTACACGTACCTTTTATACACACGTCACAGACGCGCATACGCGCTGAGGCCATTTCCACCAATTACACGTTTTGACACTCAGACGTGTATTTTTTTTAACACGCGCCATTCTCAACGGCCATGCGCGTGACATCATAGACGCGCCTGGGGGCCTTTGGGCCAATGAATTAACGTACGTGTGCTGATGCCGTGGCCTTTCCTCGAATTACACGCAGCCGTGCTGGATTTTCACGTGCCAAATCACTCCGTATCATGCTGGCCACGCGTAAGCACACGGAAGACCACGCTCCTGCCCAGAAGGCCGAATTACTGCCCCCCAGATCCCTGAGCACGCTCCCACCTGCCATCTGCTTCTGCCTGCCTGCCTGCCTGCTGCCCACGTGTCCTGCCATTTGCTGCCTGCACATCAGCCAGGGGTGCTGTTGCTGTGACTACCCCTGCTGGAACCGAAGAATCCTGACTGGGATACCATCGCTCCACAGCCCAGCCCCAGGACCCAGTTGCCCACCCACTCCTGCCTCTGGGGTTGCCATGTCGGGCACTGCAACATCTGGCACCAGTGGCAACCCCCGGCCAGAGAGGCAGAGGGGCACCAGCTTCACTGCCACTGAAGTTGGTGTCCTGGTGGAGCATGTCCTGGGGCAGTATGATGCCCTCTTCGAAAGGTTGCGCGCCGACAAGGAAGGACGGACTCGGATCTGGACGGACATCTTGACTGCCATCAACGCGGAGGGGGTGGCAGTCCGACTATTCCATCATGTGAAGAAGCGCTGGGAGGACTTCAGGTCCAGGACCCTCAAGAAGGCCCAGCGCCTCCTGAAAGCAGCAGATGCTAAGGGGCGCCGGGGCCACTTTTCGGAAGATCAGATGAGGGTCCTGGAACGCATATCCCCAGCGCTCCACGTCCAGGTCCTTGAAAGGCAGACCCGTCTGGAGTCGAGCGGTAAGAGTACATGCATACTGATTGTAAGCTGTGTGTGTGGTGGTGTGGCAGGTTGCACATGTGGTTTTATGTGGCCAAGTAGGGGGGGGGGTACAGGGCCGTGAGGCTGACACATGCAAGGGCTCTCATGTGTGACACATGGATGGTGCTTGTGTGTGTAGGCTTGCATGGCAAAGGATGTGGAAGAATGATTGGCAGGTGTGACATGGATGCCGATCTGAACACTGCGACAGTTGGCGGAGGTGCACACATGCATGCAAGTGTGGTGGTGTGTGTGCATGTGTAGTGCACTCCCTGTGTCGCATGTGATGTCTGGCTCACCTTTGCCTGCTCATGCTGTTGTATGTGTATGGATGGTGCTGGCTGTTGCGATATGGCTGTGGTATAGCTCATGTGTGCAAGTTGAAATGACTTGTGTGTTGGGCATTGTGATGCCATGTCTGAGGTTTGCCAATGCCACTCATGTACAACTGTCATGTATTTACTGTCATGTGTCATGTGTTTATGAGCCCATTATACAGTGCCCTGATGCCTGTGTTTTATTTCTCCCTGTCTGCAGCGTCATCTGATGAAGAGGGCGGAGAAGGTTCTGTGGAGCACAGCGACAGGGGTCGCACCACCAGCTGGAGACGCAAGGCCCGGCTCCCCTCACAGGTTGTGATCTCGTCGGGGAGTGAGGAGTCCGGTGCCGCGTCCAAGGCCGCAGCTGCCGAGGGGAGGTCCAAGAGGCGGAGGTTGGAGTTGGACTCCTCGGCAGCAGAAGGGGCAGCTGGGACCCCACAGGGCCCAACGGAGGAAGATGGCACGGAGTCATCCAGGTTGGTGGGGGGTTTGGTGGAGGAGGAGGCCGTGCAATCAACAGAGACGGGGTCTGGAGGTGGGGATTCCACTGGTGCTAGTGGTGCAGTGCAGGACCAGGGACAGGTGGCAGCACAGGACGCCGCGGAGGTGCCTGTGTGCAATCCTGTCCCTGCTCCTGTCACTGCATCATCTTGCACCAGCAGGGATGCCTACCTCCAGACCCGTTCTCAGGGAGGGAATTGGCTTACACCAACTGGCCTTCCTCTTCCTGGGGATGTGGCTATCCTGCAACAGGTTGAGCCTGTCCAGGGTGGGGTGGCGTTGCGTCAACGGGCCATGCGAGCTGACCTGCAATCTTTCAATGATGAGACTCCACGTCTTCTCGCATGGCTCGTTGACCGCGTTGACCCACTGGGACAGCTCACCATGGCTGGATCCCTCTGTTTCCTGGACCTTGTTCCGACCCCCTCAACGGAACCCCCTATGTCGTCCTCCATGCCATCTTCCCACCCATGTATCACCTGGGTGCCCTGTGGAGCTGCCTCTGACCGTGCGGCCATGCTGGTGGATAACAGATCCCTGCCATAGTCGGGAGTCGGACGTCCAGCAGGGGTGGCCACATCAACAACTGCACCCCAGCTGGAGGAGGATGTGCAGGCACCATCGGACAGGGCACATGGACAGCAGCAGCAGCAGCAGGAGGCTGTAGGTGGGAGCCACGATGGCTCGGGGCCTTTGACATCGGAGGGGCAGGCATCGGCCGGAGGGCAGGAGGACCCAGGAAGGGAAGTGTCTTCCGTGTGGCAGCGGTTGGGCCACGCCATAGATGCGGAGCGGCAGCGGGCAGAAGAGGCACGGCTCACGATGGTCAGGGCGGAGAACTCCATGCGGAGCGCCCTGAGGCGGGCCGAGTGCCTAGAGGCATCCGCAGGGAGTTGGAGGAGAACATGTCGTCGTCCCTGCGGACCCTCGGGGTCATGGAACAGGACCGCCTCCGGGACATTGAGCAGGAGTTCGATGATGCCCTGGCCCCAACATCCAGAAGTGAGCCGTTGGACTAGCCGCTGCCATTGTATATAGTTAATTAGTGTTAGGTTTTATTTATTTTTTTTAATTTGGGGCGCTTGGACTATGCCCCACTTTTTTATATATAGTTATTAGTTAGGTGGGTTTTATTGTAGGTTTCATTTACATCGTTGGGATCATGGACCCTGGATTTGTCCTTTGTACATAGTTTGACAGTGGATTTGTGGCCTTCATCTTTTATTATTTTTTCACCATGGAGCAATGGATTTTCACTTTACTTTCCCTTTGGATTTGCTTTGTTGGACAGTGACTTTGGACACAATTTCTTTACGGTTATTTTGGATTCCCATTTTCATTATTTATTATTTTTGTGGACATGCTGCATTTTGATATTTGTTGCCATTATTGTATGTTTAGATTTCATTCACTTCATTTACACTGTAATACATTTTTGTTTCTTACTTCAATGTGTGGACTTCTCTCATTGGTTTCATGCCTGTCACAATGTGGGTTTTCACAGTCATGTGTTGCCATTGTGTGGGTCTGACGGACTTGTACTCATGCACATACTGCTTATTTGTTATCTATCATGTAATGGGTATTTCCATTTTGAATGGATGTAAAGCTTGGTTGGGTGTTTGGACTGGGGTGGCGTGGGGTGGGATTTGGGTGGGCATAGGAGCCTGGGATCTGGATTGTGATGACGTGAGTGGGGGCCTGCTGGCAGGTGCCCCACAGTGCTGGGGGGTGCTGGGAGACATGAGTTGGACATGAGTGGGGGCCTGCTGGCAGGTGCCCCACAGTGCTGGGGGGGGGGGTGCAGGGGGACATGAGTGGGGGCATGGTGGAGGGTGCACCACAGTGCTGGGGGGTGGGGGTGCTGGGAGACATGTGTGGGGGCCTGCTGGCAGGTGCCCTGCACTGCTGGGGGGTGGGGGTGCAGGGGGACATGTGTGGGGCCTGGTGCAGGATGCCCTGCACTGCTGGGGGGTGGGGGGTGCAGGGGGACATGAGTGGGGGCCTGGTGGAGGGTGCCCTGCACTGCTGGGGGGTGGGGGTGCAGGGGGACATGAGTGGGTGCCTGGTGGAGGGTGCCCTGCACTGCTGGGGGGTGGGGGTGCTGGGAGACATGAGTGGGACATGAGTGGGGCCTGCTGGCAGGTGCCCCACTGTGCTGGGAGGTGGGGGTGCTGGGAGACATGAGTGCAGGCCTGGTGAAGGGTGCACCACAGTGCTGGGGGGTGGGGGTGCAGGGGGACATGAGTGGGGGCCTGGTGGAGGGTGCTCCACAGTGCTGGGGGGTGGGGGTGCAGGGGGACATGAGTGGGGGCCTGGTGGAGGGTGCCCCACAGTGCTGGGGGGTGGGGGTGGGGGTGCTGGGAGACATGAGTGGGGGCCTGGTGGAGGGTGCCCCACAGTGCTGGGGGGTAGGGATGCTGGGAGACATGTGTGGGGGCGGGGGTGCAGGGGGACATGAGTGGGAGCCTGGTGGAGGGTGCTCCACAGTGCTGGGGGGTGGGGGTGCAGGGGGACATGAGTGGGGGCCTGGTGGAGGGTGCCCTGCACTGCTGGGGGGTGGGGTGCTGGGAGACATGAGTTGGACATGAGTGGGGGCCTGGTGGAGGGTGCACCACAGTGCTGGGGGGTGGGGGTGCAGGGGGACATGAGTGGGGGCCTGGTGGAGGGTGCCCCTGACTGGTGGGGGGTGGGGGTGCTGGGAGACATGTGTGGGGGCCTGCTGGCAGTTGGCCTGCACTGCTGGGGGGTGGGGGTGCTGGGGGACATGTGTGGGGCCTGCTGTGAGGTGCCCTGCACTGCTGGGGGAAGGGGTGCAGGGGGACATGTGTGGGGGCCTGGTGGAGGGTGCCCTGCACTGCTGAGGGGTGGGGGTGCAGGGGGACATGAGTGGGGGCCTGGTGGAGGATGCACCACAGTGCTGGGGGGTGGGGGTGCTGGGAGACATGAGTGGGGGCCTGGTGGGGGGTGTCCCACAGTGCTGGGGGTGGGGGTGCTGGGAGACATGAGTGGGGGCCTGGTGGAGGGTGCCCCACAGTGCTGGGGGGTGGGGGTGCAGGGGGACATGAGTGGGGGCCTGGTGGAGGATGCCCCACAGTGCTGGGGGGTGGGGTGCTGGGAGACATGAGTGGGGGCCTGGTGGAGGGTGCCCCACAGTGCTGGGGGGTGGGGGTGCTGGGAGACATGTGTGGGGGCCTGCTGGCAGGTGCCCTGCACTGCTGGGGGGTGGGGGTGCAGGGGGACATGTGTGGGGCCTGGTGCAGGATGCCCTGCACTGCTGGGGGGTGGGGGTGCAGGGGGACATGAGTGGGGGCCTGGTGGAGGGTGCCCTGCACTGCTGGGGGGTGGGGGTGCAGGGGGACATGAGTGGGGGCCTGGTGGAGGGTGCCCTGCACTGCTGGGGGGTGGGGGTGCTGGGAGACATGAGTGGGACATGAGTGGGGGCCTGCTAGCAGGTGCCCCACTGTGCTGGGGGGTGGGGGTGCTGGGAGACATGAGTGGAGGCCTGGTGAAGGGTGCACCACAGTGCTGGGGGGTGGGGGTGCAGGGGGACATGAGTGGGGGCCTGGTGGAGGGTGCCCCACAGTGCTGGGGGGTGGGGGTGCTGGGAGACATGAGTGGGGGCCTGGTGGAGGGTGCCCCACAGTGCTGGGGGGTAGGGATGCTGGGAGACATGTGTGGGGGCCTGCTGGCAGGTGCCCTGCAATGCGGGGGGGGGGTGCTGGGGGACATGTGTGGGGGCCTGCTGGCAGGTGCCCTGCACTGCTGGGGTGTGGGGGTGCAGGGGGACATGTGTGGGGGCCTGGTGGAGGGTGCCCAGCACTGCTGGGGGGTGGGGGTGCAGGGGGACATGAGTGGGGGCCTGGTGGAGGGTGCCCTGCACTGCTGGGGGGTGGGGGTGCTGGGAGACATGAGTGGGGGCCTGGTGGAGGGTGCACCACAGTGCTGGGGGGTGGGGGTGCAGGGGGACATGAGTGGGGGCCTGGTGGAGGGTGCCCCTGACTGGTGGGGGTGGGGGTGCTGGGAGACATGAGTGGGGGCCTGGTGGAGAGTGCCCTGCACTGCTGGGGGGTGGGGGTGCTGGGAGACATGAGTGGGGGCCTGGTGGAGGGTGCCCCTGGATGCAGGGGGGTGGGGGTGCTGGGAGACATGAGTTGGACATGAGTGGGGGCCTGCTGGCAGGTGCCCCTGACTGCTGGGGGGTGGCGGTGCAGGGGGACATGAGTGGGGGCCTGGAGAAGGGTGCCCCACAGTGCTGGGGGGTGGGGGTGCAGGGGGACATGAGTGGGGGCCTGGTGGAGGGTGCACCACAGTGCTGGGGGGTGGGGGTGCTGGGAGACATGAGTGGGGGCCTGGTGGAGGGTGCACCACAGTGCTGGGGGTGGGGGTGCTGGGAGACATGAGTGGGGGCCTGGTGGAGGGTGCCCCACAGTGCTGGGGGTGGGGGTGCTGGGAGACATGAGTGGGAGCCAGGTGGAGGGTGCCCCACAGTGCTGGGGGGTGGGGGTGTAGGGGGACATGAGTGGGGGCCTGGTGGAGGATGCCCCACAGTGCTGGGGGGTGGGGTGCGTGGAGACATGAGTGGGGGCCTGGTGGAGGGTGCCCCACAGTGCTGGTGGGTGGGGGTGCTGGGAGACATGTGTGGGGACCTGCTGGCAGGTGCCCTGCACTGCTGGGGGGTGGGGGTGCTGGGGGACATGTGTGGGGGCCTGCTGGCAGGTGCCCTGCACTGCTGGGGAGTGGGGGTGCAGGGGGACATGTGTGGGGCCTGGTGCAGGATGCCCTGCACTGCTGGGGGGTGGGGGTGCAGGGGGACATGAGTGGGGGCCTGGTGGAGGGTGCCCTGCACTGCTGGGGGGTGGGGGTGCTGAGAGACATGAGTTGGACATGAGTGGGGGCCTGGTGGAGGGTGCACCACAGTGCTGGGGGGTGGGGTGCAGGGGGACATGAGTGGGGGCCTGGTGGAGGGTGCCCCTGACTGGTGGGGGGTGGGGTGCTGGGAGACATGAGTGGGGGCCTGGTGGAGGGTGCCCTGCACTGCTGGGGGGTGGGGGTGCAGGGGGACATGAGTGGGGGCCTGGTGGAGGGTGCCCTGCACTGCTGAGGGGTGGAGGTGCTGGGAGACATGAGTGGGGCATGAGTGGGGGCCTGCTGGCAGGTGCCCCACTGTGCTGGGGGGTGGGGGTGCTGGGAGACATGAGTGGGGGCCTGGTGGAGGGTGCACCACAGTGCTGGGGGTGCAGGGGGACATGAGTGGGGGCCTGGTGGAGGGTGCTCCACAGTGCTGGGGGGTGGGGGTGCAGGGGGACATGAGAGGGGGCCTGGTGGAGGGTGCCCCACAGTGCTGGGGGGTGGGGGTGCTGGGAGACATGAGTGGGGGCCTGGTGGAGGGTGCCCCACAGTGCTGGGGGGTAGGGGCGCTGGGAGACATGTGTGGGGGCCTGCTGGCAGGTGCCCTGCAATGCTGGGGGGTGGGGGTGCTGGGGGACATGTGTGAGGGCCTTCTGGCAGGTGCCCTGCACTGCTGGGGGTGGGGGTTCAGGGGGACATGTGTGGGGGCCTGGTGGAGTGTGCCCTGCACTGCTGGGGGGTGGGGGTGCAGGGGTACATGAGTTGGGGCCTGGTGGAGGGTGCCCTGCACTGCTGGGGGGTGGGGGTGCCGGGAGACATGAGTTGGACATGAGTGGGGGCCTGGTGGAGGGTGCACCACAGTGCTGGGGGGTGGGGGTGCAGGGGGACATGAGTGGGGGCCTGGTGGAGGGTGCCCCTGACTGGTGGGGGGTGGGGGTGCTGGGAGACATGAGTGGGGGCCTGGTGGAGGGTGCCCCACAGTGCTGGGGGGTGGGGGTGCAGGGGGACATGAGTGTGGGCCTGGTGGAGGGTGCCCCTGACTGGTGGGGGTGGGGGTGGTGGGAGACATGAGTGGGGGCCTGGTGGAGGGTGCCCCACAGTGCTGGGGGGGTGAGTGTGCTGGGAGACATGAGTGGGGGCCTGGTGGAGGGTGCCCCTCGATGCAGGGGGGTGGGGGTGCTGGGAGACATGAGTTGGACATGAGTGGGGGCTTGCTGGCAGATGCCCCTAACTGCTGGGGTGTGGGGGTGCAGGGGACATGAGTGGTACATGAGTGGGGGCCTGCTGGCAGGTGCCCTGCACTGCTGGGGGGTGGGGGTGCTGGGAGACATGAGTTGGACATGAGTGGGGGCCTGGTGGAGGGTGCACCACATGGTTCAGGGGGACATGCGTTGGTGGACAGTAGTGCAAGGTGACATGTGGGTTGGCTGGGGGGCATGGGCATGGTGGATGGGCTGCCTGCGGGACATGTGGAGGGTAGTCCCCTGTGGTGTGGGCTGCCTGCAGGGGCCATGGAGGGTGTAGAGGGAACACCTGGGAGGACCCACATGGGCAATTCACGTGTAGTGCTCCTCGCGCAGCCCTGAAATACACGTACCCTGATGGAATTGCGTGTGATACTTCCCGCGCACCCCTGAAATACACGTACCCTGCTGCTTTTGCTGTGATACTTCCCGCGCACCCCTGGAATACACGTACCCTGATGGAATCGCGTGTGATGCTTCCCGCGCACCCCTGGAATACACGTACCCTGATGGAATTGCGTTTGATACTTCTCGCGCACCCCTGAAATACACGTACCCTGATGGAATAGCGTGTGATACTTCCCGCGCACCCCTGAAATACACGTACCCTGATGGAATCGCGTGTGATACTTCCCACGCACCCCTGAAATATACGTACCCTGATGGAATCGCGTGTGATACTTCCCGCGCACCCCTGAAATACACCTACCCTGCTGCTTTTGCGTATGATACTTCCTGCGCACCCCTGGAATACACGTACCCTGATGGAATCGCGTGTGATACTTCCCGCGCACCCCTGAAATGCACGTACCCTGCTGTTTTTGCGTGTTGTTCTTCCCGCGCACCCGTGGAATACACGTGCCCTGATGGAATTGCATGTGTTACTTCCCGCGCACCCCTGATGTACACGTACCCAGGACAGTCGTGTGTGAAACTTCCCGAGAACCACTGAAATACACGTTCCCCGCTTGGCGTTTGCTGTTTGACAGCCCTGTGAACTGGTCCAGGGTTAGCGCAGCCCTTTGCGATGATTTGGGAATTTTGAAGGCTTTTCCTTGCGCGAGGGCGTTCTTGGGGGCGTAACTGGCGCTGCTGCAGGGTCACTGCGCCACTCTGTGCCACGGCTGGTTTTTGAGGCTAAAATCCATGAATACGCTGTGCGATGGAAAGGATTTTATCGCACGCGGCTGGCGCAGTGTATCGCACGGGGACACTGTGCGCCAGCCGCGTGCGCCACTTTTGTGCGAATTTCTATGAATTACCCTGTATATGTAGGATGTATGACACGGCATGGCCCACTCTAAACCAAAGACTATCAAAGCAATCCCATCTACAACACCAGAGGATAGCCTACGAGTCCCACCTCTTAGCAGTAGCATCATTGTTCAGAACCTCTAATGATTGAGGACACAGGACATGGACAATGGCAGTCTTGAGTGTTTCGGCTCAAATGATTGGCACACATTTTAGAGCATCGAGGACACGAAGCTAACAGTGGGCCTTGCAACATCAACAAAAGGGTAACGTATTGAACTGTATTGAAATCACTACATGGTTATGTCACTAGATGGAGATTGAAAAGCACATCTTTAGACTCTGTGTGAGGTAAATGAAAAACACACCTCGAGTACCTATTCGGTTTTAAATCTTTATTTTCAGAATGTTTCTTAAAGAGCATGAATGTTCTTTCAAGCTTACTCAGGCCAACTTTACAATTGCATGTTCCTAATTTGGAGAACATATTACATTCAACATGTGTGTGCCATTTAAAGCAAGTTAATATGACTAATGTATTATTCTGAACACGCATTCACATGTTGATTTAAAGATGTGTATTTTTTTGGAATATATGATGAAAATTCAATCCTGTATCATGTATTCTATTTGTAAGAAAGATAACTCCAGGCAGACTGTGTTATTTCAGTTTGAAATACATTTTTAGTTTGCATTTTCCAATAGAGTTGCAGGTGTATTTCCCTTATATCCTGATTGGAGAATCACTTGTGAATTACCTCAATCTATAGTTAAATTAAAATACAATTTTATTACAAAATGTTTTATTCTCGACACAAAGGGCATGAGTGTGATTGTCATACTGTGAGGTTATTGCACTGGGGTTTCCCATGTGTGTAAAATTACCTACAATAAATAACTGTGTGCATTTTATTTAAGGGTGGAATGTTAAATTGCCCTAAATAATGTGTTGTCCAATTAAAGTGTCATTATACACGCCACCCCTGTCGTTTCCACCAAGTGGCAAAATACTCATTCTATTGCCATGGATCACCCTCAGATGTCTATGTGTTTGCTACAACTGACCGGTATTCATTCAATTTCCGGGGATTACCATCAAATGCCTATGTGCTTGCTACATTGCCAATGCCGTGCATTAGAACTGACTGGTATTCATTCAATTTCTGCGGATTACCATCAAATGTCTATGTGCTTGCTACATTGCCAGTGCTGTGCATTAGAACTGACTGGTATTCATTCAATTTCCGGGGATTACCATCAAATGTCTATGTGCTTGCTACATTGCCAGTGCCGTGCATTAGAACTGACTGGTATTCATTCAATTTCCGGGGATTACCATCAAATGTCTATGTGCTTGCTACATTGCCAGTGCCGTGCATAAGAACTGACTGGTATTCATTCAATTTCCGGGGATTACCATCAAATGTCTATGTGCTTGCTACATTGCCAGTGCCGTGCATTAGAACTGACTGGTATTCATTCAATTTCCGGGGATTACCATCTAATGTCTATGTGCTTGCTACATTGCCAATGCCGTGCATTAGAACTGACTGGTATTCATTCAATTTCCGGGGATTACCATCAAATGTCTATGTGCTTGCTACATTGCCAATGCCGTGCATTAGAACTGACTGGTATTCATTCAATTTCCGGGGATTGCCATCAGATGTCTATGTGTTTGCTACATTGCCAGTGCCATGCATTAGAATTGACTGGTATTCATTCAATGTCCAGGGATTACCATGAAATGCCTAGGTGTTGATCTATTGCCAAGAATTGTCATTGAATACCCAGGCACTTTCTCCATTGCCTTCACAACTCAGGTTCTTGCACCATTGCCACGATTTGTCAAGAACGGCCACAGTACAGTAACTTGCTCCATTTCCAGGATCTTCATAAAATGCCAACATACACAGTGCATTGGCAAGGATCACCATCAGTCTCAGGAGGATAGCTCAGTGGCAACGTGCTCGCCTTTGAAGCACGGCAACAGGGAGCAACACAGGTTTGATCGCCGTTTCCGCGCTTAGAAACCTCTGGGAATTAAGCGCGTTATAAATAACCTATCATATCATAACCTATCATATCAAGTGCCCTGGTACTTGCCTCATTGTCATTAATTGCCATAACAGTCCCAGGTATGTATTGTGCCTCAAGATGTGTCAGATATTTGACCCATAAAGGGTGGTGGAAGGTTTCTTCTTACCACTGAGATGGGAGAGTCCTTTGTGGAATAGTTGACACAGGACTGAGAGTTCTTACCTCACTGCATTACAGACCATCATTGAGATAGGTAAGATTGACTACAATATTGTTGATTGTCAGTGAATTGAAATGGGACAGTGTAAAGTCCCCCCATAATTTTACCCACATTACACATTACCATAGAAAGGAGAATAAGGAAACGCAAGAATTCCTGAAGAAATTGGGAATCTGCAGCGAATTTCAGAACAGGCCCAAGATTCATTAATGGAAAGGGAGGTATGTAGTCAGATTCATACCCGTGTTCACCCTCTTAGGGATGAGGGTTTAATTTTAGGTAAAGTAAGATTAAGTCTTGATTATTAGATACTAATAGGGTGTCAATTGCTTTTTATTAACAGGGTTCTCCCCTAAAGAAGAATTATTAATTCCGGCACAAGAAAATTTCCCCTGAAGAATGTCCTACATTATTGTATCTCAAGGACAGAAACTTGTACAAGTCGGGTTGTTTACATTTCACCAATAGGAAATAGGCCATCAGTAGTGTGGCATAGGAATCAGAGTGTGTGGTCCTAAAGAAATGACTATAACATTATTCACTTATGGTGTATTTACTTGTGTGGTTTTAACATATTGTATATGTTTTATGTATTATGATCATTTTTATATTTGTTTTTATGAAATGCATTAGATTTAAATAAAGTTTTGTGATAATTGACTCCACTTTTGATGGGGTAAGAGTGTTCAGTGACACCTGTTGAAATACCGGACTTTCTTTTTGTATAAAAAAAAGCCTCAAAATGTGTAACATCCGACCAATACTCAAAGTACCCTTTGCTATAATATGATGCCATGCACCTCGGTGAGCCACCTCCCCTACTTGTATTTATTTTCCCCCATCTTAGGTACCCATAAAAGACAACTGTGCATCTGAATTTTCGCCCCAGTGTTGTGCTAGACCAGTATCCGGCCCATTCACCAGCTTTAGTCATACCCAACCTGTCATGTTATTTACTGTCCTGCAAAGTAGGCATGCAATGCCGTCCTGCAAGCAGAGCCTGGGCATAGTCGTCTACTTTGCAATGTGCGTTTACGGGCATCATAACCAGAGCATTGGCATTGTAAAGGACCGTAAACTGGGATTTGAAAAAAAGGAGTACCCTCAAGATCTGAGTTCGATCCTTCCTGCCAGTGCTTTATTTATTTTTAAATGTGGAGTGTTAGGACCTAAAATACCCTACAATAAAATGATAACAATAATATGAACAGTAACATTTTACATATTAACCAAGCACCAAAAAGAGGGTATTTCAAGACAACGGAAGCGCCCAGGGGCACTGAGATCTCTGCAGTAGTACTCTCATGTCTCTCTTAGCTTTGCTAAAGGCAAAGTGACCAAATGTCCAGGGCTGTCAAGTGGCTGCGATTTTGCAAGGCCATTGTTGATTAATCGCAGCATCAATTTGTCACTGTGGCAACTGCCCTCCTCCTTGCCACTTTGGATGGTTTACACACTCCTCTCCCACAGCCGCTCACTGTGACAGATGGAATAACTACCACTAGCAGCACCCTGGGATAGCTTCCAGCAGCTACTAAAGCATTTTTTCTAGCAATAAGCAGATTGAACACATTCTAACAAATATGGACAGAATAATATTGTACAATGTGAGCAGCGTATTGGCATATATCTTGCATATCTTAGCCAAATGCAGTCAACCATGTGGGAATCCTATAGACTTTGATTTGATTTGATTTTTTTAGAGAATTGAATGAAGGATGAATACAAAGCACTTCATAAAAAGAATACAGAATGTGTGGGCACACAGTGTGCGCTGACCTAATGTGCTGTGGGGGAGGAAACATAACATGATTAGGTCACTGGTGGAGAGGCTCAAACCAATGGCCAATGGCTCCTGCAGATGATCGCTACTCGGGTGAGGGTGCGCACCTCTAGTCCACAAATGCTGTGGAACTGACCCATACCGGAGCAAATATGATCAGCCTCATGCTGGGGTCAATGATATCCTCACCCCTATGCTCACCCCCCCTACCCGATCTATGAAAATAGATCTTCATGGTTGGAGAGCAAACCCAGGTGAGCTGCGGTAACCCACACCAAAAGCCACTGCTAATGTTCCATATTGCTTCAGGTGGGTGATAGTGTTTGTGTGTCAGAATGGCAGACTTGCAAGAGACCTAATACTATTCAGGCAAAGTGTTTGGCAGAGTTGCTGAGGAATTAATACTCTTTAGGGATAGTGTTTATTTTCAGGAAAATGGCAGTCGAGTGAACCATGAAATAAAGTAACAATCTGCTGTCATATTTTGTGTGTTCAGACTCAACTGGCCACCGTTATGGTATACTATTGGGATGCATTCCGCTCACCGCTGCCATTTGCGTGGTCAACAGGTGCTCTGGCAGATGCGAAGGGGGGGGTTGGGTCAGTAAGAAGAGAGGTAAAATGCTCAATAGTGTTGCTGTTGTGTTGATGCCTGCATATCAGAAGTGCCCTGAGCTCTGTGTGTGGATCTGTGTGCCCAAAGGGAAGCCTTTTGCGCCCGTGGTGCTAGGATTCATTGGCTGGGGCTGTGATAAGTAACTCGATTATAGCGCTCTAGCATTTTGTTGTTTGATGTCTGTTGAGAGGGTCATTCAGTTGCCATGTGTGAGAGTCTGAGTTGGCATACACATAGTGTGTTTGAGACTTGAGGTCGAGAAGCTTAGTGAGGGGAGGTTAGTGGAGGGGCTGTTGCAAATTAGAGCACCCATCTGGTGTGTCCATGGCAATGTCTAATTAGTGGAGCCCATCAGGGAAGGTAGTTGAGAGGTGATGTCATGAGGTATCCTTGAGTGAGGTAGTATATCCGGAAGTGGGAAGCCTGCAGCAACTAGTCCTTTATGAGAAAGGGAAACACAGGGATGAGTGGAAACAAAGAATGTATTCATCTGTGGATACAGTGAAAAGTCTTTAGTTCAGAGCGAGTTAAGAAATTCAGCGGATGTGGAAGTAATGACCATCGTAAATCGATACCCCATCAATGTCCCCTATGATATAATTTAGCATGTCATTGAAAATTCCTTCTATTCTAATATGTATGTGCTCATGGGCTTTGGAAAAGGGCGGCGGGGAGAGGTGCTGAGTGGGATATTGGTGCAGCATGTACAGAAGACACAGCCGGAGACCATGGCCAATGGC
The DNA here is from genome assembly GCF_040938575.1 of Ambystoma mexicanum. Classification (NCBI taxonomy): domain Eukaryota; kingdom Metazoa; phylum Chordata; class Amphibia; order Caudata; family Ambystomatidae; genus Ambystoma; species Ambystoma mexicanum. The sequence continues at coordinate 389,620,127 of NC_090926.1, read as the reverse complement.
TTTAGCTGAAGGTCAGGGCTAATGGGCCCTCAGTAAAATATAGTATAACCAAACCCTTGAAATGGAGTTAAAATAACTTTGGCTAAGAAAGTTAAGGTGATCCGATTTAAGTCAACAAAACCCTTGAAATTCAACTGATGTGGAAGTGATGACCATCTTAATTCGTTACCCCCGCCAATGTCCCCCGTGATGTAATTTTGCATGTCATTGTAAATCCCTTCTGTTCTAATATGTTTGTGCTCATGGACTTTGCAAAAGGGGGAGGTTGGGGAGGGGTTCCGAGTTAAGATGGTTATTACTTCCCACATGCACTGAATTTCAAGGTTTTTGTTGTCTTAAATCAGATCACCTCAACTCTCTTAGATAAAGTTTGTTTCACTAAATTTCAAGGGTTTTGTCATACTATCGTTTATTGAGGGCCCACTAGCCATGGCCTTCGGCCAATGACAGTGACCAAAGCCTCCGGTTGTGTCTTCTGTACATGATGCACCAATAGGTTCCTATGGGCCCACTAGCCAGGGCCTTTGGCTGTGGCCACTGTACATGTTACACCAGTAATTGTTTTCCTAAGACTCATTGCCCTCTGCATAGTAAATGTGATAAGTGCAGGTGTAAATTATTATTTTTTCACTACAAATTCCTGTGATATAGTTACGGAAATCAATTCAGTTTATGCCAATTCCCACAGTAGTTTAACTGTGTGCCAATTCTCGTGAAAATTAAAAACTATTCCCCATCCTCACATGCACTCAGCATATATCCTCCCCTACTTTCTTGGTCCCCCAATTCCTCCAATGGTTTTTCCTCTCGCTGACCATCTTCCGTTAGTCCCTATCATTCTTCGCTTCATAGTGTAGACAAGATCTTAGACCACCCTCCCCACTCAAACTGAATACAGGTAACATGCCAGGTGTCATGATCCCTACCCCTGACCACCACTGGCAAGGCTGCCTGCCAAGTAGGACCAGGTTTCGGGGTTCCATTATGGCCTTGAAGGCCCTAATATCTCACCCAGACTCTCTTGGAGTCAGTCCTGGTGCAATTGGCACCAGGCTCATAATCACTATGGAGAACATCTTTAGGTTGGGACTATTATACTTGGAACTACTTTCTTGGGGGGCTTCAAAATGGAGGCACTCACATAGCTCATTTACCAAGAACTGAGCTATGCGGTATAGTGTTTAGGGTGTGGTTGGCCTGGGACTACTTTACCTGGACTACTTTTCCTGAAGACTATTTAAACCACACCCAAACAGCCAAACACGCTTCGCGTTATTCTGCTGTTTGCAGCGTAACGCTCACCGTGTCCTGTTCGGCTCCAGAATTCTTTGATGCCAGCTATTCTTGGAACCGCTTGCCTTCAGAGAGAAAAAGAACATTGTTATTGGAATCTTACCTGCGAGTAGCATCCTATCTTCAGCCCATCGTCAGCTCCTGATTCTGCTCACCCGGAGACAGTCGATCCAACAAACTCAATCTTCTGGGCACGGCATGCTTCCTGGAGCGCATCAACCTGAAAAGGAGAGAGAAGAACAGCATTAGTGAGTGCATACTCACGATTCCACACAAACAACTAAAACCACAAGATTCATACCTGGTTAGTCGCCTCTTAGTCAGCATCATTCCGGAACATCACTGCAACTGGCGAAGAGCACCGCGGCCTATGAAGGAAGGGGAAAGACACAGGTTAGCATATACAAGGCAAAACAGCGCCGCCCATCGCGCATTACTTACCGGGCAGCATCGCGTACGCCACGCCATCATTTACCGGTTCATGCTCAGTTCCAACCTGCACGAAAAACACCAAAATCTCTTTGCACACCCAAAGAGAAGGAATAACACATTAATAACAATAAGAGGAAGGAAGGTTAGAACAGAATAAAATACAAAGACTGTAAAGTAGCCAGACCTACCTTAAAGATACTCAAAAGGGCTCGCACAGTGAAGCAACTTGGTCACTCACGCCCACACGAGACTACGCACCGCTGCCACAAAGAGCAGGACGGAGAGCATTCCTTCTAATGAATTAAGGTGAGGGGCGGGCCAAGGGAAGGTTTTAAATCCAAGGGAGGTGGGAAGACACCCTACCAGAGACAGTTAAGTCTTGAATCCAGCCCTCCTGTATTTCAGGCTCAACTTCCGTCGGAGGCACTACCCAGGGATCGGGGAGAGAGTTCGAGGCGCATATCATCCAACCAGGGCTGATTAGCGTCCCCATGGATACCAGGTGAGAGTAACACCAGGTTGATCAATGGTTTCAGTATTGGAAAAATCAGAATTATAGTGCTTTCTTAAGACACAATGGTACATATAGTGCAAATTATATTTTTTAGGGTCAGAATGCCCCATGCACTGGAGCGTGTCTCCGGTATTACACATACATCATGAATATCAAAAATCTAGTCTGGGAACTGGACAGAAAATAAGTTATGCTCAAAAGTATGTTGGTCTGCCATTTGGTAGAATGGCCGAGTATTCAGACGGGGTTAGATTCTAAGATGGATGCTGAGACAAAATGGCTTCAGGTCCAGGTATCAGGAGGAATGACTCATGGCAGTAGTTCAGTGTCAGGTCACTGTAGAAAAGAATGTCTAGTGTGTATATTTAGAATTTCTTGGCAGACATAACTGACAGTGATGGATCCTGAATCCAGCTAAAAGCCTGGGAAAGTTATCAATTAGAGAAAATGAATAACTCGAGGAGCCCTTACCGCTAACATTTTATTAATTTCATATAGCAGCGGGTCAGGAAGCCTTGAAATTAGGTGTATATCTGTAATCATGAACAAAGGATGTCAAAAGGGGCTGTGAGCAAATTCTCCCCTCTTCTATTCATTATAGGGTTTAGCATAGTCATAGTCCCTCCCCCACCAGAGATTGATCTATAATACACGTAAAGGGATAGAACAACCCTCACTCTACTTATAGTGGAGGCCTCTATTTTTTTTATTTTTTTAGAGCTTAGTCATACTGTTCATACTTCAATACCAATAGCTATTTTTCAAACTTGTACAAGCCGAGAGTAAAATAGTCTGTTTATACAGACTCTGCTCCGCTACATGGAGCAGATCACCAATTGACAACTTCCATTTCATACAGTGCTGAGTAAGTCAACAATGCGTCTAGCTAACAACTAGAAACGTTATGACTTTACTCACGTGTAGAGGAGGTCCCAGATAAGACCTGCACCCCTGGCCCCCATTGCGAGTTGCCAGTAAGGTACTCGCCAAGGTATGTGACGTATGTAAGTCCTGCACCCTGTCCTCACACGGTGCAGCTATCTTGTATTACAAGTTTTCGAGGGTGAGTGCTGACCAATGGGCCCGTCAGTAATTACCTCTCCTCGTCAACACACGTATGATGACCGAATTAACATATGGCTATCCCTTCTTCGTTAAATTACAGCCGCTTGTGTCATGTTTAGAAGCTTTTCATTTGAAGTCAGTACAATGCTGTAAAACAGTACAGGAAACAGCAATGAGTGCTATAAAAGCTTATATCTCTAATCTGTTAGAACTCATTATTCTAACGCTTCAATATGATATGATATATTTTATTTATTGCACGTCTATACACAGGTGTTTCAAGGTGCAACGAGGGAAGAGGGAAACATGGAGGACAATACAATGGTCTTACTAGGCCAAGTGACATTGAGATTGCGCAAATGCGTGGAGAGGGAAGGGGAAAAGTGCAATGGGAAGGGGAGGAAGAGAAGTACGAGACATAGGATCAAGACATAGGAAAATAGTGCGGCCAACAGGTGGTGGTGTAGGGGTTAATTGTAGACAAGTGTTGGATAAGTGCAAGTAGGGGGACTGTAGGGATGCAGATACAGCCCCAAGTGCAGAGTTACCAGGAGGCTGTGCAAGTGTGCAACTCGGAGGGCAGGGACCAGGGTCCGTGAATCAGAGGGTAACCAGTGCATTTTCAGACAAGAGATCAGCAGGGAGTGGAAGACAGAAGGCAGAAGCAAAGAGAAAGATCTTGTGCTGCTTCCGGAAATGGAGAGGGTTTTGCTCAAATATCAGAGAGGCAGGGAGGCTGTTCCAGAGGGAAGCACCGGCGAGGAGAGAGATCTGCTGAAGCAACTGACCCACAGGGAGTTGGAGTAGGAAGAGCGAAGAGCGGGAGAAGGCAGATACTTCTGAAGCAAAAGCTGGAGGTATTTTGTTCCCAGGCCCCAGTAGGCCTTGTGGACAATGCAAAGGGTCTTGAATTTTATCCTTGCAGCCAATGGGAGCCAATGAAGAGATTTCAGGGCTGGAGAGATACGATCCCTGGGTTTGAGACCAAGGACAAGTTGCACAATCCTGGTCTATGAGTCGCAGAGGACGGAGAGTAGAGGAGGGTAGATTTAAAAAGAGACTGTTACAGTAGTCAAGCCTAGAGAGAACCTGAGCTCTGGAGACAGTAAGCTTCTGGGGGATGGAGAGGAAAGGAAGAATACCTCTGAGCAGGTGCAGATGGTAGTATGACTTCTTAGAGATGTCGGAAATGTGAGGGGAGAAGGAGATGGTTGAATCAAAGATAACCCCAAGGTTCTTAGCCTCACAGGTGGGAGCAGGAAGAGGGCCAAGGGAGGCCGCCAGAAATCATTGGCGGCACACCACTCCTAGATTGCAGACAGACAATCATTGATAAGAGAAGGAGAAGAGGTGGCAGAGGGGAGCCTGAAGGTGAGCTTGGTGTCATCAGCATAGCACTGGAAGTTGGAGCACAGAGCAGCAATGTGGTGGGCAAGAGGTGCCAGATATTGGTTGAACAACCAGGGAGAAAGGTTAGACCACTGGGGAACCCCCTGGGTGGAGATAGAGGAGAGGAAGGACCCAAGTTGAACCTTAGAGGGTCGGTCAGAGAGGAAAGATGTCAGGCAGGCTAAAGCCTGGTCAGTGATACACAGGTTATCACGGAGCCGGTCGAGCAGGATGGCATGGTTGACTGTGTCAAAGGCAGATGAGAGATCAAGAAGGATGAGGACACGGGGGAGATTAGAGTCAAGGTTGGAGAGCAAGTCTTCACAGATGTTCAGGAGAGCAGTTTCCATGCTTCTGGCTGCTCTGAAGCCAGACTGATGGTCATTGAGACAATCAACAGAATCAGTGTGAAGATTAAGCTGGGAGATGGCTAGATTTTCCCAGGAGTTTGCCCAGGAAAGGAGTGATAGTGATTGGGTGATAATTAGCCAGAAGGGAGGGGTCGGCTGAGGGTTTCTTGAGGAGGGAGTGCACAAGAGAGTGCTTAAGGGGGAGAGGAAGTAGGCGATGGAGTGGTTGCAGAAGTCAGCCAAGGATGGAGCGAGGGTGTCAATGTGGTCCTTGATGGTTTTGGAAGAACAGAGAATAACCTACTTAGGTGATATATTCAAACATACTATTGTAGAGGAGCAGCCGAATGTCTCTGCAAGAAGTTCAGCCCCCTTACTAACTGTACGCTGGAAGGCTGAAACTCCACCATGCTTGACACAGGTAGTTGTGCCTATTCCATAGAGAGTCTTTGAGAAAAGGCATACATTAAGAAAGCCATACCTGATGTATCCCCGTAGAGATGACAATCTCTTGGAAGAGATCCCCGAAGGAATATGAAGACAAAATAAAGAGAATCTAATCATGTTACACGAGACAAGCGTGACGCACTGAGAGGAGTGACTGAAGAAGAGGGTATTTGGACCTTATAGAAACTGATGATGAAATAAGGAATCAAGTGAACATCCGTATGCAGAAATGAAGATTGCACGTGTAAAGAGCCCTGCAGAAAATGCAAGCCGTTTAATAATTGTACAGATGCAGCAATGCAAGTAGATCAAGCAATCTTAGAAGCTAGCTATACATAGTGAATAGACTGCAGGCAAAGCCGCCATTATATAGTGTCTGGACATCGGTGGCATCATTTTAGTAAGTTCAAATTCACAGAGAAGGAAGGATCGAGAGCTGTGTGTGTCGCAGCAAAGAATTAGCTGGAGATCGCAGACTTGAAGGGTGAAGCTGTTTGGCCTGGTGTCAAAGCTGAAGCAGCCAGGAACTGGTTATCTATCCATAAAGAACAGAAACTGTGAGATGTTGAATCATCTCATGTTAAGGTGCAAAAAAGGAACACTATAAATGCCTTATTAATTAAAGACAATTAAATGATGCAAAACAGGCCAAAATACGGTCTCCTGTCACGTGAGCCAAGGATGGAAATAGGAGTTTGATGTGCAGACCAGAACTGTGGTAAGCATGTGCCTGTACTCCCTTTTATTCCCAAGAGAAGAGAATCTACTGCAAGGCCAAGTTCAAAGACAATCTACATGGCAGAAGGCATGGGTGATGAGAGAAGAGGGGCTAATTGGGTGGGAAGCAAAAGTCATGCCCATCTCCCGGCACCTGGGTATGAGCTTACATGCTGCTACGGAGCCGAATGTTCCAGCCATGGAATGAGAATGCCAACCAGTTATGGAAGGGTGTATAACAAAGTGCATTATAGTCTAAGAACCAATAGTATTCTGTGTACTTAATAAGTGTTGAAGATGACTTGCACTAGGGGTGGGCATAAGTTGTCCACCTGACTGTAGAGACCCAATCACAACCCGTTCCTATATAGAAAGTATACTTAGATGTTCCCCTTAATTCAACCACAACACCCTAAAGGTTTCTCTTATTTGCCACGTAGTATGATGTCACGTATGATGAATTTTTAGTACTTACATGTATGTTTATGAGATTTGCTTTGAGAGCTCTAGCGAACATCTGTTGATATCCGTTGTAACTCCCTGTTTTAGACAATTGATATTAAAACAGTCGTATTAGACTTTTGCCAACTTCCTGAGTCAGACTTGTTAGGGTAATTTCTGGGGCCGGCAGAGCCGTGCCACAGGTCTGCGTACTCCCAGCTCATGGAAGGCCCTAACTCCTTCCCTGATCCCAAAGAAGTCGAGCTCCACACAAGGAGCAAAGTTTACTGTGGTTTATTATGCAAATGCACAGGGGTCAATGCACAAAGCGATCCAGGCACATCTCATCGTAATCTGGCTCGCAGGCCAGTTTTGTACATTTGTGACAACATAACCTTCATCACTCAGCAGACTCCCCCCCAAAACCTATCAGGGCCCAGGGTTGGCTTCAGTGTGGTAGGTCCAGTAGATACCCCTTCAGAGGAAAGTCGTTATTGGACGTTACTGTGTCAGGTGGTGTACTTGGATCATCCTCGAAAGTTGCTACTTCTAAAATGTGACAGTAAGGAAGCTGATTGCTTGGTAGGCCCCGCCACCTGCCCCCAAACCCCAGTATCCTGATTGGTCGGGCTGCGGGCCCCCAAGTCTGGGACTAACTCCATTCCCAGCCCGCAAGACGCCTGTTCCCACTACATGTCTATGTCTCAGCAGATTACAACTATGTGTCTGCGTATTATAATAATTTGTACAAGACTAATGCCATGAGAGTTTTCCATTCCCAACGCGCAAGGTGGCTGGATGTAACAATATGTTGCGAGTCGCTGTCTAGCCGTGGGGGGTTGCTCATTCCCAGCCTCCAAGTTGTGGCCCGTTCTCAGCTCAGCCGATTCACGTGGTTGGAGACCACTCTTGGAAGCTTAATTGCCTCAAGTTAACATGTATTTTGCAGGGAATATTCTTTGCTGCAGCTGATGTCACCTTGGCTCGGTATGTGGAATGTCGCTTCGGCGTGGGTTTACTATGAGAACACTATGGCCTACTGTATTCGCCTAAGGCCTGCCCATCTACTATTATGTAGTTCTCATGGTGTCCGTAGGTTAGTAAAGTTTTATGGCTGGTCAGGTGCCTTGAGTGCTCCTGTCCTTCCATAGGGTTAACTGCATGTAAGCATCTGCAACCATATACCCAAGCTCTTCTTGCGGTCTGTGGTGCTATAACAAGCCTAGTGAAACAATAATATACGTGCTGATAGTGTTTATGTATCACCGTCCTCTATCTCATCGTACTGTACATGTTCTTCGTGTAGATTGGTGCCTGTGTGACCCAATTGCACGTATTGAGTGTGTGCTTCATGACTAATGTGGCTATGTCGTCCGGGGTGTCTCTAACGACCTGCAGCATGGCCTTTGGTTTGATGCTGTTAGTCAAGTCTGTCCATGCGGTTGTCTCCAGGTCTGTCCTGTGTCTCTTCGACCACTCTAGGCAGAGTCCGCGTTGTAGCAGGATCATTCGATCGGCTGGTAGGGTACCTTTCGCTGTAGTTATCCATGGCTAGAGCAGTGGGGATTGGCATGAGCGCATAGGATCGGCGGCCATGTTGTTGCTGATGCTTCTTCAGGTTAGGGGGTCGTCCGGGACTGAGGGTCTGTTCTGATTTTCCCTCTTCAGTCTTATTATTTGGTATAAGAGTTATTTTGCATCCTATCCATGGATGACATTTTACTGATTAAGGACCTTATGTTCACTATTCTCCATTAGGGTGCTAACTAGAACAGTATCAGTCCATGGAGCCAGCAAGTTTGAATTTTCAAACTCAAATACTTGACGCGCAGACATCAGTTTAAAGTGAGATAACAGAGATCGAGTATTCCGATCTCTGTAATGGTTAGTCTACCTTTTACTCTTGTCTCTATGGTTTACAATTCCCAGCACATCGGCCAACTTGTAGAGACTAAAGTATCTCACTTGTGGAAGGCATCACTGTATTACTCAATATCAGTTGTTAAGATTCAATTTAAAAGCTGTGCCCGTTAATCCAACAACACAAGACAGATTTTTGTTAGCAATATTATGACAAATAAAGCCACTCTCATTTGATAAGTTGGATTTATACTGCTCTTATATCTCATCAATAGACATTGGTCTCCAGGATACCGACTTTCCTATAACTCAAATGTTATAAAATATTGTGCCAGTCCACCATTTCGTTGAGCCCACATGCTACGCTATTGCTAAAAAAATAAATGAGCCCTTGGTCCTTTTCATATAATCTCTTCCCATAATTCGCCGTATTGCCATTATGTGGAATTTGTAACAACACGGTCCATCTCAGTATGTCATAAGAGTGCCCCATTGTAACAAAAATACAACTAAGGGGGCTCTAAGAACTGTGTTTTTAGTACAACTTTTATGGTAAGTTATACACATTTTGACTTTTCTTTCAGTCTTTCCAATGTATAACTTGCCACAAGGACACCAGATGGCGTAGACCACCATCCGTGAGTTGCAATTAGTAAATTGTTTTTGTGACCATGGTCTATCAAGCCAATATTCACTTCCTTTGTTCTTTTAGTAGAATTACAACTAAAGGATCCTCATGGTGTGTGACCTATAGATTTGGATAATCCCCAAGATTCAGTAATGCTCATCTGTGTGTCATTTGATCTATAAATATCATTTTTAGTTAGCACATCTTTCAAGTTGGACCCGCGTTTGAAAGCACACAATGGGCGATCAAGGGGGAACTCACTTCCTTTCAGAATATGACAGTTCTTTTTGACATTATTGTTGATCTTGTTAGAAAGATGGTTTAAAGTGCTAACAAAGACTATTTTGTCATTCTTATTGGATTTGTCCTCGTATTCTAATAGGACTTCTTGGTTGTTATTACTTGCCCTTTTACAAGCCTTTTTAACAATTGAGTTGGGATACCCTCTTGTTTTTAATTTAGAGCAGAGTGTGGTAGCTTCTGATTCGACATATATTTTATAAAAACTATTACGTCTGCGTCACAGAAATTGTACTATGGGGAGGGTTTCTACTCTGTGGTGCGGATGGCAACTACTAAACAGGAGTAACACGTTCGTATCGGTATCTTTGTTAAATGGTTTCACTTTCAGTATATTCGCAGTTCCGTCCGCCCGCCCAGATGGTAACGTCACAAAAATGTATTTCAGATGAGCTGTATACAAACATGAATTTCAGAAACGGATTCTGTTAATTGATCCATACCATACATTTCTCAAACAATGTGGCATTACCGTTCCAAACTATCATCAATGTATCTCCTCCATATCTGAAAAGCCTATCAGCCTTCCTGCTGCAAAGCACCATGGAGATATATAAATGTGTTTGGGAGCAGGGGGCCTGCCCTTCTCTATCGAATATTTTTAGACCTACTGGACAGAATTACCCCAAACTAGCAACAGAAATGATTCCAATGCTTTGAACCCAAGTTGCGACGTGTCCGCTGATTGGATGGTGAAGAGCGTGAAGTGTGTCGGATTTTTGGGACCGCCCGCCATCTTGTATCTGCGGACATCCGCGGACAGCACGGTGACAAATGGTGGAGAAATACAATTTTGGCAAGTGTGTGTGCGTGTAAGACTGTTTGGGGGGTTGGGGAAGTAAGAGATGGGTCAAATATTGTATCTATTTAGGTGGCAGGCACCCCTGTTGTGTTTGTTGTGTCCCCGGACAGCCGCGCTGTTCTTGATGTCCGTAATTGGGTGTGATATGTTGCGGTGGTTGTGGCCAGGGCCTACCCAAGGCCAAAGTTATAAGTACCGAAGTTATAAGCTACCATGGGTGAGATATGCTGCAGTGGTTGTGGCCAGGTCCTAGAGTCTTGGGTGCATGGGCCATGCACCCAAGACCGAAGTTATATGCACTGTTTGCTTCAATGGTTGTGTTATGGAGCAGTATTTATGAGTTGTACTTATTGTAATATACTTACTGTTTGGTTTGGTAACTGGGGTACATATATTCTTTGTCAATTTCTGTGATGTTAGCATTGGTAGTTTGTAAGGACTTATAGCATTGAATAATAGACATTGTTTATTCATTTTGACCCTCATATTTAGTAGATTACAAACAAGTGTACTGTGCTGTTTGCTCAGTTTCTGTGTTTGTTTTTCAAATCATTGGGTCTGTGGAAAAAAAACCATGTCCGATTAAAAAAAACCTTTTTTTGTTATGCTACAGTCTATTTGTTTGTTTGTTTTTAGTGTTCACTTGTTGTTTTTGGCTAATGTTCTATCTGTTGGCTTGTTGCAGATTTTTGTAGCAGTTAGATACCTGTTGGCATATTCTAACTGTTTATTTCTTGTTATAAGTTAGTGGTATTGATTTATCTGTTTGGTTGTTGCAAAATCTTGGGGCAGTTAGATACCTGTTGGTGTATTCTAACTGTTTATTTCTTGTTATAATTAAGTGGTATTTATTTATCTGTTTGGTTGTTGTAGAATCTTGGGGCAGTTAGATACCTGTTGGTGTATTGAAACAGTTTATAGTTTTTTAATTGAAGTTTTGTTAATGTTTAAGTACAGATTAGTTATTAAATTTTGGTTTTAAGAAGATTAAATAAGCGTTTGTATGATTTTCTGGTAATCTCTGCTTTAGAGTAATGGTACTATCATTACATTCGAACCATCCACATTTCTTTTTAATATATGCAGTGCAGTGACCTGCATTGGGTGTGGCTCCTGCGTGGTAGATTATACCTATTGTTGTGAAGGTGTTCTTACCAATTGATACTTGACCATGTGTGAATCCAGTCAGCTTGCAGTTGTTTTTGGTACCATCTGCATTGTAACGTAGAAGCATTAGTATTATGTATTTACTATGCTTTTGTATTAGTGACCATGTGTGAATCCAGTCAGCTTGCAGTTGTTTTTGGTACCATCTGCATTGTAACGTAGAAGCATTAGTATTATGTATTTACTATGCTTTTGTATTAGTAAGGTGGAGCGATTATCTGAATTGCAGGTAGTACATAATCTACCATGGTTTGCATTTTGTACAAGTTGCTGAAATGGAACGGATTCACAATTAGGTATGGATACATACACGAAGCGCTCATAAGGGATTTGTTCCTGTGTCACATTGTTGCAGAGAGTGCATGTATGTTTCCACATGTATGAAATCTGAAAGATTTTATTTATAGGTATGTTTTTGTTTTCAAGTACTTGTAGTAAGTACATTAGAAATTCTTGTGGATCTTCTTGTGAGTTTATAGTGAATTTCACCATTCCAGCACAGTAGTCCAATTCTTGTCTTATTCCATGAACACTATACGTGTTGTCAGGATTATTTGTTGCGTTTCTATGAAGTACTAACATTTGCAAACACAATTGGTCTGTACTGTGTGAGTAAATGTTGTCAAAAATTGGTGGTAATTGAAATAGAATATTCATTGCTACATTTGCGTAGCAACTTACACCAGTTATATTTGAAAATTTGAATGAGCTAGATAGGTCTGTGCCCAAGTCATTTTTTCGGAGTGTTTGTTGCTTCTTTGAAGAAGTACCTGAGTTACTTTGAGTAATAGGTTTTTCTTTGGTTGTGGTAATTGATGAAGTATTAGCTTCTTTTTGTCTCTTTGGAGGTTTGCAGTGAGATCCTGTTGCATTTCTGTTTCAATTGTTTTTCTTTTACAATGTTTTCTTTTTTGTGGAACAGGATATGTTTTTAGATGGGGTGTATAGTGAACATAGTCTATTGTATTCTAAAATGCAAGGAATATCAGTGTGTACTTTACTTGCATCAAAGGTGATTAGGAATAGACTGTCAAGTGTACATAAGCGTGATAGTGCTACGTAGCTCATGCCTTCTTTAAAGACTGTGTTACCAATATCTATCAATGCTTTGTCTAGGGTAAGACCTTGTGATTTATGAATGGTGACTGCGTATGCTAGAGTTAGAGAAAATTGGTCTCTGCGTACATACATGTCTTTGAAGAGAAGGAATCGAGCTGTTGAGTGCCCTATCCTTTTTACTTCTGAAAGTTTGTCAAAGAGAATATTGACAAACTGAATGTTGTTGTCACGTGGGTATGTTTGAAAGCCAACAACTGTACCCAGTGCTCCATTAACTAGTCCTTGCTCCACGTCAAGGTTACATTTAAGCATTACTCTACAGTTTAAGGATAATTTTAATATTTTTTCCAAACCAGCTGTGTTGGAAATAGAATTTTCTAAGGTATTTAGTCTTGTTGTGGCTTGACACATGGATAGTGTCATACCATGTACGTCCAGTTTGTCTGTTGCGGAAATTTCAATTATTGGTTGCATCTCTTTTTTTGGAACAACTTGCAAGAGTTGGAATTAAGGACATACAATTGACATTTTTGAGCGCTAATTGTTCGATAACATCAGTAGCACATGAGTTATGGCTATAAAGTGCATGGATGTGCCGGGTTTTTAATATTGCTTGTCCTTCTTGAGATAGTACACCAACTTTAATAATTTTTAAAATGTTGGCGTAGGTGAGGTCTGTAGACTGTCGCATGTTTTCTGTTAATTCTCTGTACTGGAAATGTTGCCAAAGGTTGACATTTCCTGTGCTGCCTATAGTTTTCCGGCAAAGTTTGTGTCCTATGGTTTTAAAAATTGGTTCTCTTTTCACTGGTGTCAATTGAAGATCTCCGAAAACAATGTGTTTTCCTCCAAAGAGCTCTTCGTAGTTTGTTTTCAGTACTTCTTGTAATCTGATGTGAATCAATGCCAACATTAGGTTGGAGTCCATGCTCACTTCATCTATTAGTAGCATTTTCATTTGTTTTAACACTCTGCGTAGTTCCATTGCAGCTTCTGTAGAAAGTTTGTAATATTCTAATTTTTATTGGTGTTCTACTGCCAGGAGTAGTAATCAGTGTAAAGTGACACCGCCTATGTTGTAGGCAGCTAAACCTGTGGGGGCAGTTACAACAGCTGACAGTTTGTTGTTTGTCAATTGTTGAAGGAACTTGCTGATGATTTTCATTAAGAATGTTTTGCCTGAACCAGCTTCACCACTGACGTATAATAGTATAGGTTTGTAATTTTGGCAGGTACATTCTTTATTTTCATGTTGTACACCATGTGCAATTTCTTTTGTTACTTCTTGAAAAATGCTACGCTGCTCATTGTTTAGTTTTGATTGTAGTGTACTTAAGTCTTCTGTATCTTCATACTGACACATGGTGTTTTCTACTTCTGTCATAGCTAATTCTGCCTCATTTGCTATTAGTGTCTGTCCCAGTGGTTCTTGGCTTCCTGTTACAGAAGGTTGACTACTGTCAGGAGTGTCCTTATCTAGTTGGGTCTAGAGTTCTTCTTCGTGTTGCTGTTCATTGTGCAACATTGTTTTGTACTGTGTAAAGTTTACATCGGTGATAGTGCTTTCATTTGCTTTGAAAGCATTTTCATAAGAGTCATAGTTATCTAGTAATTCTTCTTCTTTTCTCCATGGTTTAAAGAGTTGTAGCAGGGACATGTAATATAGGTCTTTATGTTGAGGAGTTTTTAATGACAATTTGATATGATTAATTAAACTTGGTTTGGTAAGTTTTATTAAGCTGCCTTCACAATTTGTTACTCTGTATCTACCTTTTTTGTTCATTGGGTTTTATATTATTTGTGTATGTGAAGTTTTGGGCTATGTGGTATAGACACATGGTTTCCAAAGTGGTACTTCTGTTTGGGTAGAATGTGTCTAGTAAATAGTTTTTTCAAAATGTCTTGGCTGTTGGGATCATTTTTGGCTATTGTTTCGATGTCGTCATATGATTTGAGAACTCTTTTTCTAGATTTAGCTGGACCAAGACTTAGCCATACTATATTTTCAGATTTTCCATACAAAGCAGTACCGGTTAAAAGATCTGCAGCTCCATAGCAGCCACATTCTCTATGGCAGAGCATTTTTATGCCCAATCTGTACAATTTCTGGAACACTGTTTTGTCTGATGACAGGTCATTCCAGAGGTCTTGAAGCTCTGTTTTTTCTGCTTTGGTTAAGTAGGCTGTAACATATCGTGCAACTGCAGTGGAATTGTCTGCAATGTACTGCACATCTATGTTTGCATTCCACAATAGGGCAATGATTGCATTGTAATCATTGATATATTTTGCTTTTTCTGTTCTTTTTATGTAATATGTATTTTTAGCTGATTTACCTTTAACACTATGTCAGGGGTTTTGGTAGAGGGAATAATTCCAAATTATTTGTGATAGCACGTGAAGGAGTTTTGATTATTGTCAAGTTTTGTAGTGCAGTAAGTGCAAACTGTTAAGGGAATAATTCCAAATTATTTGTGATAGCACGTGAAGGAGTTTGATTGTTGTCAAGTTTTGTAGTGCAGTACCTGCAAACTGTTAAGGGGTCAGTTAGTTCGTATTTGTTTTCTGCTATAAGGTAGAGAGCTAATTCAAACCATTTGGAATCTTCATTGTCTTCTATTTTGTATGTTATGTCTATAGTTTTTGTGGTACTTTAATAAAAAAGTTCTGCGGCAACACACACACACATGGTTTGGTATTTCAGCAGATATACTTTTGAATTTTAGTATTTCTTTTTTGTATGTGTGTAGGAGAAGGTTGCCATGTGCAGAATTGTTTGTTGCTATTCTGTTGTAAAGCTATTGCATTTTGTAAGTGGTTTTCACTTCCAAAATATTTACTCTGGATATGGTTGATTTCTTCGAGTAGGTCTTTGGCTGTACTATGTAGAAGATTGTTATTTAAATTGGCTAGTGCTAAAGCAGGACTTTTAGCATAGTACAGTTTATAAACTAGATTTCTTATAGTTGAATGATATGTTGATATCATTTTGCTATGATGGAAGCTGCTTTTTCAAATAGGTCCTGAAATGCAGGCCAATGAATCTCCTTGCAGTCCTGTTTATTTGCGCACTGGACAGGTATCCATATTTTGCAGCAGTTTTATTTTTATTTTATCTTTGTCCTTCACATATTGATTGAGGAACTGCGTAAAGATTTGAAAGTTTTTTTGGCAATGTTACACATTGACGTGCATGACCATTTGTATACTGGTTGTTCTGGTTCAGTTGAATGGAGAATTGATTCTGAGTTTTCTGGGGATATTTTTGTAAGCATTATTTCTTGTTCCATTATGGTATTATTAGGTTTTTCATAACCTCGTCCACTGCTATGGATGGCAATTGTGTTTGTTTGATTTTGTTTGTATGCTTCTTCATTGAAATATGGTTCTGTGCTTGTGGTGTGACTCCATTCACCTCCACAGATATTTAAGAAGTTATTTTTGTTGACATTCTGTTTATTGAGAAGCCTTTTTTGTAATTTAGTACTTTGTTTTTTTAGTGGTTTCATTCTGTTTAACACTAAAATAAATAACTTTCTTTTGAGAAGGACTGCACTGGCTATCAAAGCTTCTAAGATTAATTTTCTACGGTAGTATTTAAGGGTTGTGCATGATTTGTCTCCTGTTTTTATAAGATTCTGAAGGACTCTGTGGCGGAACATTTTTGCTAATATACTTTTTTGGTATGGTTACTTCCTACTATATCAAGATTTATAGGAGCAGTTTTAGCAGTAGTGGTAGCTGCATTTGTGTTAATCATTTTCTGCTTTCTTTTACATTTTGACATAGGAGGCAAAGTTTCAGTACTGGAAGATTGGTTCGTTTTGCTAAATGACTGTATTAGCTGTTTTGTTTGAACTTTTTGTACAAACTCTGCTAGAAATGGATGCTTATTTTGGACTTTTTTCATTTCATTTGCTCTATTTATGCGTTGCTTTCTACAGACTTGCTTTCTGGTAGGCATTCTGTGGGGTATGTTGAAACAAAAAAATAGAAGGTATGGGTTGGGCTGTTGTGCAATGTATTTGTGCTGTATGCATGAGTGTTTGAGTATGATGGTAAAGATGTAGCTGGTGGTGTTTGATTGTGCATTGGGCAGCTACAATTAGTTGGGACGCTATTCTTCTATTTGTGTGTTACTATACTGCGGATCAGATGACAGTAGAAAGTGAGCTAGTGGTGAAGATAAGCACTAATAGTAAATCAAATGGTATAAAATTAAAACAATTCTTTGTTTTGTAATACTAATATTCTAGGGGCTGAGTTATGTTATTTGTGCTCTGACAAAACGGGGATTTGTGTGCCATTCTGTGTGCTAATCCCTGTTTAATAAATGGTGATTTGTGGGTAGAATGGTACACAAATCTTCGTTTTTTTGGTGCACAAATTACATGAATTACCCGCACAGTGTGTTTGAGTAACATATTTTAATAACATGATGATACATATAACAATTAACATTATAACACTAACAGTGGAAGCAATTTCAAATTGAGAATCAGACCAAGAAAACAGTAAGTAGCCCAATTAAACTGAAGGGGAGAATGAGAGTAGTGCAGTAGAAGTGAGAGAGAGGGAAGGGTGGGGAAGAGGAGGAGGAGGGAAATGGATGGGGTTAAAGGTGAGAATGGGGGAGAGGGAAGGGGAGGGAGATGATTAAGGAGATAAGGCAAGGGGGTAGGGAGCAAGAAGGTGGGATAGGTTTCATGTTGGGGAATGGAGAAGGAGAGATTTGAGGAAAGTGTAGAATGAGGAAAAGGTAGAAATAGAGCGGAATGAGAGAGGTAAGGAGTTCCAGTGCAGGGGGGCTAGGAGATGGAAGGAGCGGAAACGGGATGTGGCACAAGGGGAAGAAGGAACAGTGAGAAGAAAGTGGTCAGCAGAGTGAAGGGAGTGGGAAGGAGTGTAGAAAGAGAGGAGAGAGGAGAGATAAGGGGGAGCAAGATTGTGGGGAGATTTAAAGACTAGGCAAAGAAACTTACTCTTTTCTTGGGGAATGAGCAGGTTTCTTTGTAGTTGGTGTTTGTAGTTCAGATGTTGCTGTTTTCCAGGAGAGTGGTCTTCACTGCAATTGTAAAAGAAAGAAGTCAGTCATTTTCTGTGTTTGTAGTAGAGATGTTAATTGAGAGATTCATTTGTATGTCTTTGTAGTAGTATTCTTGTTTGATTTCTGAACATAGTGTATGCATGCAGTTTCATTTGACTATGGGCATCCTTTATATTTTATTTATATTATGTTAGTTCAACATGCTTTGTAAATGAGTAGAATATTAAGTGTATGAAATTCGCATGGTTTTTTAAAGCTGTGTTATAGAATGTTAGGAGAAAGAAGAAATAATGTTATATTTATTTTGCAATTTTTATTAGGTAAATGGCAGGAACTGTATAGAAAAGCATGGAATATATGTATTTGTGAAGCTGTGGGTAATAAAGTAGAAGGACGTGATTTACAGGTAGTGGTGTTATTGCAGGTGGAAGCATTTCAATGAAAGTCTCTATGTGTGTGAGTGTATGAAGATGCATGTAATTTTACTGGCTGTGTGTAATTTTATGATACACTACTAAGTGTTTTTCCACAATTATATTGTTATTTCTTCCATATTCTAATATTGTAATGTTTTAGATAGGTGTGTATATGTAAAAAAAAAGAATTAGATAGCAGACAGGTTTGGAAGTGATAGTTGATTTTAGCAGATGGAAAAAATGACAATAAGCTCATTTTATAAGCTATACATGTTAAGTGGCAGTTACTCTGTTTATATTCATTTATAAGAGTTGTACATGTACTGTGCAGAAAATATGTATACCTGTAGTTTGTATTCATGCATGTGGATATGCATGCAGCTGCAAGTAGAAATCTTGAAGACTTGTACAGTAGTTTTTGTAGTAGGTGCTTTCCAATGATATGAGACTTGTACTCAGAGTGATCTACAGTACATTTGAAGTGCTGAACTCTGATGATGGAGTTAGATGTAGAGGTCTTGGATGTGATTGGTGGCTGGTTGTGTGACTGGTTAGCTGTACCCAATGAGGGAATGGCACATAGAGTGAAGTGGAAATGGTGGAAGGGCTTTCTAAGTTACGATATGTCCACGGACATGGCGGTAGTCCACGGACATCGCGTATTACACACAGGGATTTTGGGATGGTGAGGCATGTAAATGAGAATGAGCAGAGCAATTGATTGGTCAGTAAAGTTTAGTGGGTGTGTTGTGTAAGGGGAGAGTTTGTCAGAAAGTCTTTTTCCTGAGAGAAGAACAGTTAGCTATGGCTGTGTGTTTCAGAAAACAGATTGTCTGGATTTTGGGAGACTCATGGATACATTGGTTGGAGGTGCATGCACAACGCTGTGGAGTATCTGCAGATCTTGGATTCCCTCATGTGGAAGTGCACTGGAATGGAGTGCGTGGAATGAAGTGGCTGGATTTGGTACCTCTCTGTGCTAGTTTGGAGACAGAGCTTCATCCAGACATAATTATAATTCATTGTGGAGGGAACAGTTTAGGACATGTGTCAGGAATTTCTTTGCAATTTGCGATGAAAGAAGGACTTGGGAAGGTCATGGACATGATTCCAAATTCCCAAATAATATTTTCTCGTATTGCGCAGAGACAAATGTGGCTGCGTTCTTCTTCATTTGGTCCACAAATGGGGAAAGCAAGGCGGCATGTTAACAAGGCTGTTTGTCCCTTTCTAGGAGATGTTGGCATGCCCTCTTTTCACAATGAAAATATTATGTTTCATAGCACATACATTTTTCGCAGAGATGGAGTCCATCTTACTTATGCTGGTAATCAGATTTTTCTGAGAAGTGTACAAAATGCATTGCGTCCTTTTGTGGAATTACAGCCATCCATTTTGCAGTAGGTGTTCACTATTTCAAGTTTTTCAAACACAAAAAACACCACCAAAAGGCTCTTTTCAGATCCACCACTTTCTCCCAGAGAAAAGTGCAATGGTTTTGATAGGGCAGAACCCCAAAATTTTAGATGTTCGCAAACTGTCCGCGGACTTTTAAAAAAAATGCACCGGGCCCTGCTCCATTTATTTGTCACTTCTATTTTTAGACTGTGAAAGGTGGCTCTGAAAAGAGCCTTTTTTTGGGGGGGATTTTTGTTTTATTTTTTTTTTGGTTTTTTACACATTACACACTAGGAGAGGAGGGGAAAGGAGGGTAAGGGGGGACACCAACCACAGGGATAAGAAAGGGCGGGTGGAGAGAGGAAGATGTAGAGTGAGCCTTACTTAGGTAGTGGGCAGGTCTTCTCATGCTCCGAGACTGTAGTCTCGAAAGCACTTCGAAGTCTCTCCCCCCTGCAGAGTACTGCGTCGCAGTACATACACAAAACTGTGACCCTCGAAAGGTAAGGGTCATCAGCATTGTGAATGGCCTGTGAGGCAGCTGGAGGGTCTCTTGTGGTGAGAGGAGTGGCAACGGAGGATGAAGTAGAGGAACACAACCTACTACGCTCCTCACAAGGTACAAACTTGCGAATGGCCCCACCGTGGAACGACCTTAGGTGTCGCTTCATAGTTGTCGTACCAAAGCTGTACGAACCAAGCCTCCCGCGACTCAGCACCATTTTGCACTCGTTGTAGGTGACTTTGTTCGCACGCGTCTTGAATGGTAAATAACCACCACACCCAAGACTCACGGCAAGTGCTGGGACTTCCACTACCTCATCCTCGTCATTTTCTTCATCCTCCTCTACATCCTCATGCCTGTTCCCCTCTTCAGGCCCTTGGGAAGGTGGTGGGGGTTGAGGGGTTGGGGGTGGTGCTGAGGCAGATGTAGCACCAGGTGGAAGTAGAGGAGCCATGGATGCCATCAGGTTTCAGCAAAATCGGGAAGATTGGCAGCCAAAGTACACAGTGTTCTGTCAGATAGCCAGAAACACAATGAGGATGAGCTCTGGGGTGTGGCCTTTTATAGGGGTGCGGGTGCACGCTTCGCGGATGCCCACGCTATCCGCGGACAGATCGAACACCCCAAAAAGGCTCAAAAAGTTCCAAAAAGTATGTAGAAAGTCAGGGTCATTGTCTGGGACATGTGCTATGGTTAATTTTTACTATGAAATACTGTGGATTGCCTGAAAATGTACTTTTAAAATGTTCAGGGACCCGGACAGTGTCCGCAATTCAGGACACACGCTCAGCGTGGATGCAGTCACATGATGGCATTGCAAACATGTCCGCAAAGGGAACGGGTGTCTGCAGGACACCAAATGCACAGGAACGGTCGTGTGCATGCGCCCGGGTGTTCTACGGCAGTGTTCGGGTCCTGAAACTAATTAATAGTGCGACACAAGGGAGATGAACAGTTATGGACAGGCGCGATATTCAGAGAATTTACGGGTGTGGTGCACATGTGCATAGATGTTCTTCAGGCAGTACGGACAGGTATAGTGGCCTTAGAACACTCCCATTTGTGTGTATATGCAGACATCCCAGACACCGTGTTTGTTCTTAGAACAGTTTCAACTTGCCTGTGAACAGTACGGACAGGTATAGGGTTCTTAGGACACTTCCATTTTCGTTTAATTACGGACATCCCGGACACCTCATGTGTTCTTAGAACAGTTTAAACTTGCCTGCGAACAGTACGGACAGGTATAGTGTCCTTAGGACACCTCCATTTTGGTTAATTGCGGACATCCCGGACACCGTTTGTGTTCTAAGAACGGTTCCATTTTGCTTGCGTACAGTATGGACAGGTATAGTGTCCTTATGACACCCCCATTTTGGTTAATTGCGGACATCCCAGACACTGAGTGTGTTCTAAGAATGGTTCCATTTTGCTTGCGGACAGTACGGACAGGTATAGTGTCCTTGGGACACCTCCATTTTGGTTAATTATGGACATCCCGGACACCGAGTGTGTTCTTAGAACAGTTTCAACTTGCCTGCGAACAGTACAGACAGGTATAGTGTTTTTAGGACACCTCCATTTTCGCTTGATTACAGACATCCCGGACACCGCGTGTGTTCTTAGAACAGTTTCAACTTGCCTGCGAACAGTACGGACAGGTATAGTGTCCTTAGGAAACCTCCATTTTGGTTAATTGCGGACATCCCGGACACAGAGTGTGTTCTAAGAACGGTTCCATTTTGCTTGCGGACAGTACAGACAGGCATAGTGTCATTGGGACACCTCCATTTTGGTTAATTACGGACATCCCAGACACCGCGTGTGTTCTTAGAACAGTTTCAACTTGCCTGCGAATAGTACGGACAGTTATAGTGTCCTTAGGACACCCCCATTTTGGTTAATTATGGACATCTGGAACACCTGCGCTATCCGCGGACACCCTAACTGCCTTTTTTTTAAAAAGACACAGAGGACTGAATTAAAACACGCATAATATTTTTTTTATTATATACAAATATAAAATGTATGAAAGAGAGGGGGAAGCAGAAACTGACACAAACACAGGGGAATTGGGGGTTTCAAGAGGATGGATAGGAGGAGATGAAGAGATGGAATTCTCATCAAAACGTTTTTCTTCGTGGAGAGGGTTTGGGGATAATTGACTAGGATATGGAGAGGGGGACAGGTACATGTGGGACAATGGTATTTAATGTTTTCTTTTATGTCGTCCTCTGCAAAGTTTTTGAAATGGTTGAAATTTGCCATGAGCATGTCCATTATTTCTTCCATGCGCTGGAGAGTCTTTTGTATCTTTTGGTGTACTATTTTCAATGTTTGTATGGTCTGTTAAAAAAATGTATATATATATATATATATATGTTAAGTGTACGTAAAGTAATGCTTATTAATTTGGTTATATAGAGAAGTGTCTACCATTAGTATCACTATCTTCAGATATTTCCTCACGTGGGAAATTCTCCTCAAGCCACTCCAAAGTACTGGACATTTCTGTGAAAAAAAATATATATATTACTTTTATTGTATCTAATACAGACATTTTAGAAATATATAAGAAAAATGAAGTACGCTTACTAGCTTCTGGTAAGTTGTGTTCTTACTGGTCTGTAGATCTGCTGTTGCTCCTAGTTGTGCAGTTTCTGTGAGGTAATTATGTTGGAAGCCTATCTTTTTTCTTTTGGTATATTACATTTTAGTACATATGGTATTTAAATGGATGGTTGATGTGTTAGATATATAGGTTCCACATCTTATTTATTACTACATATAATGTGTTTGTGTGCTGGTCTTTGAACTTGTGTACTGTTCATATGGCACGATATAACAATTTAAGATACACCCTGAGTTTTTGGGTAGTGTTGCTGTTGTCCGCATCTGTCCACGGACATACGCACAGTCCACGGACATCAAAATCACTAGCTGGGGGTTCGGTATGTTCTATTTTACATGTATATAGAGTCAGGGATATTATGGTTAAGTTGTGCTACTAAAGACCTATGAAATTCAGTAAAAAAACCTTTGTTAAAGGGACGTTATGGTTCCAAGTAAAACAGAAAAACCCCTGAAATTCGCCAGCTATGGTAAGCTAAGCAACCATAACTCGCGCCACCACCGTGCACTGCTAAGACTAACACCCAGGACATCAAAGATTACATCACAAATGTCATTGATGACATCACTGATGACATCACATGTCTGGCTCACTCTTCTTTCCTTTACTGATATATCTAGGCCAGTAACAGTCAGGAACTAAAAATTCACTATACTATAGTACAAAGTACTATATTTGTAGACTTATACTTCAAATATGTTCTTACAGTAATCCACTTAGGGTCCACTCAAGCATATGAAACATATACAAAGGGGAAACATAGACTTGGAAGACAGCAATGCTTTCTATGTATGAAGATGATTAGTAAGGTTATCAACACTGTCTTATAGTTCTGTTGTTTTTTTATTACTATACTTTCCCTGCATATGCTCATATTTGTACACATTGCACGTACACTACTTTCCTTAGGGCCTAGTCACAATATGTGACAGGTATGCATAGAGAAGTAGTAGCTTTGAAGCAGAGCAATCATTTCTGTGCATGAAGATAATCAGTTAGGTTACTTTACTTTCCCTGTATATGCTCATATTTGTATGTGTTGTTGTCTGTTTGTATTTTGTGTGCAGTAATGCAATAATGTAGTAAGTGGATTTTATTAAGTACTTATTAAATGTTTCACAGTATGCAAAACTCTAATAAGAAAGCATTTATAATTTTAGTATTTAAAATGGCGAGATTATTAATATTGCACCTCCATCTTGTCTGCTGCACACTATGACTATGTTTCTACATGTGTACTTTAGTATATTGGAAAAAAACTTCATAATACAATGCTGTTTGGATTAATGCATTACTTAATGCACTACGTACCTCATGATATTTATTCCAATGATCGTTGACACTTCTTTTATTAACATTACAATAAGAATCCCTTGTACAGACTTTTCATGAAAGGTAAATGCACATGTGATGTAATCAGTGATGTCATCAATGACATTTGTGATGTCACCTATGTCCTGGGTGTTAGTCTTAGCAGTGCACAGTGGTGGCGCGAGTTATGGTTGCTTAGCTTACCATAACTAGCGAATTTCAGGGGGTTTTCGGTTTTACTTGGAACCATAACGTACCTTTAACAAAGTTTTTTTACTGAATTTCATAGGTTTTTAGTAGCGCAACTTAACCATAACGTCCCTTTAACAAGGTTTTTTTTCTGAAATTCATAGGTTTTTGGTAGCGCAACTTAAACATAATGTCCCTTTAACAAAGATTTTTTACTGAATATATATATATATGTATATTACACAGCCACAGCAGTGGCTGTGTAGTTATGGTTAAGTTGCTAATCCCATAGGAAGAGCACTTTTTGGACGGCTTATAACTTCGCACCCCCTGGACAAATCCTCACCAAACATTGTAAGAAAATGATACGGCCCACTCTGAATTTATTTTGCAAAGTTTGGTGAGGTTTGGTCCAGGGGGGGCAAAGTTATAGGGGGGTCCCAAAATGTATTTTTTTCCCATAGAGTGAATGGGGAAAAACTTTGTACACGCCTACAGCCCAAACCTCTGGATGGATTTTCACCAAATTTGCGGCAGGAGCAGCTGCTTGGTCCCGAAAACGTGCTTTTGTAAATTTGATGAAAATCCGTCCAGTATTTTTTTTTTAAACGATCAAAAAGTAGGTCTAAAAAAATTTGTGATATCTATGTCCGCTCCGCGGACATACTTCCCTGTTTGCTCTGCGGACAGGATATCGATTGGCGAATTGCTTGCGTCATGTCTGCGGACATGTGACGCATTCGCTGATTGGATGGTGAAGTGCGTGAAGTGCATCAGATTGTTCTGATGCGCCCGCATCTTGGATCCGTGTTTTGGTGTCCGCGGACATTGCGGCAAAAACATATTAAAAAACACAACATTGCACTTGTTAAACTTATCAAATAATCTCTGGGGAGGTGAGGGTTGATGAGGATGGCTTGGGATATGGCTGCAAGAAGCAAAAAATGTGTGTTTTTTTGTCACGAAAGTCACACGGTACATTTGGAGGTGTTCCACAATATAATGTGCCTAAAGTACAGGTGAAAGAGATTGCATTTTGGACTTGTAAATATAGATTGTTGCTTCTGTAGTCTGCCACCCCAACTTTATCTTGTGGTATTACAGAGTAATACTACATTCCGAAGGCCCGTTACTCTATATTGTTTATATTGGTTGCCGAATATTCATTAATATTAAATAGAAGCAATTTTGGGTTATTTTACACTCTTACTTAAAACGCTTGATGTTCATAAATTGATGTGCTGGTGGTACAAACAGAGCGCAGCAAATAAAGGACTAATGTGTCTGTGTTAAAATGTAAGTAAAATAATAATGGAGTCAGACTGGCACCCCCTAGAGTCTGGCATCTGAGGCAGCCACCTGCAGTGTCTGATGCAAAGAGCGGCCCTGCATGTGTATGAGAATAATAGTTCTCATGGATGCAGTGAGGAAAGTTGTATTTTGATTCTGAGTGAAGGTCACCAGCTTTGAATTTTTGGTTGCGAACTAAGGAAGCCCACGCATAGGACACACAGTATAAGGTTCAATTGTTTTTTGATCTTGAGAGAAAGGGACCATTCCGTAAGGAATGCAATGAGAGGAGGTTTGTAATAATGAAGATTTGATTCCAAAAGTGTGTAAGGAACATGTAAATTCAGTTTATGAAGAATCTTTTGTGCGAACGCAGCAGTGAGCTTTGCGGTCTGATTTACGCCAAGAGAATGGAAATGGTGAATATAATGTAAGTTTGATTTTCGACGATTGTATACCGGAACGAGCATTAACTTATTATTATCTGAAGATTATTTTTGGGTTATATTCTATTTGTCTGTTCTGTGTTGCTTATTGCAATGAAACGCAAGTACTATCTTTGTGTGTAGTTGTCTTTTTTATGTGGTTATGTGGAGTGCAGCATCGAGGTGCATGTAGACCACCACTAGGTTCATCCAGGTCCAACGCTAATATTTCATTAAAATGTCATGTATGACCATATCGAATTGTGTATCAGTTTCCACGTTGTTTTCTCTTTGTTGAGATTGTTTGATGTCTGTGCTAATCGTTAGTTTAAACTCTATGCCGAATTAATAAGTCAATAGATAGATTGTAATAAAGTTTGGGTATTGAGACACATTTTCTGTTATGTTTTCAAAACAGATATATTCTGCCTTTTTGCGATTGTCATAGATTCCAGATGCCAACTGACGGCTTCTTCAATCGGCAGCTGAACGTAGTTGTCAACGCCTGGATCACAGTGACTCTTTTTTGGGACGATCGCCCAGGGCCCTTATGCCCTTACGCTGTACTAGCGATAAGGAGTAACATAACATCCTTTACGGTGGTTTAGCTCCAAGTTGATGTAGAAGCCCTGGAATTCACTGTGCGACCCAAGCGGTTCTTTTACCGAAAACGAACACATTGTCTACGCAAAAAGAACAGCATGTGCCTCACGATAAACATTTCGGATTGCGAGTGAAGAAACAAATTTGCAATTTGATTGAATATGGCAATAGTCGGATGTTCTCGGAGCGTTTATTGTGAAATAAAAGTACTTTACAAATTGTACAGTGTTATTGTTTTCTTTTAAAGTACGGTTTAATATTCTGAATTGTGATGTGCTGTGTTGTTAGTCGATGTGTCGAACGGGAAATCATACTGTGCCTCCTATATTGCATATATTGGCCTAAGCCAAGTCGCTCTGCAAAGAAATCCGTGTAGCAAGGTCCTGACCTTAGATCAGTTTTAGCCGCCATTTTTTGGTTCATCCGCCATTTTGATTGTCACTCCAAAGTCACCCTGTGTTCTAAAATGGTGGACAGTGTTGTTCTGTTTGTAACATGGCCATCTCGACCTCTACATACGAGTTTATACTTAAACTGCCCGCAGGCCAAATGTTAGGGTCATATAAGGAGACCTTGTCCTTCATTGACCCGTGGATCGAGGATTACCTGTGCCACCGATACTAATCTATGAACATATATTATGCACAATACTGTTCGAGCATCTAATGTGAACACTTGTTTGACTATATTGTACAAGATATGTGCGAAGGCTTACTATAGAATCCAAAGACACACTGTTGCTATTGTAACCTATTGGAATATGTATTAAGGATAATCCATAAATATATAGATGCATACATTAGGAACGAACTCGGCACAAACCCCTAACCCAAGGAAATGGTTAACCTACAAGTGGGCTGAACATCAGATTACATATTGTATAAAAGACGCGAACATTCTGATGAATAGTCCCACTCACTGCACACACCAAACAGGGCTGGTATTCACTGTGTTGTACTGAGGGCCTGATAGCTATCTGTTGCTTTGTCCTTTGAAAACTGTTCAGTTGTAGAATAAAGATCTGTGTATCTTTTGAACTTGCGTTTGGTGTATTGCCTTTTGGGGTACTCAGCCTCGATATCTTCTTTTTGCTTTTACAGATGTGTGTTGATTTTCGGGTTCTGCGTCACGTCACGTAAGTGATTATGCGCGCGTTTGGCTATGCTGACAAGGAACGTTACCGAGAAAGGTGTAGAATATCACTAGGTTTGGTGATGTGAGGTTCAGGGGCGGGGCATATGATTTAGTGACGTGAGGGCAGTTTACCTTAGGCAGATGCAGCAATGGATAAGAATAGCAGAAGATGGACGTGCCCTGCTGCCAGATTTCGTATGTTTTTAAAAGAGGAAAAGTGAGGTAAGGTGAATTGGAAATGTTTGCGATAGATCAACGTATGTATAAAAATACATGGCAGAACCATTGGAACAATAATATTTTCTGAGCATTGCACTTGTGAAACTTATTAAATAATGTCTGGGGAGTTGAGGGGTGATAACGATGGGTGGGATATTTCTGACCTGATTTTGAATGAGTTTACAAAGTTTGGTGGCATTTTGTGCAGAGGGGGTAGCTTATATGACAATTGTATGTGTATTCATTTGACACTGTTGCAAAAACAAAACGTGGGTGGATTTCCAGCAAACTTGCATAAGGCGCATTGGCAAGGATCTGCAAGGATGGTTTTGCAAATGTGGCAGTGTTTTTATATTAAAAATATAGCGGTACAGCTTTAGTGACTGAGGGGTAGCCTATGGCCATGGGCAGTGGCCAGAATGTTTGGTTCATGATATAAGGTCATGATCCGGCCAATCTGGCTACTGGCCATGACCAGAAGGGACAAAACATAGGTTTAAAGTGGTCATGTCCACCTGGGACTGGCTTTGTGGTAAAGTTATTCGAAATTAGGATAGATTTGAAAGGGAAGAAAAATGTGCTTGTGGTAATATGGTCATAGGGTGTTCTTTTTGCCTTCTGCAGGCTGCCATGGAAAGCGAAGAGTGGCCCTGTATGGAACCCCCGCCTTCCCTTTACTTGGTGGCCATCTTGGAAAAGGATTTTCCTTCTTATACCGGGACGCCACAGGTGTAGGACGAAAAATCCTCTTTTTTAGTACCACGCGTTCCCGCTTTGGGAACCTAGGCTGCTAATGGTCTTCATCCCCCATTTCAGGGGCTGGAATGGGGGATAATGGTCCAGAGACGTCGTTATCCACCCTCGCTTCGCTTGGGCTGATAACTTGGGCTGCTGGGCCGGTATCCATCATTCCAGTCCCTGGAACGGAGGATGAACGCCCCAATATTGCCATTAGTATAACACAAAATGCAAATGAAATGTTGGAAAATCTTATTGAGTCCATGTACTTTAATGAGAAATATAAAGTAGATGGAGTCTATATGTTTTTTTTTAGTTCTATTTTTTAACTGTGGAAGGTGTTTTGTTGTTTTTGGATTTTTTTTTTTTTTGGCAGGAGAGCTAAGAACGAAAGGTGGGGAGGGAAATGAGGTAAGAGGCACCAAACACTAATATGGAGGGGCAGGTGGACAGGGGAAAATGTAGCGCGTGTGTTATTTCTAAGGTAGGGGCAGTGTTTCTCATGCTCCTTGATTACAGCAGTGGTGGTGTCTCTTGGGGAGGAGGGATGGCTTTAGCGGATGCCATTTTAAGATAAATAGCAGTTTTGCTAAAAGTATGTATTGTGTACTAGATTGTTAATGGATGAGTAGGAATAGGTGTTGGAGCTGTGCAAGGGTAATTTTGAAGTTGAAAGCACAGATCTTATCGTGAAGTGCGTACAGGTTCTCGGACACGTCATCATGCCGCGCGCCAGCATATGGTCATGTGGCACTGTCTGGAAGGACTGCAATGAAGTCCGATGTTCGTAGACTTTATGGTTAAGTTGCACTAATAAAAAACTATGAAATTCAGTAAAAAAACTTTGTTAAAGGGACGTTATGGTTAAGTTGCGCTACTAAAAACCTATGAGATTCAGTAAAAAAACGTCGTTAAAGGGACGTTATGGTTCCAAATAAAACCGAAAACCCCCTGAAATTCACCTGTTATGGTAAACTAAGCAACCATAACTCGCGCCAACACCGTGCACTGCTAAGACTAACACCCAGGACATCAAAGATGACATCACAAATGTCATTGATGACATCACTGATGACATCACATGTCTGGCTCACTCTTTTTTCCTTTAGTGATATATCTTAGACAGTAATAGTTAGGAACAAAGAAATAAAAAAGTACTATATTTGTAGACTTATACTTCAAATATGTTCTTACAATAATTCACTTAGGGTCCACTCACAGCATATGAAACATATACATAGGAAAAATACACACTTAAAAGATAGCAATGCTTTCTGTGTATGAAAAGATTCAATAAAGGGCGCCTGGCGGAGTCCTGATATGCCCAGGAGGGTACCTGTATGTAAAATGCTAGAAATCAGGATGGGAGATCCGTAGACAGCTGTCTTGTTTTGAAGCTATTTTATTTTGCCTTCAAAATGATTTTGCACAGATAAATTGAATGAAACATTTACAGGACTTTCGATAAGCACGAAAGTATGGACAGGCGTTTTTTCTTAAGGGAAATACAGGTGAGTATAGTCCTCTTCAATTATCGAGAGACAATTTCCACAGTGGTGCACGAGTATACAATACAGGTAGGTAGTGACATAGAACTTGTGCAGGGTGTGACCCAGGACTGTAGTAAGTCCGGGGGTATTCAGCAAAATAGTGTACACAACAATATCCATCAACACATATATACAAAGGTTGTGCCACAAAACATCGACACAGGGGTGTTTCGGCCAAACAGGGCTGGGTAAGGGCCCATGGTGGTGGTGGCCTTCATCAGGATGATCACTGGTAGTGGTGCTGTCCGTATAGGTAATCTGTGGGGGAAGGGAAAGCTGTCAGGATCTCAGGGGATTGATGATTGATTCAAAAATTAATGAATAATGGCCGATTGGTGCCTCAAATACACCAGTGGTGTACCTAAAAACAGCTTACCATCTGCAGTGGTGCAGCGGGGACGCTGTGCTTGGAGTCCTGTTATGGTTACTGGACTCTGGTAACCATGTCTGCAGTGAGCATGGGAAAACTCGCATGATTCGGGTCTCCTTGGCCAATAAATACAGCCTTAGACATATAGGAGCTGTAAGAGAAAGGATAACAGGTCATTATCTATGCGCTCGAGGAGGACCGTGCCAGTGAACAGCAGGGTCCAGGCACATCCAGCATGGGATTGTGCGGTAAGTGACTGGAGACACCAGTGGTGTGGGTGCCTACTCAGTGGGTTAGTAAGGTCACAGTATAATAAAGGGGTCTCCAATAAAGTGCCTATTAGAGCCCTGTCGACTGTTGTGTGAGCTAAGCACTAGGAGGCGCTGGCAGTGGTCTCCAATTGAATAGTTCCATTAGGGAAATAGTATTCAATTCCTATCCCACATTTCAAGTTGTTAACCTTTGTGGGAAACTACACAATTGGTGTGTTTTTAGGTTCAGATATCAGCCATCTCTCTTCATTTGGGAGTGTTACATATTTAGTCCATTCCTTCGCTTGTGTAGTCACCTCATTATGAGGGCACTTTGGCTGAAATATCTATAATGTTTAATAACAATGCTTTGTAAGGGTTCCATAACTAGCAGCTTGTTATTTGGGACCCTCAGAGGTTTAAAGAGACCCATAGCTAGTTTCCCTAATCCTACAGGGACAGTGGTTTATCGAGTGGGCTGGAATATGTTCCTCTTATTTTAGAGCTCTATTTGCTGAAATTCAACATTCTCCACTTTACACCTGTGTAACCGGTATTTATGCAACATGTAATGCTGAAGGGCGATGAGCAATTCTATGTACTAAATTTAAAAGGAAATGGTCTTTGCTTGAATTTTTGTTTGTAAAATTGTAGGAGCTTTTTGTATAGGGATTTCACACACAAAACCAACAGATGAATGGTACATTTGGGTTTTTAGCATAAATAAGTATACCTCGTGTACTTGGTTTGTGAAAGGATGCAAGGATCCTTGTCTCGGGAGGATAGCTCAGGGGCATTGTGCTCGCCTGGCCTGGGAAACAATATGACACGGAGCAACACAGGTTCGCGCTCGGGGTCCGCGCTTAGAAACCTCTGGGTGCTAAGAGTGAAATACCCTATCCTCAAGGATCTGTGATTCTGCATGAAAAAAGGTGTTTTGTAGATTATTAGACAATTCAGCCAGACTAACCAGATCATCCTTATGCAATCACCTGATCATTCCAAGGTTTAAACTGCAAAAAGCATGAGGAAAAAGCTTCCCAGTCCTCGCAGCCAAAACCTGGAATACATTGCCACCAAACATTAGATAGAACCCTCATTTAACAACTTCCGTAAGGAAGCTAAATCCTGGCTCATACTCAACGAAAACTAATCCCACCAACCTTGCCACACAACTTCCTTCTTGTGAATTCTCTAACGGCATTCTGCACTACTGTGTAAATATTTCACAATTTATATATGGTGACTATATGACATTTGATAACCATACTTCCTGCAAAGTGTACAAACAATATATATGAATATGCCTGTAAATTTAAATGTATCTATGCCTGTAACTGTAAATACTGTAACTCCTGTACTAAGAAATGTGCCCAGCTGCCTCAGGGCTCAGAGCGCTATACAAATAAATACAATCCTCATACTAAAATGCTTATTTTAAATCTAAGTAAAACACAAAAATGTCTATTTAATTAGAGTGTCACTTTTTGGGAACGGCTGCTCTGCTAATTCAGTGAAGACAATAAATGCAGTAATTGTGTGTGAGGCCTTTCAGCCGTATGCAAAAGAGTATACATCTTACTTAACCAAGAGTGCATTTTGTATTACTGTGCTGTACAATAATAAATACTTTACCGTGATCACAATCGGAGAAAAGTGAGCGTTTTTAGAGTGAGTGTTAGAAACAGGCTTCTTTATCTTAGAACATAGGCCCTCATTACGACTCTGGCGGCACGGCACGGCTGCCGCCAGAGTCGTTTTTTTCCGGTGCCTGGGAATGGTCAATTACTGGGTCATTACGGCTTTGCCGGACCCGGTCATTGCCCATTACCGGGTGCCGGAAACCTGGCGGGCAGCAGGGCACCCACTCGCAGACCTCGTAGTCTACCAGTCCGGAAACAACGGTACAGGCAAGCTTACCAGTACCGTTGTTTCCGGACCCGCAGGCTTGTAATGAGGGCCATAGTCATTTTTAAACAAAATGTTCAGATACTTGGTAAACCTTATAAAAGTTTGTTTTTAGGTTAAACCCTTTAATGTAAATTCCAGATTTTGGTGTAGTGAACTATGTTTATGTATGCATCACCCTCAGTACTGAACCATTTAAGGACAAAACGTGGTGATAGAGTGAGACCCTGACCATTTGATGGCAGTTCCAAGAGGCAAGGCAAGTACCCTGCATTTATAATGAGCAGTGCCAATTTGTTAAATACCTCAGAGTTTTTTCCAATCTCTGGCAATGGGTGAGTACCTTGGCATTTCATGGCAACCTCTGTTAATGGCATACTTTGGAATTTTCTCGTAATCTTTAGCAAAGGGGCGGGCAGCTGATGGCAATCCTTTACTTACCTGTGCGCTTGATTGGTAATGGGCAAATACACCAGCATTAAAGGTCAATCCCTGGCAATAGGCCAAGTACCTAAGTATTTAATTGCCAGTTGGGAAAGCAGCTAGGCAGTACATCTGAATCCTTCACAATAGAGTAAGAACATGGGTATATATTTGGAATTGGGGCAAGCACGTTGGCATATGATGGCAGCCTGTGCTAATAGGTCAAGTATCGGGGTATTTGATAACCTTCTTTGGCATTTAGCAGATAGCTGTGAATTTCCTGGCAATCTCTGAAAGGGAAGTACCTGGACAGTTCATAATGAAACACCGCAATAGAGCGAGCTACTGGGTATTTTATAGCCATCTATGGCGGTAGGTCATTACACACTTGCCACCTGTGTATGTAATAATAATCCTTGCCAGTGGGGTGCATACCTCCTTATTACTTTGCATTTTCTGGCAAGGCTGTGAGTACCTGAGCATCTGATGAACAGACATAACACATTATATGGTTTCTGGGCATTTGATGGCAATAACATGCATATGATATAGTACCTGTCATTTCATTACAATACCTGGCAAAGGATACGGCTACAATTTGGTTTGGGCATGATCTTTGGGGGCCACATCCAGTTGAATACCCTGTGAGGGCCTGGCTCTGTATGGGCATGCATGGCATATGAGCTGAATGCCTGGCATAATGGGAGGCCCTGCACACACAAAAGCAGTACCTAACAAGGCACCTCCAGCCTTCAAATCCCAAATCAGTTGGTTTTTAACAATGTTTGTTCAGAATCCAAGCAAGTGTTTCAGCTGTAAGACGTTTATGATTTAAATAAACAAAAGCAATCACAAGAGTTAGATCAACAAGATGTGACTCTGAGGTGTTACGAGCAGGGCCCAGGTTCGAACCCCCAGTAGGGAAGAAGTAAAAGAAAAACATAGGTGTCCTTCCTTGCCCAATCCTGGAATAGTGGTCTGGGTGCCAAAAAGTGAAGGAACACTGGCAGCAGTGGAGTAACTTTTCTGAAAATGTTGGGGGGGACATGACATCTGCAGAAAAGGTGCCCGAGCCAAATGAATGGGGACAAAATGGTATTCCATGAAAGTTGGGGGGGGGGGCAAACACCCCTGTCCCCCCCTAAAATTACGCCCATGACTGGCAGCATTCCCCGAAAAAGTAGGGGAACGTCATACCCATTAGCTCCCACTTACTTCTACCCCTGCAGTATCTTAAATGAATGCATAAACCTCACTTAGAGTACTATTTTGGCCAACAAGGTGGTGTGTGCACAACCTTGCAGCTAACATGGTGCGTTTGAGAATATGTGTTTCTGCCAACACCAAGGCTGTAACCCCATCTCCCCTCAAACGGATTCACATGATCTTTCCTGCTTACTTGCAGGGATTTAACTGTGCCAGGCATATTCATGGCAGAACCCAGGCCGTCTCCAAATGCAACTCCCATGCCTGTGTTCCCTGTTACCCATAAGCAGCATGTGAGTTGTATTGTGTCTCAAACAACTTCTGCTATGCATGCAATCTGAAAACCCACTCTGGGAGACTCTCAGGACGCACTGGTACTGAATGACTGATTTACAAGCTCCATGTAGCATTTAAGGAAATGAGACATTGTCCTCTGCTCCAGCAGGAGGGCACAAGCCGCACATCAATAACCTGACCTTGCCCAATTGAGTATATGTGCGTTGTGGTTTGCTGATATTTTACTGTAACAGTGAGTGTTGTGACAAATTCGACGAGCAGAGAGTTCTGTGTTCATTATGTGCTCAGAAGGATTTCATGCTTGAATCACTACCACAGACATATCTCAAATATTACAATTCTGTGTTCTGTTTTCTGTTCTCAAATTGTTTTTTGATTTTCTGCAAATGCCAGAAAACCACATTTGTGCTATTTGCCCCTGGCCTGCTGTCTCATAGATGATTTATATACAGAATGAGGGTGATTTATTCACTGATTTAATTGCACTAACCCTCATTTAAAATGTGTCTCATTTTTAGGGACATACCATCGGGCAGAGAGATATCCCAACTTTGCGCTTCCTCCGCGACTAAGGGCCGAACATTAGGTATTGCAGTAGAACTAAAAACAAGTGCTTTTTTTACATTCCTCCTATTTGTAAAATACATCATAATTACATGCTAGGATCATAGATCGTTTCCGTGCGTCCGTGCAGCAAATATCCCATGCGCCTCTAACCTTAAATTGGGTTGTATTTTAAAATGCGAGTTATTAAAATACACCTTGTTTTACTGTTACCAACACAGATGCACTGGAGCGTAATAAGGCTTGGGAGCTTTCATTTTCAGTTACCTCGTTGCTCATAGACTGATGTTCCTTAAGATTTCGGGATAGTTTGTTCTTTCGAGCTCAGGAAACATCCAAAAGGCAGTCTTGCATAGCTGCATGTCGCTAAATGTGGGTCAAAACACGTGGGCCATTTTGCTGCAGGGCTAAACCTCGGCCTGAGGTTTTAAACGGGGCTAAATCCAGATCTGGGTCTACGGATTCTTTGGTTGATTAAAGGGATTGTGGCCACAAACTACCGATGCCTTTCCACAAACCTACCACTAGGTGGCAGTCTTAGTCCACGGAACAATCAGTGCCCAGAGGAACACCGATACACCCTGTTTTGGCGCGGTCGGTTCAGCGCGCCACTTTGGTGGCAGAGCCCCTTTTGGGTCGTTTGAGGCCGGCTGACATTGTAGCCTACGTGCAAACGGCCCTCGTGCCAAATGGGCTCTCGGGGGCTGCCCTAAACCCTGTGAGGAATTCATGTACAATGTGCGTGTGTTTATAGTTTGGATGCGAGTGACGCACTGCTGGGAAATGAATGCATTTTTAAAACGTAACAATCCTCATCATTGATTGATTGATTGATTTGTTTATTTATAGAGCGCTTAGCTTTAAAGTATAGAACAACTTTAATAGCAAATAGTTCAGCACTGCAAATCTCAGGGCCTTATATTAGATTGTAATCATGGCCATTTTGTAATGGCATGTTATTTAAACAAAAGGGAATAGCTACTATGTTGATTTATTTATGTATGTATTCATTTATATAGCGCACCTAACCCAAAGGTATCTGGGTGAATTACTTCAAGAATACAGTATTGTTACAGAGCATAGAAATGAAAGCATTTGTAATGTGTTACAGATAGACAGGCATCACTCCGGACATACATCTGCGATTGTGAGTCAGAGGCACCGTTATAGTTCCTGTGCAAAGAGCCAGGTTTTCACTTTTTTCCTAAAAATCCAATAGGACGGTTCAGCTCTTAGAGCTGATGGCAGGGAGTACCAAAGTTTAGCCGCTAGTACTGGGAAACTGTTGCCCCCTGCTTTTTGTAACTTGAATGTGGGAATATTTAAGCAGTGTGTGTATGTATTCCGGGTCGGTCTGCTAGATTGATTTCTAGTGAATTTGTACACCAAGTATTTTGGTGATATGATATGATATTTTATTAGTATCGCGCATTACACAGGTGTTTCAGAGCACGACAAGGCAAGGGAGGGGAAACAAAGGAGAACACAAAAACAACAACGATCTTACTAGGCCCAGTGACATTGAGAACGTGCAAGTGCATGGGATGGGGAAAAGGGAAAAAGTGCATGGAATGGGGAGAGTGGAAAGTGCACAGCAGAGGAGAGTAGATAAATAAATAATAAATTTAAAAAAATAGAAAGGAGGCAATAAGCAGTGATAGTGGTATCAGGTATTAATATCGCCACATAGATGGTCGCCGTAAATAATATCGCCGCGAAAATGTTGTGGCAATATTATTTGGGTGACCATATATGTGGCGATAGGGGCAAAAAAAAAAATGTAAAAAAAATGTTTAAAAAATTTGGGGGTTGCGGAGGTGTCCCCCGCATGTTCCATGCAATAATGTCGCCACAAAAAACGACAATTTTTCGGCGATATTTTTGTATGGCGATATTTTTGTGGCGACATTATTACATGGAACCGTGATAGTGCTGTGGCAAGTATTGTGTTTATGGCGAAAGACTGGGTAAGTCTGATAAGTGCAGAAAAGAAGAAAATGGGCTGTATGGGTACAGATACAGTCCATCCAGTGCAAGGGGTGGCCGGAAGGCAGTGCAGGAGGGCGGCAGGGTGAGCAGGTACCTGGACCCAGAGGAAAGAGGATGGCCAGGTGCACAGTGCCAAGAGAGAGCGCGTCAGCAGTGGAGAGGGGGAGAGAAGGCAGAAACAAAGAGGAAGGTCTTTAGGTGCTTCCGGAACCGGAAATGGTTCTCCTCAAGTTTCTGAGTGGCGGGGAGGCTGCTCTAGAGGGAGGCCCCAGCCAAAGACAGAGATCTACCCCAGGCTCGTTTCTTTGAAAAATGACTGACCCTGAGGGAGTTAGAGGTAGAGGAGCGAAGAGCTCGAGAGCGGAGGTATTTGCAAAGGGATAGCTGAAGATATTTTGGACCCAGGACCCCATGGTGCTGAGTTTGAGAGACACTTATGTGTTATAGCTAGTATTTTAAATGCAATTCTGTCCTGCACTGGAAGCCACTGGACGTTGCGTCTTGCTCAGGAGATGTGCTTGGCTCTCGGACTGTTGAGTGCCGCTCTTAGTCCATTATTTTGTAGCACTTGTAATTTTTTCACATTGCAATTGTTCGTGCCTTGAGTACTTATGTTGTGGTGTAATCCTTAACAGTACTGGGACTTGGTGGGTGTTGGGAAGGATACTCACACTGAGTGACTGAGGGCATCACTGTCTACCTTGGAGGGCACTCACAAACTCAGAGAAGAATGACACCCTTTCTACAATGCTTTTTCAAGTGAACCGTTTTACTTGCCGTGCAATGAAGTAGGCCTTTTCCCCTTGTGATGTTATTACAAGCAGGCTTATGACGCTTTTTAAATTATTTTATTTACAGCGAACACGTTGTTGAGTGTCCTGGACGGTAATGATATCAGCATGCGTGAATTGATTTCGTAAATTGGGGCACAATGAACGCATTTATACTGTGGTTTACAAATGTTGCACGCACACCGTGCATTTAATTATAGTTCATTGATTGTTTCATATATTTACCATTTCTCATATTCCTGCGCTGTATCTCTCTACCTGATATATTGATTATTGGTGTGCTCTGAGCCACTCAAGTCCACCTCATGCTGAGCTCTCTCGCTCTGTACATGTATCTGTTTTCCTGGCCTGGCTTCGCAGTTTGTTGCAACATCTACACCCCATTTTTCCAGTTCTATGTAATTTCATTGTGGGATGTTTTTGCGTGGGTTTTTTTACTGTGGATTTTTCAATGAAAAAACTCATCAAATGTTTTAATTTTTGTTCTTGGGGGGGGTAGCCCCCAAAACTCCCAATCAATTATTTTTTATATGAGTCTGAACACCCACACCCCAAATATGTATTATTCCAACCCCGCTAAAAAATGTGATGAGATTTGTTTTATTAAAAATTTCACGGTAAAAAACCCAGCGAAAAAACCACACGATGAAAGGAATACCAATTTTTCCACTCCCTATTAGCATTAACTTCTATTTACCCACCTATACGCATTTCCCCCCTTGAGGACTCCATTTCCCAAACACAAGCCAAGACGTTATCACACAATTATCGGGTCTTCAGGAAACACTGAAAGGCCTGGCTGTTGCGGTTTATGGTGTTTGCATCGAATTTTTTGCATCGAGGGACATTTCCATCGAATTTTTTGCAATTAAAAAATTAGCATCTAAAGCATTTTTTGGGGGGGGGTCCCAACGCCCCCCCCCCCCCGTTTTTCACCCTTTAAACCCACCACAAACAAATTAACCCTTTTCCCCTCAAAACATGCATTTGATGCATAATTTTTCATTGCAAAACCCTCGATGCAAGAAAATTTGATGGAAAAGAACTCGATGCAAAGACCTGTTACCGCTGTTGCCTATATAATTCATTCCTTTTGGTGGCCCTTCTTGAGATCTGTCATTGGCACCTGGATGCCTCTTTTGTGGTGATTTGCTGCGCTTTCTAAGATTTCTACCTGCACAGCATGTTTTTTCTCACACTCCCCAACTCTCGCACAACTCTTGTGCAGTGATGCCTCCTCCCCTAGGGTCATTCCTATCGGAGGTCCACCCTTATGAGAAAAACAATGAACTCCAGGTTCAACTTCCCTGCAATGGAACCTCTATGCTGGAGGAGGGCGTCCTCTGGTGGAATGGAAATGTTAATTCTAGTGATGTGAGGGTCTAGAAGACTGGGATTTCTGGGAAATAGCTGGGGAGAATTGTGAAGGCCTGCTAATATCAACAAACTCCAGGTTGCCCCTGCCCACACCAAGGACTCTAAGAAGAGGAGGAATGACCTTTAAAGGAGGCTCAGGTTCCAGGTGGAAGAGGCTAAAGGGGTGAGCTTGCATTGCATGCAGGCAGCAAGATTCCTTCCACAGAGAAAGAGGGCGATGTAACAGAATCATGGCTCTCTCATCACCATCAGCTCCAAACACGGGGAGCACAGGGCCACAGTATTCATGGCACCATCACAATCAACGCAACAGTCATGCCACCACTCATGAGCAATACAACCGGAATGCATGCAGGGTAGCCCTGACTCCTTGCACAGCATGGCATACAGCTGTAGTGCTTGGAACTGTGTCCTACGTATCTTACATTTAAAGTGATGCCTACCCAACAATCAGCTATGTAAACACGCGGCCTCCAGCTTCATTTGAATGCATGCAGAGGGCTTGTGTGTCACATGTGTGTATGACAATGCCAGCCTGTATGGCTATGTGCCTCTGCATATTAAAATCACATACCCTGTGCTGCTCCCCTAAATCACAGCAACACTAATGGCCTTCTTTGATAGTTGAGGAAGAAACATGGCAGCTAAGGGACGGAGGCAGATGAGAATCGCAACCACAGTTAGACCATGCATTAAGGTGCACAAATAAAATGCCATCTTGACAGTTATCGTCACACGTGGAATGAGAAATGCACATAAAAAGACATTTGTAGCATGAAGGCTGTAGTGGATACAGAACCACAGCGAGGCATGCTTGATATACCAGGAGAACAGGGAGCACTCCTCTTTAGCCAAACAGCTGCAGAGAGAAGTGCCAATGAAATCCAAGATGGTGGCTTGAGGGTGTATAACCTACCACTCCTAGACTATGTGCATAGAGGTTCGAAAATTACAATGTTTTGGCATGAGGAGGAGCCAAAGACTTGCAAATCAATGAAAACAGGAAATGGGGCTCCCCACCAATGGGATGAAATAATGAGTGCTATCAGAAGTGGAAGAGAGTCAGCAGAGGGGGGATGCAGGAGAGGTCTGCTAAAGGTGGAAAGGACGCCGTAGCTGTTGAAACCTGGAGGAGTGATGACCCAGGACAGCACATTCTGAGAGTCGGGAGGATTAGCGAGCTCAGTCTTTCGGTGGGTTGGACCAAGGTGGGCAGACTCTACCAGAGAACACAGGTTATTGGAGAAGTTATGAGGCCTGCAGGGAGCAGTGGGAAGTCATCAGAGAATCAATAGTGTCACCGCAGGTGTAAGGGACCCTTGGTAGACCACAATGAGATTGGTGAAGGTCTTGGGAGGGATCAAGAGACCCCACTGATATCCAGAGAGAAGAACAATGTGCTGTGAAAAGCTATGGGAGCAGGTGATGTTGGAAGTCAATTCACAAAATGGAGAGGGAATAAGAAATAGTATGAGGGCATGACGAAGAAGAAGAGAGAGCAGAAAACATAGTCAAAGGACCAGAGCACTCTATGAAAACTGTGAGAAAAGGACAGCCCAGAAACTGAGTTGTGGGAATTACAGTCCATGTGGTAAAGTGTCTAAGAAAGACTGTGAGACAAACAGAACTCTGATGCTGCATTGTTGGAAACGTAGTCATGGTCACAAAGTGTCCAATAATGACTGTCAGAGAAGGAATGTGCAGACATTGCATTCTGGGAATTGTAGTCAACATAACAAAGTGTTCAATAACGACTATGATAGAAGAAAGACTCAGACTTTTCACTCTGGGCGATGAAGTACAAAAGCTTCCCATAAAGACTGTGAAGGAAGGAAAGTTCAGACCCTGAATTCTGAGAATTGTAGTCAAAGTACAAGGGTGCCTAAGGAAGACTTAGAGACAAAGAGCTCAGATTGTGCATTGTGAGGAACGATTATCAAAGAGTCCAATAAATACCATGAGAGAAGGGACGTGAAGAAACTGAGGTCTGGGAATAGTAGCTGGTGTAGCAAAGAGTCCAATAAAGACTGCGAGAGAAGGGAAGTGAAGAAACTGAGGTCTCGGAATTGTAGCTGGAGTAGCAAAGAGTCCAATAAAGACTGCGAGAGAAGTGAAGTGAAGAAACTGAGTTCTGGGAATAGTAGCTGGAGTAGCAAAGAGTCCAATAAAGACTGCGAGAGAAGGGAAGTGAATAAACTGAGGTCTGGGAATTGTAGCTGGAGTAGCAAAGAGTTCAATAAAGACTGCGAGAGAAGGGAAGTGAAGAAATTGAGTTCTGGGAATTGTAGCTGGAGTAGCAAAGAGTCCAATAAGACTGTGAGAGAAGCAAAGTGAAGAAACTGAGTTCTGGGAATTGTAGCTGGTGTACCAAAGCGTCCAATAAAGACTGCGAGAGATGGGAAGTTGAAAAACTGAGGTCTGGGAATAGAAAGGAAGTGAAGAAACTGAGACCTGGGAAAAGAAGGGAAGTGAAGAAACTGAGGTCTGGAAATTGTAGCTGGTGTAGCAAAGAGTCTAATAAAGACTGCGAGAGAAGGGAAGTGAATAAACTGAGGTCTGGGAATAGTAGCTGGTGTAGCAAAGAGTCCAATAAAGGCTGCGAGAGACGTAAAGTGAAGAAACAGAGTTCTGGGAATTGTAGCTGGTGTACCAAAGAGTCCAGTATAGACTGCAAGAGAAGGGAAGTGAAGAAACTGAGGTCTGTGAATAGAAGGCCAGTGAAGAAACTGAGGCCTGGGAATTGTAGCTGATGTACCAAAGAGTCCAATAAAGACTGTGAGAGAAGGGAAGTGAAGAAACTGAGTTCTGGGAATTGTAACTGGTGTAGCAAAGAGTCCAATAAAGACTGTGAGAGAAGGGAAGTGAAGCAACAGGCCTGGGAATTGTAGCTGGTGTACCAAAGAGTCCAATAAAGACTGCGAGAGAAGGGAAGTGAAGAAACTGAGTTCTGGGAATTGTAGCTGTGTACCAAAGAGTCCAATAAATACTGCGAGAGAAGGGAAGTGAAGAAACTGAGGTCTGGGAATTGTAGCTGGTGTACCAAAGAGTCCAATATAGACTGCGAGAGAAGGGAAGTGAAGAAACTGAGTTCTGGGAATTGTAGCTGGTGTAGCAAAGTGTCCAATAAAGACTGCAAAAGAAGGGAAGTGAAGAAACTGAGGTCTGGGAATTGTAGCTGGTGTACCAAAGAGTCCAATATAGACTGCGAGAGAAGGGAAGTGAAGAAACTGAGTTCTGGGAATTGTAGCTGGTGTAGCAAAGTGTCCAATAAAGACTGCAAAAGAAGGGAAGTGAAGAAACTGAGGTCTGGGAATTGTAACTGGTGTAGCAAAGAGTCCAATAAAGACTGCAAAAGAAGGGAAGTGAAGAAACTGAGGTCTGGGAATTGTAACTGGTGTAGCAAAGAGTCCAATAAAGACTGCAAAATAAGGGAAGTGAAGAAACTGAGTTCTGGGAATTGTAACTGGTGTAGCAAAGAGTCCAATAAAGACTGCGAGAGAAGGGAAGTGAAGAAACTGAGTTCTGGGAATTGTAGCTGGTTTAACAAAGAGTCCAATAAAGACTGCGAGAAAAGTGAAGTGAAGAAACTGAGGTCTGGGAATTGTAACTGGTGTAGCAAAGAGTCCAATAAAGACTGCAAAAGAAGGGAAGTGAAGAAACTGAGTTCTGGGAATTATAGCTGGTTTAACAAAGAGTCCAATAAAGACA
Organism: Ambystoma mexicanum; assembly: GCF_040938575.1. Taxonomy (NCBI): domain Eukaryota; kingdom Metazoa; phylum Chordata; class Amphibia; order Caudata; family Ambystomatidae; genus Ambystoma; species Ambystoma mexicanum. Next base: position 389,577,322 of record NC_090926.1, on the reverse strand, counting down.
GCGAGAGAAGTGAAGTGAAGAAACTGAGGTTTGGGAATAGAAGGGAAGTGAAGAAACTGCGTTCTGGCAATTGTAGCTGGTGTAGCAAGGAGTCCAATAAAGACTGCGAGAGAAGGGAAATGAAGAAACTGAGTTCTGGGAATTGTAGCTGGTGTACCAAAGAGTCCAATAAAGACTGCGAGAGAAGGGAAGTGAAGAAACTGAGTTCTGAGAATTGTAGCTGTGTACCAAAGAGTCCAATAAATACTGCGAGAGAAGGGAAGTGAAGAAACTGAGGTCTGGGAATTGTAGCTGGTGTAGCAAGGAGTCCAATAAAGACTGCGAGAGAAGGGAAATGAAGAAACTGAGGTCTGGGAATTGTAGCTGTGTACCAAAGAGTCCAATAAAGACTGTGAGAGAAGGGAAGTGAAGAAACTGAGTTCTGGGAATTGTAGCCGGTGTAGCAAAGAGACCAATAAAGACTGCGAGAGAAGGGAAGTAAAGCAACAGGCCTGGGAATTGTAGCTGGTGTACCAAAAAGTCCAATAAAGACTGCAAGAGAAGGGAAGTGAAGAAACTGAGGTCTGGGAATTGTAACTGGTGTAGCAAAGAGTCCAATAAAGACTGCAAAAGAAGGGAAGTGAAGAAACTGAGTTCTGGGAATTGTAGCTGGTTTAACAAAGAGTCCAATAAAGACTGCGAGAGAAGTGAAGTGAAGAAACTGAGGTCTGGGAATAGAAGAGCATTGAAGAAACTGAGGCCTGGGAATTGTAGCTGGTCTACCAAAGAGTCCAATAAAGACTGGGAGAGAAGGGAAGTGAAGAAACTGCGTTCTGGCAATTGTAGCTGGTGTAGCAAGGAGTCCAATAAAGACTGCGAGAGAAGGGAAGTGAAGAAACTGAGTTCTGGGAATTGTAGCTGTGTAGCAAAGAGTCCAATAAAGACTGCGAGAGAAGGGAAGTGAAGAAACTGAGGCCTGGGAATTGTAGCTGGTCTACCAAAGAGTCCAATAAAGACTGGGAGAGAAGGGAAGTGAAGAAACTGCGTTCTGGCAATTGTAGCTGGTGTAGCAAGGAGTCCAATAAAGACTGCGAGAGAAGGGAAGTGAAGAAACTGAGTTCTGGGAATTGTAGCTGTGTAGCAAAGAGTCCAATAAAGACTGCGAGAGAAGGCAAGTGAAGAAACTGAGGTCTGGGAATTGTAACTGGTGTAGCAAAGAGTCCAATAAAGACTGCGAGAGAAGGGAAGTGAAGAAACTGAGGTCTGGGAATTGTAGGTGGTGTCGCAAAGAGTCCAATAAAGACTGCGAGAGAAGGGAAGTGAAGAAACTGAGTTCTGGGAATTGTAGCTGGTGTACCAAAGCGTCCAATAAAGACTGCGAGAGATGGGAAGTTGAAAAACTGAGGTCTGGGAATAGAAAGGAAGTGAAGAAACTGAGACCTGGGAAAAGAAGGGAAGTGAAGAAACTGAGGTCTGGAAATTGTAGCTGGTGTAGCAAAGAGTCTAATAAAGACTGCGAGAGAAGGGAAGTGAATAAACTGAGGTCTGGGAATAGTAGCTGGTGTAGCAAAGAGTCCAATAAAGGCTGCGAGAGACATAAAGTGAAGAAACAGAGTTCTGGGAATTGTAGCTGGTGTACCAAAGAGTCCAGTATAGACTGCAAGAGAAGGGAAGTGAAGAAACTGAGGTCTGTGAATAGAAGGCCAGTGAAGAAACTGAGGCCTGGGAATTGTAGCTGATGTACCAAAGAGTCCAAAAAAGACTGTGAGAGAAGGGAAGTGAAGAAACTGAGTTCTGGGAATTGTAACTGGTGTAGCAAAGAGTCCAATAAAGACTGTGAGAGAAGGGAAGTGAAGCAACAGGCCTGGGAATTGTAGCTGGTGTACCAAAGAGTCCAATAAAGACTGCGAGAGAAGGGAAGTGAAGAAACTGAGTTCTGGGAATTGTAGCTGTGTACCAAAGAGTCCAATAAATACTGCGAGAGAAGGGAAGTGAAGAAACTGAGGTCTGGGAATTGTAGCTGGTGTACCAAAGAGTCCAATATAGACTGCGAGAGAAGGGAAGTGAAGAAACTGAGTTCTGGGAATTGTAGCTGGTGTAGCAAAGTGTCCAATAAAGACTGCAAAAGAAGGGAAGTGAAGAAACTGAGGTCTGGGAATTGTAGCTGGTGTACCAAAGAGTCCAATATAGACTGCGAGAGAAGGGAAGTGAAGAAACTGAGTTCTGGGAATTGTAGCTGGTGTAGCAAAGTGTCCAATAAAGACTGCAAAAGAAGGGAAGTGAAGAAACTGAGGTCTGGGAATTGTAACTGGTGTAGCAAAGAGTCCAATAAAGACTGCAAAAGAAGGGAAGTGAAGAAACTGAGGTCTGGGAATTGTAACTGGTGTAGCAAAGAGTCCAATAAAGACTGCAAAAGAAGGGAAGTGAAGAAACTGAGGTCTGGGAATTGTAACTGGTGTAGCAAAGAGTCCAATAAAGACTGCAAAATAAGGGAAGTGAAGAAACTGAGTTCTGGGAATTGTAGCTGGTTTAACAAAGAGTCCAATAAAGACTGCGAGAAAAGTGAAGTGAAGAAACTGAGGTCTGGGAATTGTAACTGGTGCAGCAAAGAGTCCAATAAAGACTGCAAAAGAAGTGAAGTGAAGAAACTGAGGTCTGGGAATTGGAACTGGTGTAGCAAAGAGTCCAATAAAGACTGCAAAATAAGGGAAGTGAAGAAACTGAGTTCTGGGAATTGTAGCTGGTTTAACAAAGAGTCCAATAAAGACTGCGAGAAAAGTGAAGTGAAGAAACTGAGGTCTGGGAATTGTAACTGGTGTAGCAAAGAGTCCAATAAAGACTGCAAAAGAAGGGAAGTGAAGAAACTGAGTTCTGGGAATTATAGCTGGTTTAACAAAGAGTCCAATAAAGACAGCGAGAGAAGTGAAGTGAAGAAACTGAGGTTTGGGAATAGAAGGGAAGTGAAGAAACTGCGTTCTGGCAATTGTAGCTGGTGTAGCAAGGAGTCCAATAAAGACTGTGAGAGAAGGGAAATGAAGAAACTGAGTTCTGGGAATTGTAGCTGGTGTAGCAAAGAGTCCAATAAAGACTGCAAGAGAAGGGAAGTGAAGAAACTGAGGCCTGGGAATTGTAGCTGGTGTACCAAAGAGTCCAATAAAGACTGCGAGAGAAGGGAAGTGAAGAAACTGAGTTCTGAGAATTGTAGCTGTGTACCAAAGAGTCCAATAAATACTGCGAGAGAAGGGAAGTGAAGAAACTGAGGTCTGGGAATTGTAGCTGGTGTACCAAAGAGTCCAATATAGACTGCGAGAGAAGGGAAGTGAAGAAACTGAGTTCTGGGAATTGTAGCTGGTGTACCAAAGAGTCCAATATAGACTGCGAGAGAAGGGAAGTGAAGCAACAGGCCTGGGAATTGTAGCTGGTGTACCAAAGAGTCCAATAAAGACTGCGAGAGAAGGGAAGTGAAGAAACTGAGTTCTGGGAATTGTAGCTGGTGTAGCAAAGAGTCCAATAAAGACTGCGAGAGAAGGGAAGTGAAGCAACAGGCCTTGGAATTGTAGCTGGTGTACCAAAGAGTCCAATAAAGACTGTGAGAGAAGGGAAGTGAAGAAACTGAGGTCTGGGAATTGTAACTGGTGTAGCAAAGAGTCCAATAAAGACTGTGAGAGAAGGGAAGTGAAGAAACTGAGGCCTGGGAATTGTAGCTGGTGTACCAAAAAGTCCAATAAAGACTGCGAGAGAAGGGAAGTGAAGAAACTGAGGTCTGGGAATTGTAACTGGTGTAGCAAAGAGTCCAATAAAGACTGCAAAAGAAGGGAAGTGAAGAAACTGAGTTCTGGGAATTGTAGCTGGTTTAACAAAGAGTCCAATAAAGACTGCGAGAGAAGTGAAGTGAAGAAACTGAGGTCTGGGAATAGAAGAGCATTGAAGAAACTGAGGCCTGGGAATTGTAGCTGGTCTACCAAAGAGTCCAATAAAGACTGGGAGAGAAGGGAAGTGAAGAAACTGCGTTCTGGCAATTGTAGCTGGTGTAGCAAGGAGTCCAATAAAGACTGCGAGAGAAGGGAAGTGAAGAAACTGAGTTCTGGGAATTGTAGCTGTGTAGCAAAGAGTCCAATAAAGACTGCGAGAGAAGGCAAGTGAAGAAACTGAGGTCTGGGAATTGTAACTGGTGTAGCAAAGAGTCCAATAAAGACTGCGAGAGAAGGGAAGTGAAGAAACTGAGGTCTGGGAATTGTAGGTGGTGTAGCAAAGAGTCCAATAAAGACTGCGAGAGAAGGGAAGTGAAGAAACTGAGTTCTGGGAATTGTAGCTGGTGTACCAAAGAGTCCAATAAAGACTGCGAGAGAAGGGAGTGAAGAAACTGAGTTCTGGGAATTGTAGCTGTGTACCAAAGTGTCCAATAAAGACTGCGAGAGGAGGGAAGTGAAGAAACTGAGTTCTGGAAATTGTAGCTGGTGTACCAAAGAGTCCAATAAAGACTGAAGGGAAGTGAAGAAACTGAGGTCTGGGAATTGTAACTGGTGTAGCAAAGAGTCCAATAAAGACTGCGAGAGATGGGAAGTGAAAAAAACTGAGGTCTGGGACTAGAAAGGAATTGAAGAAACTGAGACCTGGGAAAAGAAGGGAAGTGAAGAAACTGAGGTCTGGGAATTGTAGGTGGTGTAGCAAGAGTCCAATAAAGACTAAGAGAGGGAAGACTCACACCTACCATTATTTGTGGCAAAGTACCAAAGTGTTGAGGGGAGACATTGTGAAAGAGATGTATTTGAATGCTTGGACCTTGGATCTGGAAAATAATTTTAAATTTGTAACTAACAGAAATAGGCTTTCATGGGCCAAGAACCCTCCTGAAACTATGCAAAGGAAATGTGATTGCAAAGCGTAATTATAACCACTTCTTTCACCACTATACCACCGTACGCAGTCCACGTGTCCTGCCCTTCTACTTTACTCATCCCAGGAAGGGCAAGCACCACCATCTCCTCGGCTGTCACCCAGCCAGCATGGGAGAGTTTCTCCTGAATAGGACTAAGGCTCAGAGGATCTCAAGGGAGACAGCGGCAGGTGTTGGTACAATTATGCCGGTTTCTCTGCCTCTTAAGGTGCTAGTCAGTGATTCACTACTTGCATAGAACGACTAAAGTATTTGGATCCTCCACCCCTGTGAACAATCAATTCAGATACTAACTCGGTGCTTCCACTCTCATCTAGGCCGATAATTCGAGGATGCATGGAACATCTCAGAAAAAGATTCAGGGGTAAAATAGAAATGCATACAATAACCTAGAACTAGCTGGCTGCAGGAGGAGCCATACACTGTCCTGTCAGCTTCAATCAAGGAAACTGACTACTGGCACCAGTAGTTATTTCACTCCATATTTCTCAGTCTGAGTGAGACATTTGCTTTAGTTTCCTCCTGTGGATGCAACCCCCTTTTGGATTCAGTATTTTATATTTTAATACAGTCATAAAAAGAGAATGTAAATAAAGATGGAACGTTAAAGTAAAATTAGGCTAGCAGGAGAATTCAACAATGTGAACAGACTAGCTGAGGAGTTGGAGGCTTAAGGATAAGCAAAACAAAACGAATGAGCTTTAAGTGGGCAGCAAGGCACAACACACAGGGGAAAATAATTCCAGGCCTGGGGAGCAGCAGCGAATAAGGCCGAGCATAATCATGAGTGTGCTGTAAAAAGGGAGGAGCCGATTCTATGATGTCAGAGCTCTGAGCAGATGTGATGTTTGCTGTTCAGTGCGCCGGCTGGCCCAGTAGTACCACAACCTTGTAGGTGACGCAGCAGATCTTGAAAAGTCTCGAAAGTGAATAAGAAGCCAATTTATGAAAATCAAAACAGAATCAATTCGCTCACATGTTCGGGTGCCACAAATCCAACGGGCCTCTCAATTCTGAGGAGACAAAGACGAAGCTGGCAGACCCGTGAACGCCGCATTACCTCTCTACTGGTGGGATAACGCATGAGCCTGCGCAGCAGTGTGAAATCTGAAAGGCAAGAAAGATTTAATCTTCCAAAAAAGAGTCAGCTACAAAACAAAACTGGGACATATTAGAAATACAAGTCTTAAGTTCAGAACTTATTTAAGAGTAAAGCCAAGAGACTTGACAGAGGACACCGGGGTGGGAGTGATCCAAGCAAAGGAAGAAACTAGAAGAAACTCAGTCTTACAATAATCACACTTGAAAGAAAAAGAAGACATCCAGTCCTCGCTGGCACTAAGGCATTAATGCAGAAGATGGACATCTGCTGCAGAGAACACTGTGGCGTTAAGCCCCCGTTCCAAGGGCTGGAACAGGGGTTAATGGTCCGGCAGCCCAAGTTATGAACTTGAACAAAGCGAGGGGAGATAACGAGGGCTCTGGGTCGATAACCACCATCCCAGCACTTGGAACGGGGGCTTAATGGCATTAGCACCCCGGATTACTGCTTTGGTAACGCGGGGTGCTAAAAAAAAGGATTTTCATTCATTTAACGGGACGGGACACCTTGTGCATCCCATTCAATGAAAGAAAATCCTTTACCAAGATGGCCGCCATGGAAAGGGTAGGTTGAGCTCGTACAGGGCCCCTCTTCCCTTTCCATGGTAGCCTGCCAGAGGAAAGGGGAATGTGGGTAGGTAAGTGGGGGATAAAAAAAACAGCAGTGGATGGTGGGGGGAAGATGGCGGTGGGGGCAGCCAGCCAGCAAGCGGCTTGGAACGCAGGCTTGTACCGGCAGTTCCTAGCCATCTGATTGGCTGGCTCCCCACACCCGGGTGATAATGTAAGATACATCTAGGTGTTGATAGGGTACTGGTGCACCGCAAGGCCTGACTCGCAAATCAAATCTGTAAGGGGTTCCATGTAGGAACAACATGAGCCCCACCTACATCACTCTGGAACTCCCACCTTTCACCCCACAACAGGGGTGGAGAATTCCCACAGTAAATTGTGTCAATTTCCAGCAATGGCAATAGGTATTTTTAAGCTTTCTGGTAGAGAGTTAACATGGATGCTTCTTTAAGACAAAGTTCCCGCTATTGCTTTTGGGTAGGAAGTGAACATAACATTTCCTTCATGTTTGATCTAGTCTATCAGTCTGTGTGTAATAGTACCCGCTTGCTGGATTCTGTATGATGCAAGCCGCAAACTCGTGCAAAAGAGGGTTTGCCCAATGTTTGCACTGATGCAAACACTTCCAGATATGGCCCTTGTGTTATCGGTGAGGATCTTTATGAGCTGTTATCTCCTGTACTCTGGCTTGCCCAGAGATCATTATCAGCAGTCACTGGGCACCTCCTGCCACACACTCACACCTGGGAATCTGGGCCAGGGGCTGCAGCCTTCAACTGCAGGGCAGCAAGAGAGAGGTGGGCGGGAGGCAAAGCACACGCGATGGCACTTTCACACAGCCCTAAACAGGAACACCGATGCATGAGAAGCACAGACAGGGCTTTAAGTGGGCTGGGGCTAGCCAAGACAGAGCCTCAGCAGCCTCAGAAAATTGTGTTTGAGATGGGGCCCTGCCGGCGCTCCCTAAAGTCCCTGGTAACCCGAGGCCACTATAAGCTAAGGCATCATTTCTAAAGCTTTAAGCTCTTGCGTGTAAACGAGAGATTCAGGCTTTAAGGAAAAAAATAGCCTTTTCTTCCTCTGTGTGAACCCTGGCAGGCACACCTTTAAATGTAGATGCAGGGATCATCACCCTTGCAGTGCATTACCCAGGTGATGCTCGATGCAAAGGGGTGCCTGGCAGGGGGTCGGAGCCGCAATTAAGTGGCAACACTTACGTGACCTGAATGCTGCCTGTTAGGCCAAGGCACTTTTGCAAAATCGAGCCAGGGCTCTTACAGGACTGTGGCCTAGCAGGGGTGGCGTTCAGGTCAGCAAAGTGTTTCTTCTTAGTTGCGGTGCCAATCCCCTGCCAGGCTATGCCCCTTTTCGGCCACGCCCCCCTACGAGCCCAGGCTCGATCTTGGATACTGTTACATCCGCCCTGCGTCCCGCTACGCGGTGACGCAGGGCGCACTAATAAAAGCCCTGTCCCCGAGCACGGGAGGCAGTTCCGGGCCAACACTAATCCTGTGTGCCCGCGTGTTCTTTCGCTCCGGCTGGAGCTGTGCCACAAAGGCTGCGCGGCCTTCCATCACATCGCTCCGGTCTCCCCGCGGAGGCCGGATGTAACAATGGCGACGAGGAGGAGAATACGAAACACACGCGTTTGGCGCTCGACAGGCTGCTGATGGCCCACGGCCATACAAAATACATTTTTGGACACCCGTTGGGGGGGGACACACACGCAACCCCCGATCTCATAAAAAAAATAAAAAAAATCTTTTTTTTTCTTCTCCGCTACACCAGAGGAATATGATCCTCAGCTGAATCAACCTGGATACAACCAAAAAATGGGCAGGCCACCAAAACGTGGAAGCACCAAGGCCTTCTACCTGCCTCCCATGGGCCGGAAGCTCCAAGATACATCAGGAACACATCCACAAATCCAGCACGGGTGCACGTGGTGAGTGCCTGATCCTGACACTACTGTCTACCTGGAAAGTCAGAAGGGATCGCCCAGGGACCAGCACCGAGGTGAGGCAAGCGAACCCCAGTGATGGCAACCGGCACGTCCATCCCCAGGCCTGGTACACCGTCCAGATTGGCGGCAAACCTGTCGATGTCATCACCACAGGCTCGCCCACAGGGACACTCCTCGGGAGTGATCCAGCCTTTTGACCCATTTACAGACCTGTCGTCAGTCGGCCCCAGGTGGCAGCTATGGATCCAGAAATTCGAAATGGCGATGGAATGCAAGGACATAACGACTGCCAGGAAGATGAGGTCGCACCTGCTGCTAAACGTGGGGGACGAGGTACTACGCATATTCAACTCCTTAAACGTTGATGATGGCCAGGACACATACCAAAGTGCGAAAGACGCACTGACGGCGCATTTCCTCCCCCAATTAAACCCGGACTATGAGACATTGATATTCTGCACCACCATTCAGGCTGAAGATGAAACGCTGGACGCCTACCACACACGGCTTAGGAAGTTAGCCATGTCCTGTGAGTTCACAAACGTCGAAAAAGAAATCCGGAGGCAGCTCATCAATGGCATCCAATCGGAAAAGCTGAGACGGATGCTACTTGGTGAGAAAGGCATCTCCCTTACACGGATTCTCGAATTGGGTCGACACAGAGAACCTGCACACACCAGGGCTGCCAACATGGGGGCAAAGTTACAAAAACTGCAGCCCGCCCTTACCACAGCGATGGTGTCCCATGTCACCAACAGACAATTCACGAGGGATGAGGCTGGTGGCAGCTACGCTCAAAACATGTGGCAACCACGTGTCCCTGGTCCCACAGAGTGTGGATGGTGTGGTGTACCGCGACATGGATGGCGAAACTGCCCCGCGCAAGGAACAACATGCTGGGCATGTGGTAGGAAGGACCACTATGCGAAGGTATGCCGGTCAGTGGGCACCATGACACAACCCTCGCAGAACCCTCAAGAAAAGAGTGGGACCAAGAAGAAGAAGCAGGCCAGCACAAGGCGAGTCGAAACGGTCAACTCTTCGACTGAGGAAGAGGGGGATGATGTATCAGGCACACAACATGAAGCCGGCAAGGAACAAGGGAGAAAAGGGAGGAAGGTCTACCTGGTGTCTGCGTTGGACCAGGGGCAGACAACACAGAGAATGAACCTCTGAAGGCGCAAATGCGTGGTCAACATCCAAAATCAGCAAGTATGGATGACCTTCGACATGGGAGCCTCCGTTAACGTCATGCCCACGAGCATGTTCCAGACGTTACAATCATAACCGGATCTGAAGGGCACGGACACCCTGCTGTTTGTGTACGGCAGCAGGAAGCCTCTATCGGTCGTCGGCAGGTTCCGCACCACTCTCGTCCGCGGCGAAAACAGACTATGCTCAAAAATCTACATCGTGAAGGCGGGAATCGAATGCCTTTTGAGTGGGGACGCGGCTGAAGATCTGGGGCTGGTCAAGTTCATCTGCCAAGTCGATGATGTGCAAGAAGTTGAAAACATTTTGAAACAATACCCCAAACTGCAAAAGGGGATAGGGTGTCTAATAGGGAAGACCATCAGACTCCACATTGATGAATCGGTACAGCCGAAGGCAGTGAAACACAGGAGGACACCGTTCCACATGCGAGAACAAGTGGAGAAAGATCTCAGAGCGCTGGAAGAAGCCGGAATAATAGAGGGGGTGATTGGGCCCACTCCATGGGTCTCCCCAATGGTAGTAACAAGAAAGCCCAAACAGCCCGGCAAAGTCCGGATTTGCATAGACATGCGTCTCCCGAACACTGCCTTCAAGCGGGAGCGCCACATCACACACATGCTCGACGAAATCGTGGCCGCCCTCACAGAGTCGCAAGTGTTCTCCAAAGTTGATCTGAAGGTGGGATACCACCAGCTAAAACTACACAGAGACTCTCGCTACATCACAACCTTCTCAACACATCTGGGGCTGCGGAGGTACAAACGCCTGAGCTTTGGGATATCGTCTGCAGCTGAGGTCTTCCAGCAAACCTTTCAAGAGGTCATCCAAGACATACCGGATGTCCTCAATGTGAGCGACGATATCCTGATTCAGGTTCATGACAGGGTAGAACATCTCAAGAGGCTCCATACGCTACTGGGCAGGCTAAAAGATGCTGGATTGTCCATACATAAGGAGAAGTTCGAGTTTCTCAAATCTGAAATCACATTTTTCGGGTACAAATTCAGCAGCACAGGCATTTCCCCTGACCCCCAGAAGGTTGCAGACATTCAAGGGGCAAGCCCGCCAATGACACCCACTGAAGTGCGCAGTTTCCTGGGCATGGCCACCTACTGCGGTAGGTTCATCCGCAATCTGGCCACTCTCTCGGAGCCCCTACGCGAACTGACCAAACTAAACACCAAATGGGAATGGGGGCATGAGTGCTAGGAGGCTTTCGAAAACATTAAGGAGTCCCTGTCTGTCGACACGAAAATGGCGTACTATGACACCGAGCTCCCGACAGAACTGTTCGTGGATGCGAGCCCTGTGGGGCTAGGGGCCATCCTCATGCAGGTCACCAAAGAGGGGGAGAAGAGTCCCATCGCATACGCATCAAGAGCTCTCACGATGACAGAACAGCGATACTCTCATATTGAGAAGGAGGCCATTGCCGTGCTATGGGGGTGTCGTCATTTCCACCTATACCTCTATGGACGGAGATTCACGGCGATCACAGATCACAAACCCCTATTACCCATCTTCATGGGTACGTCGTCACACCCTCCGGCAAGAATCACTAAATGGTTGCTGCACCTCCAGCAGTACAATTTTGAACTGACCTACCAGCCGGGAAGTGGAAACCCAGCGGACTTCCTCTCAAGGCACCCCTGAGCGGCAACCTCACAAGAAGTACAAGTGGCCGAGGAGACCGAGGAGCACATATGCCAGGTGGTGCGAGCCATGAGGCCAAAGGCTGTCAGCATCGAGGACATTGAGTCGCAGACCCACAAAGACCCCTGCTGCGACTTAGTGAAGGACGCCATCATCTCAGGCGATTGGAAGACCTTCATGAAAAACACCCACAACAGGACAGTGGAAGCGAAGATTTTTCTCTCCGGGATGTTCACTGTAAGACAAGACCTGTCAATCACAGGGAGCGCACTGCTGCTCAGGGGAAATCGGATTGTCATCCCACCGAGCATACAAGACAGAATCGTGGCGCTGGCCCACGAAGGACATCAAGGGATGGCACGGACAAAAGCTCGGATCAGATTGACGAGAAGGTCGAAAGGCTAATAAGTACATGCCTACCCTGCCAGATAACCGGGGCCCCGCCTGAACCTGAACCCATTCAGTCAGCGGAACGTGGTCGCGGCCGGTGGGACACCATTAGCATCGATTTCTGAACGCTACGGGAAGGCCTCTACCTCCTGGTGGCCATTGATGACCACTCCCGATATCCCGAAGTCGAAATAGTGGATTCCACAGCGGCAGAGGTGGTCCTCCCTGCCATAGAGAAAATGTTTGCAACACATGGTTTGCCCACCACCATCAAGAGCAACAATGGCCCCCCGTTCACCAGGGAGGAATTCAAACAGTACCTGCACGAACTAAACATCAAGTACCATCACATTATGCCGATGTGGCCCCAGGCGAACGGCGATGTAGAACGCTTAATGAGGACCCTAAACAAAGTACTAAGAGTGGCAAAGGCGAACGCCAGCCCGTGGAAGATTGACCTCTACCGTTTTCTGCGGAACTACCGGGTCACCCCTCACAGCACGACGGGCGTCCCACCAGCTGACCTCATGTTTGGCACAATCATAAAATCCTCGATTCCACATCACCCCAGCAGGACCCCAGACAAAGTCGATGAGGAGCGCACGGAGAGAAGGAGAACGAGTGCCAACGCACACATGAGTGTCAAGAGGAGGGCGAGACCGTCCGACCACCAGGTGGGCGACCAAGAAGTCATGCTGCGAAATCCGACAAAGTCAAAACTGGACACCAGATACGACGAGCTCCCATGGACCGTCAGTGGCAGGCAAGGGACCATGGTGACGGTAACGAGAGGACGCCGCCAGGTGACAAGAAATGCGTCGTGGTTCAAGGCGGTGCCACGAAATCTGTGGACCGATGGCGAAGGCCACCAGGAAGATGAAGCGTCTCAGTCCAATGAAGAAGAGCCTGCGCCCCTCCAGGACGAGGCAGCGGTGGGTGACAGGACGTGGGAGCAGTGGAGCGAGCCAGACAGAGAAGGTGAGCCACCCAATGGGACAGCGGGGGTCAGCCCCAGAGGTGGGCGATATAGTTTGAGAACGGCCACGAGACCGCCCTCCAAGCTCCAAGACTATGTGTGGTAGTGGACCTCCTGCAGACTGTGAGTAAGGAGGGTCCATGGATGTTTGACGAGTTTAAAACTGTTTGAAGTGAAAGTTACAGCATGTTGTGTTAATGTTAACCTCATTTGAAATAAAGGAGGAATGTTACATCCGCCCTGCGTCCCGCTACGCGGCCAACACTAATCCTGTGTGCCCGCGTGTTCTTTTGCTCCGGCTGGAGCTGCGCCACAAAGGCCGCGCGGCCCTCCATCACATCGCTCCGGTCTCCCTGCGGAGGCCGGATGTAACAGATACCACTTAAATCGCTGAGCACTGATATTGAGCTACTTCGATACACAACAGCGTCATAAACAGACACGCCGACATCCATGTGCATACCAATACGCACGCGGCACAAATAAAGAGATAAGCAGGTGCCTTCCCGTTTACCCACCGCGCAACTTCAAACAGAGCACATATGCGCCCCATGCTCATCCAGAAAATAACTTTCGGACGCTCACTCACAACCAAAAACAACCATCCAAAACACTGAATGCAACCACGCACACAGGTACCCCACCTGACACACGGCGCCACACCAAATAGGACACACCTCGCACTCCAAACAGAACACACATGCGCCCCATGCTCACCCAGAAGATAATGTTCTGAAACGTACACAAGTACTTCACAAACATGTATAAACGTTTGTCAATACACATTCCATCAACTTCCTATTCCACCAACGTTTCCTATTTGTAACAGAACATAACTGTCCGAACGACATGAAACAACGCCTCATAACTTTCCTTCTGGAAAAAGTATAAATGTCCAAACTGTTGCCACTTCCACCCGCCCTCCAATGTTGAAAAGACGGGGGACACCGGAGCAAAAACCGGAAAACATGCACCACCCGCCCAACATGTCCTAAACCCCGAGAACAATAATGTAGAACTCCCATGTACCACCCGGCTACATGACTAAACACTTCCACGCACCCTCGAGTTCAAGGTGCAAGTCTCCTATTCCCCGCATCCTCGAGTCCCAATTGCAAGTCTCCTCTTTCCCGCACCCTCGAGTCCCAAGTGCAAATCTCCTCTTGCCCACACCCTCGAGTCCCAAGTGCAAGTCTCCTCTTGCCCGCACCCTCGAGTCCCAAGTGCAAGTCTCCTCTTGCCCGCACCCTCGAGTCCCAAGTGCAAGTCTCCTCTTGCCCGCACCCTCGAGTCCCAAGTGCAAGTCTCCTCTTGCCCGCACCCTCCAGTCCCAAGTACAAGTCTCCTCTTGCCGGCACCCTCGAGTCCCAAGTGCAAGTCTCCTCTTCCCTGCACCCTCGAGTCCCAAGTGCAAGTCTCCTCTTGCCGGCACCCTCGAGTCCCAAGTGCAAGTCTCCTCTTGCCCGCACCCTCGAGTCCCAAGTGCAAATCTCCTCTTGCCTGCACCCTCGAGTCCCAAGTGCAAGTATCCTCTTGCCCGCACCCTCGAGTCCCAAGTGCAAGTCTCCTCTTCCCCGCACCCTAGAGTTCAAAATGCATAACCTCTCCTGAGTTCTTCAGAGCTCTGCCCGGAATGTTGAAACTCTGCCGCCACAAACCATGGGCAGAATGAAACTGCAGAAACTGAACAAAACACCCCCACTGACCTGAAGATACCCAGTACAGCACTTGACATTACACACTAAGAAGAGTGGACCTACAGGGAAAACGCCATGCAGAACAGAAAACGGCCTCTGACAACATCACCCCCTACTAACCAACCCGGGGACACATCCTACACCCATACACATTGGGCCACAACATACACACAACAACACTCAGGCCCAGACACTTACCTCCCTCTTCTACTCTACCCAGCATCGCAATTACATGGGCCTCAAAAAGATCCTAGCACAACGTCTAATCCTTTGAAAGTGCAGGCAATTTCTATCCTGCAAGGGCTATCTGCCAACCTCTCATGGCAGACCATGGCACGCCTGGAACCTTCCATGTACCCAACGTTGATCCGTCCTCCTACAAGACCAACGACAGCCTGCGCTGCTCCTCTGTTGCTATCCTCCATTTCACAGACTCCGCGACTCACTGATGACGTCTTCCAGATGGCCTTCGCTGATGCCTTCCAACTGACGTGCACGTCAACTCGATCAACGCTGTGCGTGGCACTCCACCGGCTAGCGCTCCAATTGCCAACCTCGAGACTGCGCCCCAACGCTGCGCTGAGCTCTGACGTCACCACACCACCAAGAGACGCCGAAGGCAACCCATCTCTAGCATTCTAAACCTCACAGCCCTGCTGGGAACAGCAGATACCCTTACCCGCTGCCGAATCTCCCGATGCTTTAGTTGGTTTTACCTGAGACCTCCGTCCTTGGACCCTTGGTGAGGACACGGGTGCTGACATCCTCGGCATCACTTCCACCACTGGGCCACCGGTGATACAACACCGGGGAAAAGTGACAACGCAGCCACAAGTTGCCATCGCGGGGCACATCCCCGACTGGGACCAGCTGCGCTCCTCCAAGACACACCTCACTATGAATGACGCAGAACAGTGTGCCAGACCACCGCAGAGAAATCACACCCAGAGCCACCCAGCTATGCAGAACTCTTCCAGCAGTTGACACGGCTCCAACAGCTCCAGAACTCGCTGGACTTCGTTGCTTGGCTGCTCTTGCGTCCTTGTACTGCGACTAGACCCGGCTTCCCAACGGCACTAGCTCACCGGCCAGCATACTTCCTCTGGGTGTGGGGACACACGATACGGGCAGTGTCCTCCATCAGCTGCACCCCCCCAGCAGCAATGTTGTTGCAGGTCGACCTCCCTACCATCCCATCCTCGTTGCCAGTGAAATAACATGGGTCTGTATGCCAGGTAAGTGTGAACACTTCTTTATTGTCCAGTCCTGTACACCACTTAGGACCACACAGGATGGTAGGAAAGACATGGACACCAAGTATAAAAGAAGGAGATAAGACACCGGGCTCCCCACACCCATCCAGCTTTCTCTGCTCACAACTGTCAACGGTACCTCTCAGAACCCCCAAGCCATCAAGCACAAACATTCCGCTGCCCACTGTGAAATCACCATACCTAAGCAGACCACTACATTTACCTCCGCTGGCAATTTACAGAAAAAGGTCCAAAATGTCTGCGACTTGACAGCACATTGCTTGTTTTGCTCTAGTTTTTGTTTGAATCTTTGAGTGTGAGCATGTTTTGGAGAAGCCTCCTGCGAGAGGCCCGTTGATGGCAACAATGGACGTCTGGGGGCCACGGAAAGCCACCAGCCATGCAATACAATGCATAGAGGTGGTATATGGGCAATCCCAAAGCTTCTCAAAGCTTCCCTTAGATGCCCCGTTCCATGCTCCACAATCACCATTACATGGAAAAAGTGGTGGTTCCACTCAGTAGGAAGTTCACCTCAAAAGAGCTAACGGAGGTTACTGAACACTGCCATACTGTGAGGGAAGTAAGGTTAGGGGACGACACCCAGGACTCGGGCCCAGAAAGTATCTGTCATGTCCTCAGAGAAAACAGCAGGCAGCGTTGGGCATTGGCAGGAGCAGGTCCCGGTGGTGATCGCACCAGAAGTTCCCAAATTCTAGAGTGGATCGTGGAGCAAAGCCTGGCGAGAAATACATGGCAACAGGGGAAACGAAGCAGAACAGTCATAGGCCTTCCACGGTTGCATGTTTCTCATGAGCAAACAAAATGACCAGCAACATTTCCAGCAAAGACGCTGGAACACTCTGCCACCTTGGCATCACTGACAAAATGGCAGACACGCTTTTTGAGACCAAAGGGCAAGGGTCTGAGGAGAGGTTCCAAAGTACACTAAATGAACAAGCACAGCAAATGAGCACAAATGAAAACATAGGAACCACACACAGGAAATAGGTTGACTCATTAGAGGCACAAAAAACACAAATCACAAACTTGATGGGGAAATGGAACCATCAACCGGAAACCTCATTCATGCAATCACTGGCCAAGCCTTACTCCGAGTAACATGAGCTGGCTAGCCAGGCAACACACACTGTAGAACAGGCAATGCTCCGAGTAAAGGCTACAGTGGACAACCTGTTGGGTGCCTTGTACTGAAGGCTGGCAGGACCCAGGCCTTAAGAAAGAGAAGCTTGAGGGTAGGCTACTGTGTACATTAGCCCAGATCATGGTGGACTCTGCAGAGACAGCAGCCCACACTAAAGAGGTTTACATTCATGGAGAAACCCTCGGTGGGGTCGGTGGTGGTGGATGGGGATGCCATGCTGCCATGATTGCTGCAACCTGGCAAGTACCTAGGTGGGGAAGAGTATCATATATGCAAGTACCCCTAGGGCAGAAGGGGATGCTGCAGGTGGTGCCTCCGTAAAGCATGAAAGAGGCCCTGGGGATGGCATAGGCATTGCACCAGTAGGAGAACGTCAAGGCTACAGAGCGCCAGGAGACTGCCCCACGCGGGGATCATCTGACATGCCCACGACAAAGAAGCACTCTTCCATTTATGGGGTTTGATAGCATAGTGATGAACATTATAGAGAAATGAAATAGAGACCTATCCCATGCAAGAACCGTCCGGCACAGTAATGATGCTGATGCCTGCCACGTGCATGGTTGTGGTGTGGTGTGTGTCTCACTATGTCAGTTAGGTGTGCTAGGCGCCTGTACACAGAGAAACAAGCCCATATATATTCAAATACATTGCTAGGCAAAGGTTCAGGTGCACACAGAGAAGAAAAGACTCACGGTCATTAGGCACCTAGCTATTCACACATGCACCGGCACAGGTGCACATAAACGTGCACACAGATTTCAAGGTGCACAAGTATCCATCTGAACAGTGAAATTATATGATATGATAGTTTATTTATATAGCGCATAGCATATACACAATGTGTTTCAAAGCGCTTAAAGGTGCCAATATTCAGCAACCTAGGTATACAGATGGGTGTGTGTGTGGCGGGGGTGAGCGGATAGGGTGGAGAAGAGCAAGGGGCATAGGGAACCCTGTCATGGATGATGGGCGATTAGTGGAGATACTAAACATTTGGGAGCCTGCATTCGTGAAAATGCAGGTGGAGAATTTCAGGGTAGAGCCTCATGCCTGCAACCATATCCTAGAGACCAGTGACACAGGCACTTGTATCAAGATGAACAGGCCCACAAATACTATTGCACAAAGCTACGCACACGTGCACAGATACACACGCAGATAAAAGGCACACAGATATTAGATATTATACACACATTCTGGCACATACATGTACCCCCATGCACACAAAACTTTGCTAAGCCAACCCCACACTTGTTCAAAAACAGGGCAGGAAAAATGAGCAAGCCCAACCGTCCCATTTCCACAGCTTTTCTAAAAAGATTGCCTAATTTGTGGCACTATTGCGAAAGCCTGGCAGATGAGCTCTGCTTCGTCCTGGCTAATTCAGAGACATATTCACAATCAGGCCCATTCAAGACTTCACCTCGGACCTATTCTCTGGGTCCCGGTCATGGCCCGGTAAAGATGCAAACAGGGCTGACTGTTCTTGGGCCACTGTGCACCTTCCCAGTTTGCAGAATCCCATCAAGAACACCCATCTGGACCTTAGCCTTAATCACACTCTGCCTAGTTACACAGCCAATGCCGCCAGTCAATTTCCCAGAGTGCACAATACTGATAAGATCACGTTGTTGACATGGACTTTTGTTGTGGGTGTTTGTTTGTTTGTTGGTTTAAGCCTTTTTTTAATGGGAGATGAGCTTTTTCAGTTTTTGCTATTAGGTGACGCTAGAGTGCATCAAGGCTGCAGAGTGCCATAACTATTGCATTAGAGTACAACTACAGAGAAATGGCATATGAGGAGGTATACAAAACTTATAGGTGTTTGGTTATTAAGCCACCCATTGACTGCCCATGGCTATGCTAATACTTATGGCCATTCCCATCCGCTTCCTGCTCATCCCTGCCCACAATACATCCTCCTGCAATCTCATAGAGGTAGGTTTATCAAGCCTCACCATTGAACTTTTCACTTAAAGTGCCTGCCAGTGTTTTTTTTAAGGCAGGCTTCTGAGAGTTAATGACTTAATTGTAACTGTAAACGCTCTACTGGTGAAATAAGACGGTCTTAACCAGGTCTGCCTTCAGCCACTCAATTTATAAGCACTATGCGTGTCCTTCCCTGAAGTCCCTTTAAAGACCGGCATTGGTAATATCAACAGTGTTGGCTTATCTAGAAGTATTAGGAATTTGCCAGGCACTGTTGTTATATGCACAGGTATGCATCATTTTGCAGCTGCTACCACCAGTGATCATGTATTACAAGCGTGGCAGTGCCTGGCAAATACCTTTATCATGCCTACACAAAAGGCAAACTGTTGGCCCTGCCAACACTGGTTTCATTTATCCTAGCAACTGGTTTATGATCCTGCCCCCTTCTTATACCAGTCCATTTCCTGCTTCTATGTGGCTCATTTTTGAGTCCCTGTGTAATTCAGTGACAGGGACCTGTACACTTGCACTTTGGCATGCACAGGTCCCCGTTGCAAAATTTTGGTCATTTGCATGGTAGAGTGCAAAAGTGCAGCACAAAATGCGGAGTACAAGCATGTATGCTACCTTTTGCCCAGCACACATGCCCGGTGGTGTAGAATGGATCCCTATTGAGTCTGCCTGCTTTTTGCTAGCGCAAAAAGTCAATGGGCTGCACAGGGAACCCCAGCATTAGTACCTGCATGAAAATGCATGCGGGTGCAACTGCTGCAGTATTTGTGAGGCAGAGAAGCAAGTTGCCGTCCGCCCCTCCTCTCCGCCATACAAATGCAGGAAAATGAGGCGTAGCATAAGCAAAATAGGCAAAAGCCCCTGCACACAAGGCTTTAATGCATTTTGCTTATATTTAACCCCATTGAAAATGAGCCCATATGGCTTTTACCATCTCTTGGTGGAAAGTGTCTCATTCACAAAGTCCCACCACCTAGCCCGGCCCCTCTCCTGGCATTTGCCTTTGTTTAACCTCCTACCCATTCCCCTTGCCTTTTGCTTTCGATGGTGGCAAAATCCTCTCTCTACACCTTATGTTGGGTCCCCTGCCCTGGTGTCCCCACCTTCGCAATTCTCCCATGCGCTATACGCAGGCTTCTGTAGCCCGTGTCTTGCTACCACTGAGCTCATGCTGGCAAGCCAGAATATTGCCCATTCATGAAACAACTGGTTGCCACAGAATTCAAATCGTGATTTTTGTCCGTTTTTGAGATCCTACACATTTCTGATCAAATTAGAATTCTGCACAGCATGGAAAAGGCATAATCCGGCAAAAAGCCCCCAAAGGCGCGTGCCGGCTGAGTCCTTCTGAGCTTGGGGCCTGCTTGCTATGAAGCTATATGTGCTCAAATCTAGCAAACTTCCATGTGAACAAGTTTGCAGGCCTGTAACCTGAAAGCACCACTGCCCTTTGCATCGTCTCCAGGCACTCTGGCAGATCTGAAACAGAAAGAGCTCAGGTTAGAGCAGTGGTCTTCCAACCTTTTCATACCTCCCCACTGAGTCCCTTGAGTAAAAATTGTGTTTCTGGGCCCACCTAACTAGAGGTGAGACCCTCCCCCCCCAGGGGGTCCAAATGATGTCCAGAGGGGGCCCAGGCTCTTTAAAATATATGCAGATTTTCTACTGCAGTCCCCTTAATCCTTTCTTTATTTTAAAAACAGTAATCTTCATTCCTTTAAAAAGAGTCTGGGCCTCCCTAGACATCCTTTGCCTCCCGCCCCTGGGAGGACCAGCACCCCTCGCCCCAGTTTGAAGACCATTGGGTTATAGGGGGGAGAAGGAAAAAGCAATGCTCCGCCTGCAAGTCTGTTCCTAGGTGTTATTAGTCGGGTGCCCAGAGGAATTTTTTTCCAGAGGGCAACCTGTGTGCCCATGTTACCAGGATGCATTGGCATGCGGCATGGTATGTCAGTTAGTTGTAGAGGTGAAATAGTATGTTGTTTGAAGTCTGATGGGACGGATCTTTAGTATGTCGTGTGCAGGCAGTGCCGTTGGTATGCATGTAGTATGTTAAAACATAGGAGTTTGAAGATGGTAGTGAGGGGATTATTTATTTACTTATATATTTGTAAAGCGCCTTAAGCCCTTAGGGCAGAGGTGCACAACTGATTTTGATAGAGGGCCGAAAGTACCTTACATGAGGGCTATAGTGGGCCGAAAAGTAAATGTGGGCGGGGCGGTAGGCGGGGCGTGGCAGGAGACTTTTTAAAGCCCCAATTCGTACTAAACACATGGAAAAAGAATGTTTTTGAGGTGTAACGATTTTTATTTGCATTTCAAACTTACATTTTGTACTACACATTTTCCATTGTTATAATTTATTTCTATTTAGTTATTGTATCTCGCCTGTTTAGTTAACTTATATATATTTTATTGACCCTTGATTGGACATTCCGTTATTTTGGACTGCTATAGTTTGCTGTTTGGGTTGCCCAAGAGGAGTATGGCCTTCATTGAGTCAGGTCCTCAAAAAGCAAAAGATGAACATCTCCTAACTGTGCCTGTTTTAGCTTTATTATTGGGTTCACTCTTGGAGTGCAACACTATGCCATGACCCCCACACCTCAAGCAAACACTATGCCCCATGGCTCCCACCCCCAACCAAACACTATGCCCCATGGCTCCCACCCCTCAACCAAACACTATGCCCCATGGCCGCCACCCCTCAAGCAAACACCATGCCCCATGGCTCCCACCCCCAACCAAACACTATGCCCCATGGCTCCCAACCCCAACCAAACACTATGCCCCATGTCCCTCACCCCCAACCAAACACTATGCCCCATGGCCCCCTCACATCCAACCAAACATTATGCCCCATGGCAACCTAACCCCCAACCAAACACTATGCCTAATGGCCACCTCAACCCCAACCAAACACTATGCCCCATGGCCCCCTCACCCCCAACCAAACATTATGCCCCATGGCCCCCTCACCCCCAACCAAACACTATGCCCCATGGCCCCCTCACCCCCAACCAAACATTATGCCCATGTCCCTCACCCCCAACCAAACGTTATGCCCCAGGGCCCCCTTAACCCCAACCAAACACTATGCCCCATGGCCCCCTCACCCCCAAGCAAACACTATGCCCCATGGCCCCCTCACCCCCAAGCAAACACTATGCCCCATGGCACCCTCACCCCCAACCAAACACTATGCCCCATGGCCCCCTCACCCCCAACCAAACACTATGCCCCATCTCCCTCACCCCCAACCAAACACTATGCCCCAGGGCCCCCTCACCCCCAACCAAACACTATGCCCCATGTCCCTCACCCCCAACCAAACACTATGCCCCAGGGCCCCCTTACCCCCAACCAAACACTATGCCCCATGGCCCCCTTACCCCCAACCAAACATTATGCCCCAGGGCCCCCTTACCCCCAACCAAACACTATGCCCCATGGCCCCCTCACCCCCAAGCAAACACTATGCCCCATGGCCCCCTCACCCCCAAGCAAACACTATGCCCCATGGCCCCCTCACCCCCAACCAAACACTATGCCCCATGTTCCTCACTCCTAACCAAACACTATGCCCCATGTCCCTCACCCCCAACCAAACACAATGCCCCATGGCCCCCTCGCCCCCAACCAAACACTATGCCCCATCTCCTTCACCCCCAACCAAACACTATGCCCCAGGGCCCCCTTACCCCCAACCAAACACTATGCCCCAGGGCCCCCTTACCCCAAACCAAACACTATGCCCCAGGGCCCCCTTACCCCCAACCAAACACTATGCCCCATGGCCCCCTCACCCCCAACCAAACATTATGCCCCATGTCCCTCACCCCCAACCAAACGTTATGCCCCAGGGCCCCCTTATCCCCAACCAAACACTATGCCCCATGGCCCCCTCATCCCAAAGCAAACACTATGCCCCAGGGCCCCCTTACCCCCAAGCAAACACTATGCCCCGTGGCCCCCTCACACCCAAGCAAACACTATGCCCCATGGCCCCCTCACCCCCAAGCAAACACTATGCTCCAGGGCCCCCTTACCCTCAACCAAACACTATGGCAGTTGGAAAAAACATCTTTTTGGAGGTGTACCATTTTATTTGTATTTAAAACGTACATGTTGTACTATACATTTCCCCAAATCATACAGGATGAAACAGTGAACCAGACATAGTTGTTCAGTGAGAAACATTGCAGCGTTTCTCAGCTATCAGTTTCTGGATCTCGGGCTCCAGTGAGGTTATTCCTACTCTCAGGATAGCATGGAGATGTTGGTCAGTTAGTCTTGTCCTTAGGCTGAATTTATGTAGTTTCATTTGTGAAAAAACCTGCTCACAAATGTAAGTACTGCCAAACATAGAAACCATCTTTAATGCTTCCCGTGACAGATTGGGGAATTGCGCAGTGTCCAGAGACTGAAGTTCAATCAGTTCCAGTTGCAGTTCAGGTTGCACACTGTCAACATCAGCTGAGAAAGGGTCGGCAAAAAGTTTAAAAGAGGCTCGCTGGGATTTGAATTGTGAGAAACGATTCTCAAAAACATTTTGCAATTCCTTCAGGACCTTCACATGCCGATACCACCATCCATACTTGTCATGGGGGAAAACCTCTGCACATGGGGGGTAGTGTGCCAGCATCTTTTCTCCAGTTGGGCTGTCAGAAGCCTTAACTTTATTTCAAAGGCACAAACTGCCTCAAACAGATCCGATATGAGATTTTGGCTTCCTTGCAACTGTAAATTTAAATCATTGAAATGGCCTGTCAGGTCAGTCAGAAAAGCAAAGTCAGCTACCCAGTCAATATCTAGCATGACAGAAGTGTCCATTCCCTTTTCATCAAGGAATGCTTTTATTTCGTGCCGTAAAGCAAAGAATCGCTTCAGCACATTGCAACGACTAAGCCATCAAACATCGGTGTGATATAGGACATCACCATAATCCGCCTTTACCTCTTCTAGAAACGCCTGAAACAATTGGTGATTTAAAGAGCGTGCACGGACAAAATTAACCGTTTTCACAACAAAGTCCATCACTTGAGTGAATTTCGAATGTTTTGCACATAATGCCTCCTGGTGGATTATACAGTGATAATTTTTTAAATGGACAGCCTTCTCGCCTAAGTGCCTTTTCAAGCAGCCAATAAACCCATTTTGCTCCCCAACCATGGCTGGCACCCCATCTGTCGTCACGCCTACCAACGCATCCCATGGCAAATTTAAATCGTCAATGACTTTTTGAAAGGCATTAAAAATGTCAGCACCAGTAGTCCTGCCATGCAAAGATACCAGGGAAGCCAGTTCCTGAAATACTTTGCATTGATTATCGACCCCCCCAAATGAAAATTAAGAGTTGGGCTGTGTCACTTGCATCTGTGCTCATCAAGGGCAGCTGAAAAGAACTTGACATCCTTACACCGCATTTTCAGTTGGCTGTAACAATTGTCAGCCATATCTACAATACGCTGCTGGATACTCATACGTGAAAGGGGAACATTTGTAAAAGCATCTTATTTTTCTTTGCACACTGCCTCGCAAATCTCCATCAGGCAGTCTTTAACGAAGTCCCCATCTGTGAAAGGACGTGCTGACCTTGCAACTATATAACCCGCAAAGGTGGCACATTCAGATTCTTTTTTATTCTGGGCAAAAACACCCTGTTGCTTAGCCAGCTGTGTTTTTAGCTCCCAGCTTTCTTAATTCTCGTTTCCCCCTGCAAATCCTTATATTGTGAATGTTTTGATTCACAATGGCGGCGGATATTATATTCCTTGGGGACTGCTATGCGTTCGAGACAAATGAGACACGAGTACACATCAGGTTTGGACTCGATGAAAAAAAACTTCTCAGTCCACTCATCCTTAAATTGACGGTGCTCCTGGTCAATCTTTCTTTTTTTTACTGCACTAAACATTGGCAGGGACATCTTTGGATAAAGATACGAAATCCACTGTTATGCTCCCACTACGACGGTCCAAGTCTAGAGTATATACAAATTATATACTTTTTGGAGAATCCTAGAAGCGACAAAAGAACAAGATCAGATAAAGAACATAGCCTTGCCAGCATACCTTGGATACTTTGAGGAATAGCGGGCTGCATAGCATATCAACCTGCTATGTTTGAGATTAAGATGGAAATTGAGGACATACTTTAAAAAAAAGAACATTTCAAAGCACAAGCTGTTGCCAAATTATGAGCTTTTGAAAGGAATTATCACAGGATGACCAATTACTTTAGTGAACATACAAAGAAACTGATCTCAGTTTCTTCCTGGGCAGGGCAAAACTGGCAGGAGCTCCACCATATTGTGCCAGAGAAATAGTTTCTGCTTGTGCTTCTATCCCCCTGAACAATGCTTGATGGGGTTGTAGAAAGGTAACAATTACCCACACTCAATCTGTCTCAAACGCTTGATCGAGGTTTAGTTGCAAAATTACAGGAGCAGACATCATCCAGGACCATACTAGAAAAGGCGGCAGCCGATTTTGAAGGCTTTAGGAATGTACAAATAAACCACACCCACTGCTGACCCTTGACACTCTGGCCCAACATCTCTAATGATCAGTGATCGAAGTGAGCGGGAGCGGATGGGAGCGGTGCTCCTCTACTTTTTTTTTTTCTTCATTACCATTCCTATACTTTTATTTTAAAAAGAAACCGCTCCGGAGCGTTCCTTTTTAAAGTAAAAGTATAGGAACGGTGGCAGCACTGCACTGTCTGATGCAGGCTGCAAACAGTAGGCTGATGGCAGAGCCTTGGCCCACGCCTGCGCATTGAGATGCAGTGCCTTTAATTTCTGCACGTGCCCCTCACTATGCGCAGGCGTGGGCCAGTGACCAGCAGCCTCTGTCGGAGATGGACTTCGCCAGGCAGCAGGCCTAGAATTTCATTACCTCCTGCAGACTGCGCTGCCAGGTAGGTAAAGGGGGGGGGCAGATGGAGGCGAGTGTATAGTGGGTCGGGAGAGAGGGACGGTTGGTTCTGTGCCAACCGCCCCTCTCTCCGACCTGAGCATATTTTATTTCGGTGTGGGCGGGAGGTCACAGCAGGGCCAGGCCAGGTGCTGGGTCGGGAGATAAGGACGGTTCAGTGCTGTCCCTCTCTCCCGACCCGAGCATATTACTGCATGCACTGCACTGCAGTGCAGTGCATGTGCATGGTGCGGGCGGGTCGCGGGAGGTCGGGGGCCAGCTAGACAGATGACTAGTGGGTCGGGACTCGGAGGGACGGTTCAGTGCCGTCCCTCTCTTCCGACCTGAGCATTTTTTATTTTGATTTGGTGCAGCCCGCACCAAAACAAAAAAAAAAATGCTCAGATCGGGAGAGAGGGACGGCACTGAACCGTCTCTCCCGACCCACTAGTCATCTGCCTGGCTGGCCCCCGACCTCCCGCCCGCACCATGCACATGCACTGCAGTCAGGGGTCAAGTCCTAAAAATATAAGTGGGGGGACTCATCAAGAAACGCAATGGGATGTGACGTTGCCAGAAATGAGCATATCAAGGTGAAATATGCACATTTCATTAAACTGCCTTTGCATAACCACCACCCAAATTGCACAAGACAAATGGCATTTGCCCTTCATAAAATCAACACCCACACAAAACCAAGAGAGGATATTTTCTTCGAATAGTGTTTTTAAAAACATTAAAAGGTGTGCATGTTTTAAACTCCGAGAACCAAAACAAATGTTTTCCCTGAAAATTGCAGTACCGAAAATGGGCATTTTCACCTTTAGTTGTTTGTTATTTTTCATCAGGTTATATAGTGCAGTGGGCAAGTGTCAGGCCTGCAAACCTGACGACTGTGGCTCGATCCGTGAGGTTGGCTTTAATTCATAAACTAAAAGAGCACATTCAATGTTTCTCATTTTAACTGGGGGGACTGAGTCCACCCACTGAAAAAAGTGGGTGGACTCCGTCCCCCCGCTTGTACCCTCGACTTGAGCCCTGACTGCACTGCACTACTGCAGTGCAGTGCAGTATAATATGTGGAAATCAAGGCAAACTCACTTCTGATCTTGGTTGTGTAAGTTCAAAATTGTTAGATGATGTCATTTGTGGCGAGGGGCACCAAATGTTGTGTAGTCAAAAGGTAACAAATGCCCTGATAACTAACACTTCCTTGAATTACGAGGTCAGTTGTTTCTGTGGGGTCTACTGGCCTTGCACCTTCCGTTATTTATGAGAGATCCAGCAATAGTAATTGCATAACTGAGGTGATCACAGTGTATCCACCATGTAAGTTGGAAGGGAATAGCCTAAGCGCTATATCCCAAGTACATAGGACTATTATAAATAGTCAGTGTGTAAACTTAAAATTAGATCTTCCCATATGTGAGTTGGAGGACGACGGAGTACAGTTTCCTGGGCAGAACATGTCCCAATCCTTTTGTGAGTCCTCCACTCCTCTAGTTGATATAAAAAAAGTCCCCATTAGCAGTGGATGTGATGTTCCCACAAGGGTCAATGAACGCTCCTAGCGTTCTCAGTGGCTTGAAAGATGGGTTTATTTCTGGTGGTCTGTCATGGGGTGCAGGCATGCACAATTCTGCACCTAATGCGCTTCCACTGTCAAAGGCTTTGCCTGACCCGAGTATATGTAAGAATGAAAGTATTGGCGATAGCACTATGACATCTAGTATGATGTTGAATGCCTTTGAGAACCTGCTGACAGATCTCTTGGCAAAATGTGCACGGTTAGAATAAAAAATTGATATACAGGCACTGCTAATACACAAAAGTATGAACATTGGGCGGAAAGTAGGATGTGAACGCAGCACCAGCACATCTGGATTGAAAATGGTACACCATAAAGAAAATGCTGAGACCAAAAAAAAACGAACAAATGCCGCACCTTGTAAGCCTAAATCTAATTATGCGTTCATGTATAGTAATCTAATTAAACTGAGGAAAAATAAAAAAGGTAAGGCTAATTTGATATGATAGGTTATTTATAACGCGCTTAATACCCAGAGGTTTCTAAGCGCGAACCCGGGGATCAAACCTGTGGTGCTCCATGACGTCTTGCTTCCACGGCGAGCACGTTGCCCCTGAGACTATCCTCCCGAGACAGAGAAGTCTAAAGAATGCCACTGGAGAACCGCTCATTGGTTCCCCGTTAGATGAATCTGTGTTAGAACAGGGCCAGGCCAAGTGCTGGGTCGGGAGAGAAGGACGGTTCAATGCTGTCCCTCTCTCCCATCCCGAGCATATTGTACTGCACTGCACTGCAGTAGTGCAGTGCATGTGCATGGTGTGGGCGGGAGGTCGGGGGCCAGCCAGGCCAGATGACTAGTGGGTCGGGAGAGAGGGACGGTTCAGTGCCGTCCCTCTCTCCTGACCATATTGAAAGGTATAGCAGGAGGGAATGTGGCAGGGTCAGATGGTTGGTGGGCAGGAGAGGGGTGTTGTGCACTGGGATGGAGGCCACTGGGATATTGAAAGGTGTACCAGGAGGGAATGTGGCTGGGTCAGATGGTTGGTGGGCAGGAGAGGGGTGTTGCTCAGAGGGATTTGGGTTCACAGGGATGGAGGCCACTGGGATATTGAAAGGTGTACCAGAAGGGAATGTGGCTGGGTCAGATGGTTGTAACCATATTCTGGAAACCTTGTTTTTGTGGTTGGTTCGGATTGTCTCATTGGGAAGGATTAGTTCATGTGCTTAAGAGGTTACAGTATATTGGGCCCTAACTGGTGTGTGGGCATGAGTGTAAGTGTGGAGTGTGGTGTGCTTGCCTTGGTGTGAGGCTGTCTCTCCTTAGTGTAGGTATAGTCTGCGAGTGGGTAGCTTGCATGGGGTCTCTTTGTCCTCCCCTAGTAGTTTCAATCATGAACTTCCACTTTCGCATGACCTCATTCGACCTTTGCAATTAGAGTCTTAGCTCTCATCGACACACATGGGGCACACATTCATGCATTGCGAGCTCGGCGGTAACTGAAAATAAAGGTGGTGCGGCGGGCACCTTCATCTGATTTTTAAGTACACCTGATTATGAGGAAAAACGCATGCATGTACATGATAGTATCACCTACAGACACAGGATGATGGTGAGTTTACTACCACTGGTAATATCTCTATTCCCCTTAATGTCCTTTAGGAGTACGGAATGGAGAATAACGGTAATCTCATAATAAAACAGAGGCACCACTGTTACCACAGGTGGTAATGGTATTTCAGCTTTGTGGTATTAGCACCACCAATGTGACCACCAAACTCATAATGATCCCTAGAGTGTCCTGTAGCATTAATTTCTCTTTCACTTATTGTAATTGAATGGTGTTATTCCCGCCAATAACGTGTCATGCGAGTATAGGTGTGACCTCCAACACAATCAAGGCATGGATAGGACCAACGTCACCAGAAGATACAGCGCCTCTGTCCTGGTTCCGCCCACCCTGTGCTGTGAAGCGCTACAGCAGATGCCTTCCCAATAAACCTCGGTGCCCACGGACTGCCCTTTAGGAATCCCTAGACGCGATCACATTCAGCGCAAACTGTCTCACAGTTAGAAACACGGCTGTTAATGAAGTTTCACTTCCGCTCTAGCTGTCGGTGCCGCACTAATGAAGCTCACAAGAGCATGGTCACCTGAGCATTTTTTATTTGGTTTTGGTGCGGGCGTGAGGTCACACAGGGCCAGGTGCTGGGTCGCGAGAGAAGGACGGTTCAGTGTTGTCCCTCTCTCCCGACCCAAGCATATTGTACTGCACTGCACTGCACTGCAGTAGTATGAGTTCAGAGGATAGCGCCCAGAAGCTGCGTGTTTCCACTTCTGCAGGAGTGAGACACTTTTTGGGCCAATATGGGCCAATTTTATGAGTTACTTAACTATGCGGATAGTAGTTTTGACCAGTGTTGCTGAATAAATATTCATTAAAATGCACAATTTTTGTCCCGTTTTATAAAAATACCTCCCCCTTGGGTAAACAGTGTCAAAAGAATGAATTGCCATTTGCAACTTTGGGCCACTTTTTCATTAGTGCCCAAGACAATTTTATGGTCCAGTCCGACCGTGGGGGAAAATGAATACAATTTGAGAGTGGAAGGGTAAGGCTGGAGACCACAAAAACCCAGAGCATTCGCAGACTGAGGGCATCCATTGCTTTTCTTACCTATGCGAGCATAGCCAGGCGCCTAGAAGCTATCCAGGAACCATGGCATTATAAAAATGCTTCAAAAATAGAACACACAGGCGAATAATTAAACTGCATTGCACTGGGTAACACAAGCAAACCCGCACTACCTTTTTTACAATATAATGGGAAATGCAGTACAGCTCTAAGTAAATGTTTATTAAACATGTTCAAAGTCCTCTGTAAATGGAAAGTGATTCTTACCTTAATCCGGTCCCATGCAGGTGGTAGAATGAGAATTAATTTTAGGGGGGGGGGTTGCTGAGATAGTTCGCTCGTGTTGCCCCCGAGGACACTGATTCAAGGCCCCCCAAGTCAGAGCACCAACGCAGTTTCCTGGGATGTTCAGTCTCATCCTGGCAGGGTGCCGGCAGGAGGTCAGGGGCCAGCCAGGCCACCCATAATGTCTAATAGTTTGATGCTAAAAACTAAAGTTTGCTTTGATGTCCTTAGTTGAATATTCTTAAAACCATACATAACAACACGTCACGCTGGAGGTTTGTGACGAATCTCCAAACCTAAGTGAGTTCATGACACAACTTATTTTATTGTGAGTGTGTCTTAAATCGCTGAAAATAAAGTGGGTAAATAGATATTTTTCCTCTTGCATCTTATTATTTTCCATTTAGGATGTGGAAAATAAAAGGTACACTGATATTATTTTGGCCCAACATGCTGCTATACGAATGTACATGTTGTCATGATGCTTTACTATGCAATTTGTGTATTTTGCAAGTAAACTCTATAGGACATTATTATAATAGGTCTTGATTGAGACCCAAAACTTAAATATTTGTTCCGATTAAAACATGGAAGAAGATGGCTGTGCCCAAATTGCACAGTGGGTTAAAATCCCTGTTCACTGTTTAGCTTAAGTGTGTGATCCTGAGCATCAAATGTAATCTCACCCTGGCTTCAACTGCAAAAATGTGAGTGTGTATAAGTGATTACATTTAAAACCTTAGAATAGGGCTTGATTTGACAGGTAGACATAGTCTCAACAGCGAATCAGCACACCAGAGATTCTAGTATAGCACACTAACTGTGGTTGAACCAACATTACATTTTCTCCTCTGTTGCTCCCAGCCACTGAAGTTGCTTGGTTCGTCCAGAGTACTGCCCCACACTCTATGTCCTGCTATGCTATGATATTGAGTCTTTCATTGCACACCACCATCTGACATTCTCACACTTTCTAGGATCTTCAGGATCTGCAAGAAGTGGGTGTTTTCAGACATAAAGGAGAGAGCTAACTGTTTGTTACATTGAAGCTGCACTAGAATAGTCTCATTACTGGTAATGAAGTTAGATGCCCCTACACAAGTAATTTAGCGCCTCTTCCAATATTTGAAGGGTTCGCCCCGCCCTATAATTTTAGACTAGGTGCACCCCTATAGCATTCTCAGACAACCTGTTCTAAAAGGACAGCAGCCTGCAAAACGAAGTACTTGCCTAAATAATGAAAGAACACATAATTGAAAATGGATGCATGTTGTGATGTGCTGATGTGAGTCTGATCAACGTGCATGCGGAATACACTGCATGGTCCCCATTGCGGCAGGGCAGCCCATTACGTAAGAGATACCCCCAACTGGAAGCTATTGGGCACCCTCATTTATCTCAAACTTCTTGTTACTTTATTGGGGACATGCACAGTTGAAAGTAATTTACGTGTAAAATGTAGATATGGGATTTCAGCTGATGCTTATTTCATTTATTTATTAGTTTTTTTTTTGTAACACACTACATGCTTTGCATTGCTCCAGAGTGGATTGCCGGGAGAAGGGAGAGTTTCTGGGGTTGACTCTTTGGGAGAGAATGTAATGGATGGGGGAAGCAAGCAATCTTAATAAATAGGTCAAAGGAAGGTTATGTGGCGACTGCAAAGAATGTTATGTAATCAAAGGATAGCCTCCCAATAGGACCAGCACAGACTTTTATCCTTCTAAAGTTAACACAAATGAATACTATTGAATGCAGTAATATTAATGTCATCCATTACTACAGGATCTGGAAACATCCTAGGTTTGAACAGAATACAAAAGCAGTATTCTTTTTGTTACCTAAAACGTATTTATTTTCAAGTTGATGAGCTTTGGAAGCAGTGATGTGTGGGTATTTCATCAGCTTCCTACCCAACCCCACAAAAGCAGAAAAACAAAGTTCGATGTAGGGAAATATTTCTGGAAGCACAGTGGAGTTCCTAAATAAAATGCATTGAGCTGTGACAGGGACAGTGTCAGGGCATTTCAAACTTTTCATGTCAAGTGGGCCCCTCCAGCAACAGTCCCAGTGTTGCCAGTCATCAGTTTTGTAACACTGCAATATATACATTTCTCTATTTTCATTCTGGGGCTTGAAATGTGTACTTTGCAGTGCTCGCTGTGTTTTTTCTTCCCACTGGATATACAGAAGTGTTATTATATAGATACATTTGGAAAATGGTGTGCTGTATATGTGCAATTGAGGTGGTAAGTGATTTTTTTATGGCTGGCTAGTAGTTTGGAACTTGAAATATTCACCCCTGTATCCCATACCCCACCTAGCTCTTAACACATTTTTAAGCAAGGGATGTTCATGATAAGACCAGCAAATGATAAAGAGTATCTGTGTAAAGTAATGTCTAGGAAATGGTCTGAGTACCAAGCACATGAGGAATACCATACATGGGATCCCACTCGTGTGTGCATGCTCCTCGTAGTGCCCTGGTTTCTTAAATACTCGACTTCCTAGCCTCTTAGAATGAGTATGCCCTTATCAGTATTCCACATCCTTCAACCTCAAGCTTCACTCTTTCCTGGACGCATCCTTCTCTTAGTAGACTACCTGATTCAAGCTTTGCAAACATTCTCTAACATGTGAATGCCTGTTCTTCATTCCCTAGGGATTCATCTGTCCACAAGAGAACAACCAGGTGACTGAAATCCTGCCCAGCCAACCCAGAGGCATTTAGGAAGTGTTGTTTCCAGACTGCTCAAGGTAAGAGAACATGGTTGTATATCTTCCATATGTTATAAGTGATAAAGCACTTGAAGGAAGACACCATTCAGTCTGTTTACATAGCTACTAGTCCGTCCCACGTGGCTCCTGAATGTGTAGAAAGCAGCTGCAGATTATCCATGGTGTAGCTGTTGTGGTGGTGTATCCACTTGCCTCTCAGATCATGTGTACCCCTTAACCTGCCATGATTTTGTGGGTTGTGGCCTGTGGGCTGAGATTCTACACTCCATTTTTTCCAAAAGAGAACACATATGGCCACTTAATGAGGCAAAATTTGACACAGAGCTACAGAAAGGCAGGACTTTTTCATTAGCAGGGCCATAGACGGCTGCAGCCATCCCCAATCTTAGCCAGAGTCTTTGAAGTCTCCCACTCTTGTAACCAGTCTACTCAAATCACTGCTAAGGTAAAGAGAGAAATAAATCTGGGGAATCAGATTTAAGCATAAATCTCTTTGCCATGCAAATTGGTCTGCATTTCTCACCCTTACCAAAGAATAGGGTTTTCAATATCTAAATCTGATATATATCCCCATGAGGTATGGCTATCTCTTTCCTGAATAGTTCGACTCAGACCTATATTGTACAGGTGTATCCGAGGTAGGGGAAACCCCTAACACAAGCATAAAGTGGATTGATTAAAGAGACAATAAAAACATTGTGAAATGCAACTTCAATCTCTATCCTGCCATGCAAGATTAATGCATTGCACACAACTGAATGATTCATTTATCGGAAAAACACATTGATGTAATAGGCCACAAAACATGGAGACACTGTTCGCAATGGGCGAGTGAATATTCACTCTGGGCGAGTAAGAAAGACTGTTTGAATTTAGAGAATTGGCTTTAATTAATAATAGCAAGTGACGTGTATGTCTAGCTACTAGCTTATAACGAGCATTTATAAAAGTATCTTTCTTTACAAAACTATTTACATAGGATGCTAAAGTGGCTAAAGAAGAAAAATGCTCCAGCTACAACTATGGAAACAGCTCAAAAGAGCTCAGATGTCAGAGTAGAAGACCCAGCAGTGGCAGAAAATCTAGGCGGGGAAAGCAACTTTAGTCCAGTGCCTGCAAGTAGAACAGATGAAATGCTTAAGGTACCTGAGAAAAAAAGAAAAGTACCCCCTGAAGAGGTTATGCCAGTGATGATAGAAGCTTCCGATGAGAGAGACAGTGTAATGGACCTGGTCCTTGGTGAAGAGGAAAATGTGAGGGAGGAGGAGGAAAGAAGTGAGCATCCTGATTGCTGGTCATGGGAACAGTATGAAAATAAATGCAAAGAATACCCTTGGCTTACTTCTTCCAAAGGGAAGCTTGGATGTAAAATCTGTAGGGAAGTTAAACATCTTGGAACAGAAACAAGTCAAGGTGTGCATTTCTCTCTGGAATGGGTGAATTCTTCAGTCAGCTCGTATGGTCCCACTAAAGAGAAACAACACAGCGCCCTGCGTAAAAAAATGTATCTCCATAAGAGCAGCGCTTGCCATTTGAAAGCAGTGGCCATTTTAGATGTAAGGACTTGTGAATCCATTACTCAGTTAAATTCCAGAATGCAAGTTAAATTATATGAAGACACATGCCGTGTATTTAGAAGTGCCTACAAAATAGGTAAACATGAACGTCCTTTTACTGATCTACCATTGGATGTAGATGTTCAAAGAATGAATGGTGTTGATTTGGGAAGAGTGTTGCATTCTGACCACAGCTGTGCTGACATTATTGAGCACATAGCAACCACGATGAGGGCAAAACTGGTTCACCATATCTTGCAAAATGAATCAAAAATATCTGTATTAATAGACGAATCCACCACCTTCAGTAAACTAACAACTTTAATTATTTGTATACGAGCATGCATTGAGAAGGAGGATCCACCTTTGACCTTTTTCTTGGACCTTGTTGAACTGCCTGGTACTTCAGCAGAAATAATTTTTGATAAGTTATTGGCATGCTTGCAGAGTTATGGCCTTACAGATGACTATCTAAGAATGCATTTGATTCAGCTAGTGACTGATGGGGCTTCTAACATGATAGGAAGGAAGTCTGGTGTAGGAACACTACTTAAGATTAAGTATCCACAGTTGACTATTTGGCACTGTGCTAACCACAAATTAGAGCTTGCGGTTGGCGATGTTTCAAAAGAAGTCACAGGGATTAATCAACTTAAGATTTTTTTTGACAAGCTGTATGCAACTTACCATGCCTCCCCAAAAAATCAGCGCGAGCTAGGGGAATGTGCAGCACAGGTAGAAGTGAGGCTTCTCAAAATAGGAAAGATTTTAGATATACGTTGGGTGGCCTCCAGCGAAAGGTCAGTAAAGGCTGTGTGGAATAATTATAAAGCTCTAAATAAGCATTTTGGTGAATCTTCTTGTGACACAGCGAGGAGTGAAATTGAGCGTAACAAATACTGTGGCTTAAACAGAATGTTAACATCTACAGTATTTGTGGAGAACCTGGGGATAATGTTCGATGCCCTGACAGAACTGGGTGACTTATCCAGACAACTGCAGCGTCGTGACATGACATTATATGAGGCAGACAGAATAATCCAAACGCATATTTATGTCTTTGAATCAATGGCATTGTCACCTGGGCCTTATGCTACAGCTACAGCTACTGCTGTCGAACAAATGAAATTTAATGGGATACAACTGCAGCACAGTAACACCAAAGGTTGTATTA
Source organism: Ambystoma mexicanum (assembly GCF_040938575.1). Taxonomy (NCBI): domain Eukaryota; kingdom Metazoa; phylum Chordata; class Amphibia; order Caudata; family Ambystomatidae; genus Ambystoma; species Ambystoma mexicanum. The sequence continues at coordinate 389,541,681 of NC_090926.1, read as the reverse complement.
GCATATCAAGAGCTCAGTTCTTTAGGAGTTTGACAAATAATATTTGCCAAAGAATGACAACAGCAACAGCATCAAATCTTTCAAAGAATACCTCCAACAGACAGAGAGGGAGAAATTGAGTACAAACAGCTGATAGATGCAATGAAGCTTCTGAATCCACATTATTGGCCCGTTCCTGTGGATATTCAGTATGGTGATGCTGATTTGCAGGCATTTTGTGATAAGTTACATGTTTTTGATGCCCGACAGTACATAAACGCTTTCAGGGATTACAAACAAAATAAAGATTGCATGATACCTATACAGTTGAAACCTTTAGCAAGAATTGTGGAAACATTTTCCACATCCACTGCTGATTGTGAGCGTGGCTTTAGCGTGATGAATGATGTGCTTACCCCATTGCGCAATAGGATGTCAGTTACTAGATTGTCCTCTGTAATGTTCTTAAAAATTGTTGGGCCTCCTGTGACAGAGTTTATCCCACACTGCTACGTAAGGAAATGGTTGCAAAAAGGCAGGAGAAGCGCTGATGCCACAAACTGTATGGCTCGCAGACAAGTTGTTAATGAATCAGCTTATAAGCACATCTGGAACGTTCTGGCCAGTGAATAATTTTTACTTTCTGAGCACAAGTTCCCTTTGCAACAAAACAATTCTGAATAAAGGTCCCTTAGCATCAGCGTACATGGAATACAACACAATATCATTGCACTCTGTACCAATGTTTAAATACATATTTAAATGTAAATTACAATATTTATTTTGATAGTTTTTCTGTATATATTTATGTCAGTACTACTGCCTATAAGCTTAATTAACAGCTGCCTCTGCTTGAAGTGTAAAATAAAATGTAATTCAACTATTAAGTTAGCATGTTGTTGAATGAGCCAAGTTCATATGTATTGTTCAGCTGCTACAGCTTTAGGTTGACAAGGCAGTACTCGCCTGTAATACTCTGAGCAGCACCAATCAATGAAGCCGAACCTACATGCTTTTTCTAGAGCCAGCCGTGCAGTTCTTATCATCCAAAATCAAGCCCTAAATGGATTTATAGTACAATCTTTTCCTTTTCTTTGAATGGATACCTATGCATCCCTGATAGTAGTTCTAGCTAAGTGAAATATTGCCAGAAAGATAGATCTGAATGATTTAGCCATGCCCCCAACAAGCCTCCTGCACAAAAACAGGAGCAGACCGTCTGAAAAGGGAGTTAGGGTGTGAACCTGCCAGATGCCACACATTATAGGCAATCCACCAAAATGTAATGAGGAAGACTGGTTTCCCTTTAATCTGCAGTGCCCCAGCACGCATGCCCAATAAGCAAAGCAAGGCCAGGGTATTTTGATTCCCCAGTCTTGTATGGCCCATTCGGGATGCAGGCTGGCAACCTGCAGGTTCAAATATGCTGTGAGGGTGCTCCTGCGCCTCACAGCGCATTTCAGTCTATGTGGCTATGAGATGTAGGTACTGTGATTCTATCACATATGTCAGGACCCAGGAAGCTCACCCTGCTTTCTGGTTCCTATATGTGGAATCCTGGAGCCGGAGGCCTGGATTGAAGAGCTTCGTTGAGTTCGGATCTGCAGGAAAACAAGTAATGGGTAAAAAAAGCATTTGTGTATTCATCTGTGGTTGTCAGATGTGAGTGCATGTCTTTTGGCAAGAGGTGTCTGTATTAGTGGGTATATAAGAGTACAGTTTGACTGGTGGGTATAGGTGCGCATGTGAATACAAATGTAGTGTGAATATTCTGTGCGTGTGTGAATGATTGAGAGAACCTGTATGGGTGCATGCCTGCTGGTGTGAATGTGGATGAATATGTGTTTGCATAGAAGGTTGGGGCTTAAGGGAGTGTTGGTGCACTGAAATGTTTTATCAGGTGGCATAGCGGGGAAAGCAAATAAAATGAACATTCTTACATTGCAGTAGCATTTATGCATCAAATTAAAACATTATTTCTTATTATAAATTGCATTTTATACTGGGGTTAAGCGCAAAGCCAATATAAGTGTTCTTACGTGGCCAACCTGGAAAGGTTTTCTTACTATGGCATGGCATTTTGATCTGTGTTGAGAGGTCAAAGCCATCATGAAGTGTATCCATAATATGGGTGGTGTGGGCATTTGTAATTTGTTCTTCCAGCACGGACATGTTTTATTACTGTGGCATGCCATCTTAAACTGACGTTAAGGGCAAAGCCAACATGATGAGTGTTTTCTATGTGGCCTCGCCAGCCAACACGGTGCAGCCAGTCAGGACCTGTTTCAATTGCCAGTATGGACATGTTTCACTATAGTATCTTTACTGTTAATATGGTCAAAGCAAACACTAGTACATTCTTATGTGTAAATACTAGCATATATTGGTTTAACCTTCATGGACATGTATGGGTGCAGTCAGCATTAAATTACTTTTTGTACAATGGCAGAAAATTACATTGTAGTGGGAAAAGGCATCATGAAAATGTGTTCGGAAATGCTCCTGGGCACTGTTGGTGAATCTGCATCAAATTGATTTTTCACGACTTACCCTAGAAATCTGTTTGTAAACTTTCTATTTTTTTACCCAATTTTCTCTGAAAATGTGCTGCAAAAAAAGCACTGTTTAACCCATTATTTAAAAATAATTCTCATGGGCAAAACCCTCGGAACCCTTCTCATTTATTTAAGGCTCACTTGCTACGCTTGGTTGCTACCACGTATTTATGGTAAATTTTTATTCCCAGTCCCGCCCATTTATAAAATCCACCAGCCGTCGCTGGAAACAACACCAATTTTTCTACAAAATCCATAGCTCCACTACTATTTTTCTTCCACTTCGACCACTGCTAATGATATGCTATGATAGTTTATTTCTGGTAGAGCCGGAGAATTACACAAGGTGAGGGAGAGGGGAGGAGAAAGGAGGGAGAGGAACAAAACAAGCTTTTATCGTACTAGGCCTGACGACATTTCAGATAGTGCTGGAGAGGGAGAGGGGATAGTAAGTGGGGGTGGGGGTCAAACATTTGTTACTATCATACCATGTCCAGGGACAATTCTGGACCTAGGAGTATTATCTTTAGGGGACTGCAGCGAATGCCAAAGAGCATCACTAAATGGGAACAGATCTACGTGGTGATGCCGATTTGGGTTTGGCCCGGGATTTACACACTGGGTGCAGGGTTACCAGACATTTGGTCGAAAAAAATTGGTCGACCCGACAATGGTCGAACCAATTTGGTCGAAAACCAAATGGTCGAATTTTTTTTTTTTTATTTTCACTCCTTTTTTTTGGGGGGGGGGTTCTAAAAACCCATTTTTGTAAAAAACGAAAACCCGAAAAATAAATATATAATTAAAAAAAAAATTCGACCATTTGGTTTTCAACCAAATTGCTTCGACCAAATGTCATTCGACCAGTTTTAGGTCGACCAAATGTCTGGACACCTGGGTGCAGTTGCTATAACTGCCAGTAGCCAGGGTTCGCACTGGCCAACACATTTCACCTGCCTGTGTGATCCTACGGGGCACCAGGCAAGGCTGCCCGTTGTCTCTGACATACACACAAAATACATTCAAATCCAAACATTCATACACATCCGACACCCCCCCACCCCCGCATTTCAACATACACACAAAAAACATTAAAATACAAACATTCATACACATCTGACACACTTCCGACACCCACCACCCCCGCATCTCAACATACACACAAAATACATTCAAATCCAAACATCCCACACACATCCAACACCCCCCATCCCCGCATCTCAACATACACACAAAAAACATTAAAATCCAAACATCCGACACACATCCGACAACCCCCCACCCCCGCATCTCAACATACACACAAAATACATTCAAATCCAAACATCCGACACACATCCGACACTCCCCGACCCCCGCATCTCAACATACACACAAAAAACATTAAAATCCAAACATTCATACACATCCGACACACATCCGACCCCCCCCTCGCAACATACACACACAAACATAAAGCAAAACAGACCCGACACACAAACACAAACACAAACAGACCACTTACCGGAGACGTGCTGGAAGGCAGGCAGGTAAGCGGCAGGTAAGCTGGAACACTGGAATCGTACTACGGCTGGCGTGGTCCAAGGCTGAAATGCCTTCCGGCATCAAGCCTTATGGACCACGCCAGCCGTAGTGCTGGCCCTCCATTGGTGCAGCACACACGCATTACGTGGCTTGTAGGAGAGACGTGGTGCGTGTGTCTGCTGAGCCAATTAGTGCCAGTGTTTTGTCCGGCGGGCCGGACAAAAGAGCATGGCGGGCCGTATGTTGTGCACCCATGCCTTAGGGAAACCAGCGTTTTATGAAGGGCCCGGTAGTTGGCTTGGAGTGTCCGTCGGGTCAGTTGGCGCCAAATTGTTGGGCAAGTGCTACAGCTAGTTTGGTGTGTTAAAAAGCCCAGTCTTCAGGATTTTCCTGAATATCAAGTGATCCTCGACTGCCAGATTTCCTTTGGGAGGGAGTTCTAGAGCTTTGATGCGATGTTGGAGAAAGCCGAGCTTACTCGAAATATGTCACTGCTGGAGCTCAATGCTCTGCTTGGTTGATGCAAGATGCTCTTTACTTGGGTGAACTTGGCTCCACGTTCCTGAAGGAATCTATGGGTAATACAGGGTGCTTTGAAAGGAAACTTTTTCTTGACTGGTAGCCAGTAGAGTTATCATAGTGCTGGCATAGCGTGTTCCGTCCTGTCGAGTCCATGAAGAAGACTTGCTCCTGTGTTCTGGATACATTGAAGTTTCTTAATGTTTTAGTCCTGCATGCAGAGATTTCTACTGTTTGCATTGTCGATTTTTGATGGCATCCAGCATGCGTCCTTCGTGTGAAGTTGAGGAAAGGCACTCTTTTTCTACACCAATGGATCAAAGTGGCTCTAGAGTAGGTTCATTGTCCATAAGAACCCTATGGTTCTCGATTACATTTGAAGCTTTCTGTTGTGACGCTGTGACAAAATGACTTCTGCTCTGCAGGAGTGGTGATGAGCACTGTCTAAAATACCCCCACTACTGCTCAACATTTTACTCACCCCTAATCAGCACTGTTGGGCTAGTGTCATACCAGGACTGTCTATGAAGCACTGATTCCCAAGCACCATCGCAGGTAGGGTACCTGACTCCTGGAGGACAGTGTCAACCTTCCTCATGGGGATCAAACAAGAAGCTTTTTGGGCAAGGCCCCACATGCCCGTTGGCCAGAGAGCTAATTCACACCAGCCCTGTCATAAATGAGCCACCTCACCAAGCTGACACTGTATGATATCCAAATGCTTTTGTGATCGATTAGCCACCATGTCATAACCAAACATGGCTTATATTTAGATATTAATGTGCCATCGAGCTGACCAGGGGCATACATTAATTAAATATTGAACCCGAGGTGCAGACGATTAAAAATCCATCTCTGTTGGAACTCTGGTTCCAGAACTGTTTAGGAATGCATGTTACCTTTAAACCTGCCCTGTTGCCACTGAAGGGCAGGCGCTATGGGATGTCAGTAAACAGCCACAGATAGGTACATAGTACACTATGCTTTTTGACATGGAGCATTTATGAAAGTTAGTCTGATTATCAGAACTCACTTTAAGAGACAGAATTATCTGCATTATTTCATCTTGAAAAATAAAGAAAGAGCTAAAGCTTTCACACCCTCGTAGATGGAAACTCATCACAAATGTTGCTTATGTCTGAGCCGATCAGGCCTTCCAAGGTATGGGCACTAAACGCTGCAAGGTGTTGACAATTGTGCACCCTCTTTACCATGGCATTTAATGTATTCTCCCCAGTTGTTTGCTCCCATATACTTTGGCACTGCACCTCAGGGCACAATGTTTTCCTGGCTGCTGTCCCTAAATGTAATTTTTGTGTGTTCATCTTTTATGTTTGTAAGTCATTCGCTGCTTCCACATCAATGCCTTTTGTATGCATTTTTCAACATACTCACACATCCAGCATGTGTTTATCAAATTAGTGCCCTTGGCATAAATACCGATTAAATACAGATTAATTGCCCACAACACGTGTTAAGGGCATTGTTTTACTCATAATAGTTATCTTGAGTCCCAGCAATTAACAGTAACACTGAAGTGGTGTCATTGCTTTTTCAATGTATTAGCTAGAGCGCTCAGAAATATTATTGTCCGAGGGTTCGGGCATGTGTTTTTAAGCATACGTTGATCAATCGTACAAACATTGCCTATGCACCTTACCGTAGTTTTTCACTTTTGTACACATGCAAAATCCGGCAGCAGGGCGCTGCCATTTTGTGATAATCTGATCCGTTGCTGCATCGCCCAAGCAGGACTGCCCTGGCGGCACTAAATAATATCCCTGACCCCTGAGCCTGACATCACTAGACGCGTCCCGCCCATTTCTCAACACCAAAGCACGTCTCGTGTCAACGTTCTCTGTGCTTCAGCTAATGACGTGTCGCCATGGAAATGGCAGGACGCCTCTTTCTTCAATAAGTATAAACGGACCGCTTCACAACAGTCAACATCAGATTTTATTTTCCATTCCTCTCACTGTCTTTGTTTTTAGTATTCTGTGACTCGTTTCTGTGCTCTGGTCAGCTACTTTCGTTGCTTGTAGCCCGAGCGAACAGATACCAGTACCATTACTATAAATTATTTTCGTTTCCCCCATAATGACAACAATACAGCTCTACCAGTACGAGCCGGAGTATACCGAGGCGGAATTACTCGAAAGAGAAAGATGCAGAAACGATGGAGCTTCGGACGACAGTTGGGAGGACGATTCAACAGATCAAGAGCCTGGTCCTAGTCGCATGGACAGCTTTTCCACCTGCTGCACTTGCAATCAGTGCGTGCTAATGCCAACCGAGGAGGAGAACTGCTGCTGCCGAGAAAACCGGGATGCTTGTCCTACATATCGGAAGGTGAAACACGGCCGCAATGAGTTACCGAGCTGCCAGACTTCAGGGCAGCCTGCCTCACACGGTCCGTGTTGAGGATTATGATGGTGCTTATGCATGAACTTCCCGCAACAGTTCACACTCGGAATCCAAGTAACGAGTAAGTGTACTTTAGGTGTGATGTCACTTAGGCCACTACTATTTCATGGTTGTCTCCTATATTTTCATAACTTTAATATATCAATGGCAAACTAATTTAGTCTTGCAATTATCTAGTAATAGTCGTATAATAGACGTTCAATATTGTACAGTGTCAAGGTAGCATTTGTACTGGCAACAATGCCATTGGATACAAGAATTGTCATTGGCAACTAAGGTTTAATACACTTATCTTGGTCATTTAAAAACAATTTGTATGTTTCTCTTTCACAGGTGGTACAGGATGGTGGCCTATCGTTCGTACACATGGTGGCTTCTTGGGAGGCTTGGACACCGCCTTCAACGAGTAATACCCGCCTGTGTCGTTGGTGCCATTAGGGAAACTTTCCCCAGTGACAGCGGTCAGTACAGGGGATTTTCCCTCACTGTTCTGCAACCAGAACTTTACAATGTGTAGTACATTTGTTCTATCAAAATAAGAAACAAAATAAAGCACAACAGAACTTTTATCAATGGTTGTTTCAGTTTTTCAGTGAATCAAGCAGTGTTCCAGGCCTTGTCTGCACGCCTCAGGCATGTCCAGCCCCCTCCATTATCAAAGGCAGTTCGCACCAGTGGATGTGCACTGCCAGGGGGTGCTGTCAGGGGTGGGAACAGCCAAGGTGCCAAACACCATGTACACTTCAAAGGTATCTTCTGCACAGGGGCCATTGTACACATGGCCTCCCCAGACCCAGTGTCTCCAGGCATGCTCCCCTGAAGCAGGCCGCGCCACTACAATCCACATAAGACCATGACATACACACCCTCTTTTCTAATTCTTTATAAACAACTTGATATTTATCATGAGAACATCTTTGAGCACTGCAAGTCAACTCGTGAACGTGCTACCTGAGAACTTCTGTGACCACTGCGAGTCTGCTCATCGTCGTGCTACCTGAGAAAATCTCCCTGTTCTCCTGCCACTAACTACCCTGCTTGCAGAATCAAACTGTTTGTTGGTCAAGGTAAGGGCAGGTCACCTAATCATATCTGCTTGAACTCTAAATTTCTAGCTATTTCGAAGGAAAGTATCCAGTAGTGTTATGTTCATTCATTCATCTCATTGCCATTGGCTTGATTTTAAATTGTTATGTTATCGATATATATCAACTTTCATCAGTGTCAATTGGGATCGAATTACTTCCTTCACGGACCGTGTCTATAAGCATGTTTCCTTTTGATGCACGATAGTACATTCAAGGGACGAGTAACATGTTCTGATTTTCATCACATCAATGAATTGTTTATGAAAGTTATCCTATAATACAGCCGGCCACGCTACACAGGTTTTGATGCGGTGACCAAATCATAGCTTGCATAGAAGAATGTATGGTATAATTCCTTCTTTCTCACATTTTTATGCAAAGTAATTTTTGAATACTGTTGACCTTTCTTTTTAGAGAATTTCCAACAATGCCTGCATGTACTGTTTTCGGTTGTCCTTCTAAGACCGATGACAAATCTGAAGGCACTACAATGCATGTAATCCCGAGGAATATAGATCGAATAAGAGAATGGGTCAGATATTGTGGATTTGCCCCGGAAGAGCTTGAAAGGAGAGCCCATAAAGTCTTGGAGGACACGAGGGGTGATCGGTACTGCATCTGCAGCCTGCACTTTGCCACGAAGATGTACGACCAAAACAAGTACACAAAGAAGAATCGACTCAGAACGACTTGTAAATTTCTCCCAAATGCAATTCCGACTCATTCACAGGCCACCCCAGGTGAGTCACGGTTCCGGACTTAGCTGTAGCTCTTGGGGTAGAGAAGAGGTAACTAAATGGATGGATTGGTGTTTTAGGTGTAAATATCCCTTATAACACTTATTCACAAGATTATATTGCTTTATAACTAAACCCCATTTTGCTAAACATCTGTCCTTGGTTTTAGGAGCATCATGGAAAATGATTTATGGGCACAGATAACTATGCTATAGTGTCCTTTGACATAAGCATAATGTTTTCGTAATCTGTCTCCTTACATGCCAATTTTTAAGATTAGCATTTCTAAATCAAATGAAATTTTCCCTTTACAACTCCATGGGCCTCATTACACGGACGGCGGTAAGGGTTAACGGTCACGGTTAATGGCAACGGTGACCGTTAACCCTTACCGCCGTACTACGAGGTCCCTTTGCGGGTAGGAGGATTTAACGCCTGCTTCTTGCAGGGGTTAAAATCCAACCCGCTAAGGGACCTCGGAGCTAATTACGGCACCGCAAAATTGCGGTGGCGTAATTAGCGCCTTCCCCATTCCCATAGAGCCCTATGGGGCAGAAATGGGAATGTGGAAGGGCAATGGCGGAAAGGGGATTTACCGCCCCTCCAACCTTGGAATGGGGCGGTAAATCCCCTTTCCGCCAAGGCGGTGCCGGTATTTTACCGGCATGAGCCATGGCGCTAATAGCGCCATGGCTCACCGCCTACCGTGTAATGAGGCCCCATGACTATGCACTGACTATGAAGGAGCAAGATTCAGCAACCATGTCTTGCCTGGAGTCAACAACCACTTTGAGCGCATATGAGGTAGTCTTACTTAGCTATTCAGCTCCAGAATTGTTTTATGCATGGAATTTGAGATAATCTGATCATATTTACGTATCGTGTCATTCATTTACACAATGTTTTATAAGTGCTTTCTTATTGATATGTACCAATGTCTGCGTCACATTGTGTGTGTTCAATTTCAATTTTTTCATCCATAATAAAACAAGTACTGTGTTACGGGGAGATGCTGAAGCTTCGACCACAATTCCATCATCCCTCGTAGTTGATACAGAGCCAGATGTATGCGTACTGACAGTTCCCTCGAATGAGATAATATGATCATATTTACATATTGTGTTGTTCGTTTATACTATGTTTAATTCGTGTTTTTTTATGGATATGTACCATTGTCTCTGTCACATTGTGTGTGTTAAATTTCAAATGTTTTCATCCATACTAAAACAAGTACTGCGTTACAGGGAGATGCTGCAGCTTCAACAACAATGACATCATCCCTCGTAGTTGATCCAGAGCCAGAGGTATGCGTGCTGATAGTTCCCTCGAATGGAAGAAAGTCGGTCCTAGATCTGATACTATTAGACAGTGACAATATTAGAAACAAGCAGTTTTTGTAAATTGCTTGAGTGCAACATTTCGAACAGTGTGCTTCGCACAGTTAACTTTGTTCGAGTAAACTAGTCATCAATCAGGTGAAATTCTAAATGTATATTTTGACTTAATGACGTACACGATGTACGAGTTTATCTGTGTAAGCCATGTGTGCAAAGGAATAATTTGATTTCTAATACAAATGACTTATTTTAATGGATACTCTTTTCTAGGGATGTATACAAGATCCGGATATAGGGGGTCATTCCGAGGTTGGTGCTAAGGGAAAAACGATGCTGGTAAACAGTTACCGGCATCGCTTACTGCTACAGGCTATTCTGACCAGCCAGGCTGCTATTAGCAGCACCGTAAAGTACGGTGCCGCTAATAGCGGCATGGGCGCGGGGACACAGGCCATCATGCCGGCAATAGCGGCATTCCGTAAACTAGAGGAGATCACAAGTGAAGCGGACATGCAAATACCGGCTTCATGAAGGCATTAAAAGTGCTTACCGGCATGCCGTAAATACCGGCATCTCCGACCTACCGTAAAATGCCTTGAGCAGTGTTCCCAACTGCCACAGGTGCACACAATCAGCACAGGTGGAGGCAATGGCGTCTGGCCCAGTACAAAAGGAGCACACCCACACACCCTCCCACACCAAGATGGTTCCAATAGTAGTAGCATTACTGGAGCTGGAGAACATGCTTGCATTGCCACAACATCAACAACAACAGCTGGCACTACAGAGGAGACTCAGGAGGAGATGGAGGGTGAGACAGGCCCAGCATGCCCCACCAGTGCAACACCGTTACCACGCAGGCAGCCCCCAATCCCTCGCATCAGAGCCAGTCCTTTCAACCTAATCCCTGAGCAGATACACACCCTGTACCGTCTGGACTGGGACACCATCACCACCATTGTGGACCTGATACACAACGACATTGTCAACTTCATTGAAATACGCACTGCCATCCCCCCTCTACTGAAGGTAGTGTCTGTGCTCCACTTCATTGCCACAGGCACCTACCAGCACACAGTGGGGCACATGCATGGCATATCACAACCCTTATTTTCTCGGATTCTGAACCAAGTGCTGGATGCCCTCCTCAAGCACACAAGAGACTACATATCGCTACCACGGACTCCCCATGAGATATTTAATACAAAACTTGGCTTCCATGCACTGGCAGGCATGCCAAATTGTGTAGGTGCCCTCGACTGCACCCACGTGGAGTAGATGGTCCCGCATGCCATGGAGGTGGCGTACCGCAACCGCAAGCAATACCACTCCATCAATGTGCACATGGTATGCAACGCCAGCAAGATCATCACACATTGTTGTGCCCGATATCCCGGATCAACTCATGACTCTATGGTCCTGCGGAACTCCACACTAACACGATACATGGAGCGACATGCTGGACGACGTGCCTGGCTGCTTGGTAAATTGCAGGACTGGCACATGGGAATAAAAAAGGGGGGAGAGATGCACACACCACCATGGTGTCAATGTTGATGTTACTGCACGATGTGCACATCACTGAACACTGTGCCCCAAAGCCTCACAAACAGTACATGACACCCAAATCCCATATGAATGAAGTAAGATCGACAGCTATCACTACATGACTAACAGGAAACCACCCCACATCCCACAACACGTGCACCACTCATCAGCGGCCCTCACACTCTGTAACGCCATCCAGCACCATGCAGTGCATATGGACTATGTTGCTGTCTCCAGCATATCACCACACAGGACAAGCATTCCTGGGAGTGCATCAAACTGAACCAACTAGGGAATCCACTGTCTGTCACAGGGCTGCCACAACCACAGGAGTGCTGCGTGTAACTATGATCTGCACTGATTGCCCAGACTACTGCCAACGCTCCCTCTAAGTAAATCTCACAGAACACAACACCTCACAAATTTCACACTAACACAGCTGTATGCGTACACGATGCATGAGCTACAAGACGGCAGAGCACACCGTGTATCATCTTGAAGATGCAGCCCACACCATTCGTCCATGGCACAGGACACATTGAGGGACAGAAAATGGCGTAAAAACATCCAGGGACATGTGCATGTGGACAACGATAATCTGCCGGCATGTGTGACTAGTACAGCTGTCCATCATGAATCTACTAACATTTACCTTTTATTGCCTCCCATGCAGGTGATAGTGGCTATCCCTTGAAGCCGTGGCTCCTCACCCCTGTCGAAACCCACAGAACAGGCACGAGGAGGACTACAATCGTTCCCATACCCGTACCCGTGTGGTCATCGAGCAGACGTTTGGCCTGTTCAAGGCACGATTTCACTGCCTCAGCCGGTCGGGTGGGGCACTCCTCTACAAGCATGAGAAGGTGGCCAAGATTATCATGGCATGTGTCATGCTGCACGATCTGTGTATCCACCGGAACGTGCCCCTGCCCCCTGACATTGAACTGCTACCACCTGGTGATGATGAAGGGGATGAAGAAGATGTGGCGGGACTTCATCGCGGTGCCCATGCACAGGAGGGATGTGCGCCAGTCAGTGATTGCACAATATTTCTGACACACATGGCAGCGGAGGGTGACATGATAGTTGGACAGAGGGCACAGGGTGTGGGGGTACATGTACACTATGCACTGCATATGAATAAATGACACATGCGCAATGATGAATGTCCACTTAGGTCTTGCTTTTCACACAACGGGTGTATTAAATATAACAATGTTAACAAAAGTGAAAAAACCCTCCACCACCCTCACCACCCCTCAGCCAGGGGTGCTGTGGATGCCACCTCCCCTGCCAAACTGGACTCCTCTGAATGTGGTGCTTCGCCCTCTACGGGCCTTGGTGGCACCAGTGTTATGGCTACCTGTGGTGTCTTGCCTGTTGGTGCACAGCGGCCCCTGGGTTGTCCCCTCGAGGTCGAAGGGCGGTTGGCATTATCCCGGGACCTCTTCCGGGTTGTGATCTGTGCAGGGGTTGCGTCCTGCCCATCGCTGTCATGGTCAGAGCTGTGGGGGTCGAAGAGAGGGACGGCATGAGTGATGTTTTGATAGGCATCATACATACATTTGGACAATTGATCATCCACTAAATTGGGGGTTATAGGCATTTGTGTTTGGATGAGCACGTTATCTGATACATGGGTGGATTATGCAGGCATACGTCGGCGAAATTCATGTTGGCCAAGAGCAATGCTATCTGACATGCATAGTATTTTAGCCCTGCACGCTGTGTGACTCATAGCATTTACATCTGTGTGTGGTATGTGTCAGGTACGGCATTGCCTTGCAGCAGGCATCTGCATGTGTCTGTGATGCATCTGCCTACTTTGCTGGGAGTGTGTGTGTGTTGGGCCATGGCTTGACTATTTGGACTGACATATTGGTTGACTTTCATCAGACTTGGCATTACAATGTTTTCTTAGGACACTCACCTCCATCGCCCGATGTTGTGGCGCCGCACTCCATCTCGCCAACACCTTTTATCCCCTCCATTCCTATCGTGCTGGCGCAGATGTCCTCCCATGGGGTGAGCTTGATTGGTGAGCTGGGACCTCCTCCTGTTCCCATTGCCTGGCTCCGGTTCACTGACAGAATGTTTCGAACTCTCAGTCGCAGGTCGTCCCAGCGCTTGCGACAGTCTTTGATTGTGCGTGGGGTGTTGCCAACAGCACTGACCTTCTGAGCAACAAGTGCCCAGATCTCCTTTTTCTTCAGTACTGCCTCCCTCTTCATGTTCATGGAGAAAACTATGACAGCATGCTCCTGCAGTGTGTCAACCAGCATCTGCAGCTCATCCTCATTAAATATTTCTTTCCGCTGGCAGGCAGCTCCCTTCTTAAGGGCCTTGGGCATAGTGGTGTAATAGGAGGGTCTTTTCACAACAACAGCAGAGTCCAAAGGGTCCTGTGTGGTGAGGATGGCAATGGATTGTGTTTTTAAAGATGGCCGCCGTGCTCCTTCCCGTTCCTGTGCAATGACGCTACTTCCGGTTCCGCTTATAAGCGGTGACCGTTATTAGCGATGACTGCTAATAACGGTCACCGCTAATGCCGCATTGGACCTTGTCGGTAGTGCTATCTGCACTGTGCTTGATGCCGCTAAGGGCATTTTAGGTGCCGTTTACGGCATGCCGGTAAATGACCTTACCGGCATGGCGTAAAGCTCGTGCCTGCAAAGTCGTAACAGTCCTCTATTAGCGGACTGATGACTACCCGGACACGCCATTTACGCCATGCCGGTAAGGACCGTTACTTACCTCCTAACTCGGAATGAGGGCCATAGAAGAGGAGGCACGTGGATCCGAGTCGGTGGACCAGCTTGCTGTTGCTGACGTTACAGTGAAGAAGAAGGTTTCAAAGAAAAACAAGAAAGATAAGGTAATTTACAAATAATTTCATTTTTAAACAGTGTTTTGTGCTGGCGCCTTCATAACAAGCTTTTTTTTAATGTAAATTGTCCAATACTGTGGGACTCATTATGACTTTTGCGTAATGGGTTAACGGGCTCCGCTAATGGAGGCGGACCCGTTAAACCCATTATGCAAATTTACGAGGTCCCCTCGCGGGACCCGGTAAGGACGCCTGGTAAAACGTGAGGGGACCAGGGAGCTAACAACGGTCCAGTCGTAATCGGCCTGTTGTTAGCTCCCTTTCCCAGGTCCGGGCCCGGGTTCCCAGAGGGAGGAATTACCGGGCCCTCCAAACTCGGAATGGCCTGGTAATTCCCCATTCTGGGAACCCGGACCCGGTTTTGGTGGCAGCCATGCCGCAAATAGTGGCATGGCTACCGCCAAAGCCATAATGAGGCCCTGTATGTTGGATTTACATTGAACATCTTTTTCCAACCTGTCTTCTAGTTGCCCGATGGTGTACGAACTATGCAGACACAGACAGCGACAGAAATGATAGATGCTGCTTGCCAAACTGATTTCACCATGGAGCGACTATTAATTGAGGCGCAGCGTGTTCAAATAAATAAGTAGACCCGAGATGCTTTTGCCCAATGGCCAGAAAATGAATTTAAGGTGACCGGCGAAACCAGCAAAGCATTTTTGGACAATTGCTACAAAACGACTGCTCCACCAGATGAAGATGAAACTGAATGTATTGAAGATGCTTTTGAATTATTCCAAGATCACTTGACACAATCGACACCCGCCAAAAATGGGCCACCCAAAAATCAATCGACATTGATGATTTCTCCGATTCCTGTTTAAGTAACAGATGCTGAAATGACAGAGACTGAAGCATCAATACAATTGACCGAGGAACTAGACAAAGATCTCGACTACAGTATGTTCAGTTTGGCTGATATGTCAACTACATTTCAGTCAGAAACAACATTAATGCAGGATGCTGCAGGCCCTGTTAACCCCCTACCGCCTCATTAAGAGGTCCGCTCACGGGACCCGCTAAGGACGCCTAGTTAAACCGTCAGTAACGGGCCCGTTGTTAGCATGCTCCCCATTCCCATTGAGCCCTATGGGGGCTTGAAATGGAATGGGGTTGCACAGGGTCTGGGTTCCCTGAATGGGGAAGTACCGGGCACTCCAAGGTCGGAATGGCCCGGTATTTCCCCATTCAGGGAACCCGGACCCACTACCCGGAATGGGGGTAGCCATGCCGCAAATGGCGGCATGGCTACCTCCAATATTGTAATGACCCCCATAGTATTTGACAGCAGCTGGATGTAGATTATAATGATGCTGAAATATGTGCATTCAGTGAGAGGGGAAATATGTGGGAAGCCATTGGTGAATGTGACTCGTATATCACAATGCAGTAACCTCAAAATACATGCCACCTGTGAAATGTTCCAATAAAAATGTTCATGGTCCGCTCAACCGATGCTGGGGAAACTGCCAGCTGGCAATCTACTGTGTGCAGCAGCTTTACTTTTCAGTGGCTCTAGTTTCATTAAATTGGCCAGTTTCTGTCAATTTGTGGGACTCCATTTCATTTCTAAAACACAGTACTACAAATATCCACATCAATATCTATTCCCTACCATTAGTGAAGCTTGGTAAATTGAACAATTGTCTTTTCAAAGTACATTCTCCGAAAAACGGTTCAGGCTAGCTGGCGATGGACAGTGTGACAGCCCCAGATTTTCAGCAAAGTACTGCACATACCACTTTCAGGACATGGAAAGTAAAAAAATTGTAAGTTCGGTGGTCGTGCAGGTGTCCGAATGCAAATCCTCACTGGCCATGGAGAAACTTGGTTTTATAAAATCCCTGGAAGATCTACAAACGAGGGGAATGCAAATCGACCTCATAGCCACGGACAGACACGTTCCAATAGCCAAGACAATGAGAGAGCAGTTTCCAAATATTCGCCATCAATTTGATGTATGGCACGTTGCCAAATCCATCAGTAAAAAAATCTCAGCTGCAGGGAAAAAAAAGGTTCTGAAAGTATTTCACAGTGGTCCCAGTCTTTCAGCAACCATCTTTAGTGGAGCTCCAAAACTTGTGATGGGTCTGTGGAAATTCTACTAGAAAAATAGCGGTCACTAATGCACCACTGTTCCAACGTTCACTCTTGGACAGAAAACCAACATTTCCACCATTGTGAACATGGCCCTTTGTTGCCGGAGCAGGAACGGAAGACGAAGTGGTTGATTCCATCCTCACCTCCACACAAAGCCCTTGAGAAGATTCTGTTTGATAAAACTCTATCAAGAGATCTGAAGGGACTCACAGCATTCTGTCACCTGGGAGATTTGAAGGTGTTCCACAATATGTGCCTAAAGTACAGGCCAAAGCGACTGCATTTCAGCATATAAGGGATGCAATATAGGACAATACTAGCGGTATTAGCGTATAACGAGAATGTGGGCCGTGAACAATTGAGGACTGCGGGAAACTTTGGGATGCTTCGCTACACTATGGCCTTTATAAAAAGAAGCAAAAAATGGGTGGTCAAGCCTGTATCTGAGGAAATGGAATTCGATTTTGTGGAAGATCTTGTTATTAATGTTTTGGAGATTGATAATCACGGAATTGCGTGCGATTTTGTTCCGTGTACACATACATTGCCACAAATCATTGTCAACGTGTCCTGTCCACCTAAAGCAGAGCTGGTGGATCAGTTCACTTCCCGGTTCAAATGATTACCATCTGTTTTTTTTTTTATCAACAATGTTTTTATGAAGTGTCCAAATAAAGCATCCAATTTATCTTTTTAAAATGTATCCTCTTTGTCAATTTTTTTTCCAACTAGTACCATTTTTACGATTGCCATGCAATGTAACGCTGTGCTTTCACAGTTCACAGTTTCGTCGAGCTACTGTGGGACCTTCACTGATCATGGGAGGGCCAGATGGATAACAGTGTGAAAGAAACTTTGGGGTTCAGCAGTTGCCTTACCATACAGTTGGCCAAATAGCTGAATAACTACTCATCCCACAAAAGGGATGAGACTTAGGCTACATAAGATACTCGGCACGCAAGAAGTACTGACTGTGAACAAATCAGTGCATCAAAGTGTGTTGTTGGTGAGATCTAGAAGGACTCTGACCAATATATCCATGGGGGCATGTGTTGGGGGTCCTTTCTACTGTAAGGAAGGGGTGGGTCGGTTGAGCCCCCGGCCAACATACATTATACGTGAAAGTGGCATCCTGATCTTGCACTCACGGTGGGCGCCTCCTTTGCCCATCTGCTGCCATGGGGAAGGAGGCCCTGACATAAGCAGAGGTGGGGCTATTGCTAGACACACTTTGACTCCATTTTGTGTACCCTCAACTCCAATTTTGGAGTAGGACGCATTCTGTCATTGCAAAGTTTCGCCTACTCCTCAGCAGCGGCATGAACAGCGAGCAATGACAGCCCCCACATTTTTCTTCCTGTGCATGTGCTTCACAATTCCAGTTCTCATGGATGCGGTGAGACAAGATGTTGCAAACTAAGAATGTATCTTCATTCTGAGTGAAGGTCACCAGCTTTGAAATTTTGCTCGCGAGCTGAGGAAGCCCATGCATCGCACATAGTATGAGGTTCAATTGTTTTTTGACCTTGAGAGAAAGGGACGTTTCTGAAAGGAATTGAATTAAAGGAGGGGTGTAATAACGTAAGATATGATAAGGTTCTCCATTCCTAAACTGGACTAAGGAACATGTAAGTTCAGTTTTTTAAAAATCGTTGATCCGAACGGAGTCTGCGTTACGCCAAGAAAATGGAAATGCCGAATATAATGTAAGTTTTACTTTCGACGATTTTCTACCCGCACGTGTCAACTTATCATTAGCTGACCGTTATTGCTGGGTTACATTGTACTCGTTTGTTCTGCATGGCCTATTGCAATGAAATGCAAGTACAACCTTTGTGTGTACTGGTCTTTCTACCGGGCACATGGGCAGTCCAGCATCGAGATGCATGTAGACCACCACTCGGTTCCCCCAGGTTCAACGCTATTATTTCATTAAAATGCCATCTATGTGCACCTCGAATTGTAGCGTCAGCTTCCGCATCCCGTTTAGAGCTGAACATACTCCATAGCACTATCCTCTGAAGCAAGTTGTGGAGTACTTTCCACGTTGTTTTCTCTCTGTTCACATTGTTTCACGTCTGTGCTAATCGTTAGTTCTAACATGATGCCGAATGAATGAGTAAAATGATTCATTGTAATAAAGATCGGCTACTGAGACACATTTCTGTTATGTTTTCCAAACAGGTATATCCTGCCATTCTGCGATGTCATCGATTCCAGATACCAACTGATGGCTTTTTCGACCACCAGCTGCAGATACACGTCAATAGCTGGTATCTTTGACTCTTTTTTGGGACAATTGCCAATGGCCGATATGCCCTTACGCGGTACCAGCGATTAGGAGCAACATAATATCCTGTACGGTGGTCTAGCGCCAAGTTGATGTACAAGCCTGGCAATTCACCGTGCGACCAAAGCGCTTCTTTTACCCAAAACGAACACCTTGTTTACCCAAAAGGAACACCAAGTGACTCACGATAAACATTTGTGGACTGAGAAAAAAGAAAAAAATTACCCATTTGATTGAATATTGCAATCGCCAGATGTTCTTGGAGCGTTTATTGTGAAATAAAAGTACTTTACAAATTGTACAGTATTGCTATTTCATTTTAAAGTACAGTTTTATATTCCGAATTGTGACGCGCTATGTTGTGAGATGATGTGTGTTGATTTCCGGGTTCTGCGTCACATCACGTAGGTGATGACTGAGCGCGTTTGGCTACACTGCCCAGTAACGTCATGGAGAAAGGTGGAGAATATCACTAGGTTTGGTGATGTCAGGCTTAGGGGCGGGGGATATGATTTAGTGCTGCCAGGGCAGTCCTGCTTGGGCGATGCGGCAAGGGATCAGATTATCACGAAATGGCCGCACCCTGCTGCCTGATGTCGCATGTGTACAAAAGTGAAAAACTATTTTAAGGTACATAGGAAATATTTGTACGATCGATCAACGTATGCTTAAAAACACATGCCTGAACCCTCGGGACAATAATATTTCTGAGTGCACTATTCTTTTAACTCTATTGATAGGTAGAATGTTTTATCTAATAAAGATGTTCACCTTCTCTAATCACAATATTTTAATTTCTGTCCATTTGACATTGTAGTATGGAGAACAAAGTATGTTTTTCCCCATGTAATTTGATGCAAAGCTATTATCCGGAAAGCATTTTAAATACGTGCAAAGCTAAACACTGGATGGAAGTTGAGGGCGGCATTGAAAAACCTGGGCTCATACCCAGCATGACCACATTATGCGATCCCGGGAAAATCCACTTACTCGCACGTGACTTGTGTTTGCTAGCTGCTAAAAAAAAGGGTTCAACTGAAGTGTTACTGTTATGAGCTTGCTAGACAAAAAGCCTTGCTCATGCGTCATTGCATATACAGCAGCGTTGCTCCACATGTAATGAAGACAGGCGGAATTGCCACTTGGTTCACCAATGGCCACACCACTGGAGAACCATATTTTTGCAATCACAAGTTGAATACAATGTTTGTCGGTATGGGAGGTTCCTTGGGGTGTGAGCCTACATCAGACAACAACAAAAATAGCTGTCCCCAGGTTAGTAAAAGAAAGGAACGTCAATCATTTCTATCCGATTGAGAATATGCATGTTCATGGCACCTTTGGGTGCCTTCAGCCTGTTGATCCCTAAAGCACTGAGCCCTCTCCATACTTTGCCATTGCCCGAAGCAGATGTTCATTCCAGTTTTTACCTTACAGGAGCCCGTGTATTGCTCCTGCTTTTGCAATATTTCCTGCCAATCTACTCCTACCTGTCTCAGGATAGGTAGCTGTCTGAGAAACAAGGCCCCTGCCACCGCCATGTTAATACCAGATAACATGCGATGCCCCCTTTTCCGTGATAAAACTCCCATTTTGTATTGACTAGCGTCCTCTGGGGAAGGCCCTTATTTGTTCCCAATTGCAAATAGGGCCATAAAGAAACGAATGTCGCCTGCCCACACTTTCCAGTGTGTGGGGATGGACCGACACTGCAATGCCCACGCACAAGGGCGTGATAGCCTACTTGGCTGTGCGAACGCTTAAGTACACCCCTGAAGGCTCCATAGTGGCAGCCTTAGTGGTGAAGGGGAATGCCTGCCGGTCCCCAGGAAGGGAGCTGCCATGGGAGCTACTTTTCATGCCGCTCTTTCAAGACTGATGCCAAGCCTTCCCATCCTGCCAACCACGGAGTGTACGATTCTTTATTTTCAGAACATTACAGTACAGTGCACACGCAGACTGTACATACCACTGACACGCGGTTTGCCCCTTAGTGCTTTGCATATGTCTTGGTATTCTGTCTATGCTGCAGCATTAGATTGCCTTGCGATGGTGTTTGCCGCACTGATTGACTTGTGCTGCTGGCTACAGGACATGCATCACTCCTGCTGATTTCGGCAGCGTAAGCACCATTTCCCTGCAAGCTGGCCTCACTGGGATACATGATGGTCTCATTCTGCAATTGAGATCAGACCCTTGGCAAACTCCTGCATACATTCGATGACTTCTTGGCAATCATACTTTTTCCAGTGAAGCAGTGCTTGGCATCTAACAATAGTTTATTTGGATCATGCCCAGCCTCAAGATCATAATCGTATGCCCCCTCTGGTGGTACTGCATCTAACCTGAAAGAGGGTGGGGGGGGTAAACATATACATTACTCAGATCATTAATAAAAGCATGATAACGAAATATGCAAATCTTATCCTTGACTATTTGAAACATATGATAAACCTGTTTGCCACCAACTTCACCCACCGTGGGTTATTTTATCAACAGAACCTCTTTTATCAAGGTTGATTTTGAACCCCAAAAGCTGCCAATATTGCACAAGCTGTGTGATCACCTCAGGCATAGAGTTCCCTGGATTGGTCATAAAGTTGAGGATATGGTCTAAGAATAGAGCTCACTTATGTTCTGTCCCTCCCTAAATATTAGCATTTCTATGGATGGAACAGCAAGAGGTATCATGACTGGTCCAAAACGCTTGGGGGAGAGTCTGCACTTATGTGTGATACGCCGAATGAGAATAAAAAGGTAAAACCCCTCACATTTCCCATCAACCTGCTGGTGGGTGCCTATATATTCCCATTTCCCCCATTTCAAAGGCTTTTAGGACTTCACCCATAAATCTCTAGCGAATCGGTCAAATGCCTTCACGATTCTTGCAAAAGTAAGACTAGGGGGGTCATTCCGTTGTTGGTGCTAAGGGAACAACGATGCCGGTAAAGGAATACCGGCATTCGATTACCGCTACAGGCTATTCTGACCAGCCAGACTGCTATTAGCGGCATCGTAAAGTACGACGTCGTAAATAGTGGTCCGGGCAAGCAACCCACCAGGCCGGCATTAGCGGCATGCCGTTAACTGGAGTAGATCACAAGTGAAGCGGACATTCAAATAACGGCTTCATGAAGGTGGAAAATCGCCGACCTACCGTAAAATGCCCTGAGCAGTATTCACAAGTGCCACAGGTGCCCACAATCAGCACAGGTGGAGGCAATGGAGTCTGGCCCAGTATAAAAGGAGCACACCCACACAGCACACCCCCTCCCACACCAAGATGATTCCAATAGTAGTAGGATTACTGGAGCTGGAGGACATGCTTGCGTTGCCACAACATCAACAACAACAACAGTCGCCACCACAGAGGAGAAGGAGGGTGAGACAGGGCCAGTATGCCCAACCAGTGCAGCCACTGTTATCACGCTGGCAGCCCCCAATCCCTCGCATCAGCGCCAGTCCATTCAACCTAACCCCTGAGCAGATCCACACCCTGTACCGTCTGGACCGGGACACCATCACCACCATTGTGGAGCTGATACACGACGACATAGTGAGCCTCATTGAAATACGCACTGCCATCCCCCCTCTACTGAAGGTAGTGTCTGTGCTCCACTTCCTTGCCACAGGCACCTAACAGCACACAGTGGGGCACATGCATGGCATATCACAACCCTTATTTTCCCAGATACTGAACCAAGTGCTGGATGCCCTCCTCAAGCACACAAGGGACTACATAACCCTACCACGGACTCCCCAGGAGATATTTGATAGAAAAGTTGTGCCAAATTGTGTAGGTGCCCACGACTGCACCCACATGGAGTTGTGGTCCCGCATGCCATGGAGGCAGTGTACCGCAACCGCAAGCAATACCACTCCATCAATGTGCAGATGGTATGCGACACCATCAAGATCATGACACATTGTTGTGCCCGATATCCCGGATCAACTCGTGACTCTATGGTCCTGCGGAACTCCACGCTACCATGCTTCATGGAGCAACATGCTGCACGACGTGCCTGGCTGCTTGGTAAATTGAATGACCGGCACATGGCATTGAAATGGGGGGAGAGATGCACACACCACCCTGGTGTCATTTGTGTGGTGACTGCACGATGTGCACATCACCGAACACTGTGCTCCAAAGCATCCCAAACGGTACATGACACCCAAACCCCATAGAAATGAAGTAAGGTTGACACCTATCACTACATGACTAACAGGAAACCACCACACATCCCACAACACGTCCACCACTCATCAGCAGCCCTCACCCTCTGTAATGCCATCTTGCACCATGCAGTGCATATGCACTATGTGGCTGTCTCCAGAATATCACCACACAGGACAAGAATCCCTGTGAGTGCATCAAACTGAAACTACTAGGGAATCCACTGTCTGGCACAGGGACGGCACACCCACAGGAGTGCTGCATGTCACCATGGGAATGGTCAGTGCTGATTGCCCAATATTGCACATACTACTGCCAACGCTCCCTCTAAATAAATCTCGCAGAACACAACACCTCACTGATTTGACACTAACACAGCTGTATGCGTACACAATGCATGTGCAACAAGATGTCAGTTCACCATGTATCATCTTGAAGATGCAACCCACACCATCAGTCCATGGCAAAGTACACATTGAGGGACTGAAAAAGGCGTCAATAGATCCAGGGACATTTGCAAGTGGCCAACGCAAACCTGCAGGCATGTGTGACTAGTACAGCTGACCATCATTATTTGCCTGACATTAACCTTTAATTGCCTCTCCTACAGGTGATAGTGGCTATCCCTTGAAGCCGTGGCTCCTCACCCCTGTCCGAAACACACAGAACAGGCACGAGGAGGACTACAATAGTTCCCATACCCGTACCCATGTGGACATCGAGTAGACCTTTGGCTTGTTTATGGCACGATTTTGCTGCCTCAGCCGGTCGGGTGGGGCACTCCTCTACAGGCATGAGAAGGTGGTCAAGATCATCATGGCATGTGTCAAGCTGCACGATATGTGCATCCGCCGGAACGTGCCCCTGCCCCCTGACATTGAACTGCTACCACCTGGTGATGATGAAGGGGAAGTAGAAGATGTGGCTGGACATCATCGCGGTGCCGATGCACAGGTGGGACGTGCTGTGCGCAAGTCAGTGATTGCGCAATATTAGTGGCACACATGGAGCAGAGGGTGACATGATGGTTGGAAAGAGGGCACTGGGTGTGGGGGCACATCTACACTATGCACTGTAATTGAAAAAATGACACATGGGCAATGATGAATGTCCACTCAGGTCTTGTTTTTCACACAACAGGTGTATAAAATGTAACGATGTAAACGTGAGTGAAAAATCCCTCCACCACCCTCACTCCCCTCCCACTCCCCCCACACACCCTTCCCCTCTCCCCCAACAACTCCCCCACACACCCTCCTCCCTACCACTCCCCCCACAACTCTCCCACACAAGTCCCATTGAGTCTCCAAAGCCTACATGAGGCTGCCCTGACAATTAATCGGCACTCCCTGGTCCAGGAGTGGCATGTCTTGACGGCGCTGGGTACTTGCCGACCTGCGGAGCGGGCTTGTTTGCGTAGAACTGGAGGAAGAGGGTGTGGCCGCCTGCTGTGGTTGTGTAGCAGGATGCCCTGCCTCCATGGCATCCGCTATGCGGCCTAACACCTGCCTGAGGGCCGCGACCTCCTCGTAGAGGCGGCTGGTGTTGTCAGAGAATGATCTCGCCATGCAGGCAGTGTTTTCCGTGATGGACCTGCCTAGTGCGGCTAAGCCCTGACGCCACTCCTCTCTGGCCAACCTGTTGTCCTGGACAAACTCACGCACAAGGGCAGTTAGCAGGTCAGACAGCTGCGGCCATGCGGGTGCACCTGTGGAGGTAGTCGGCCCCTGGCTATCCTGCCCAGCCTGCTCAGCCTCCCTAGCCCTGAATATTGGACGGAAGTGTCCCTCTGTCTGCTCATGACCAGACTGCTCCGGTGAGGTGGCGTGCTCTGTATCAAGCGACGATACTTGGGGGGATGCCGGTGGAGTTGGGGTATGGACCACATCCGAAACATCGTCCTCCATAGGTACCCAGATGTCCTCCTGTGTGTCCTCCACAGTCAGGGGTGCCGTGGCTGCCACCTCCCCAGCCAAACCCGACTCCTCCGATTGTGGTGCTTCGCATGTATCATCAAGCTGACCAATGGGTGGAGGTAGTGATGGTGCTTCGCCCTCCACGGGCCTTGGTGGCACCGGTGCAATGGGTACCTGGGGTGGCTTGCATGTTGGTACATGGCGCCCCCTGGGCTGTCCCCTCGAGGTTGAAGGCCGGTTGCTGTCATCCTGGGACCTCTTCCGGGGTGTGGCCTGTACAGAGTGTGCGTCCTGCCCATCGCTGTCATGGTCAGTGTCTGTGGGGGTCGAAGAGAGGGACGGCATGAGTGATGTTTTGATAGGAATCATACATACATTAGGACAATTGCTCATCCACACTATTGGGGGTAATAGGCATTTGTGTTTGGATGAGCACGTTCTTTGATACATGGGCGGTTAATGCAGGTATACGTCGGCATCACTCATGTTGCCCAGGAGTAGTGCTATCTGACATGCATAGTATTTTGGCCATGCACGCTGTGTGACTCGTGGCATTTACAACTTTGTGTGGTATCTGTCATTTAGGATATTGCCTTGCACCTGCATGTGTCTGTAATGCATCAGCCTACTTTGGTGAGAGTGTGTGTGTGTGGTCAACAATGGCTTGAGTCTTTGAACTGACATATTGGTTGACTTTCATCAGAATTGGCATAGCAATGTTTACTTTGGACACTCACCTCCATCGCCCGATGCTCTGGCGCCACACTCCATCTCGCCAACACCTTCAATGCCTTCCATCCCTATCATGCTGGCGCAGATGTCCTCCCATGGGTTGAGTTTGATCGGGGAACTAGGACCACCTCCTGTTTCCATGTCCTGGCTGCGGTTCACGAGAGGATGTTTCGTACCCTTAGTCGCAGGACGTCCCAGCGCTTGCGCAGTCTTTAATTGTGCATGGTGTGTTCCCCACAGCACAGATCTTCTGGGCAACAAGTGCCCAGATCCCTTTCTTCTTTAGCACTGCTTCTCTCTTCATGTTGTTAGAGAACACAATGGCAGCATGCTCCTGCAGTGTGTCCACCAGCATCTGGAGCTCATCCTCATTGAACTGTTCTTTCCGCAGGCGGGCAGCTCCCTTCTTCAGGGCCTTAGGCATAGTGGTGTTGGAGGTGGATGTTTTGCAAAAATCAACTGAGTCCCAGGGGTCCTGTGTGGTGAGGGTGGCAATGGATTGTGTTTTTAAAGATGGCCGCCGTGCTCTTTCCCGTTCCTGTGCTATGACGCTACTTCCGGTTCCGCTTATTAGCGGTGACCGTAAATAGCGGTGACTGCTAATAATGGTCACCGCTATTTACGGTCACCGCTAATGCCGCTTTGAACAAGGTCGCTAGTGTTAGCTGTGCTAAGCTTAATGCCGCTAAGGGCATTTTGGGTGCCTTTAACGGCATGGCGCAAAATACCTTACCGGCATGGTATAAAGCTCGTGCCCGCGAAGTCGTAATAGTCCTCTATTAGCGGACTGCTGACAGCCCTGACACGCTATTTACGCCATGCTGGTAAGGGACATTACTTACCTCCAAACTCGGAATGAGGGCCTAGGGCTGCCTACCCCGGGTGGCAAAGCCAACATCCTCACCCTGGGGGTAGGTGGAGGGCTAGCGAGGGTGGCTGGGTTCCCACCACCAGCTGTGCAATACTGTATCAGAGGTGGTGTGGGGAGAATCCTTGGCAACCCCCAACAAACCATGGACGGGAGGCACCAGTTTACTGCATTGTGACACAATGTGGTCCTATCCCTTTAAGAGACCATGATGCTGTAACAGTCCTAAGTTGCCACAACCAACTACTGTTGGTCTATAAATTATTGGAAATACATACTAATAACATGGGATAGCCCCAACGGGTCACCATTAGGATGGGAAATACCCCGAAAGGGCCATCTTGGGGAGTGCAAGTATTAGAAAACTACAGCAAATGTGTTAAACAAGAGATTCTTCTTTGCAGGAGTGGGTACGCTAAGCAATCCTTTCCTTTGCCTTTCAGGAATTCCAGGTGGGAGAGTCAGTGCTCCGCAAGCCCGATCCTCTCGCCAGATGTGAGGTAGTCCGAATCAACATGGTGGTTGGCTCCCTTAAAGGCTTGGATCAAGGACCCACTTAAAACGGAGGCGTGTCAGGAATACGGCAAGAGGGGCACAGCCTACTTAAAAATGCCCGATCAAAATTCTGCAAAGCTTAGCCAACATACCTGAAACTCCTAAGAGAATGGAGGTCACCACAGCCGATATATAAAGCCCAGAGAGTGGCAGGAGGGTCTGGGAGATGCGAGACCGAGCAGGAGCGAGCATGGTGTGTGGTGCATAGGAGAGCTGAGGGAGCAGAAGGGAGGATGCAGTAGCAAGATGACTAAGAGGGAGCAGGAAGGAGAGCTAGATGAGAAAAAACGGCGAATGAGGTGTAAGAGAGTGAGGACCAGGGCAGAGGGAATATCAGGAAAGCTGAGACAGTGGGATAAAGTGAGGACGTGGTGGTTGGGAAAAGATTAAAGAGTGAACGGAGGAATTTGGCCTAATTATAGAGGTTAGCAAAATGCTCCCTGCTGCGCCCTGAGATGGGCTTTGTGTAACATCTGTAGTGTGTTGGGTTCTGCTCCCTGAGATGGATTATTGGCGGAAGGAAATGTGCTGCACTTCAGTGGTTGTTGGGGATACGAAATGTGTGACTCTGGGATAGATTGTTGGGGGTGGGAAGTGTGTCGCATTTGGATGGCATGGTGGGGTGGGAAAGGTGCTGCACTTAACTGGTTGTAAGGGACCGGAAATGTATAGCACTAGGCTGGGTCATTGGGGGAAGGAAATGTGCTGCACTCAATTTAACTGGTGCTGGAGGTTGGAAAGGTGTCTCACTTGGGTGGACTAATGAGGGTGGGAAATGTATCACACTTGGATGGGTTGTTGGGGGAGAAAGATTTGTGGCACTTGGTTGGGTCGTTGGGGGAAGGAAATGTACTGCACTCGACTTAACTGGTTGCTGGGGGTAGGAAATGTATCTTACTTGGATAGACTGTTGAGGGTGGGAAATGTATCACACTTAGATGGATAGTTGGGGGAAGGAAATCTGCTGCACTCAAATTGTCAGGTTGTTTGGGTTAGGCATTGTATCACACTACAATGAACTGTTTGAGGGTAGGAATTATGTTGCTCCTAACTAACCGCACTAAAACTCACCATTCTGCATACTCAGCTTCAAACTCTGAACTAAACACAACCATACCTCTACCGCACCACAAACCACATGCACTTGCAAACACCCAGCATGAAGCCAAATCATGCACAATCATACCTCAACACCACATGACAGCTACCAACCAAAACACACCTACGCTCAGTGACTGGCTTCTCCAAACTCAAGCTGCCAACAGCACATTAAAGCTCTCTTGCTCTTCACCCTCTCAATACCACTAACAACCCCTGCAAGTCCACCTTCCATTGCAGATCTGTCAGAGTGCCAAGAGACCACACAAGACACAACAGTGTGTGGTACTAGACCCATTAACATTAACAAAAGAGGAAGCTAGCAGGAAGGTGGAAAGGACAAGGAGGAGGAGGTAGAGAAAAGGAGTGAGAGTGGGAGTTTAGCCTGTAGGAAAGTCTTGGTAGTTCACTCCATTGCAACAGCCCTTGCGTGTGCCCTGCTAATCCAAGCCACAGCCATTGCCATCACTCAGGCCTAGGCAGTGCACTCTTTTGGGACCATTCGACCTGAAGAAGGGGGTCTTCCGGGAACCAAAGAGAAGACATGTGAAGAAAGCCAAGAAGGAAGTCCAGGGACACTAAAGCATGCAGCATTTTCATATCAAGTGCAGAAATTCTCTAATGTTATCCCTGCATTGTTAGTAAACAGGTGAGGCTATCAGTTTCATGCTGTCTCAATGGGGTCCACAATACTTCATGCTGCACAGAAGGTTTCACCAGCTCCTGTCCGCTGAACACATCAAACAAAATATTTTAGTGACACTATTAAAACTAAATTCTACATTTTCTGAAACATTCCTAATCCCTTATGAACAGTTGACTTAATCTTACTGTTTCTTACCCCGTCACTTAGTTCAAAGCTCTTTCGCTCTACTGTAACCTTTTACTCTTTGATACTTTGAATCAAGAGTTTGGTGGTCGGCTACCAAGCTTCCTCCATTCTCCTTATGATGCAGGTGTTCAGGGGGTTGGAGATGCCAATCCTAAGACCCAAGAGCTTTATTGAACTACTTTCCTGAGCCTGTGCTCTGCCACACGGCACCTCACCTCATGCCCTTCCAGGTGAGGGTCCACATCACGCTGCATCCTGAGAGGTGGTGACAGAGAACTTTCACGTCACTCACAATGGCTACATTGGCCATTCATTTTGGGTCTGGCTAATTGGAGCCACATCATTTTAAGATGGCGTCATTCTTCAGCTAAGTAGATTTTTATAACCATCCTTCCTTTATTTCCATATGAAAGGAGGGCACACGTGGAGAATATCGTACCTACAGAATGAGGACGCCACAACGTGATCAACACAGTTATCATACCGTATTCTTGTGTATCTAAATATTTTATATAAATTACACATTATCCACAGTGACAAAGTACCAGAAATAATTCGAAATATTCATCAGACTTTTATCCCCACCTGCAGGTGATCACTTTAACCATTTATCAACACAGCGAACAAAGTGTTCCCTTGTATTCAGTGATATACAAATGTATCAATCTATGAACAACTACTCATGAGGCATACATAAATAAAAACATAATACAACATATTTTTTTAGGTTATCTTTAATTCATAAAAAGCAAGAGTGGGCTAGTCACCATACATACAAACTTGATAATCTAATTAAAAACTGCTTCTGCACAGGTGAACCCTGATGCTTTTACTTTACTTTTCACCAACTGAGTACATATGCAATGTACTGCTTTTGATTCCATTTTCCTGTTTCTGTATTTCTATTCTATCCATTTAACAGAGAAACAAATGTTAGGTTCAAAGCAAATCTAGCATTGTTATGTCTCAAATAAGTTTCAAAAGTCTTGACAAAGTGTTTAAAACTAAATTCAATATTGTTGTGCTTTGAAATTGTTCTCCAAAGCCTTGAGAAAGTGCAATGTTTGACACACGTGTTGGCAGGGAAAAGATACATGAAAACAGTGATTACTTAAAAATTTGCAAGAGACAGAAGGAAAAAGGATATAATTGAAAGTACATAAACTGTTGATACCAGGATGACGTTTTTTATTTTTTCATTGGAAATAGAAAACATAATATACAGGTCACTGAACATAATTGTTTATTGGTGAAAATAATTGTTGAATAAAATGTTTGTTGAAGAAAATGTTTACTTTATTCACAAATAGAATTCAAGGAATTCAGCATTCTATAAATGGAGTGGCGTGCATGGATGTCTAAACCTTGAAGGTTTTCTTTTCATAGATTTCCCATGTCGTTCCTTGCAGTGTGGTTTGGGACATAGACCCTTTTTGCTTCTCCATAGTGTTATGTTATGATGATTTATACCGCGCACCGCTGCCACTTGCATGGTCTCCAGGTGCTCTAATGTGTGGCACACCTTCCTTCAGCCATTCTGCCAGGATCTTGGCTATTCATATTATGGCCATAGTCATGAGTAGGAGGGGTCCATATTTCTCCTGGTTCAGAGAGTCTCTTTCAATGTTCAGGATCAATGATATGATAATATGACATTGTTGAGTTATCCTCTCCTGTTCCCATTCTGTGGCATTTCTATGCATGCACACCTTAGGGACAGGTCCGACGGTAATGTTAAAACGGGTGCTATTTTACAAAAACTGCTTGTTTTTGCTTCCCACCTAATTATAGCTCATATAAGAGACTACTTCGGAGACAATACCACCAAAGGTAAACACCACTTTATTGCAATGTGAAATATCACATTGAAAATCGGCCAATTATTTCCCCCGGCCCAGAGACAATACATGCGAAAGCGTTTTTGTATGGGGACTTAGTAAGGCAATAAAAAGTGAGCATTTATCATGTCCATCTTCTCACCAACATGACCATGGAATTCATGAAAGGGTTGGATTGGAGCCTTTTCTGCATTGAAGAAAGTGCACAGTAATGCTTTGACCCCCTACTGTGGAAACATTCCACTGCTACCCCTCGGAACATGGAAAGGGTTTAAAGTAAAAGTACTGGCAGCGGTAATTCAGTAAATCCACTGCTGTTACGACTCACGCACTGGGGCTGTAATAAGGCCCTCAGTAGGAGAACCACTTTTGTAATGTGAGTAATTTAGAATTCCATCAAAAATCCCTTTGTTCCCGGAGGTTTTTCCGATTTCATGATTCCAATGCCCTTAGAAGATCTGTTTAGCCAGTATGTTTTGCTGTGAGCTAGGGGCATAGGAACTTTGCTCAGCGACACAATACACACTTCTTCCCTGTCCCAATTTGGTTATTAGTTTTGCTAGAACTGCAAATTCATTGATTATGCTACTTGGTTTAGCCAGCATGGTAACATTGGGCCTCATTACGAGGTTGATGGTAACCGACTGGTGCGACTGGCGGGTTGTCACCAACCCTGTAACACCAAATTTGACGCCTAACTTCCCGGTGCCACTGGGACATTACAAGTCCCGACAGCGTGGGAAGTCAGGCACCGGAATTCTAATGGACTCTATGGGAGTGGGGAGACGTAAGCACTGGCACCGTTGCTAACAGTGCCGTTGTTTCTGTGGCGATTCTGCCCACTGGGCCCGATGAGCCCGGCAGGGTCAGACCTGTCGGGCCCAGCGGTCCCTGCGGGCAGACTTGTAGTGTGGCTGTCCAGAAATAAGGGTGCCGGTGAGCTTAGTGGCACCCTTGTTGCAGGACCACCACACTCGTAATGAGGCCCCCTTGAAGGATCGGTACACCTGAGTTATGGAGCATGTAATCTGGAAGCATTCTCCCCATACTTATAATATATATGTTTTCACTACGTTTGGGAAAACACTTCACTGATTTGGTGAATATATGTGTTATATTATTTTCAGCAGTTTTCTGCAGGTTGCCGTTTTCTTGCTTCCTTGTGTAGTCACTTGTCATTCCCTTAATATCCATTTCCTATTTGAATTGGTTCTCTCTTTGTCGCTTCTTTTGTAAAGTGCCCTGTATCGAATTTGCACCCATGTAGGCTTTGCATGTCATCAAAAACAGAACAGAATGGACTAAAACAGAATAATGTTTTCACAGTTTCTCTTATCTCTGTTCAATTGGCTGCCGTGTGTACCGCATTTCTAATCCACACCTCCTCATTATGCTATGTTATCTTGAATTTGTATTGCGCCCTCCAACTGCCATAGTTCATGGTATCTAATGCTTCCCCACAACATTGTGCAGGGATTGCATGTCAGAAATCAGAATTTGCCAATTTTGCAATAGCTTTATGGAAAGCAAGCAAAATAACTCAAATGTTTTGCTTTCCTCATTTGCTTGTGAGCAAAATGCTTAAGAACGACAAGCCTGCCTATGGCTTAGCCATGGTCAGACCTCCGAGCCTTCCACAGTTTCATTAAGAGCCAAGAAATGTATAAACCATGCCCAAGAAAACACAGCATGCAAAGCTCCTCTATTCACGAACGGCCAGGTTCTATAGATGGGATAGCTTGAAATAAATATGGGCACAATCTCGACCACAGCTTCCTTGGCAGCAGAAGCCCATTCTGCCTTTCTTTATGTTCTAGAGTCCTGCTAGGGCTTTAAAGCAGTGGCTATATTGGTGTGCGAGTCAGAAATCCTCTTACGCTGAGGCTGGGTGCTTATGGGAGTTCATTTACATAATTCCGCCTTTGACTAGCCTTCTCACCCTCGGATGCAATTACTGTGTCCGATTAATAGAGGGCATCATGCGAAAGTTCGATCAAAACAGGAGTTTATGGTCTAGTTAGAAGAATAGATTTCCTAGTCTACCCTTTCGAATTTCCTTTTTGTTCTTGTCTTTTTTTTGCCTGTTTAGTGGGTTGCAACCTGCTGTCTTAAGGCAGCTTCAAAGACGCTTGAAAATTAGACATGAAAAGCAAAACATTATAATGAAACCTCAATATAATATAGCATGACCTATCCAGCTATTAGGAAAGGAAACCCGCATCATATTCCCCACTCCTCCGAAGGATTGAATGAGTACATACAGTAGCTCTCAGGTAGATTTTAGTAAACATGAATTTAGCTTTGCAAAAGAAACTCATTGATCCAAGCAGAACAAGACATCACACAACATGTTCCTACAGCTTAACACATGACATGGCGTAGCATAACATACCACAGTGTGGCATACAAATCTAACTGGTTATACATCTTTATCTCAATGTCCAAAACTGTATCATGACTAGAGCCTAGTCTGACACACTTGCCTCAAGGATTTCAAATAGTTACATCTTGCGTGAAAGTGACATTGATGCCAGAAATAAAAGGAACCCTTGTGCAGGTATCACAACCACACAGAACGGGAATGGGCAGCCCCTCTCTGCCTCTTTGTTGGGTGTTGGGAGTCTCCATGAGTCTTTGGGTTAATTATCTGGCATAAGGTCCCTCAGGCCTCTGCTTCTACACCCTCCCGGATCTGGTTTACTAGATCCGTCCAATATGGATAATGTCTATGCTCCAATCTCCACCTATATTTGCTTGAACCTAGATAACTTTCCTGAGGACCCTTACAAATCTGGCAGAGAACTATATTTTTCCTCAGTTGGGGTGGAACTGAGCCTGGCACTATTAGTATGTCTGGAATCGCCAGGAGTATTCCAGTGGTTTGCCTTATTCATCAATCCATGGTTAAATATTCCTGCAGGTGGATGGTTGAAATTCTTGATTTATGTCATTGGGGTCAATTATGAACAATTAGTTTCTGCTGTTGTAAGTGAAATACACTTTCAGCTTCAACCTTAAGTCACAACACTCAAGTTGTCACTGTCTTGGGGCCTTCTATACACTGTAACTTCTAGAACAGAAATTCTAATTCCTATTGCTTCAAGATCCAGGTCGGCTAATTTGTTACTTGAAGAGGAACATGTCTTTGTTGCTGGTATCCATTTCAATAATATTTACCAATTCATTTGCTAATTAGTCTGTAAACCATATTTTTCAAAAACATTTAATTTCCTTACCAATGGGGTTCTAGATCAATGTAATGTTTGTTCATTCGCCGAGCAGTGGGTTCAACACAGGGGTGCTTGGGGACCTAGCACATTGATGGTTCCTGCCCTAAAGCACGGATTACGCATAATAACTAGGGGTGCACAAAATATATTTTCCATTGACATAATTGGGCGAAGTTGCTGACTTCACATCTATGCACAGTTGCAATCTTTCCTGTTTTTTAAGACAGCGCCAAAAAAACTTTTTTTTGCTCATACCATTCATTTAGCACCTTACATTTCCTGCAAATTCTCATTAATGCTAAAAATCATTGGCCAACGAGAGACATTTTAAATTACAAATGTCTGTCGATTTTGTTTGCACATAGAGACTAAAGAAACGCTGCATCACCAGGTCATAGATTGTATGATGTCGGATGAACCACGCACACTGCACTTTCGAAAAAATGACATGGGAGTATCAAAGTGTCACTTACAAGCAGCCATGGCAGATTCTTTTTATGGGCCTTCAGACCACACATCGAATTGCTGTTCTTAACTTTTTATATGCATTGAAATTGACTGATTAGTGTTTTAAAAATGAGCTATTTTAGAATATAATTAGAATTTTTAAGGGCACATATGTGATTTCATGTTATGCTTATTTTACTATTGTACTCAACTTGTGCAAGTATAGATTTTAAATTGCACGTCATGATAAATATTACTGAGAGAATGGTATATTCATTTTTTTTAGATTGTAACGTTGATTTATCAGCGAAACCAGTAAAAAAAAATCATTGCACACCTGTGCATGCATGTAAAACTCACCAAATACAGTAGTTAAGAGAAGCATAACCCTATCTGCAAATTACATTTAGATGCAAACAAACATGCATATTCACGTGCGTGAACTGCATTACTGGCTAAAGTACATTTAGTGGAAACCGAAGCACCCATAACCACATTGTATATGTAGTTATGATAAATGTCATCTGTGATGCAGGATTTAAGAAAGAGAGGCTCCCACCGCAGAGCCCGGGGTGCGTCCGTAGACTTCTAGTCATGAAGATGCAGTCAGTCAATCCCAGCGCAGTCATGGAGGAAGAAGTGGAAAGTGGCGTGCTGCACTGTGCGTCCTGCTGCCTGCAGTGCACAGCATGCTCGCCCCTACCACCCTATTTTAACATGAAAATAGTTTCTTTGTGAGAAATATTGTTTTGCATGAATATCTCTCTGCACCCACGTCCTTGGATTCTCAGGTATGAGTTAGTAGAATTTGCTTCTATGTTACGGATATTCTGCAAAGGGTAGCTTCTCCAGGTCGTTATTGGTTGCACTAGCAATCGCATATGCATACTTATATTCATGCAAAACCTGATTTGGAGGCATTCCCCTCCCGTGCTAATGTCCCTCTGTCACTGTGACTGGTGAGTGGTCCCTTATTAGTCTTACTGGGGCCAGCCCGTCCTCGACCAGTCTCCCCCAGCATCCCTTAACAGCACTTGCCCTAGGGCACCCTTCCCTGGAATGGCCTGATTCTGGTCCACCCCATCGTTTGCACTGCCCCCCCTTCTTCCTCTTGGACTTGCCCCTGTGGCTCCCACACACACTTTCCCAGCACTTTTTGTCTCTGCACTTGCACGGTAAGAATGTCACAAGGTCTAGTACGAGCATTATTTTCTGTTCTTTATCCCTATGTACCACCTCCTTTTGTCTTGTGGCGCTTGGAAACACTTGTGTATAGGCACCATACAAATATCCAATGGTAAACTTTGTAAAGTATGCAAAGGGAAAGTCCTGCAACCACGCACAGACCTAATAACGGCCCACGGCACCTTCGTAGATCAATATGATGGTTCATGTACCTCAGTAGGGGTTTGGGAAAAATGATCTGTGGGTGCAAGTAATTCAGTGTGGCAGTGCTGATGCCATCAATCTGCAGGGACCTGCTACTTTGCAAAGGTTCATCTACAAGAATAGGGGGTTGTTGGACACAATAACCAATGGGATCCTATTTATGTGACTATTCATTCCCACATTACGAAGGTGGGCACATTAATCTATTTCACCACGGTGGCTGCTGCACCACAGCCAGGGAATGGACAGGATTATCCACAGGGTCCCAGTATATAATGACAGTTCGTAGAGCTGGTAAAATATGAGCATTCATATATTCCTAGTACATTTGCATTCCCTACCGCAGAGGATTGAGTGAATAGATTCAGGCTTCTTAGTTCATTAGACCAGTTTTAGTACATTGGCCCAGCAGTAGTTCCTGCTAGACTGCAGTTCAAAAACACGTCAGCCGCACCTCGACGCATAGCTACGTGCAGCGTCCGATTTAATGTACTCCCAGTGGCAGTCTGTGTAGTGGCGGGCCGATCCTCCAGGCCAGAGAAAACGATTAAGGAGCCAGCACAGTCCACCGAACAAAGGCCAAGGCAAGGCAAAAGGGCAACAAAATAACTGCTAGATTGCAGTTCTTAAACACTTCAGCCGCACTTGGGATGAGCCTTTAGTTCCTGCACCAACGACAACAGGGTGTAAGAAGGGCCATGTTTTTCTGGGGCTCTGCATGGTCTTCAGGGACATTAGCTTCATGCCTGATTTTAGCTGTGGCTTCGGCTATTTCTTTCCTCCGAGTGAATTTCCAGGATCCAAGCTGTGCTGCACTACAAGTACACCACAGTAACACTCATGGCACCAGCGTTTCTATGTTTGCAGGCATATCTATTTTCTTGTGTGTCTTGTACTGACACTCCATGTTGTGACAAAAATGTTCCATGTCTGCATTTTTCAGTGAACGTCGCCCCACAATGCACATTTGTCCTGTTCCTACCTTTTCCACTTTCTCAGAATTTCAACCTTTTGCCTCTTGATCTGCTTTGTATATATTTGTTTTCTTGCTGTTTTCGACCTCCCCTTTCTTTCCTGTTTGCCTTTGGATTGTCCGCTGTACCTTGAACTCTCTTGCTCAGCTCCTCTTGTACCAAAGTAGAAGATCTGTCATAATCTTTCTTTAGTCTACTGAGTGATGGTCTGTAGTAGGCAGTGTACTACAGAATAGACCACAAGTATTTGTGTAGTATTCTGTTATTTATTTATTGTGCATTTGCAAGGCACATATACATCAAGTAAATTGTGTTTCAAAGCGCTCGCAGGGCAACGGGGAGGGAACATGAGAACGAAAGGCAAATATAATAGCAATGAAGAGAAAGAGAGCATTCAGAATGTGCAAGTGTGGAGAGAGAGAAGGGACAAGGGAGGGGGTGAGTGCTAGGAGATCCACTGAGGGAAGTGATAGGGTGCACAGTGCTGGGAGTGAGCGGAGGGTGAACGCATTTGGAGGAGGGGTGGGGGGAGACCAGGACCCAGAAAGACACATAAGGACCCTGGTCACCAATCTCAGCGACTGTGGGGTTTAGCGGTGGATGGGAAGGAGGAGGTGGAAAGGAAAGTCTTGAGGAGCTTCTGGAATTTGAGGCAATCCGGCTAAAGATGGAGAGGAAGGGGGAGGCTGTTGAAGAGGGAGCCAGCCGAGGAAAGAGATTTGGCCACCAGCTCGCTGTTTAGAGAAGCGCCTGACATGCAGAGAGTTGGTGCTGGAGGAGCGTAAAGATCTGGAGTTAGAGTATTTGGTGAGAGCCAGTTGTAGATAGCATGGTCCCTGGCCCCAGGCAGCCTTATGGATGATGCAGAGGAATTTGAATGTAATCCTTACAGCAACCGGGAGCCAGTATAGAGATGCGGTACCTGGGCTTGAGACCAAGAATAAGTCTTGCAGCCCTATTCTGGACAAGCTGGATGGGACGTAGAGAGTAAGAGGGTAGATTAAGTAAGAGGCTTTTGCAGTAGTCCAGGCTAGAGAGTAGCAGAGCTCTAGAGACATTGAGCTTCTGGGGGGGAAAGTGAGGAAAGGAAGGATTCCTTTGAGGAGGTGGAGTTGAAAGTGGGCCTTCTTGGCAAGGTCGTGGGTGTGAGGGAGGAAGGAAAGAGGGGAGTCGAAGATGACTCCAAGATTTCTGGCTTCAGATGAAGGAGAAGGGGGAGAGCCCATAGAGGATGGCCAGAGTGAAGGGAAGAAAGAGGGAGCAGGGGTCCCAATGGGAAGCATCTCAGACTTGCTGGCTTGAGGCAGAGATCATTGGAGGCAGACCAGGACTGGATGGCAGAT
Organism: Ambystoma mexicanum; assembly: GCF_040938575.1. Classification (NCBI taxonomy): domain Eukaryota; kingdom Metazoa; phylum Chordata; class Amphibia; order Caudata; family Ambystomatidae; genus Ambystoma; species Ambystoma mexicanum. Next base: position 389,503,294 of record NC_090926.1, on the reverse strand, counting down.
AGGCAGTCAGGAATTATGGAGGAAGTAAGGAGAGGATGAGAGGGAAGTTTTAAGAAGATTTGTGTGTCATCTGCATAACACTGAAAGTAAGGGGAGAACGTGGAGGTTAGGTGTGCAAGCGAAGCAAGATAGATGTTAAAGAGCGAGGGAGAAAGGTTGGAGCCCTGGGGAATTCCACAGCTGGAGATAGAGGTGGGAGAGGAGAAAGAGCCCAGGATAACATAGGAGGGACTGTCAGTGACAAAGGAGGTCAGCCAGTCCAGTGCCCGCTCTGAGATACCAAGGGTATCATGGAGCCGTTTTATGAGGATGGAGTGGTTGACCATATCAGATGCTGAGGAAACAGCGAGTAGAATGAGAAGAGCTGGAGAGTTAGAGTCAAGAGATGCAAGCGGTTCTTCAAGGGTGTTCAGGAGAGCAGTGTCTGTGCCTTTGGGTGCTCGGAATTCAGATTGATGGTCGTGTAGGCAACCGACAAGATCTGTATGCTGGGTTAGTTGGGGGAAGACCAGCTTCTCCAAGTGATTCCCAAGGAAGGGGGTGATAGAGATGGGGCGGTAACTAGCCAGACACGATTGGTCTGTGGAAGGTTTTTTCAGGAGGGGGCGCACAAGGGAGTGCTTGACGGAAGAGGGGAAAGACCCAGTAGCAAGAGAGTGATTGCAGAAATCACCAAGTGCAGGTGCAAGGGAGCCGATATTGGCCTTAATGGTTCTGGAAGAACAGGGGAGACCTATTTGGAGGAGACCTTCATAGAGCGGACAACTCTAGTGACCTCATCTGATGTGATAGGAGAGAAGGAGGAGGGAAAGCCAGAGGGGGTATGGGAGGGCATAGGTGCCAAGGGGAATGGGAACGGAAGGGAGAGTGCTCAGGAGGTCCTGAGTTTTTGCAGTGAAGTGTGTGGCCAATGCATTGCAGAGTGCGTGAGAGGGAAGAGGCGAGGTGGAGACTGCAGAAGGGTTAGTTAGTTTCTTGCAGATTTTGAAGAGTTCAGCCGTGTTGTTGGATGCACCAGAGACGCGAGCCTGGATGTGGACCCTTTTCTTGGACCAAATGGAGTGTCGTTATTGCCTTTAGAGAAGGCGACAGTCCAGTTTGTCGTGGGATAAGCCTCAGCACTGCCACTTCAGTTCTGCAGCTCTGCACTTGGTTATTAGGGCTGCAAGTTCAGAATCGTAACCAGGTGTTACACTTGGTGGCATGTTTCAGGCAGATCCTCATGACTGGGGCAAGAATGTCGAGAGTGTTAGTGATGGCAAGATGGAGGTTGCGGAGAGCGGAGTTAGAGGTAGAGACTGCAGTGGGAGGAGAGGGGGATGAAGGTGGATGCAAAATAAGGTGGATGTTAGTAATCTAGCTGCATTCAACATGTTGAGCATTATTAATACCCTGGTTTTCACAGAATGAATGCTAAGGAATGCTAGAAAAGATTCAATACAGTCTTCTAAAACTATGAAAAGACAAGTGAAATACTAATTGCAGTGTTCAACTTTGGTGAAGGTTCAGCTATGTTAATTTGTTTATCCGGCTTTTTCATCAATGTTGCTGTGTAGTGTTTCTGGGACTGCCTGCTTGCGTTTTGCAAGTTCCCCGGATTATGCTCGTCTTATTTACCATTGGGTCACAGTTATTCCAACTTCTCTGGGAAATAATATCCCAGAAAATAAATTTCCTGGACGAAAATGGAAATGTAAAAATGATGTGTGCATTGAAAGATACAATTGGTACATTTAGTTTCCTAAATCTTAATTTTCTTCTAACACCTCTTCAATCTGGATTCCGTCCTGCCCGTCTACTGAGACTGCTCTTTTGCACGTCTCTAGCTCTCTTCTCTCCGCTCGTCATTCTAAGCTCTCCCCTATACTTATTCTTCACAATCTTTCGGTGGCATTTGATACTGTTGGTCACACTCTTCTTATTTCCTCCTTTTCCTCTTTGGGTATTACTGGGTGTCCTTGAATGGTTCCGCTACTATCTTTCTCATTGGTCCTATTCTGTAACTTGGGCTGGGCGCACTTCTTCCTCACTTCGTCTTCTCTACGGTGTCCCTCAAAGTTCTGTACTTGGTCCTATCCTTTTCTCTCTCTGCACTGCCTTACTTTCTGCTCTTATCTCATGTTATCTTTCCTTTCATCTGTACACAGGTGATACACACATCTTTCTACTTCTTTTCTTCCTTTGACTCTACTCTGCAGTCCACTGTATCAACTTGCCTTTCTGCCTGTTTTTTCCAGCTTCAACTATTCTGTCTATTCTTCCCCCCGTCTCTTTTTTCCTCCTTCCTCTCTGCCCTGTTCCTTTTCTACACATAATTTGGCTGTTATCTTTGATGCCTCGCTTTCCTTTAAACTTCATATCTCTTCTATTGCTCGCTCCTGCGCAATGCCCTTTTTTTTAGCATCCGTCGTGCTCGACCCTATCTCTCATTTCATGCTACTAAACTTCTTCTGTTCTGCCTGATCTTTTCTCGTATTGACTACTGCTCTTCTCTTCTTCTTGGCCTTCCTGCATCACATCTTCTTCCTGTCCGATCGGTTTATAATTCTTTGGCTCGTCTTCTCTTGCCTTTTCACTCCTCTATCACATCTTCTTTACTGTCTATTTCACTGCTTCCCTTTGAATCACATCTTCTCTACCATTTTCATTCTATTGTTTTTAAATGTACTTACAGCTTGGCTCCTCCTTATCTTTCTTCGCTGGTTTTGTTCTATTCTCCCTCTTGGGCTTTCCGATCACAGAACCTGCCTCTTCTCACAGTCCCCATAACCCCCTGTGCTTCTTCTCGTTTCCGATCTTTTGCTCTCTTAGCCCCTAAACACTGGAATTATCTCCCTCTCTCTATCCACTCTTCCTCATCGCTTCATATTTTTCAATTTAACCTGAAACCTCATCTTCCCTCGCTTCTTTCTATTTAGTGACTTTCTGTTTCTCTCCCCGCCTTCTGTTCTTTTCATGCACATTGTACCCTTTTTCTAGTATCCTGTAATAGTGCTTTTGGCGAGAGGCGCTTTATAAATTCAATAAATGAAATAAAGACATTTAAATGAGGAAAGTCAAAATAACGACTTATTATTAGACTTTGTCCTAAAACCAGAAAATTGTATAAAATGTGTTTGGTTTCTTGATGAATCAGTTGTCCCATCACCCACTCCCGACCCAACGTTACACTCATTTTTTGAATTTATGAATTTTCAGCTTTGGTGTCTGCTTTTAAATTGGGAAAGCCCTATACCCTTAAGCACTCTTCGAAAATACCACCATCCTCACCTTGTCAAAACTCCATACTGATCCTGGACAGAAGTGTTATTCTTTTTAGGTTTTTTTTTAATTAAAGTTGTGCTATTTTTGCTTTCTTTTGTTTTTATCTTCGTTATATGCAGTAAATGGTACTTTTACCTCTTTATTTTCAGAGCTGCAGAATTCATTTATTTTATACCCTTCAAACTACTTTCCATTTTTCGAATCAAGTTTAGGAAAACTTCGCCTCATCACGAGTTGGGTGGTAATTCTATGATGTTTCTGTGGAATTACTGCCAGCTTTGTGTGCCCTTACCTCCACTTGGTCTGGCACATTTACTGCCATATTACCAACAGTGGTAAGGAGGTGTTCATTTCCGTTTTTGCAGTTCTTTGGACTCCAGGAGGAGGTTTGCGGCTTTGCCTCAAATACTAGTTCGGCTGCAGTAAATCTACCAATTTGCTAATGTTAAGTAGAGGACAATGTCTGGAATCTTCCACTTGACCTCCAATCTTGGAATTCAGCGATAATTCTGTTACCACCCAAAAAGTGACTGCAGCAATGGAATTAGCACCAAACATTATTACCACAATTACGAGCCTGTAATGAGGCCCACTACCTCCTGGCCAGTCTCAACATCTTTCTTTCCTGTCTTTGGTTCTGTTCTTCCCTTGAGTGTTAAGATGCCACTGTTTCCTCAGCAATTGCACCAGTGACTTACACCTTTTTGCCTTGACTCTATTCTAGCTGGTTCTTTGTTTGCCACCTTTACCCAGCATGCTCAAGAAAGAGCCTCTTGTTGGCCATGACCTTAGGGAGAAGGCGGTCAGGGATCTGCAAGCGTACGCAGCTGAAACCTAGGACGCAACGATTGAGAAGCTCCAGCAAATGAGCACACTGCTTTCCACTGAACCAGAGTACAGGGGCTGGGAATGATGAATTAGGTGATCCTGGTTCATCACTCTAGTGGTAGTCCGTGCACAGCAGAAGAGGATGGGCACGAGGATGAAGCGGGTCATAGTACATTAGCCTTGCAATGGATCCTTCGTTTCTAGGTCTGAAGTCTGCATAATTAAGACTGACATTGCAGAAGGCATCCTGTGAAGGCCATCCCTGTGAAGTCGGTCTTATGCCTGCCCATTCCCAATGTCCATTTCGGGGGTGTGTGCCTGCACTCCCACTTTCGCTGCTTGGCCATGCCGCCCATTTTCCCTGCCTCCATCCCTTAGCTGCTGCCTTCTCTGTCTGGCTTCCAGGCCTCTTCCCCTGGTGCCGGGCACACTGCGCGCTGCGCAACATGATGCAGGGTTTAGTACGTCAGGCTTCTGGGGAAGCAGCCTAGCGACCATAATCGGGATCCTTCACAGCTGTGCGGTGGACCCAATACACCAGGCAGTTTTAGGTCATTGGCTTACCACAGTAGCAGGTTGGACAAGATGGTCACGGGGCCCCTAGTGCATTTCAGTTATCAGGTGTTAAATCAGTGAACGTGTCGCCCCCGCGAGGGATGATTAACAAGCAAGGAGAACAGTATGTAAAGCTGTGCAGATTGACTGGAAGAGAAAGTGATTACAAATAAAGGGGTGTGTAAAAGCACCCCTGTTTGATATTTCTATATGCAGCAAGACCTTCTTTTGGAAGCAATCCTGTTTTACCTTGGTACGGGTGTTTTTGTTGAGGACTGTACTAACTCTAATTCCAGAGGAAATGTCCAGGGTGCTACTGTGCTCCCCAATATCGCAATCCACAAAGTGGAAATCCACTTGGAAATCCACGAAACAAGCAAATAATCCACAGAGTTCCCCTTAAGTGCACTTCGGAGAAAGCAGCTATGGAAAGAAACAAGGTTCCATGGTGGAGAGCCTCTCGAAGTCTACCAGGATTTACATTCAGAAGCATTTCTGGAAACCATGTGCTGCTCGTATTCTGGATCCATATCAGACTGTGATTAAACCGATTAGTCGCATCAGCTGCCTTATACATGGGGCTACAGTAAGAGCATCACCATGATTCTGGGACAGACCTAGTTTGCAAACTCAAATTAAATAGAGAGAACACAAATACATGTTCTAATTGAAATAAGAACATTGAAATTCCATTTAAATCAGGTGTAATAGAGCATGGCAGGTTTGAAATGCCCTCTATTGTTTGCTTAATAGTAGCTCACTCACCCACAAATTACAAGATAATGTGTTCAGAGTGATCACCAGGACAAAAGGAATGGCCCGAGCTTTGTTTCATTTTCGTCCACCCAAACTGATTCTGCGACGGCTTTATTTTGCATCATGCTTCAATGTGGTCTCAACTATGAAGGGTATTTGTCTTGCACAATCAAGCAAGTTTTACCAACATAAGTGATTGTTGGACATTTTGTGTAGTTAACCTTTGACCTGCGCAGGCTGTGGCCCTTCAGGCCTAATTCAAGCCCTATGTGTTGCACAGAACCTGAAGTCCTTCTGGCACTGGCTAGAATTCTGAGTCATTTAAACGTTAGATTAATGTCAACGTAAAACCTACGTTTTTCTTTCATTACTTTTAGTTACCGTTAATTCCAAGTCTGGGCATTTTTAATGTGAAGCAAGAGAGAGCAGGACTTGACACATGTTAATTTGAATGGTGTGTGCTCTTCTTCGAACCCATCTTCCCAAATGCGGCATGGATCAAAGATGCAGCTAGTCTACCTAGCTCCCCCAGTACATCGCCTAGCATATAATTCATCCAGCAGTTCAGATGCACAATTGAATTTCCTTTATTAAATACTTTTTCCCTAACTTAGCAAGAGAATCTCACATATCAATCTAAAATTTGATATCCTCACTAAACACAGTGTTGGGGAGATTTGTCTACAACCACTTCATGAAGTGCTAAAGAACGATCTAGCATAAGATATCATAGGAGAATACCATAGGTCAGATCACGTTACTCTTTCGGAGTAGCGAGGCTGAACAGTCAGGCTTAGTCTAGGGAATGGAGAGGGCTGTACAGAAGTCAGAAGAAACCAAGAGAACAACACAAGAAAGACATACACACCATGCGTATTGACAAATACAACTTTCATATAAGATACACATAGTTACTAATAAGACACATATGTTCTTAGGGGAGCACATATCGAGTGCAAAACAACAGATGCACATGAAACACTGAACGGTCTCCTGAGAGACTTTGCCTTCTCCCAGAGCCAGGGTATGGACTTGCACACGAGTGGTAAGGCCAAACTTTACATGCTAAGGGATAGGGGAGGATGGGGGATACCTATATATCTGGGAGCCATATATACACACACACACACACACACACACACACAAACACAAAGCAGTAGCAACTTCTATATTATTTATTGAGGTTCTGTTTAACAATATTACAGCATTAAGAAATATCAAACTTGAAAAGAACAGTGTCAATGATTGTACCTCTGCATATTGCCAACTTTTCAGATAAGACTACAACAGACCCACTCAGCCCAAAGTAGCTGGAAAATTACATTGAACAATACAGACGCAAAATACATTCAGTCCGTATATCTTTTTGGCGTGACTGCACACATAATATGTTACAATAGTCTGTTTCAATGTCTTGAGCATATACCAAACATATAAAGGAACATGTTTGCACATGTGGGGGCTTTGTTATGCATCAAATGTAATGATATTCTACTTCTGCCTAGCAACAGTGCTCACCTCACAAACTTTGTATTCAGTTGTGGCGTCAGGCCACAACTGGAACATCCAGGCAGACACGCCATTGGTGATAATGATACTGGCATTTCAAGTAGAACGCATTTGTACAATCTTCTGCCAATAGAACGTTAATTCACTACAGGAATCATAACTTCCGAACAAAATTAGGTGGGCCGGTGTGGCATCACGGACATTCATAAGATTCTGAGTTATCTGGTCTAACTGGGGTATAGTACAAAAGGTGCACATATTTAAATTTAACTGAGGATAGCCTTCGGCTAATAGAAATATTCTTGGACAAACCACATATTTGTGTCCAGTGTCTTCTGCAAGATCCTATGTTAAAGCGGTTCTCCCCTTGAGCAGCGCAGGATGCTGTTGGATAGCTCCATGCAATGAACATGCACAGATATTGTTGAAAGTTACCCTTGTGCAGACGCTGAACGGGTCACCATATTTAGGCGTTCGTTTTCCATTCGGCCGAATACTGAATAGTTTGTCAACTATTCGGCCGAAGCCGAATATGAAGCCGGAAGTGACAACAGTGCGCGATATAAGAATCTTTAACATAACAATTAACATGCCACAGAAGACAGCTGTTGGCCCACCGGGTATTCAAACGACACAGCCGCATACACCTGTGGTACACACTATCCGACTACACCAACCTAAACATACCACTTCATTGGGCCTCGGGCCTCCTCCTATAGAATACAGCTGAGTCCCATGTCGAATTTGGTCTGACCTTCCACATAGATTGACTCTTTGACTCTTCTGACACTTTTGAGTACTTGACACAGCACCTGCCCTGTCACCTGATAATATGAGCTGCTGTTTAGGGCCTTGCCACTGCCCTGTATTTTACCACTCCTTTCATCACTTCTCGACCTCTGACTATGGTCTTCCAAAGAGCATTCATCGAGTACATACCAATGGTCGTAGGCACTATACAAAAAACACATAACATACAATTGGGCAACATATCACTCCACTTGATAATGCCCAATCGCGTCCAGGCTTTGCTAATACCTGCATCGTTTATTACCTTTAAGCCTTGCATTTGCCAGCAATGCAGCTCTGAAGAATGAAAAAAACATTTGCCTTCCATCAGGTTCCCTAGTTTAATCCATAAACTGGTAAAATAGCTCAGCGGGTTGAGTGCTTATTGCTGCAAACTGTGTGTGATCTGCACATCGCAGGGTCGATTCCAGGGAAGGCCAACTCAGCCTTTCATCCTTCCAGGTTTGATGAATGAGTACCAACTTTGGTTGGGCGATATCATATGTAAATGTGTTCTATGTAAAGTGCTTTGCAGATAGTGCAATATAAATAACACATCATTCGCATGACCTTTGCGTGGACCTGACAGGTGTAAAAACGTTCTCTTTTATTTTCATTAAACCCATTAGTCATTTATAGAAGGGCCTTAACTAAAACTAAGTTAAACCGTAGTCACCTTAAAATTAAACACCTGACCCATATATGTTGGCAAGCTCATGGGATAGGTTTGTCATGGTGGGATAGAAAGGAGAAGGATCCCCTTCACATAGATAAGAACGCTATGTAATCCTAGTAAGGAGCATTAAGAAGTCATAAAGATCATAAACGCCTCTTGCACGTAGATCACACACAGAAATACACTGCTCAACTATATATACAATATATCAGGGAAAGACAATCAGGCGATGCACCAAAAAAGGTCCCGAAATATTTATAAATTGAAGTGCACTGGGCAGCAACCCACCAGGACCTCAGACACCCTAGGAAACAATGTATTCAACAGAAGTGCATCCTGATAGAAATGATACTATGTTATCCCATGGGAGAGTACCTTGCAGTGACATACAATGCAATACAAATGTCCCAAAAATCCTTTTCTGGGGAGAAAGTCTAGAACCCCTTCTGGAAACAATGACGAATACCACTGTCCATGTAGGTCTAATATTTAGAGTTCTTTTCCAGTGATAGCATCTTATAAATGTTTCTCCTTATGAAATAACAGGACAAAGTCCATAGACTTAACTGCGGTATAGGGTAAAGTTAAGTTAGTCTGCTTTCACACCAAATGTACATTTCTGGAGACAATCAGCCCCCAGGAGGGTCCCTCCAAAGAAATGTTCCAGCAGCATGTCCCCACGAGGCCAGACCCAGAGGGAAGGAAGAGGAACAGATTTTCTCTAAGCGAAGTCTGCTCGGAAAATGTGGTTAGAGAGGGACCACAAAACAGCCAAAATTCCACGACCTCAGAAGGCTGCCTCAGTCAGATCAAATGAATGGTTGAGGCCCCAGGAGTTGGCGACAGATACTCACATCACCTGCATGAAGACAAGCATCCCAGGTTCATCGCCTGCGTAGGTGAGTTTCACTGTCAAGTTTAGGTGCAGCTACAATGTCCAACAGATCTCTGGGAGGTGGAACTCAGTGACAAATATTCACAAGAGACTCAAAGACGGATTACCAGGCCAACCGGATCCCATGGAATTAGCACAACAAGCATCCCGGGAGCATAGCTCAGTGGCAACGTGCTCGCCTTGGAAGCAAGATGACACCAAGCAACACAGGTTTGATCCCAGGGTCTGCGCTTAGAAACCTTTGGGCATTTAAGCGCGTTATAAATATGCCTAAAAAAACAACAAAAAAACAAAACAAATTCTGTAACAGTGCCTCGATGCCCCCGGGCTGAGCTCTTTAAAAATGCTAATAAATTAAAGTTGAGAACAATTCTGTGTCACAAAGTCCTTCACCAAGCACAAGGTCAGCCAGCAGCAGAAAGAATGTCCGCAAGATCAAGATATGGTGGAGGGGACCCCAAAACGGCTCAAAAATAGAGCTGGGGTAATGAAGCCCGAAGCCACAACCCTTCTAGCAAAGGGGTAGCTACCCTTCAACAACATGTAAGGAAGGAACCCAGGAGTCAGCATCCAGTCCTTCGAGGACAGACAGCCCACCAATTGCTCAGGGGACAGTGTAAGGTCTAGACTCTCAGTAGCAGAAAATCTGTATACGACAAATGACCAGATATATTACTCTCAATATGGCAGCCAAGATGCATCAGCACTTGTCCAGCAGTCCAGAAAGCTTTCTTCCTTGAGTTTGGATCAGGATCTGATCTGATCTGAGGTAAGAGAAGGGTTCCTATGAGTGGCTGATTTAGCAGGTTCACACATCACCGTCAGGCAGTGATACAAAGGGATGGGGTGGCTAGCTAGTCAGATTGGTGCTAAAAACACAATATCCAGGCCACCCACAAAGCATGTGATTTGGGACTGACTGGGCTGGAAACAGCCAAGACCAGTGCAAAACAAGGAAGGAGTCTGCATTGCTGGGCTCTCAAAGAAGTTCATGTCACATCATCAAAATGGCCATTTTAGTTCAGCCCAGATGGCCAAAACCATAAAGGATGTGCTTGGTCTTAGGAAAACCACATTAGCACCACACTCGAGCTACTAACGTGGTTAGAGGGCCTACAGTTACCCAGAAGCCCAAACTAAACTTAGACTGCCACCAGCTTAGAGCACGATACACTTCCACTATGACAAAACCTGATGGCATACATGGGGGCCACTGAAGCACCACTGCCTTGGTAAACAAAAGGGCCACTATGCCAGCACAGAAAAAACAGACAGGAGACTTCACGACAAGTCACCCTGACCCAGAAGGGCTTATCAGAATATGGCCAATAGGAAGACTATATTGGAACGAGTAATCACCAGGATTTGGGTTCATGGTGGCGTTAGAATCTCTAGAACCTCTAGACAATATTACAAGGTGCTTTGGCAAAGTAAATCTAAATCTAACATCTTGTGCCAATTTAGCCGAGCTTGTTCATCTTTTGTCTTCAGCGGGTGAAGATGGTTATTTATCAGAATCAAAATTAATCAATAACTCCGTTGTTACTCGGTCCCTATAGTCTTTTTATGATATATTGTAATCAGAATTTATTTTATAATCATAGCGACTCAGGGTATCCAGACAAAAGAATGCAGATAAATGTTCAAAACTATCACTTTGTAATGTAATGGGTGGAGATCTGTCTCACTTGAACCCTATCTCGCAACACATTTACCCTTACCAGGGAAGTAGCGTGCATGCTAAATCCCCCTTGAATTGTGCTGTCAGGGATGCACAACCTGTGAAAATCTATGAAAGCCACTTTGTGGTAGGACATATTCCACCTACAGTTCTCCTAAATACTCTGCTTATTTTCAGCACCATTATCTTTCCAGGTCTGAAACCCTTTCGGCTTGGCTAAATCTTTCAGAGTCTCAGTTCTCCAAGGTGGAGTTTCCAAGATGGCCACCACCTTTCTCCAGGCTTCCACTACCACTCTTGTGGTTTTTGACACTAGGTATTGGTAACTTCATCAATATTATATAGCCTCCCATACCCTGCAGTTCCAGTTGGATCGTGGGGTTCTGGTCTGCATTGAGCCACCAATCTTTTACAACACTCACGTCCGAAGCCCAGTAATAAACCTGCAAGTTCGGGACCCCCACTTACTCCTGCCCTCCCACCCACACTAAGTTACATAATAAACATGGCTTTTATCCTTGACGTATACATTTTGCCATAGCTGACACTCAGTACTTCACATCCTGAACATTCTGCCTGCCTATATATTTTCCGTAATTTATCTCTTGTAATGCAATGTAATTCAAATGTATGTAATTCTCCAGCTAGCGAGTCACACGTATGTGACTCATTGTTGCAAATACTTGCTTCTTCTACTTTTGTGTAAACTGTTTAAGTAACCATGTAATGTGTAATGCGCCCAGATACCCCAGGGTTCGGTGAGCTATATAAATAAACAAACAATGTGAGAAATGCTACCCTGGTTTCCTCACTGCAGTGTCTATTCAGTTAAAGTGCTTGTATTTCAGGACACAGGGTACATTTTGCACTATATAGTGGATGCTTGAGAAGGAAAATAAGGCACTGTCCATCCCATCAATATCAAGGGAAGCCTGACCCAGTGATTCACGTAATTCTCAAATCTTTTTTTGCTGGGACAAAATTAGCCTACAAAAAAGATTCTCTACTCTTCTCATATGGATATCCCGATATTTGAAAGTGTAACAAGCCAGCGGTAAGAGGCAGTACTTTGGAATTTGCATTGTTTCGCCGGTCACCGGAAACAAGAAAGACATATCCAATTCACCCACAGCCCTAAATGCCTGCTGAATCCCGTTATTGTAGCTATAATTCACCAGCTTGAACATGTTAGGCTTTTAGTATACCCCAGGGAGTGTACAGCATAAGAAATCTTATTTTCAGTTCCACAAGGCCATTCAAACTCTCCATAAAGGTATCTTCATTCGGCAGGAGGACTATTGCCAGGTGTAGGGTCAATTGGCAACATGATCTCATACCCCTGGCTAAGCAGAATCGACTCAAGATACTGCCATTGGCCCTGACTCCTGACAATGGTTCTTCGTATCGGATCTTCTTCCAGGCCATTAATGTCAATCCAAATCCCATATGGCTCCGCAAGCCAAACTTATAACTCAAAATGTTTGATCAGGACTGGATATCAACCAGAGAAAAGGCGTGAGAATTGAAGTTGTATGGTCATAAAGATCTTGCGCCCAAAGCACCCGGCGAATTAGCTTGCTATCTAAAAAGATTTCCATGCAACTGACACTGAATGGATTTTATGAGAGTCCGCCTGAATTTACCTACAAAACCTACAAAAGAGGTACTAGAAGCAAGAAGACCGTTAGCAGTGAGAGACTATACCTGTCGACTCTGCAAAAAGCGAGAAAAAGACACTATACCATCGGACTATGCTTTGCCCAGGATTGACTCAAGTAAGAAGCAAATGGATGGAAAAATATTATTCCAAATTTACGACAAGGACAATTGAGGAATGGTGGTCCGTGCTGCTGGAGAGGGGAAAAGTGTCCCTCTGACACTTGCCTTTTTAAATCTCTTGCAAGAAGCGTTTGTTAGGTTGAAAGGATAAACATTGAACAATAACATCATAGAAATGAATGGATAATTTTTTTCTAAATTCTTGCTGCTTCGAAAGTATATTATTATAAAACTGTAAATTGTAAATTACATAATGTTGAATTCTGTTTTTTTATTTTAACTGAATGATTGAAATTCATGTAAATAACTTAAGGTTTTTATTTTTTTTAATCAAATGCTAATATAAAAATAAAAAAATAACTCCATTACGCAGAGTTGAACAGCTTTGCGAGTCTAAAGATTGCTAATGGGGATTGTTTCCCCCCTGCTAACGCAAGGGCCAGAATGCATCTAAGGAGGTTCAAACATGCTGACTGCGCTGTCCTACACCCCTTCTGATCTGGGGGCATCAGTTGAAAGATTATAGCTCGAAGGCGATTTGCAAGTATCTTTGCCTTTTATCCCCATGTATTAGTGATATGGACCTGCTTGAGGGGAAACCATCTGTCAGCCATCCCGCCTTGGTAATTACACTATTGCAACTTCTCTTAAATCATTAAAAGGTGTCCCTTTCTGTTTACTTTCTAGGAATGTATTATGCGTGTCTGGTATAACACACGTTTTCACTTTTGTGAAACCGTTGGGACCTGTTTATCCCTTATGCCTCTGTGCAATCCCAGAAAACAGCTCATTTTCCACAACACCCCCTTCCAGTGCCACTTTCTCCACAACACAGTCTTCTTTTGGGGAAATCCCTCAGGAACTCGTGAAATCCTCTCTTCTCGCTAATTCTTTGGGAGGCATAACCTTCCTACAGAAGTGTTTGAGCACCTCTGCCCCTGACTCCCCGTTTGTTAATTTTCCTCGTGCTCTTTAATCATTGGAACGGGTCTGTCCTCCTCATCCTGCTTAGATTGCCATGACAGGAGCTTTCGCGCTTTGTCTCCCAGCTCATAGATCTACATTGCACCCCCATACTTGATGCTTCCCTTATCAATGGCCGTGTTAAAAAAGAGTTCTACCCCAATTCATCTCACCTCAAATAAGTATCCTTCGATGTTCGTCTCCACGTAGACCTTCCCTAATCTCAAGACCTCTCCTTACTTATCCTCGATGCCTGCCTTGCTGTGCCCCTAAGCTCAAGGCATCCATGAATAAAGTCACCCATACCCACCACCCTCTCTTCATCCATCCAGATGTTCTTCAATGCAAAACATAATATTGTAACATTTTTATGATGTGTTCTATGACGTAAAACTCCTACTTCTGAGTGATGTAATAATAGCTGTTATATCATTTGGACACGTGAACCTTGAGTGAAGGCATAATCAAACGATGTGGGTATCCAAGTTTTTTCAATTAAGGTAGTGAGTGCGTGTTTGTGTACAGAAATGATGCAACGGTGCTTCTTTCATTATTAGCCTTGTAGAATATTGCTTTGCCCATTAGAAGTGGCAGGTCTATTTCTGCCTGTGGTCCCGTGTGCCCGCCCCAAATAGGACTGCTGGAGATGCTACTGCTAGGTGGCCTTTGGCAGATCTGAGCAGCTTCTTGGATTGCTAGTTGGCAATTTTCTTTTGTTGGAATACAGGGCTCGCCCCCGAAGAAAGGTCTATGGGTGATGCAAAGAGCTTCACCTTGTACTCTGACCGACTGCTAGTCAATGTAGGACTTTGAAGGCTGGTGTGATGTGTTCTCTCGGGGAGAAGTGTAGTAGCAGTTTAGCAGCAGCCTTCTTAACTCCCTGTCATGAAGGCGGGCATGCCTATGCCTAGATGCCTAGGTCAAGGTCGCTGGTGTAAAATAACAAAATGTGTTCATCTAGAAAGTTCCAGAAGGAGTTCCCTTTCCTGAAGCAATGGGTCTTCTCATGTCAATGAAATCTTCTGGCCTGCAACTGAGGTCTCATGGATAGGTGGAAGGGACCAGACTGGCTCTTCCTAACAGCATGCACAGCTGGAACAGTCTGGCAGCTATTGGGAGCTGCCCACTGTACTGCACTTTCAAAAGCCTAGCATGTTTTAGCTGGACGGGCCACACCGCCTAACACATGACACCTGAGAGTTTGCTCAATCCTTCTTCCAATCTTACCTAAAGTCTTATTAAGTTACATAAAATTAGGTCTTAGGACTCCAAGGTTTGTTTGGCAGCGTCCAGGAGTGATATCAAAGGAACAGCATTTTTCGACAAAAGAGGCAGTTGAAAATACTTTATAACGCTGTTAAAAGCTAGACTGACGTCCAAGGAGCGCCCCTGCACCGTGAGACACTCAGTGGATCGGGCTTGTTTCTTCGAAACGATAGGCCAGAAAGAAAACACGGGGAAGGGGGGTGGCGTTCAATGGTCCTGCTTCAGAGACATATATGTTGCATGTGTGTAAACTGTACATCAGATATTTCAGTTCCGGTGAGGGGACGCGTCAGCTCTACGGCGTTTCCGTGGGTTTTAAAATGAGTACCAGGTGGTGTATTCAGTACTATCGTTTGTTCCCTTGAAACCTTCATAAGGTGCGGCGCCTATAGATTTCGAAGTGTAGACTGTGAATTATAACAATAGTTATTGTTATTCACAGTCATTACTATTATTAGTAGTATTACTCGTAGTATTAAATTACCTCGAGGCTACCCCTTTGACGCAAGTGTATGGAGCAGCTGTTAACAAACGATAAGGAGAGCACCGTGTTTAACAAAGCTCAGCTCATTTCTGAAAAACTAACACAAATACATAAAAAGAAATACAACCTGGTACATGCTGATAAAGAACGCAACAAAAAATAAATACTCGTTTTACGCGAACGGTCTACGCAGTCCAGTAAAAATGAAACCTAGATTCTCGACAGCTCCCCACCAATAGACGTTGAAATTGTGACGGCGCTTTTTGCATAGCTTTGAGCCTAAGAGCGCTACACGGGGTGGGGCATACGGGCTCGCAGCGGCTGTACATGTGCAAGGTGTTTATCATGCAAGGCACAGAGGTCGCGTCCACGCGCCTTTCTTATACTTGCCCCGATGTATACGCGGCTCTCTGGTGCTGTGAGGGGGTGGGGGGCGTGGGGGTGCGCCCACGAATGACCGTTTTCCTTGCTGGGCTCGGGGAACGTTTCCTCGAGTCCAGCAAGCCAGTGCAAGGGTTGCGCCTGGCCCCAGGCCCTGGGTCACCTGCCCCCTGGCCCTGACCTTGGGAGGGGCAGGAGGGGGTGGGGGGATACGCAGAGATAACATTACCAGCCATTTGCCTCTGAAAGGACGCCGACACTTCCTGTGCGGCCGGCAGGTGATTAGGGAAGTTGGCGCAGCTTGTGCTGCATAAAGTCCCCTCCCGCGGGAACGTGTGAAAGTTCACTCAGAGGTCTGCAGCTTGTTGCAAATGTGCCCTGTTCAGGAACCCCTCCACCTGCCGTGGGTCTGCGCGCAGACGGGGCGCGAGGGCAATCCAAAAGCAGGCCTGCGGGCGCTGCGTCCCCGCAGAAATTAATTCAAATGCCACCCACCTCTATTACCTTCAAGAAGTCCTGAAACACCTCAAATGTAAAAGGCGGGTGTTACTGCTGGTGCATGGAATCTTCTGGATACACTCTGTGGGGCGATAGCGTGGAGCTTGGTAGGGATGGCCAGGTTGATACGATGGGGATTTCGGTCCCTTAATACTGTGTGGCTGTAAAACTTCCTCTTTGAAGAAAAATCACCAGCCATACGTTTTCTTGAAATATGACACCCACCTGGGAGGTGGGATGCAGGGACGTAATTTCACCAAAATGCCAGGGATAGCGGATGTAACATCACATGACCCTTGACCTCTGGTGACATCACAGGACATGATCCCGGGAGGATAGCTCAGCGGCAACGTGCTCGCTTTGGAAGCAAGACAACACGGAGCAATACAGGTTCGATCCCTGGGTCCACGCTTAGAAACCTCTGGGTATTAAGTGCATTATAAATAATCTATTATATCATGATGTCATTTGACGCTGCCCCCAAGTGACATCATGGCAAGTAATGGCACATGACCTTTCACCACTTGCCAAAACAGGAAACGGCATCACATAACATTGTTCCTCACTATACTAAGAAACATATGATATACATTTCATACAAGAATGGATATATGTAGTGTTAATATCAGTGTGTACAGGCCCATGTTACCAAATTACTGTGAGTGTAAGCAGATGTCCAACACAACAGCCTGGACTATTGCACATCAATGGCTAAACTGTAAACAGGGCATATTGAAGAGGCCTAAACCACAAGGTGCAGACATCCAGTGCCTGCCAAGTGTCTGGCCACTGACTGGAAACAGCAACTGACCAACACAAGTCCAACCAGAAGACAATCAGAGGCTGCACCACCTCATGATTTTACACTTGGACACAATACGCAAAGGGATGTTCTTGGCAATATTGCACTTTGAACCACTGCACAGCAACCCACTTCGCCAGTCACCCAGAGCCTGAATATGCCCCAACCATTTTCACTACGGGCACCCCACCCTCCACTGCGAGTCGCTAAGGGCCCTCCGTCAACAGTTTAAATGTCTGGCACCCACTCCCGCCCTCCAACACCTTACACCTCCTCCAACACCTTCATAATGCACAGTGCCACCCTCCAGCAACTTAAGTCTCCAGCATTCTCCAACACCATCAACCTCAAGCTAACTAGCAACCTAAGTCTCCTGTAACCTCCTTCAACACTGCAACAGTGTGAGTCTCAATTACGCTCCTTAAAGGAATGGTTCGGTCAAAAAATGTTATTGCCCCTACGGGTCGGCCATGTGTTTTTAAGCCTAAGTCGCTCGATTTTAGAAAAATTTCCTATGGACCTTACCCGAGTTTTCATCCATTAAACACACGCGAAAACAGGCATCAGGGAGCTGCCATTTTGTGATAATCGTATCATTTCCCCCATCGCCCTGGCTGATTTGCTTTTGCGGCACTAAATCATATCCCCTGAGCCTGACATTATCAAAACATTCATATTCCCCGCCTCTCTCCGTGACGTTTCTGTGCTGCGTAGGCAAACGCGCCCAGTCGTCTTCTACGCGACTTCACACAGAACCCGGAAACCAACACAGATCAACTCACAACACAGCGCGTCACAATTCGGAATATGAAACTGTACTTTAAAATCAAACAGCAACACTGTACATTTGGTAAAGTACATTTATTTGACATTAAATGTTTATAGAATATTCAGCAATTGCATTATGAACACCGAATGCCATTTATTTTCTTTTATCTCTATCCGCAAATCTGTAAAAGTTTATCGTGAGTCACGCGCTGTTCCTTTATGGTACACAGGGTGTTGGTTTTCGTTAAAAGAAGCACTTTGGTCGCACGTTGAACCGCAAGGCTATTCCATCAAGTAGGCACTAGGCCAGCGTAAAGGTTGATATGTTGCTTCTAGCCGCTAGTCCCGCATAAGGGCATATGGGCCCTTGGCGATCGTCCCATAAAATCATCAAAATTGTGCAGTTGTTTACATTAAGCTGCAGCTGGCGGTTGAAAAAACCATCAGCCGGTGTCTGAAACTGGTGGCAGTAGCAAAAGGGAAGGATATACCTGTTTAGAAAACATAACATTTATAATTAGTCTCGCCAGCCGATCTTTATTAATATTATTCATTTTATCTATTACGGCCGAGCTGAAACTATTTGCTTTCAAGGATAGTGCAATAGAGTATGTTCGGCTCTAAAATCAATGCGAAAAGTAACAAAATATATCGAGGTTAGTACACAATGAGAAACGACTTTTTGTCTACATGCGTGTGGAATGTGGACCTGCATGCCCATGTGCCCGCTACAAGGATGATCCCACAAACGTTTTCCAAGCTCTTCATTCATTCAGCGTCTAAAGAGTTACTTATATTATATTTGCAATTTCCATTGTGTCTCTGCATAATGCAGACCGTAAATCCCACTTTGCTCTTGACAACGATTTTTCGTATACTGAACTAACATGAAACTCGGTCTAGTTTCAGAATTTTCTGCCTTATCGTCTCTTACGTTATTTCACCACCCCCCCTTCAAATGAAGTTCTTTCGGCATGGTCCCTGTCTCTCAAGGTCAAAAAACAATAGAACCTTATACTGCCAGTGCGAGTTGTGGGCCTCTTCAGGGCGCGAGCTGAAAATGAAAGCCGCTGACCTTCACTAGAAATGAGCATACATTCTTTCTTTGCAACATCCCGTAGTAAAGCCATCTGTGAGAACTTGAAGTTTCGAATCCATCTATGTACTGCGCCTCAATGTGCAAATGCGAACTGGCTTCTCTCCCATCTGCAACGGCTCGCTTGGCGCGTTCTAAGGCCCCCAATTTTGTCCTCGTTGTCTGCGGGCTTTGAAGCCCCAAAGAACCATAACTATTGAGACTTTTAATTTTTTGGGAAAGGTCAGGAAAAGTATAAAGTACCCGAGGAGTTGAGTTGAAAGTGAGATTTATTGTTTGTTTGTTTTATTATTTGCAATACGCAAGCCTCCCCTCAGTTAACAGTGCACAGCATTTACAAGAGATTGCGAAAATTAGTTTCATCAACAAAAATATATACATACACATATAGACAATGTCAGCAATATGAGGTGAATAGAGAGAGAATTCAAAGATGACACCCACGTTGTTCTGTGAAAACAAGGAAATAATATGAGGCAGGGTAACCAAAAGGAAACACACCAAACACAGGTTACAAAGGAACATACAAAGCACTTTATTTTATACTGAATCCAGTTACAAAAGAACATAACAAAATTCAGATAGCTATCGACCCTCAGTACAACACAGCAAACTCCGGCGTGGTTCGGTGTGCTCAGTGAGTGCAAATATTCATTGAAACAGTCAGGCTTTTATACATTTCTCCAGCCTGCTGTTCAGCCCTCCTTTGGGTTAACCATTCCATAAATAAGTTACTGCTCTAGGGTCCCTTGCCAGGTCAAATCTAGTTCATCTTAGGTTTATACATTAACAAGAAGAAATGGTAATAATGTATGCTCTAGGCCTAACATTACAATGCGGGACTTAATTTATACAATATAGTTAAGCAGGTGTTCTCATTCAATTATAGATCAGTTTCGGTGATACAGGTAATCCATTGCACACAGGTCAGCAGAAGGACAAGGTCTCAGCTCATGACCCTAACAAGTGGCCTGCAGGCAAGTTATACATTAGCTGTACAGAGGTCATGACAATCGAGTTCTGTTCTGAATAACATAGGCTACCATTTTAGCTCACATGGTGACTTTATAGAGCAAGAAAACCTAAAATGGCGGCTTGACCCAAAATGACAGTTTACATGGTTTCTAAGGTCAGGACCTTGCAATGCGAGTTTATTCACATGTAGTTTATAAGCAGCTTGTTAGCAGCTTGGCGTAGGCCAATATACATATATTCATAGCAATAGGAGGCACAATATAATTTCTAGTTTGACAAACCCTCCTTTTGGCCTATGCCAAGTGCTAAACTACTTCTGATCTCCCTGCAAATAACACCATGTGTCATCGTCCATACACCCTGAATAGCTGTCAGAAATATCTATCGCCATTAGATCTTTTACTAAGATCTCTTTCAGTACATACTCCTTAGAGGTTTTATCCGGGGCATACACTTTATGCCCTATTGTACCTATCGCCTGAGCGCAACATCCCCCTAGCATTGAACATATACTTGGTAGACATTGGATACAACAACAAAGAAATAGCAGAATTCCCAAAATAATCAGCAAGACTGAAAGCACTTTCCAACCCCAAGACCGCAAGAAGTCCCAGAACCAAGCGCTAAGATCCCAATTTCCCTCGGGAACATGCACTTCTGAACTAAGAATGTGCAGATTCTGTATTGCCTTAAAAATAGTTGGGGAGGAATCTGGTACGAAAACACAGCAAGCGGACCCCACTAGTTTACATACTCCACCACGTTCAGCCAGAATGACATCTAATGCCATCCGGTTCTGAAGCGCTAGCAACCTGATCGCTTTCTGCTCTAAAGTCATATTATAGAGTATATCTGTGGTCCGGTTGATGGTTCTCTCCAGTACTCTCGCTAGTTTCCTGATATCCTCGGAATTCGCTATCTGCCCAAAGAATGGAAGGAATGATTTCGCTACATCTCCTAAAACCTGTGCTGGAGTGTCGCCATTCTTGTCCCGCCGTGGACGAGCCTTTGAAACCTCTACAGTACTTGCTATAAACACCCCAGGTAACAGGATTCCTAGATAACAAGTTCCCTGCCAATCCCTGGGCAACCATGGAAATGCTACATTACCGCAAACAAAATAGATAGGTTCGCCTACATACAAAGGTCTGTCTTCCCCAGTCAAATTTGCAACGTTGGCACAACCTTTAAAATCTCCCATTGACCGGGTGCCATTCCTCTGGATGCAGAAAGAAACTGAATCGGGCTATGGTTAACAGTATAAGAAGGAGGCACGGCATCCTTATTGCCTATCGGAGCCATTTTAAAGGAAATCAAAGATTGGAAAGGACGAGACAGTCTATCAGAAGGCCTAATAGAAGCAATATTGAGCTTACTCCTATTTGCGAAAAGCGAGCATCCCAGGGGAGTCAGAACACGTTTCTCAAAACTATTCAAATTAGTGCCATCAAAGTTCCCCGAGATGCTATCGTTCCATCGGCCAACGAACAGTGCTCTAAGTGAAGCATAACAAGCAGTTGTCAAAGGTAAAGGGTGAATATACCAACCTAGCCCCTTATCCCCATGTTGCGGTAAATGCGAGCAGATCCAACAATTGGTTCTGTTAAAGATTGCATGGGTAGCATTCATAATTAGAAGTAGAGTGTTATTTTGATGATTCCGTCTATGCAAAAGATCTCTAGGTGACAAGGTATGTAGTTGCACAGAAGGAGTGGGAACAACAGTTATATTTTCAACAGGTAGGAAATCATTCAAAGGGTACATTCTCTCCAAATACCAAAACCCACAACCAACAGTTACTAAAAGTCCCGTGATTATCACCAGTAGACAACAAAACATTTTCGGGGCCCCCATACATATCTGCTCATTGTCTCTCCTAGTCACATTTTTGTCCAAAAGTTCAGTACGAACGGTAGCGGATGCGGGCATTGTCGTCTTCAATCGAGAAACACCAATTGTTCGTTTGCTGGCGACTCCGGTCGCGCGTCTTCTTAATGTCTTTTCCCACAACCCTTAGCCAGCAGAACCCTTTATGCAATTGGGCCAAAAAAAGGCAAGCCCTCAAAGTCTTTCAATTGTACAGCAAGAGCCGTATTGCAAACCTATCTCCTTGGGCGGAGATTATACTTCACAGTTTCCGGTGCAAAAAAATCAGCAGACAGGATGTCGTCACTTCCCACAGGAGGTGGCGAGTGAACGGAAGTTGGATCAGAAGATGGATGATCCACAAACGATGCAGTGGGAGAGCAAGGAGGCAAGATGGCCGTTTTGTCGGGCCTTACAACTTCCGGAACGGCCTCCGATACTCTCTCTCCACCGTCTGCCGTTTCGGGTACGTTGGTTTCAATGTCGGAAAGGGGTT
Organism: Ambystoma mexicanum; assembly: GCF_040938575.1. Classification (NCBI taxonomy): domain Eukaryota; kingdom Metazoa; phylum Chordata; class Amphibia; order Caudata; family Ambystomatidae; genus Ambystoma; species Ambystoma mexicanum. Next base: position 389,480,967 of record NC_090926.1, on the reverse strand, counting down.
CTGCGTCTTCTGTATCGTATGGCACTGGGTGTGGGATCCGTTTGGTGTGGCTGCCGTGGATCCAGTGGCGACGTCCTCCTACCGGCACCGCAGTCTGAGTGACCAGGAGCACCTGGTAGGGGCCCCTCCAACGTGGTGCGAGGCAAGACGCTCTATCGAAGGATTTAACGATGATCCAATCCCCTGGTCGTAGACTGTGACCGGGGCCCTCGTACCTCACCGGCAATGCCTCTTGCACCTGGTGATAAATTGAAAACAGGTTTTTAGTCAATTGGTTACAATAGTCGGAGAGAAGTACATTTTCTACATCGCGCAATGCGCAGCTTTTAGGCAAACCCCAAATATTAGCAGGTCTCCCCATTACCACCTCAAAGGGAGAGAGCCCAGTCTTAGTTTGAGGGGTTGTCTGCATTGAAAGTAACACGATCGGTAAGGCGTCTGGCCATTTTAATTTGGTGCCGGCACACGTCTTAGCGAGCTTGTTTTTTATGATACCATTGTGTCTTTCCACTAATCCGGCGCTCTGAGCATGTCTGGCCGAATGGAATCGTTTGTCAATTTGCAATGCCGTACATATCTGTAGAATTACAGCAGCGATAAAATGCGGACCATTACCCGACCAGATAACTCTCAGCAAACCGAACCGTGGGAAGAATTCCTTTAACATGGTCTTTGCAGTGGTCATGGCTGTAGCGTCTTTAACAGGGAAAGCCTCGACCCACTTACTAAAGGCGCAAATGACCACAAGGACATATTTTAGATTGTTACATCGCTCCATTTCAATAAAGTCAAAGTGAATCACTTCAAACGGGACAGAAGGAGGCCCAAAGCTACCTCTTGGAGTTGCTGTCCCCTTTCCCACATTGTGTTGTAGGCAAATCATGCAATTTTGGACATAATGCTGGGCAATTTTTGAAATCTTATCATTTACCCAGACTTTCTCTAACATTCTCGTGATCTGTTGAGCGCACACATGTGTGGGGCCATGTGCCATGGTAACCATCATTACTATATAGGCATTAGGAAGCAACCATTTCCCTTCAACCATGTCCACCCAACACCCATCATCATCGAGTTTCCCCAAGCCCTCAGCCCACCTCTTGGATTCTTCTAATGTGGCATCGGCTTGGATATCCCGTACAGACCCAACACCCTCATCCATTGCATAGGCATCTACAGTCTCCCTTGAAACATACATCTCCGTGAAGAGATCAGAGGCAGTTTGTCTAGCTATTTGATCAGCGAAAGCATTCCCTTTCCCTACATCATCTATAATCTTGCGATGTGCTGCACACTTAATGATTGCTAACTGACTAGGGAGCGCAAGCGCTGAAAGCAATTGTACTATCAGGGAGCCATGTTGGATCTTGGTGCCATGCGAAGTTAAAAACCCTCTCTCTGACCAAAGTCTCCCAAAGTTGTGAGCCACCCCAAAGGCATACTGGCTATCAGTATATATGTTTACTGTTAGCCCTTCGGAAAGCTCACAAGCTCGAGTCAATGCTATAATCTCTGCGGCCTGCGCAGAGTTATGCGTAATTCTCTTGGTCTCCACAACCGTACTCAATGTAGTGACTGCATAAGCAGCTGTGGATGTACCATCCAGTAGTTTGAAGCAGGAGCCATCACAAAACAGCTCCCCTTGTGGGTTATCAAAGGAGTGTCCCTCAAATCAACTCTGCCTTTTGTATCTTGTTCAGTAGTATACAGGCAGTCATGTGACTCTTCGTCACCGCAAACAGTATTTTGCGGGAAAGGTAGGAGTTCAGCCAGATTAAGAACGCAGCACCTCCTAATTTGAATGTGGGGAGCAAACAAGATTAATTCATATCTTGTCAGTCGTGCGGAAGTGAGGTGTTGCGTTTGGGTTTTGTTCAATAGAATATCTACAGAGTGAGGCACCATCAGGGTTAAATCATGGCCTAGGACTATTCCCTCACTCTGTTTTACAGACGCAGCAGCAGCAGCGACAGCGCGCAAACATCTTGGCAAAGCGCATGCAACAGGATCAAGGGCGGAAGAGTAGTAACCGCATGGCCTATTCTTCCCTCCATGTTCCTGCGTTAATACAGCCAAAGCACATCCATCACATTCATGCACAAACAACACAAAGGCCTTCTCATAGTTCGGTGTGCCCAAAACTGGCGCCGAACATAATGCAGTCTTGAGCAACTCGAATGAATGTTGATGCTCCGTATTCCATGGCAATGGCGAAGAAATACCATTCTTCGTCAAGGCCAACATCGGTTTTATCACTAGTGAGAAGTTTGGGATCCATAACCTACAGTAAGAAGCCATACCTATCAAGGCTCTAACTTCCTTTTGTGTATTTGGGACAGACATGCCAGAAATGTGTTTTATTCTTTCAGGTGTCAATCTTCTTCCCTCCTTTGACAGGAGATAGCCTAAATAGGCGACCTCCTGGCAACAATATTGAAACTTTTTAAGCGAAGCTTTGTGACCATGCTTAGCTAGATGGATGAGCAACAACACAGTGCCCTCTTTACAAGAACTCTCAGAGTCAGCGGCTAAAAGCAAATCATCAACATATTGAAGCAACGTACAAGTAGGGGGCAATCCAAGGGCATCAAGCTGCTCTTTCAAAGCCCTACTATAAATACTAGGACTCTCAGTATAACCTTGAGGTGCACAAGTAAATGTGAATGAGCGTCCCCCTAAGGTGAACGCGAACAAGTATCTACTATCCTCATGTATAGGAATACTGAAGAAAGCATTCTTTAGGTCCACAACACTGAAGTGAGTAGCCGTAGCTGGAATCATGGTTAATATTGTCGTCAAATCAGGCACAATTGGAAATTGCGGAGCAACGACTTTATTAATGGCACGTAAATCAATTATAAAATGAAATGGAATTGCATTATCACCTTTTTTGTACACGGGTAAAATCGGACTATTGCACAAACTTCCTGCAATCTCCTCAATCACCCCACGATGCACAAAATCGGAAACAATGCTCTTCAAAGCTCGCTCGCCTTCAACTGAGATCTTATACTGTGGAATACGGGGCAGCTTAATTCCATGTTTCAAAACTATTTTAACAGGCTCAATCTGCAAAACACCGACATCATTGTCATCAACTGCCCACAAACACTCTGGTACATTACTGAATTCTGGCGGCAAAGGTCTAGTCAAGAATTGCGAAACAGAACATTGCTGTGGTGAAATCGTCAAACGCACTCCATCAGAAGAACAATGAATTACCGCATTTAATTCCTTCACCAGATTCAACCCCAGCAAATTCTATCCACAATTCGAAGTCAAGAGAAATGGACAGTGGTCCGTAAAGGGACCCAAAGAAATAGGTACCGGTGAAGAAACCGGACAAACAACTGGTGTGCCAGAAAACCCTACAGAAACATTGGTTTGCCCTGACAGTGGAATGTTTGGAACCCGAGAATGATCAATGGAGCACTTCTGTGCTCCAGTGTCTATCAAAAATGGATGTTTCCTATTTCCCACTACCATTTCAACGTAGGGACCTTTCTGATTAACGGGAATAGGTGTAGGTTCCAAACCCTGCTTCGGGCAATCCTAACGAAACAAAATATCATCAAAAGGAAGCTCTTCAGATAGATATGCAGCAGAAGGATGATCAAATATGTTTCTAGTATCCACACTCGAAGTCTGATTATCCTGTGAAAAAGGTTGTTGGGGATCCTGCGAAAACTGGCCTCTACCAGGGCCCCCTACACCCGGGCGACCTCTGGATCGTCTACCCATATTTCCAAATGTGTTATTCGACCTCTGTCGAAGGACGGGGCATTGTGCACGCCAATGACCCTCCTGGCGACAATAGGCACACTGGTTAATATTCACAGGACCCAAGGGCACCTTCCCTTGTGGTACATACTGACCTCTAATATGCGAACTACCCCCTCTGGGGCCTCTAACAATTTGCTGTAACAATACTTTAGTCTTCAAATCACCTTTTCTCTTCTCGACTCTATCTTTTTCATTATTGACACGGTTCTCGCAGTACTGAGCCATGTGCAGTACTTCTGATTGGGATTTTGCCTGCCAAGCGCTCTCAGAAGACATAATTTGTGACTGGATGTCAGGCAGCAATCCACGTACAAATTTGTCCACAAATAATATTTTCCCAGACTCTGTGCCTAAGTCTTGTCCACTGAAATCCGAGAATACCTGTTCGAACCGATTAAAGAACTCGGTAGCACCCTCAGATTTTCCTTGAACACAGGCCGTAAGCTTGTCCCAAATAATTCTCTTTTCGGGGATTATAGTTTTCAGTTTTGCAATGATTCTGTCAGGCAAAGTTAGTATCACCTGAGGTGGTCTCTCACCAGCTGGCCTTTCCCCATCAAGCCTAACTATGTTAGCCCATGTATCTCCCAACCCTGGTACATCGTCTATAGTTCTAACTTGTTTCCACAAATCTACAGGCAGGAGTACAGGGAATTGCAAATCAATGTCGCCTAGGGTAAACACTGAGGACTGCAAAACGGACTCTATCTCTTTATGGAACCCTGTCGGATTTTTCCTAATGTCAGGAATAGTTTGTCTAATAGTATTCACTTCCTGTCGTGAAAACGGGACGTGAACAAACTGTGATACATAATGTGCAGGAATGTCCACAGCAGGTGTACCTGCTGCAGCATTAGCAGGAATCTCAACCTTTGGGACAAATGTCGGAGGAACCTCTCTCATAGGCAACTGAGATGTAGGCAACTCCGAACGCTTACTAAGCAACAGAGCTAAGTCGAGCGCTAAAGCAGTTGAAGAAGTGTCAAGTGAAAAAGTTCTCTTATAAATGCTCAATAACTCTGTGGGACAACTAACCTTTCTCTTTAAACATTCATCCTGCAGGTACTCTACCATTACCTGTATCACTTTCCTCTGCATTTCTAGCGTATATTGACTGTATGTGTCATATACCTCAACTGGAGTTATCGATATGTCTGGAATCCATCTAATCGCATCTTTTGTACAAATTCGCGCCTCCTCAGATGTCGTTTTACGACACGGAAGAAATCGTTTCTGTACATACATACTTTCTTCTTCGTCATCCTCATTCCGTAACCTTTCCAACTCCTTTCTATACTCAAATATCCTTTCAACATGCTCATGTACCTTCTCCACAGTGTCTCTTGAAAACGCTAAAGTATTCAGGTCCCTCAAACCTTGTGTGAGGTCTGCATTATTTAATTTACCCCACATTACACATAAATGAATCCCTAAACCTTCAATGAAAACATTTTTCTCAGGAAAATTATCCATATTAGAAAGTGTGGCAAGAACATTAGCTCGATCATCTCTCTCCATACAATGCTTAGCCCATGCAAACAAATCCTGTTTCTTTTCTGTAGGAACAGTATTACGAGTAACAATCCTCGACCCCGCACCCTGATCAACTACAAGCGGTACAGAACTACTTGGGAGTGAGGGTGCAGGCAAATTCAATGGAGGTACTATTACTGGTGCAATGGGAAGAGGCAGAGGAGCAGGTGGAGGAACAACAACCGGAGGAATAGAAGCAACAGGCTGAGCAGGAAGAGCAGGAATAACAGCAGGAAGAGGTACAGCAGGAGGAAGAGGAACATACAGAGGTGGTGCAGAGGCACCAGGCCTCCGTTCATTTAACAATTTGTCGATAAACTCATCAGAAACATGAAGATCTTTAGAAGGATAGATTTTCTGAATACCGAGTGAGAAAGCCCAGTCCATATTCCTAACCGACTCAGACTGTTTGTCCTGATCATATAACAACGCCTTTTCAGCATTTGTTTTATGACGGCGCACATGTTTTTCCCTACTTTTAAGCTGCTGCAATGCTTCTCTTTTCCAATTTTGCAAAAGATCAAATGCTGCAGGTCTGGCCTTCTTTTTTAACAAGACTGACTCTAAATATTCAATACGAGGGATGTCAAAACTACCATTGACTGGCCACTGAAGTTCGGAGGCATGTCTGGTTTGTCTGTGCCAAATTTTATTAAATACTACACTTCCAATGCCATGCTTACAGTACATAGTACATGCCGGTGACCGCTCCTGTGGTGCCGGATGGTTAAATTCCAAAGATTGTCTATCGCTGCGGAATAATGCCCTAAAGCAGCAAGACAATTTCCCAGGCATTTCTCAAATACTCTGTGTTACCTGGTCAATAATTGTGTCTGTAGATACAATGCGCCAAATTCAAATTGTCAGGGTTGAATTAAGAGTCGGGTAACGACTCACCTGACCAAACCTTAGGAGGACCGATCGGTTTACAAAGGACTTACCTAACAAATTTTACCTTGTGTACGGTGATTTCGGCAAATCTGCCCGCCTCAAAAAATTGACCCTCGTCAAGATGCCGTCTCAGACCACACGGCTATCGTCCAAGGAACGGATCGTGCAGCGCTGTTGAGGTGTCGCGTCTCGTTCAGTCGGGCCCGTTATGTCACACCGTCCGATCCCGGTCCGATAGCGTGCGTCAACCTTCAATAATCCAGCATCAATCTTGAGGGTCCCTATTCCGGGCGCCAACTGTGAAAACAAGGAAATAATATGAGGCAGGGTAACCAAAAAGGAAACACACTAAACAGAGGTTACAAAGGAACATAAAAAGCACTTTATTTTATACTGAATCCAGTTACAAAAGAACAGAACAAAATTCAGATAGCTATCGACCCTCAGTACAACACAGCGAACTCCGGCGTGGTTCTGTGTGCTCAGTGAGTGCAAATATTCATTGAAACAGTCAGGCTTTTATACATTTCTCCAGCCTGCTGTTCAGCCCTCCTTTGGGTTAACCATTCCATAAATAAGTTACTGCTCTAGGGTCCCTTGCCAGGTCAAATCTAGTTCATCTTAGGTATATATATTAACAAGAAGAAATGGTAATAATGTACGCTCTAGGCCTAACATTACAATGCAGGACTTAATTTATACAATATAGTTAAGCAGGTGTACTCATTCAATTATAGATCAGTTTCGGTGATACAGGTAATCCATTGCACACAGGTCAGCAGAAGGACAAGGTCTCAGCTTATGACCCTAACAAGTGGCCTGCAGGCAAGTTATACATTAGCTGTACAGAGTTCATGACAATCGAGTTCTGTTCTGAATAACATAGGCTACCATTTTAGCTCACATGGTGACTTTATAGAACAAGAAAACCTAAAATGGCGGCTTGACCCAAAATGACAGTTTACATGGTTTCTAAGGTCAGGACCTTGCAATGCGAGTTTATTGACATGTAGTTTATAAGCAGCTTGTTAGCAGCTTGGCGTAGGCCAATATACATATATTCATAGCAATAGGAGGCACGATATAATTTCTAGTTTGACAGTTCGGCACCCAGGATGGTGAAGGTAGGGGTTAGGGTTCGTGTACTTTGTATGCACACTGTACAATAACATTTATTTACAAAAAGACAATCGTATTACAATTATTTAAACCGGGATTTGTACTTCACAACCAGCTCTCCTTTGGGTGGACATGGCACAGTGGCAATGTTGGGTGGCAATGGATCAGTGCTCTGCACAGAAACGTTCAAAATTCTATATCTGTGCTTCTCTAATACAGCAACAATAAGGCTTTTGACAAAGTCGAACTCCATTTCCTTATAGACTGGTTTGATCACCCATTGCTTACTTCTTTTTGAAAAGGCCTTAGTGTAGCGAGGCATCCTTACATTACCCGTAGTCCTAGATTGTTCACGGCCGAGATTCTCGTTATGGGCCAAGACGGCAAGTAGAGTCCTATGTCTCATGCCCTGTATGCTGAAATGCAAGCGCTTTGGCCTGTACTTTAGGCACATATTGTGTAACACCTCCAAACCTTCTGTGTGACAGAATTCTGTCAGTCCCCTCAAATCTCTTGATAGAGTTTTATCGAAAACAATCTTCTCAATGGGCTTTGTGTGTCGGTGAAGATGGATTCAACCACTTCTTCTTCCGTGCCTCCACTGGGGACAAAGGGCCATGTTCACAGTGGTGGAAATGTAGGTTTTCTGACCAGCGGTGCACGTTGGTACAGTGGTGCATCAGTGACCGCCATTTTTCAAGTAGTATTTCCACTGACCCTTCACAAGTTTTGGAGCTCCACCAAAGATGGTTGCTGATAGACTGGGACCACTCTGAAATACTTTCCGAACCTTTTTTTTCCCCTGCAGCCGGAATTTTCTTATTGATTGATTTAGCAAGATGCCATACGTCAAATTGATGTTTAATATGTGGGAACTGCTCTCTCATTGTCTTGGCAATTGAAACGTGTCTGTCCGTGGCTATGAGGTCGATGTGCATTCCCCTCGATTGCAGATATTCCACTGATTTTATAAATCCTAGTTTCTCCATGGCCACTGAGGATGTACATTGTGTTACCTGCACGACCACCGAACTCACAATTTTCTGTCCATGTCCTGAAAGTGGTAGGTGCAGTACTTGGAAGAAAATCCAGGGCTATCGCACTGTCCATCGCCGGCTGGCCTGAATCGTTTGCCTTTGAATGTACTTGCTAGAGACAATTGTTCAATTTTCCAAGCATCACTAATTGCCGGAAACAGATAATCATGTTGGTATTTTTAGTACTGTGTTTTTGAAATGAAATGGAGTCCCACAAACTGAAAGAAAGACTCTAACTTTCTAAAACTGGAGCCACTAAAAAGTAATGCAGCTGCACACAGTAGATTGCTTGCTGGCAGTTTCCGCAGAATCGGTTGTGCAGACCATGAGAACGTATGATTTAATCTACAGGCGGCATGTATTGTGACGTTACTGCCTTGTTTTTGACGAGTCACATGAATCAATGGCGTCCCACATACTTTCCCTCTGACGGAATGCCCACATTTCAGCATACTTATAATATCCATCAAACAACTGTCGAATACTATGTATTTGCCCTCTTTCATTAGACTGTCATCCTGTGTCAAAGTTGTTTTGGCCTGTGACGTTGAGGACATATCACCACATTTGAAAGAAATATCGCTGCTATCAAGTTCTGATGCGTCGGTGAATGCTGCTGCTGGTTCATTCTCTGCCATTTCAACATCTGCTACTTCAACATTGATGGGAGAACACAACAATGTCGACAGGTTTTTTGGTGGAAATTATTTTGCCGGTGTAGATTGCGTGAATTGATCTGCGACTACTTCAGAGCTATCTTCAATACATCCAGTATCATGTTGTTGCGGTGGTGCAGTCGTACTGTAGCAATGGTCCAATTCAACTTTGCTGGATTCTCCGGACACATTAATTTCATTTTCTGGCCATTGGACATGAGCATCCTGAGTCTCAACACGCCGCGTCTGAATTAATAGTTCCTCTATAGCCTCCATAGTGTAAATGGTCTGGCAAGCAACATCTCTCATTCGCTTCACTGTCTGTGTATGTATAGTTCGTTTGACCCACGGGTAACTAGAGGACAGATTGGAAAAGGGATGTTCAGTTTAAACACAAGATAAAGTATAGTACAATTGACTGGAAAAAAACATAAAATAGTCCCCAGCACAAAATGTTTTCTAAAGTTATGAACTGTTTGTAACTAACCTTATTTTTGTTTCTTTTCTTTGCAACTTTTTTGACTCGACCTTCAACATCTGCACGTTGTTGCTCCGATTCGTATCCGCATGTCTCCCCTTCCTCTTGCGCTGCAACGACTATATTTTCTGTATCCGCATAGACAGCACGGAATGAGGCACCATCGACTCTCTGAAACATAGTATTTTCATTACTGTGTATCAAAATATTGTTAGCATAAAACACACGTGAGGACGAACACACATGTACATCTCAATAGCCAAACACGATTTAAACATTGTGTGGAACAATCAAACGACAAGTATTCGAGCTCTGATGACCTAGTTCGATGGAGCTGTCAGTATCCATACCTCTGGCTCTGCATAGACTGCCACGAATGATTGTATTGAAGAGGAGGCATCAGAAACTCCCTGAAACACAGTACTTGCGTTAGTATGGTTTTCAATAATGTAAACATAACACACACTTGGGGTCGACGGCACAGGTACATATAAAGAGATAACCACAAATGTTGCATTGTCTAAAAGAATCAAGGAATATTTAAATATGATCAGATTTAATCGACTTATTTCTCCGATTTCTTTACATCTGCATCATCTAAATGGGATCTTGTGATTGTAGTGGAAGCTCCATCGTCTCCCTGAAACACAGTACTTGCATTAATAGGGAAGAAAGTATAGCAAATGGAATCACGTTATATGATCACGCTCGATGGAGCTGTCAGTATCCAGACCTCGTGCTGCTGAAGAATATCTATGGATGCTGTAAATGTGGTGCGCACATCCGAAAGTTGTTGCGCCGATTCGTATCCGCATGGTCCCGCTTCCCATGGAATTACTTGACTGTCAGGCTCCGCATTAAGTGCGTGGGTTGTCGCTTCAACAACTGCCTGAAACATAGTATTTGCATTAGTAAGGATTACAATATTGAAAACACAACACACACTTGGGGTCGACCGCATAGGTACATATCAATGGCTAACCACGAATGAAACATGGTGTAGAACAATCAAACGACAAGTTTTCCAGTCCTGATGATCACGGTCGATGGATCTGTCAGTATCCATACCTCGTGCTGCTGAAGAACATCTAGGGCTGTTGTCAATGTGGTGGACGCTTCAGCATCTCCCTGAAAGACAGTACTTGCATTGGTATGGATAACACTAATTATAACTGAAAACAAACACCTGGGGACGACAACTAAGGTGTATATCAATTGGAAAGCACTAACCAAACAATTGGTAAAATAATCACACGATAATACATAAAAACTATTACTTGACATGCATAAAACAAGTCTGTAGCAGAATAGCCAAGTATGATTACCTGATACACGCTAGAAGTGGTTGATAACTGCGAGCATGTCACAGAAGTAGAATGTTCTTGCTTCAGATTCAAGGGATAGTCAAGAAGTTGTAAAGGTAAATTATTGTTTGATAATGAAATGGCAATATTTAAAATTGCCATGTAAGGAGACAGAATACTTGAGTAATGTGCAATATAGCACAGTTCCCTGTGCCCATCTATAGATTTAGTTTGTGGGTTATGAAATCTAAAAATAATATATTGATAAATGTCATTATTCAAAAAGCTATACACTCATATCAATGTCGAAAGTATTACTAAATGGAAACAACACCTAAAATATCAATGAATCCATTCGGCTACCTACACACTGCTGCAAGGCCTAAAGCTAAAAACGGACACTTGACTCACCAGTGGCGGAATGTGGATGAATAGAGTGGGAATAGCGTTTGCGAGCAATTTTCGTGTCGATCGCCGTTTATTCTTCTTTGTTACCCAAGATGTGGTGTACATGTTCGAGGGAAAGTGCCGGCTGCAGATGCGATATCAAACACCCCTCTTGTCCTCAAAGACTTGTTGGACTCTACTTTCCAGCTCATTCAGTGGATATCCGCAATGTCTGACCCATTCTCTTATTCGATCAACAGTTTTCGGGAATACATGCATTGTAGTGCCTTCAGATTTAGCATGGGTCTTCGAAGGGCAACCGCTAATCGAACAGGCAGGCATTGTTGAAAATTCTGAAAAGTAAATATCAAGATTATTATAAAACCTTGATGAATAAAAATGTCATAAAAAAGTAAATGAACCATACCATGCTCAATGCAAGGTTTGTTTTGGTCGCCGGAACTATACCAGTTCATCATGTGCGGCTTAGTATTTGCATAAATTACAGACATTTTTTAAATTATGTGACTAAACTCTGAACATGTGACTCGTCCCTTGGATGTTCTGTCTTGCACGAAAAGGAAACATGCTTACACTATAGACTGGACCCCCGAAGGATGCAATTCGATGACAATTGACACAGATGAAAATAAATAGATCTATTGATAGCATAACAATTGAAACTCAAGTCAATAGCAATGAGACCAATGACCATAGATCTATTCGCAAATAATCGCAAATAGATAGAAATGTAAAAATGACTGAAATATGACTAGGATACATGGCCTTACCTTGACCAACAAACAGTTGGATTCAGCAGGCCGAGCAGTATGTTGCAGGAGAACAGGTAGATGGCCACAGGTAGCACACTGACGAGTTTGCTCGAAGCGGTCACAGATAGCACTACGACGAGCAGATTAGCATAGATCTCAGTGCTTCTCAGGTAGAAGGTTCAGGAGTTGACTTGAAAAGCACAAAGATGTTCTCATGAGACATATCAAGTGGTTTATAAAGTATTAGAACTAGGAGTGTGTTTGTGAATGAATGACGTGTGTATGTCGTGGTATTATGTGGTTTGCAGGGGGGCTGCCTGCCTCAGGGGAGGCCTGCCTGGAGACACGGGGTCTGAGGAGGCCATGTGAGCGATGGCCCCTGGGCGTGGGATACCTTTTGAAGTGTACATGCTGTTTGGCACCTTGGCCGTTTGCGCCCGTGACAGCCCCCCATGCCAGCGCTCATCCCCGGGTGCGAACCGCCTTTGATAGAGGGGGTGGGATGGATGAGCCTGGGGCGTGCAGATAAGGCACAGGAAGACTGCTGAATGAAGACACACTTATGTGGATTGCAGGGGGGCAGCCTGCCTCAGGAGAGGCCTGCCTGGAGACACGGGGTCTGAGGAGGCCATGTGAGCGATGGCCCCTGGGCGTTGGATACCTTTTGAAGTGTACATGCTGTTTGGCACCTTGGCCGTTTGCGCCCGTGACAGCCCCCCATGCCAGCGCTCATCCCCGGGTGCGAACCGCCTTTGATAGAGGGGGTGGGATGGATGGGCCTGGGGCGTGCAGGCAAGTGTGTGGGAACGAGGGGCCATCAGGCCCCTCTCATCCTTTACTTCTCAGCAGAAACTCGGACCAAGTGCCTCCAGTAGTGGGTTCGCCCCTTGCCCTTATGTGATGTTAACTTTGTAGATGGGACCACTGAGCAGGACACGGGGCATCCATTTTTGTACCCCCTTTTCACTCCATCTTGGTGACCAGGCCTCGCTGTGCACAGTACATGGCCCCCACCCTCGTTCCCACTCTGACTGGAAAACTCCAGAGGTATTTGCAACAGCTAATAAATGTAACACATCACTCTTCCTCTGAGATCACTGTCCTGCATGTGAACCAGCCTGAACTAAGCACATAGCTCGTTCATCTCCACAAATGTGTCCTTGCCCACGCACCCTCGCCAGTGGAAACTTACTGCCATTCTGACCCTGTGCCCCTGCAAGGTATTCCCTTCATGTGCCAGACCACTGACCACACCATGATGCCCACCTAGCAGATCCCCAACTAACATTAGACCCCTACTGCAGTATATCGTTGCCTATCAATAACAAATGCCACATACCGGAGATTCTTGTGAGCACAGACCCACACTTCAAACAGTGTACTATAGTGGTCAAGACCCTTAACCTAAGGCCTGTATAATCCAATGTTAATTCATAGTATAGATATATGTGTGACTTTTATAGAGACATAACCGACTGAAAGACTTTGAACAAGTGTTATTTAGTGCATGCATTATTGAGAATATATTATGTTAGCTTAGATAGTGACCACCCTGCTTCACAGCGACCTGACCTTCACCCATTCGGAGCACAGATGTCTGACGTCCATCCTTGAATGGAGACACACTTGATTCATTAAAAAAATCGAAACAACCGTTGTTAAAATATATGCAGTGTTTTATTTTGTATCTTATTTTGATGACACAAAAATACAAGACTTTAAACATTGTACAGGTAAGGTTGCAGCACAGCGAGAGAAAATCCCCTGAACTGACCGCTGTCCCTCGGAAACGTTTCTCTTATGGCACGAACGGCACAGGCGGGTATCACTCTTCGAACTCGGTGTCCAAGCCTCCTGTGAAGCCACCATGTAAAGGACCGATAGGCCACCAGCTTGTACCACCTGTGAAAAGGAATGAAACAAACTGTTTTTAAATGACCAAGATAAGTTTAATAAACGTTTGTTGTCAATGACAATTCTTTTAACTAATGGCATTCTGCTCGGACAAATGCTATCTAGACACTGCACACTATTGAACTACTTTCGTGCGTTACAATGATATGTATATGTAATTCTGGATATAGTAGAAGACCATGAAATAGGAGTGGCATGACAAGCAGAGTATACTTACTCGTTACTCGGATTACGAGGACGAACAGTTGCGCGAAGTTCGTGCATAAGCACCATCATTATCCTAAACACGGACCGTGTGAGGCAGGCTGTCCTGAAGTCTGGCGCTCGGTGATGCATTGCGGTCGTGGCTCGCCTTCCGAAATGTAGGCCACGCATCCCGAGTTTTCACAGCAGCAGCAGTTCTCGTCCTCGGTTGGCATTAGCTCGCACCGATTGCATGTGCACCAGGTGGAAACACCGTCCATGCGACTAGGTCCAGGCTCTTCAGCTGTTGAATCGTCCTCCCAACTGCCGTCCGAAGACCCATAGTTTTTGGGTGTTTCTGTTTGGAGAAGCGGCTCGCCCGCAGAGAATTGGAGGAGGCCGAGCAGAGGGCTCTAGAAGGAAAGTATTTGGGAAGAGAGCATTGTAGATAGTAAGGACATCGGCCCTGAAACGCCTTGTGGACTATGCAGAGGGACTTGAACTTGATCCTTGCAGCCATGGGGAGCCAAGCACCAGAGAGATGGGGTCCCTGGGCATGAGGCCAAGGATAAGTCTTGCAGTTCTGTTCTGGATAAGTTGCAGAGGTCGGAGAGTAGAAGTAGGAAGATTGAGAAAGAGACAGTTGCAGTAGTCCAGTCTGGAGAGAACCAGGGCTCTGGAGACAGTGAGCCTCTGGGGGGAGGTGACATGTCTGAGATGTGAGAAGAGAAGGCGAGAGTAGAGTCGAAGAGGACCCCCCAGGTTTTTGCCTCACTGGTGGGTGGGGGCGCAGGACCCATGGAGGCCGGCCAGAGTGAGAGTGGGAAAGTGGGAGCAGGGTTCCCAATGAGGACAATCTCTGTCTAGCTGGCATTAAGGCAGAGATCGTTAGCAGCACACAAGGACTGAATTGCGGACAGATAGTCAGGAATGAGCGAGGAGGATGAAAGGGGCAATGTAGACATTGAAAATCCAGGAGGATAGATGAGATCCCTGGAGGACACCACAAGTAGAGAGAGTGATAGGCGAGAGAAAGGACCCAAGTTCCACCTGCCAGGACGGTCAGAGAGAAAGGATGCAAGCCATGACAGGGCCTGATCCGTGATGCCCAGAGTATCCCGGAGACAGGTGATCAGGATGTTGGGGTTTACTGCATCAAAAGCAGAGGAGAGGTCAAGGAGAATGAGGACAGGGGGAGTTAGTCAAGGTTTGAGAGCAGGTCTTCAAAGGTGTTCAGAAGAGCAGTTTCTGTGCCTCTGGATGCTCTAAAGCCAGACTGATGGTCATGGAGATAACCAATAGATTCAGTGTGGAAGGTAAACTGAGAGATAGCCAGCTTCTCAACAAGGAGGTTGCCCAAGAAAGTAGTGATGGAGATCAAGCGATAGTTAGCCGTAACAGAAGGGTCGTCAGAGGGTTTTTTGAGCAGAGGGTGCATAAAAAAATGCTTGAGGGAAGTGGGGAAAATTCCAGTGGCGAAGGGGAGGTTGCAGAGGTCTCACAAGGCTGGAGCCAGATAGTCGATGTTGTCCTTGATGGTTTTGGAGGGGAAAGGGTCCACCTGTTTGGAGGAGTCTTTCATAGAACTGACTTGTCTATAACCCTCCTCAGGTGTGATAGGGGAGAGGGAGAAGAGAAGAAGATGGGGGCGTGGTGGGGGCGGTCGAGGGGGGCCCAGGAGATGATGGTGCATGAGTGGGTGCGGAGAAGAGAGATGAGAGGATGTCTTGCATTTTGGCTGTTAAATGTGCAGCCAGGGAACTGCAAAGGGCCTGGGTGGGTGTAATAGAGGATGAGGTCGCAGTAGGGGTGGCCAGCTCTTTACAGAGTTCGGCCGTGTTGTTGGATGCCATGGAGATGCAGACGTGAATATGGACTCTTTTATTGAGCCGGATGCTAAGTCTATATTGCCTTTGAAGAAAGCGGCAGGCCAGCTTGCCAGAGGGTGCACCTGAAGATCCCCATTTCTGTCCTGCTGCCCTGCACTTGCGCTTAAGGTCAGCCAGCCCAGTCATACCAAGTGTTGCATTTTTTGGGACGCTTCAGCAGGACACTCATGGCAGGGGAGTAGGCGGAGGCAAAGGCAGCCACTGACACTTTTTTCATGGGTCAGAAGACCTTATAGGTGGGAGGTGGTGCCGGGTGTGCCAGTGCTAAAGGAAAAGGGAGCTTCAAGTGAGAGGAGAGAAGAGAGTGATCAGTGCATAGGAGTGAAATTGTGAGAGGGGTAAAGAAAGTGATGTCTGTGGAGATGAGAGCATCCAAGGTGTGGCCAGCAGTGTGTGTCGGACCAGAGGGTAGAATGGCGGGAGAGAGCGAGTCACATAGGTTACGATAAGCTCTTGAAGAGTAAGGAGAGTCAAGATGGATGTTCAGATCCCCAAGCAGGAGCAGTTTGGAGGCAGAAGATGCTAGGTCAGCCCATTCGGAGAGGAAGAGGGTGGACAGGCCTGACAGCCGATAGAAGGTGGCTAGAGTAAGAGAGGAGACAGGAGAGAGAGAGAACCTGCAGACCAGGCATTCGAAAGAGGAATAGGCCTGAGTCGGAATGGTAGAAGCAGGGATCCACACTTGAAAGATCAGGGCAACACCCCCTCTTGGCCTGTTGGTCCTGGGCTCAGAGAGGATCTTGCAGGGAGAAGTGTGTCAAAACTCGTGACAGAACGGTTCTTAAGCCAGGTTTCAGTGAGAGCAAGAACATCAAGGTCCAGGTGTTCAAGGTGGTGGCAGATGTCAGAGGAGTGCTTGACTGTGGAACGAGAATTATGTGTGGCAACGTGGAGCAGATTACCATTTTTGAAAGACTTATGGGGTGGGGGCTACAAGGGACCCCACCATAAATGGCGAGTGTACCAAAGAGATGGGGGAAATAAAAGGCAGAGGGGCCGGATGGAGTTCAGGCGAGGGAGCCAGTGAAGGAGGGGCTGCAGAGGGCAAGGGAGCCTGAGATGGCCCAGCAGTGGGAGACAGGGGCACCAGCGTGAGAGAAGCTGATAGGGATGTTAGTGATGAGTGTGAGGACAAGGTGGCCAGGATAGTAGAAGACGTCAAAGGTGCCAAGTGTTGTGGCTAGGTACAGGCAAGGGAGCAAGGTAGGCTGTATGAGCAGTTGGCAAGGGAGCCATGGGTGAGGAAGGTGGAAAGTTGATAAGGCGAGGGAGGAGCCTATAAAAAAAAGAAGGAGGTTGGGTTGAGGCCCTTGTACCAACACAGTAACATTTCGATGGACATTAATGATGACCCTGGAGGTCGAGGAGGAGGCAAGAAGGACTTCCAAGCGGGTGCCACAACGGATTTGTGAGGAAGAGTAGGGAGAGACAGAGCAACCATATGAAGAGTCCATAGGTCAGGCGACGGAACAACGAAGAGGATGTTGGTG
Organism: Ambystoma mexicanum; assembly: GCF_040938575.1. Classification (NCBI taxonomy): domain Eukaryota; kingdom Metazoa; phylum Chordata; class Amphibia; order Caudata; family Ambystomatidae; genus Ambystoma; species Ambystoma mexicanum. The sequence goes on along the minus strand of NC_090926.1, from coordinate 389,463,530 downwards.
AGAGTCTCTCTGGCAGAAGCACTGACGTAGGTGTGAGCGATAGGCAGACCTGGGCTGGAGCCAAATCTGTCCTTCTTAAGTTTCTTCCTGCCAGCCTTGATGAGGGGTGAAGGGTAGGAGATAGAGAAACAGTTGGAGAAGATAGTAGAGATAGAGAGTGCCATGAGGAGGCACAGAGTGTGCTACACTTAACCAGGATGCGCAGGTGAGGTACAGGGGAAGGATGGGACAGGAGGGCGCAAGAAAACAAGGAAACACAATCGGAATGGGACGAAAGAGTGGGAGCTAAAGGTGAGGGGGTACAAGGGAGCAAGGGAACCAAATAAAACAAATAGCAAAGGGAGTAAGTAGGATTTTAGCTAGCAGAACAAACAAAGGCATGATGTGACCACACCTAAATTTGATGTTTTAACAAAAGTTACTATCAATGCAAATGGAAAGCACACCTAAATTCGATTTTTTAACAAACAGTCAAAATCAATGCAACTGGGAAGCACACCCAAAAATCGATGATTGTGACACAGGTATTACAGTACAGCAGTGCAGAAGTGTGGGCCATGTGGTGGGAACTCCAGAAGGGAAGGAATCAGTTTAAGAGGTAGATAATCTGTAAAGGGAACAAAAGTTAACAGAGAAGGGGAAGTGAACAATGCCTGGGAGGCAGAGGGTACAAGTCAAAAAGAGATGAGGCAGTACATCGATCAACAGTCAGTACTCATGTAAAGGCAGGCCGGTTACCGCAGACCAGGGGCACTAGCTTGCAGTGCCCAGCATAGACCATATATTTACCTGTCGTAACAGAGAGTGAGCACACATACCCAGCCAGGCACAGACAGGCTCAGACAGGAGCCTTTGTTTAGAGCCTTTGTGTGCGGGCCGATTTTCCAGCCTGCTGGCTGGCGAATTAGCTGGTTAACAATCAGGACCTGGCCTGGGCTCTGGTGTCGAGGAGGCACTCCAGTGCCTGGAAGTGGCAAAAACTAGCAGCAATGTTGTAGGGGTACTGTGCCACAGTACAAATTATGCCCTCACTGGGCAACAAGGCCCCACAGGCTGCAGTGTGAGCTGCAGGCGCAGTGGGCACCAGACTCCACGTGCACGGACTGATTGCCCAAGAAAAGCGCTCGGAAGTTACTTCGTGCAAGGTGCACTATTAAATAAACACAGATGAACAGTGAAGCCCTTCAGCGCTTACCTTGCTGGGTGCACTTTGATTGCTGAACTGTCTAATCTGAACAAAATATCTCCTGCTCTCCATTCCTCTAACCCATTCCCTTTCTTGCCTCCTCCTTCCTGTGCTACCATCAATTGAGCCAATTCCACCCCCATAGCCTCCAATGCCTCCGCTAGCTCCTTCTGTGCCTTACTGTCCTGGGGCGGGATAGCACTCAGTGTTGGTATATAGGGAGGTGGGGCAGTGCCTGCGGTAGACACATATGTTGGGTTTGTGTATCCCGTGGCTGGACGAGTGGTGAGTGGATAGAGCCCTGTATATGAGAGTGCAGCGTTGTACTCCTCTGTTGTTTTGGACATTACATTTATAACATTTATAGCTACACCCTATGTAGTTGGTGCCCTCTCCTGATCAGGGTCCTCCACATCTTCTATCATCTTCCACAGATTTAGTATTTCCTTTCTCTTTTGAAGTTGTTTACCCTTATACTTAGCAGCTAAAACATGCTCATGTCATCTAATACCCCTCTATTTTGGGTACCCTGCTCTGGCTAGGAGCAGGGCACCCCCCACTGTGTCTCTACCACCCACTGTGTGTGATACTTTTTGTCTCGATACAATGATAATGCATTATACATATACTCCAATGGCATGCTCCCTCCCATCTTTGCTACTTCACTGGTCAGAAATCCCCATTCTTTAATCTTTTGCGCAGCGCACACTTAATTGTGAACGTCGCTACCAGTCCGCCTCCCCGTCGCCCCCTTTCTCTCCTTCCAATGCCCCCTTTCCACATACACACACGCACTACCACACTACACACTTCTCAACCTTATTTACCAACATCGGCCCACCTCTGTCCACCACCGCTTACACAAAAAATCATGATACACTAAAATAGCAAGTTAAAACAGCAAACACTACTTCCACTGAGCCCTCCAGTATATGAGTTCCTACTTTGTTACCTCCTTTTCATAAAACAAATGGCGCCATCATCTTTCCTCACTCAGAAAGGCACCCTACACTCCTGTTTTTCCATTGTAAAATTCCTCTTAATTTATCCAAAAAATAATAAAAATATTGAACAACTAAATCTTGCCACGTGGTCTCACCACATTTACTCAGGCATACCACACTCCGCCACACACACTACCCCTTGTTGTTATCCCTCGCAAGGGGTGTACTCATATCTGCATGTTCACCCGAACTCCTTGGTCACAGGGTCCCTATAATGACCTGCCCTCTCCCAGGAGCTGCGCCCTGTCCCAAAGAGCGGACAGGAATTCTGTAAAATGGCTCCTACACATCTCTGCTGGTTACATGTTTGGGATTGGACATTGCAGGTGGGCGCAGCTCCTTCAGAGAAGCGGCCTGGAAGCCTCCGTCGTTGCGTGAGTCGCTGGGATCATGTCTGGGTCACCAAAGGTAGGAAAGCCCCTAGACGCTTACACCAGAAAAAATACAACCCACTAGGGAAAAAAACCATTGCACCTCTTGCAAGGATAACACATTTTATTTCCATACAAAAGGAAAAAAAGCGCCAACAAAGAACTCTGCTGCCGCTTAATATTCTGCCAAAATCTGAATTTGCAGCACAATAAGAAGGTATACAGCGTCATCAGTGATATCATTACATAAAGTAGAAACCCGCATGGCTGGTTGGCGAGATCCAACACATAGGTCACGTGCTCCATAGGGTGTGCCAGGCCATTGATGCCAGCCCCATCCATCAATCTTCTTCCATGTGGGCAATGTTGCAGTCGCCATCAGTCAGAAGGTGGCCAAGTAGCAATTATATTAAAAACAGATTTATGGTCGTTTATCAAGGATTATCTGGTAAATTGGAATTTCAGGGGTCAAAAATACCGGGGCAAGTGGATGCTTATAACTTAGAAGTGGGGCTGGTGGGGGTCGTGCCCTCCTTGTGTGATTATGTTGTACAAAGACTCTCTGCCCTCCTCTCATGGCCTTGCAGGGCACATTCCTCCTAGGGCGTGAAGTTTCGCAACATTTTAGGACAATGAAGGTGTTATGGATCTGTGTAGCTCTGGCCTTACTCCTCAGTGCCAGTGATACAACTTATTCCTTTCCTCATGTTTGCGGCATAGTCCTGGGATGCTGACTGGTGCACTGCCTTTAAGCTTTGTGTTCCAATATGGTTGTTAATATCTAAGATGACTGCTATTCCCGCACGCACACTGCACCTACAAAGTATGCAATAATATAGTTGTGTAGAGGCCTTTTGGTGAACCCACCTCCCCCTAGTCTCTTACATTACCGGTGCCAGCCTTTGCCTTATTCTAAAGCACCTGGGGGTTCAGGAACTTTGTGTCCCCTTCAAAACAGTACATCGACGAAAGCAAAACAAAAAGGAGTGATAGCTGGAAGGTTTTGAATTTATCTTAACCTCCGACCTTGCTCTGGGTAACCCTCAAGACCATCATTCTTCAGCCTGCCAAGCCATTACAGTAGGGACAAAGACCATTTGAAAATCAGGCTTGGCTCCACCCACAAAAAGGCCAGGACAGCCCAAACTGCTTAGTCACATCCCTTTTGCATGCTACAGAAGTGATTAGGGGGGTGACAAAATTCCTGTCATATGGACTTGGTTGCCGTCCATATTTAAATAACTTGTGAGCCAGGTAAGGTTATATTTGCCCACAACGGTGTCAAATTTAAGTTGCAATCAACTTGCTTTTCTCTCCAACTTCATTTTACTGGCGATATGCTGAGCATTGTTTAACAGTCTAAGATGGCCGCCAGTTTCTCCGAGCGTTCCACATACTAACTTTCCGGTCACGCGTCTTGGCTACGTAGTACAGAGACTACATCTCCCGGCGATTGTTCCCTGCTGCATTTACCACCAGGAAACAGTGATGACACTGTGCTCTAGCAACCCAGCTGTGAGCTGATAGAGGTAAGTCTGCAGCAATATAAAAACAGTCCCAATCCCATTTTTCAGGGCAGAGTATCGCCACAGGATACATCCTTGCTGTGGCTTTCATTCATGTTTAGGCACTCAGGCTCGAATGGCAAGTTTTTAGCAACTCATGTGCTTGCACTTTGTTCTTTAGACACGAGACAAGAAGACGCCCTTAAAACTGAATAAGACCGGCGAGCAGCCAATTGATATGCCTTTCGCCTCCTACCGTCAGAAGTCTTATGTTAGAAGTCTGAGGTATGTGTGTTTTTCAATGTTTTGAATGCCTTTTACATTGTATTGGCATGTTGTATGTATACTACACTCGCAATTTACAGTTGACAGTATATGGACACGAGGACCTGATTACCAGGTTGTTATACACGCTCAAAGAGGGAAATCCCCTCTTTCCTTCACACCCCCTTTCCGCCCCCTTGGTTCCCCCCACCCCCTTCTTTTGGTCTTGCCAGCTAACAATTATGGCAAATCCAGTGTCTTTTCATTATGGCACAACCATTGCGTGGTGACAAAGACCACAGCTGTACCTGTGTAAATATGTTTTACTACTTCTCTAAAGCGGTAGGGGTTGACCTATTGCTTTCCCCTTTTTCCTTTTTTGGGGGGACCGGAGGTGCCAGCCCAATCCGAAGCTACGGATTCCTTTTGAAACATTGTCGATATGAGAACAACCAGGTCCTGAAGAAAATGACACTAATACCATTAGTCATCACAACCGGGCGACCCATTGTGAATATGGTGATATCCCTGAAGTTGTGCTAGGATACGCTTGTTACACCTTGCTTACATCTGTTCCAAGAGACAGGTCTTTGCGAGTATTTTTTTAATTTTACCATTGGTCCCATAAACAGGACACTGTTTGCTATCCAGGAGTGACCTATAGATGCTCCTTGAGCATGCTGCCTAGATGGTGAATAAAGCTATAGGAAACTCCCCACCGCAGTACACATCCTGAGAACACGTATCAGACAGGATTAACTAAGTATACCCATCTGAGATCACCCCGTTTGGATTTTTTTAATTTCTCAGCACTCATTCAGTGTGCCATTGGATATTAGGGACATCTTTCTCTCCTGCTATCCCTTTTAGATAGGCGGCGCATCACCGAGAACCTAGGGAGAGCTCCCCCTGACAGGGTCAGGGTGTGCTTCTTTTTGAGGGACAGCTTCAGTGGTCTTGATGCATTTGCTTGCACGATAATAAGTATGCATTTTTTAAGATATTTCTCTACAGTCCGTTTTGGTGTGTTAAAAAGCTACAGGATATAACGGCAGGTAAACAATCGTTTTCCTATTTAGATTTATAATTGTCTACCCTGTTTATTGTGTATTAAATTAATCTATACCTCTGGCATTGCATTTTGGATGACCTTATTTCTCTAGCTTTGGAGGCTAACATGGAAATTATGGCCATGTGATTGCTTCAGGTGAGGGGGATTTGTGGTAGACTGGAAACAGCTAGCAATGCTGAAATAATGCATGCCAGGTTCTCAAACTGCATGTCAGTGGGTGTGTTCCATGTGAAGTGCAGTTTACAAAGGTAAAAGAACCGCCATTGGGCGGGCCGGGGGCGTAAGTGACAAGTAGATGCCAGCAGGAACTGGTATCCCTGTGGGGGGCAGAGCAGCTTCGCTGGCTTAGACCGTGTGGGGTGGGCATGGTGGCACCAGGATTTCCACATAAATGGAGGAGCCAGAGGGCGAGGAAAACACAATTTTCTGCCTTGCACTGATGTAAGGATCCTTCGCCGCTGTGCTCCCATGGTCTGCCCGAGCTGCCGCAGCCACCAACCTTGATGTTTTGCTGGTTTTCCTGCTTCCTCTTCGACCCAGTTCGCTGTGCTCACAGCCGATCTGGTTGCTGTCCTCTAGGTGGTGAGGTGCTGTTAACGAAGTCTGGACATGAAGTTGGATCCTCTGTCAGAGACCACCTCTTTAGAGAAACCAACTCTGGAAAAAATGCCCAGGAGAACCTTGGCAACCGCCGTGGCATTAATGGCCCAAAGGGGTATAGCCTCAGGTTACCTGGTGGCATGATCAACCTGTATCAGGATGAACCAGTGCCCACCTAATGTGGGAGGGTCCAAGGGACCAGTAATGTTGATGCCTACCCTCTCAAATGGTGTGCCAACCACTGGCAAAGGCTGCAGGGGGGCAATGACACACCTCCAGTCTTGCCAGAAAACTGACAAGTGGGACAGGTCCAGGAGTGGGACTCCAATTCTACTCCCATCCGGGGCCAGTAGAAATGTGCAGAGAGCCTTTGCTTAGTCTTCTTACTACCACGATGACCAGCTATGGGCACCTCATGCACCAACTGTAGCAGGAAGGGCCTGTAAACCTTGGGTACCACCAACCTCTATCTCTAGAAGGCACCAGGTTCAGGCTTAGTGGGCTCACTACAAAAGAGGTAAGATCTAGGCACTTCACCCTGTGCCTGGGCCTGTTCTCTTAGACCCTCGAGAGAGTGTGGCACTCTCTCTGACCCTTACAGAAGTCTCCCCAGAGGGCCCCCCTTCAGCCAGCAGGCATTGAAGGTCAGGGTGATCCTCTTGGTGGAGCACCTCCCCCTGAGGAGGGTTTTCTGGCTCTTCTCCCTCAGGAGTTGAGTCACGGGTTACCACTGGGCCCAGCCCATCCGAGGCCTGGATTCCAGTGGGTGTTGCTGAAATAGAAGGAAGAGAAGGAGCCTACACCACAGAGGTAGTCCTCTTGCTCTTCCTTTTTGCCTTGGGTTTCCCTTTGGCGTGGGTAACTGACTAGACCCGGTCTGACCTGCGACCTAGTGACTGCAGCAGAAGTCAACGGTAGCCCATCAGAGATCAACCCCAAATCCACTAAGTCGGTCTCCAAAAATAGGTGGGCAGGTACATTGTCCTGAACGAGGACGGGAAGCTTTGTTGTCTTGTCCACATTGGTGATGGTGATTAGGGCTACAGGAGATCATTTGGAAGGCTCACCAACTAACCTGGTAGTTCTCAGAAGATCACCTACATAGTCCTCTGGCATGAGCAGGGTCCTGCCCGCCACTGTCATACTTGCCCCAGTGTCTCTCAAACCAGTGGAAGGCTGGCTATTTAGGAGGACACTTCTCCAAAATCTGCAGGTATTCTGTGGGATATTAGCCAGTACTTCTGCATACTGGTCCCAGGCCCCAAGGGACACTAGGGAAATCTCTGCAGGATGCCAAAGTTGATTCCTGTAGAGGAGGGGAGAACAGGCCTGAAGCAAGGGTAGGTCATGCCGAAAGTCTGGACTCCAAGTGCCTTACCTTTATACTTGGGGTCACCCTTCTTGTGGTCCAGAGCCCCAAAGTCCCAACAAGTGCCAAGAATGCGAGGTACGGCACTGCATCCACTTGGAGCCTGCTTTACAGCAGGAAAACCGCTTCTCTCACTCCCACCCCATGAAACTTATCCGCACTAGAATTGTGGTTTTAGGAGAGGGATGTTTAGGTTTACTCGACTGCGATTGCTTATGAGACTCCTCAGCCTTCTGAGAGATCCCTTTCTCTTTGTCCTTGTCCTTCCCACTAGGTTCCTTAGGGGACACCCGTTGAAGGACCCACTTGTCAGCCAGCTTGGCCAGCTTAAAGGGATGAAAAATGTATCGGTCAGCAATGTACTGACGCAGCTCTGGTGAACAGGCTTCAGAAAAATGCTAAAAAAAACAAAAGGTGGGACAATTCAACAAAGGTTTTCACCTTGTATCCATCAATCCACCCCATCATGTTCATATGCGCAACACTCACCCAGTCAACCCAAGACACAATCTCTCTTTTCTTATAATCCCTGAACCTTCTATGGTATTGGTAGGTGTCTTACCACACATGACAATCAAAGCAGCTTATATGCACTCATACTGAGCCGTTTCTTCCACACTCAGTTTCAGAATACAGTCATAACCAGTCTGAGGCACTTAACAAACACTTACCCCAATCTCTTATCAACATCATGGAATCCACAAGCCATTTGAAATGCTTCCATTCATTGGGGGTGATCCGAACCCTCCACATACACACCAACAAAATCTTTCATAAACTTGGCAGGGGACTGGACCTTCTCAACTGGTTTGGCTGAAGTCTCTACTTTCTTTAGCTGGATTCTCTGACATTCAGTTTCCTTGTTTTTGAGTTCAAAATCCCTATTTGTGAGTATAACTTGCTGTGACAACTCCTCCTTCAATTCAGCTTCAGTTTGCAATTTTTTATATTCAAAGGCTAATTACATCCTTAATAACTCAAGTTCCAAGGTATCCCCAAAAGAAACAGTGCTGGGTTTTGGAATAGAAGTTGCAGGGAGGTAGCAATCCCAGAAAAAGATTCAGTAATATCCCCAGTGGTAGGGTCCTCAGTGTTTCATCCCCCCTTCATGAAGAGCATCATAATCAGTCTGGTAGTTCACCAGGGCAGCTACAAGCTCCACTCTAGACTTATCCTCAAAGTTTACCTCCCTAGCTTCACAAGTACTGTGGTGAGCCTCTAAGCTTCTCCGTGTCAATTTGCAATTTGCAACAGATTCCATTGCTTGTAATGTAGTTAACCTAATATACACAACTAAACCTCAAATTAACAAAGTGTGGATATTTTGTAGGTGGGGAGGTTACACACTTAAAACCATTAGCATCCCACCGCTGCCACCAGTGTAAAGACTGGAGGGGAGTCTCTGTACTTCTGCTCTCTATATGGCAGGGTAGAGGCACAGAGCATCCCGGCCAAGGTTCTAGATATGGTAGCTATGGACGAGCAACCAAGGCTGAAGCTTTCAGGAGGTGATGCAGGCTGGTTCATAAGTACAGTGAGTCCTCAAGCCCCCACAAAGTAATGTTATGCGATAACACAGTTCTTTACATACAAATACGGTTCAGAGATATATACACAACTAATAACACACTTTGTACTCTGTTAATTCTAATATGACATATATATATATATATATACTACAAAACAAACTTTGTTGAGGGGACGTTATGGTTAAGTTGCCCTAACAAAAACCTGTACACTTCACTAAAAAAACGTTCCACCTCCCCTATATGCTTCAAATTAAAACCGAAAAACCCCTGAAATTCGCCAGTTATGGGAACCTGAGCCCCCAACCCTGCCACCACCCCTGTGCACTGCTAACACTAACACCCAGACCATGAAAGATGTCATCTCAAGTGTCAATGCTGACATCAATGACGACATCACTTGTTTAGCCCCTTTCTTTTCCTTCCCTGCCAAACATATATATGTACAATCAGTAAAAAAAATTCACTAAAGAAATGCTATACTTCACAGTGCAACCAAACACCACTGCACATTCCCACATTATAGTAAGCTAAGCAACCATAACTCGCACCATCTATGTGCATTGCTAAGACTAACACCCAGTTTACCATAACTGGCAAATTTCAGGGGTTTTTCGGTTTTAATTTGAAGCATATAGGGGAGTTGGAAAGTTTTTTTTAGTGAAGTGTACAGGTTTTTGTTAGGGCAACTTAACCATAACGTCCCCTTAATAAAGTTTTCTTTGTAGGGAATTGTGTAGGTTTTAGGAAGGTGGAAGGTAAGCATGAAATTGTGGAAATGAAGTTGGTGAGCAGAATATACACTGTCATCATGTGATTTTGAGAGATATGTAGTATAATCTACGTACTTGACATACATTTAACATGGAACAGGAACATACAAGAAATAGTCAAATTTAAAATATCATCGGCTGAAGTACCAAACCATGTGTGTGTGTGTTGCCGCAGAACCTTTTACAAAAGGAATACAAAACATGTGGACATAGCATACAAAATAGAAAACAATGAAGACTCTAAATGGTTTGAATTAGCTTTGTTCCTTTAAGCTGAAAACAAATATGAAATAACTGAACGCCTAATATGTTGCAGTTACTGTACTGCAAAATTAGACAACAACCACACTCCTTCACGTGCTATAACAAATAATTTGGAATTGTTTCCATTACCAAAAATCCTGCAACAGCTCAATTTGTATGGGAGCATAATAATTCAAACAGTTTACCCATTTCAAGCAATTATACACCTTCATCCAAAAACAGCATAATTACCTTCCTCTGAATTGGTGAAAGGCATTTGTGGCAAAGTAGTTTACTTGCCATTATATCTAACAGAAAATGTACACACTCTAGGAGTGTAACGTTCAATAGAGCTTTCTATAATAGTGTTGGTAAATGGAGTACCAACAAAGGACAAAAGAATTTGGCAACAATTAGTGGATTTACACAAAGTTAAACAAGCCTTGCAATATCTAAAAGACAATAATGAGTACTACAAGGAAATAAATATTGATGAAAGCTTAAGGCAAACAACTGAAATAATTCAAGAGCCATCAGAAACTGGACAATTCGAACTTCTGGATCCAGCTACAGTATCCACTCTTTTGGACCATTACACAATTCAAACATTGCAGTCCAATGAAAGCATAGATGATGCACTAGAAACTTACCAAATGCGACAAACCAAAGGGTCACCAATGAGTATTTGGGAAAAAAGTATAGAAGCACGTGCTTTTCCACGGCTATTTCCTACTGGCAAAGGTGGGAGATACGATGATAGACCCACTGGGATTGGGGCATCAGAATACCGCTCATTAGGAATGTATTTGCAAGATCCCAGATTTAGACAAAAATGTGGAATACATATTCCACCTACTCTATGAAAGTGAATTAGCAACACTATGTTATGGAGTTGCACACATTCGTAAATCTGGAACGCACTTTCAAAATATGTCAGCTATGCAGTTAATACAAAAAGTACAAGAAAAAGATGAGATTTTACAATCAAGTATAACAAATGTGTTTGCAAACATGCGTGGTACAAAGGAATACTGGTTCAGACGGCACGGAGACGTGTGTTGCATGATCAGAAACCTTGGACCACCAACTTGGTTTGTTATGCTAAGTTGTGCAGAATAGGCATGGGAAGATTTACATGAGTTCCTATGCATAGCAAACAGCAACAAAAACAACATAGATATATTAACACCTGGAGAAATTTGCTCTCTAGCTCCAGTGAATGTCTCAAGATATTTCCATCATCGTTTCATTGAAATGTTACACTTTATTTGCAATAAAACTGTTCCTCCGATGGGAGAAGTGCAACACTTCTTTTGGAGAAAAGAATATCAAACGAGAGAAGCACCACATATTCACATGCTGTTATGGATCAAAAGTGCCCTGAAATTTGGGCACGAAAGTGATAGCACTGTTTTGCAGTTTATCCAAAAATATATCACATCTGAAATCCCTTCACAATAGACACATAGTGAGCTGCATGGGCAGATTTTACAATTTCAAAGACACAAATGTGGCAAATATTGTCGCCGTAATACAAAAACAAAGATAAATACTACGCCAAATGCGGCTTTGGTTTCCCTAGACCAGTTACAGAAACAGGTGAAGTAAACAACTTAATGTCTTTAGTTTGACATAGTGTTAAAGGTAAATCACCTAAAAACACGTATTACATAAAAAGAAGTGAAGAATCAAAATATATCAATGATTACAATACAATCATTGCCCTATTATGGAATGCAAACATAGATGTGCAGTACAGTGCAGACAATTCAACTGCTGTTGCACGATATGTTACAGCCTACTTAACAAAAGCAGAAAAAACAGAGCTTCAAGACCTCTGGGATGACCTAGCATCAGACAAAACATTATCACAGAAATTGTACAGCCTAGGCATGAAAATGCTCTCTCATAGAGAATTTGGGGCCTATGAAGCAGCAGATCGCTTAACTGGCACTGCTTTGTATGGAAAATCAGACAACATAGTATGGCTCAGTCTTGGTCATGCAAAATCTAGAATAAGAGTGCTAAAATCATATGAGGACATAGAATCAATTGCCAGTAATGATCCCAAAAGCCAAGACATTCTAAAAAACAATTTACTGGACACATACTATCCGAACAGGAGTACCACTCTGGAAAGCATGTGTCTATACCACATAGCTCAAAACTTTGCATACAAAAATAATGTAAAACCCGATGAAAGCAAACGTAGATATAGAGTGACCGATTGTGAAGGGAGCTTAGTGAAACTTAACAAACGAAGCTTAATTAATCATGTGAAATTGTCATTAAAAACTCCTCAACAGAAAGAACTACATTACATGTCTCTGTTACAACTTTTCAAACCATGGGGAAAAGAGGAAGACATACTAGATAATTCTGAGTGCTATGAAGATGCTTTCAAAGCAAATGAAAGCACTATCACTGATGTGAACTTTACGCAGTACAAAACAATGTTACACAATGATCAGCAACAGGAAGAAGAAATTCAGGTCCAACTAGATAAAGACTCTTCCGACAGTAGTCAACCTTCTGTAACAGGAAGTCAAGAACCATTAGGACAACCACTAATAGCAAATTAGGCTGATGTAGCTATGCAGAAGTAGAAAACACCATGTATCAGTATCAAGAAGGTACAGAAGACTTAACTGTACAATAAGCAAAACTTAACAACAATCAGCGCGCCATTTTTGAAGACTTAACAAAACAAATTGTACATGGTGTACAACACAAAAATAAAGAATGTACCTGCCAAAATTACAAACCTATACTGCTGTACGTCAGTGGTGAAGCTGGATCAGGGAAAACATTCTTAATCAAAATTATAAGCAGGTTCCTTCAACAATTGACAAACAACAAACTGTCAGCTGTTGTAACAGCCCCCACAGGTTTAGCTGCCTACAACATAGGTGGTGTGACTTTACACTGATCACTACTGCTTCCAGTAGAGCATCAAAATAAATTAGACTACTACAATCTTTCTGCAGAAGCTGCAATGGAATTATGTAGAGTATTGAAACAAATGAAAATGCTACTAATAGATGAAGTGAGCATGGTCTCCAACCTAATGTTGGCTTGATTCATCTGAGATTGCAAGAAGTACTTAAAAGTAATAACGAAGAACTCTTTGCAGGGAAACACATTATCGTTTTTGGAGAACTTCTACAATTGACACCAGTGAAAGGTGAACCGATTTTTAAAACCTTAGGCCACAAACTCTGCCCGAAAACAGTTGTTAGCATAGGTAATGTTAATCTTTGGCAACATTTCTAATACAGAGAATTAACTGAGAACATGCGGCAATCTGCAGATCTCACTTATGCCAACATCTTTAAAAGTATTAGAGTTGGTGTATTATCGCAAGAAGCACAAGCTCTATTGAAAAGAAAAGCCAGCATATACATGCACTTTATGGCGATAATGCATCTGCAACTGATGTTATGGAACAAATAGCGCACAAAAATGTCAATTGTATGGCCTTAATGACAACTCTTGCAAGCTGTTTCAAATTCAATGAAACAATGTTAAAGAAAGAAATGCAAGCAATAATAGAAATTAGCGCCACAGACAAACTAGACGTACATGGTATGACAGTACCCATGTGTGAGCAAGCCACAACAAGACTAAATTGTTTAGAAAATTCAATCTCCAACACAGCTGGGTTGGAAAAAATATTGAAATTATCATTAAATTGTAAAGAAATGCTTAAACGTAACCTTGACGTAGAGCAAGGGGTAGTTAATGGAGCACTGGGCACAGTTATTGGCTTTCAATCATACCCACGTGATAGCAACATTCAGTTTGTAAATATTCGCTTTGATAAAGTTTCAGAAGTGAAAAGGATAGGGCGCTCAATTGCTCGATTCCTTCTCTTCAAAGACATGTATGTACATAGAGAGCAATTTTCTCTAACTCTTGCATATGCAGTTACCATTCATAAATCCCAAGGTCTTACCCTAGAGAAAGCATTGATAGATATAGGAAAGACAGTGTTTAAGGAAGGCATGAGCTACATAGCATTATCACGCTTACGTACACTTGACTGTCTATTGCTAATAAACTCTGATTCACGTAAAGTGAAAGCTGATATTCCTTGCATTCTAGAATACAATAGATTTCGTTCACTGTACACCCCTCATCTGAAACACTACCATGTTCCAGATAAAGTGAAACGTGGTAAAAGAAAAGTAAATGAAACAGAAATGCAACAGAATGCAACAGGAAATTCTGCAAAAAAAAGAAAAGAAGCTAAAATTTCATCAATTGTCGCAAACATAGAAGAACCTATTAGGGAATGTAAACCAGGCATGACACGTGTCTTTACAAATGTAACAACTCCCCAGTGCACTACACGGGCTGAAATACTGGCCTTATTGGACCCCTCATTTTCTGTGCGTACAAGGAGGCCATAGAACATACGTCATTAAGTAGGTATAAGTGTACTGTGCGTACAAGATGTCCATAGAAATTACATCATGACGACCGACCCCCAGAACAAATGCATTAATCACCCATATCTTAAGACTATAGCCCCTGGCCACAACCACCATAGCATGTGCCACCCAGGGCGGCGTGCTAATGAACATAATAGTAGCCATTGGAAAAAATAATGCATTCACGGCATGTTGCCTACCAATACGCGTGTGCTTTCAACAGTTACACATTTCCTGTCCACTACATGGACTGAAGTGTTACAAATTTCCTGCCCACTACAGGGACTGACGTGTGTCAAGCTGATTGGCCCGAGAGGACCGCGTACCTGTAGTCTTGGTGGTTGGTCTCGCAGAGGTCGCCAGTCTGGAGTCCGGGAACTGATGAAATAGCGGCACGAGGAATCAGCCTCTCCACCACCCAAAAGAGAAACTGGGTGAAGGATGGACCAACCCCCAATGTCACGAAAGCACTCTCCCAGGTAAGCGTGACAAGAGGATAGTAGGCTCAGATGGATGGAACCATAGTCCAGGTGGAGCTTGTTGTCAAGACCGTGAATCTTCCAAGAACCTCAGTGCAGCGACAGTTGGTAGATAGACCAGTGTAGCAGAAAAGGTATTCGCAGTAGGCAAAAGGAGCTTGGCTGGTGCAGATGGTTCCAATGGTGCACAGGATGAGATTCGGAGTCAGGCAAGACAGGAAAGAGTGAGGTCAGTTGGAGCTAGCAGTCTGGCCAAATAGAGAACTGTAGGAACGTGCCCAAGATGGAACAGGGGAATGCAGGCTAGTGTAGGATAAGTCCCATCTACACAATGATGACTCAGGACAGAACTCCGGAATGGGCTGAGGGAAGGCTGACCCAGGGCAGAACCCAGGTAGTAGCTGGAGGCTGGCTGGCCCAGGGCCGGACCCAGGTGAGGATTGGAGGCAGGCAGGCCCAGGACAGGACCCGGGTAAGGACTGGAGTCAGGCTGGCCCGGGGCAGGCCACAGGTAAGGACTGGAGGCAGGCAGGCCCAGGACAGGCCACAGGTAGGACCGGAGGCAGGCAGGCCCAGGACAGGCCCCAGGTAAGGACTGGAGGCAGGCAGGCCCAGGACAGGCCACAGGTAAGGCAGGCCCAGAACAGGCCACAGGTAAGGACTGGAGGCAGGCAGGCCCAGGACAGGCCACAGGTAAGGACTGGATGCAGGCAGGCCCAGGACAGGCCACAGGTAAGGACTGGATGCAGGCAGGCCCAGGACAGGCCACAGGTAAGGACGTAGGCAGGCCCAGGACAGGCCACAGGTAAGGGCAGGGCAGGAACAACGAGGCGAGCAAAGCGAACCGCGTTGAGACGCGACCCGCTTTGACTCGCGGCCTCTTTTATGGGCCGCCGGCGTCCGAGAGGCCTGGAATGCAAACCGTTCCGTTTACGGGCGCCGGCGAACCCATAACGAGGCTTGGGAGGCAAGCCCCCACGGCGCATGCACGGAACCGAGAGAGAGGGCCTCCGCGCATGCGCCGAAGGCCGCCGGCCCCGTAACCCGTCGCTCCCCTCCCGGCGAGTCCCCAGACGCGAACGCGCGGGTAGACTCGCCAGGAGGAAATGGGAGCGGCAGACCCCAGTCTCCCGCGTGACATGACAACGTGCTATCGTTATTAAACCCCACATTTACTGTGCATACAAGGTGTCCATAGAAATTACATCATGACGACCCAAGAACAAATGCATTGATCACCCATGTCTGAACCTTTCCCAATGCTCTGTGACACAGCAAAATAGTTTCATGAAAAAAGCATGTGCACGCTGGTTGTTGCTCTGCTTTCCGCGGATCCAAGATGTTGGGCGCATCCAAACCATCTGACACAGAACACGTCTCGCAGCAGCCAATGGGCAGAGACGTCGCGTGTTCGCGGTCATGGTGCCAGCCCCTTAGCCAATCGGTATCTTGTCTGTCGACCGAACAGGGTGTGACCAGGGAGCGAACATAGCTATCACTAATTATTTCAGACCTACTTTTTGTTAATTATAAAGAAACATACTGCACGGATGGTGACCAAATTTACAAAAGTAAGCTTTCTGGACCAAGCCCCTGTACCTGCCGCAGATTTCGTCAAAATCCGTCCAGCGGTTTCACCTGTAGCCGTGCGCAAAGTTTTTCCCCCATTCAGTCTACGGGAAAAAAAGAAGTTTTGGCACCCCCCTCTATAACTTTGCCCCCCCTGGCCCAAACATCTCCAAACTTTGCGAAAAAATTCAGAGTGGCCCATATACTTTTTTTTGCAAAGCTTGGTGAGGATTCATCCAGGGGGAGAAAAGTTATAAGCCGCCCAAAAAGTGCTCTTCCTATGTAATATATATATATATATATATATATATATATATATATATATATATATATACACACACATGGAAAAACTTTGTTACAGGGACATTATGGTTACAGGTAAAACCAAAAACCCCACGAAATTCCATAACTGGTGAATTTCTTTTTTTTTCTCAGTTTTACCTGTAACCATAACTTCCCTGTAACAACGTTTTTCCATTGAATTTCATAGGTTTTTGCTAGTGCAACTTAGCCATAATGTCTCTCTAACAATGTTTTTGTTAGTGAATTTCATATGTTTTTAGTAGGGCACTGTAACCACAATGTTGCTTTAGCATAGTGTTTTCTGTATAGATGATAGTTGCTTGGAACTGCAACGGAACCATAACATCCCGTTAACAACGGTTTGTTTCTGATTTCTTGGCTGCCCTCAAGATTAACATGTGAAAAGGCCAAATTGTCTGGTGTATGTATCCATTTGCGCTACCCCTTCCTTTTCTGAATAGTGTTGGTGTATCTTAGCAATTACAGATGTACATGGTAAATGTTGGTGAGCGTTTTGAGTAGTTTCTCTTTTTGTGTTAAAATTGCATGGTGAATCTGTGCTGCACAGTACTGGCCAAGATGAGTACAGATGAGCAAGATGGACGTTTCCTTGGGAGACTGCACCTGGTCGGCATATGTGCAATCACACTGCAAGTAACCATAGGACTCCATTAGTGGCTGCATGTCTGCATCTTCTAATGCACTTTTAAGTAGTTGTGGAAGCGCATGTGTATCCGTTCCACGCCTATGCCCATGAATAGGTCATGCACTGTGTGGTGGTAACACAGCCCCTGTCACCAGTCCTACGGATTCATGCAGTAGGCTACCGCATTTCATGTACTCCTGCTGACTACGTGGGTGGCTCTGCAAACCTACCAATTTGTGGTAGCCCACTGGTAAACAAGGAACAGCAACCTGCAGTGTAACGTGGGTGTGTTAAATGTCGCATTAATTTAATTGATGTGCTGCTTGCATTTCCATGACCCGTGAAACAGACACATCGTGTCTGCACTGAGCAGCGTGACGGAAAGTGTCAAGAGGTCGCCTGCGGGTTTTACAGTTGAAGAAAACATGTAACTTCAGGTGGGACAGTTTGTAGTGAGTCTGCAAAATGGCAAAACTGCTGTGACTTTGTCACGCACATACCAGTGCATGTAAAGGCAAGTAAACAAACAGTACAATATGCAGAGCGCAAACAATCTTAGTGGTGGTTAGAAAAGTACTGTAGCTGCATGGGCTGCACAGAATAAATTGCTTCCTGCTCCACGTAATGAAGCTGTGTTTCGCTTGTTGTAAACATTCTTGTATTCCACAATATACATCTCTGGGAATGCTACCCCTAAAACTAATGGCGTAGCATGAAGTGTTTGTATTGCATGTGACGACAACTGAAATGAAATTACAAGAGACCAGTGGGCAGTCTACCACCCTTCCAACAGTTATGTAGAGTAATTTCATGTACAGCATTTGCCACATCTATTGCAGGCAACAAGAGGGGCACTCCTGTAGGGAAGCAGAGCTCTAAAACATCCTTGCAGACCATATGCCATGCTACAGACCCTTACCTGGCAAAAGGCATTGTATTGTGCAAGTACTGCAACACGCTACTCTACAGAGAGAAGGCACTTGGAAGTGCGTGGGAAGGGTCCTTCCGTGAGCATGACAATGACTGGCACCTATGTAGGTGAGGGCCACCCATTAATTCCGTCTCTCGGTACGTCCCCTATAATATCCATGCAAGTGCTGTCTTCTGTACCGGGCCTTTCCTGACATTCCTTCTGTGGCATTTGTCAGAAGACCATCATAAATGGGAAAAGAAAAAAAGGGAAATATGGAAAGCACCTTTTAGAGATGAACAATGGAACTGCCAATGAACGGATGCAGGGGGGGAGGCGTGGCACTGTGCAAAACATGTAGTTCAATCGGTTAGAAAGGGGGTCGCTGTAGAAAGAGGTTTCTTTACGTGTTGCAGAACGTTTTCAAGATTGTCAGTGCGCAGCACTTACTACAAAAATGTTTCCCTAATTTCAAGACGGGCACCAGGGCCATTTGGATGGGGTGTGCCGAAATCGGGATGGCAGGCATAGTAAGATGAATGGTATAGCTGGGGAAAACTGTTTGTGCTGTGAAACGTCATATTCCCATGTGTGAAGTTTGCCATTGGCACATGTCGTACAAAGGCACAAATGCACTTCTTCGCAATGTACCACGCTTTCTCAATTTGCAGACCAAATAGAAAATGATGTAGCCACATCAGTGTTTGCATAATGCAATAGAAAGTTATGCAAGAAATCAGAAACAAACGCATGACCTGGGCAAGTGCCTCCATCGCAAACGGCACAGAAACTCATGTAACATGCTGTGCAATTTTCCCTCCACAACCAACAACAGTAATATCGGCATGATTGCGTGTCACCAAAGTGTCAACCAGACAAACCAAAATCATTCTCTTCATTGTAGGGACTGCATAGCACTACACATCCACATGATAGATTCCAAAATGAGCAGCCACTGCACAGTATTTTCCATTCACTTTCAGCCAATGTTTATCGAACTCCCCTAAAAACAGCACGATGTGGCTCGTGAATCACACAGCCATAACTGCACCCTCTGCATTTCTATCGACAAATACACTGTGTACCAGAGTCTGTGCATACACACCACACCCACAAACCTTATTAACCAATCCCGTTGCCTGTACAGGCCCATTTGTATGGGAGTCATCTGAAAAAGGGGCGTATCTAACACAGGCCACCCTGCAGATGCCACCCTGAAACTACTGCGATATTTGCAGACTGTGCGTGCTGTGCGCGGTAGTGGGGGAATAACTTTCAACCAGGGTACGGGACGTCGTTAGTTGTGGCGGCTCTTAAAAGAGCTTTGTTTTTTTTTAAGGTGCTTCCATAGAAAAAACATTTTTTGCGTTTTTTATAAGTATTTCTGTGTTTTCAACGTCAGCGCACATTCGTACAAAAGGGTCTTCACTGCAGCCTGTAGATTGTGAAAGAAAATGTCATTGCCACTGACCGACAAAGACATGCCATTTCCTTTGAAAAGGTGTTTGTATCGATAACAAATGTCATTCTCACAGGAGAACATCCCAGCAGCACTCAAGAAGTCACACATGCTTCTGTTGATGAGACCGCTTCCAACCTCTGGCTGGCGACAGGAATCATTGGAATAGTTCCACACTATTTTCGTGGGTACACATGAGAAAAGCACCTTGGCACTGGGAAAAATGCGCTCCACTGCTTTCATCATCTTCTTCAGTTGACAGTACACACGGAAACAAGGCATGGAACCCAAAAGAAGGCTCCAACGCGCACGACCACAACATGTACAGGTCCGGAAGTGGCAATGCGTTGACATTCTACAAGCACTCTGCCGAAACAGCATGCTTCTACAGTGCGCCACAAAGTCTCCACTCCCTCCAAACCGGAATTGCCAAGAAAAGCCTTCTCGGAGGGCATACACGAAAAGATCTTCCACAAAGGCATCACCTATGATGAAAACTGTCTGTCCTGCCATGTTTGCCATCCGCACTACACAAAGTAATGGAAGAAATGATTGCTGCCCTTTCCATTGACATACACCCTGAGCACCCGATTCGCCAAAGGCCATACTCCCATTTCCATACAGAAACACCTTTTTTTCAGTTTTTATCTGCTTTGTGTTTTCTTGTGCTCACATTAGTACAGTAAACTCTTCACTGCATCGTGTAGACGGGCAAACAAAACTGCATTGCCAATAGGTGACAACAAAATGACATTTCCTTGGAAAAACTTTGCATTTCTACAACTAATGCCATACTCCCATTTCCATTGGCCAGCATGGTGAAACGTGCAGAATGGTGTCTTTCCCCAACTACCGCGAGGGCTACGCCCCAGTAAAGCTGAAGGAGTCCTTCGTCCTATTGGCACGCTTTCCTGTGACGCACACCCTGAGCACCTGATAGGACAATCCCTACAGTCCCATTTCCATAGGCCAGCATGGTGGGAAACACCAAATGTGGCATGTGTGGTTCCCCAAGTATGGCGAGGGCTGGCCTGAGTGAAGCAGGAGTCATTCTTCCTATTGCCGCAAAACCTAAGCACCTGATTGGACAATCTCCATAGTCCCATTACCATGACCACCATCCGCAAAATCCCTGGATGTGACTTTCGTGCTGCGTGTGGGTGTGGGGGAATAACTTGCAACCAAGGTAGGGGGAGATCATGGTAAGGGGCGGCTCTTAGAAGAGCCTTTTTTGTTTTAGATGCTTCTACAGAAACACCTTTTTTCCAGTTTTTATCTGCTTTGTGTTTTCCTGTGCTCACATTAGTACAGTAAACTTTTCACTGCATCGAGTAGACGGGCAAACAAAACTGCATTGCCAATGGGTGACAACAAAATAACATTTCCTTGGAAAAACTCTGCATTTCTACAACTAATGAGGTAATTGTTGGAGAAGAACATTGCACGAGCAGACAAAAATTTGTAAGAGGATTCAATTCAACACTACAGCTAAGTCAACGCCTAGTCTAGAATACTGAATGAAAACCCTTATTGATATATCTTTATGTCCAGTTCATGCGTTCTGGATGACTACCCCTACATAACACCCCTCTCTTGGAATCCCGCTGACCCCACTGAGCCAAGAAGTAGTTCTGTTTTGCAAGTTAAAAGGTTTATTTGATAATTTAAACAATAGATATATATATCACACTTTATAATAAATTAATAATTGAATATCACACTTAATCTGAGCAGTAATCAATAATGGATAGTCTGGCACCAGCACACTTGTGAATAGGAACAGAAGAATAAGGTGGTAGAGAATACTTTAGATAAGTTCAGATGGATGTAATGTTGAATGAAAATGCAATACAGAAAATACTCAATATGATTTCAACAAAACAATGTAATCACTTTTCTCTGGCAATCCCCTCCCCCCTTCATACAATGCAAGGAAATGGAAGGAAAGCACACAGTTCTCAGAAATGCAACCAAATGTAATTCAGTTCACCACAGCAAGCTTAGACTACAGAAGTTTGAAACACAGGCCCAAAATGCTTTTATATGTGCTGGCAATGAAGTGAAAAATATGCTAAAATGCTTTTAATTCCCTCTAGAGGTTCAGGGTGAGTGGTATCAAGTTAATATTAGTCCAGGCTCACTCTAGCAATGATTCAGGGATGGTTCTTAAGAGGCAAACAAATTTTTAGCAAGGAAAGCAAGGAAGCTGCTGTTTTCACACGTGGAGAAATTTGCAAATCGCGGTAAAATTCGCGAGTGCGTTTTTCGCGATTGCGGCAGAAGTATAGAGAATGGGAATGCGGTTCTAGGTTCGTTGAAAAGCCAGGATTCCCAGCTTTCAGAGGAAAGTTACTGCAAGTCTCTAAGACAAACGGTCACAGAGATATGAGCGATATGGTAAAGGTTGTTTTTCAGATTTGAAATTTTAAAGTTCAAAGTGACAAGTGACAGCTAGCAACTAGAAATGACAGGTGACAGCTTTGCAAATGACAGGTGATAGTTAGGAGACAGTTCTGGTTAGATTAAAATAGATTGAATTATATTATTTTAACTAAGAGATTGGTTCTGCACAGTTCTGCTAGGTACTCACAATATATTTAGAAATAGAATGGGCCTCGCCACGGATCTGGTCAGGTTTTCTTCACTCGCCACGGACGGTCTCTGTGCACAGCGTCGGGGTCAGCTCTACTCTGCTGGTCTGGTCTGGGTCTCTGATTCTGATCAGGTCTGTGGGTCCGGATACAGCGGTCTCCGGTTCAGCTGGTCTCTCTCTGGATACAACACTGCTCTCTGGCAATGGCAAGAGTTCTTGCAAAGAATTCAAACAGCTTGCCTGGCTGTGATAATGGCAATGATTTGAGGCCTGCTAAAGAGGGATTTAGCTTGTAGTTGACCTCTCTGCTACAAATTCTGAAGTAAAGTCTTGGTCTCTGAAGGTGGATAGATTGAAGTCTCTATGTTGGCTCTCTGGAGGTTGATGGAGGTAAAGTATGGATTTTCCCGGCAGAGCGTCCCGCAGCAGATGGAATAGAATGTCCCTATCTGTCCTGACTGTCTGCTTGTATGTGTTTTGAAAATGGGTGGAGAGGCTAGCTTCCTAGGCCCTACCCCTCTCCACTTGTCATTGGCCACTTCATCCTCTTCCCCTTGATTGGGGGAATGAAATGAAGTGTCATCATGATGAGGTCTGTTTATGGTACAGAGAACCCACCCCTGTCAAATTACACACAATCTATATTTTGACCCAAAAGACATATTTGCACAGGTACACATTTGTTTAAAATTACATGCACCCATCACATATCACAGGAGGTATACCCTGTCCAAATCTGCTCTTCCTGGGAGCTTGCATTCAGAAATGGCAACATTTGCACTTTTTAACTAGTTTCGTAATATCGGACATTACCCCAATTTATACACATGTGCGCAAGGAGTATGGACATTAATTGATGAAGTGTCAGATTTTTAACATGCATACATTTTAAGTAATACCCTCTTAACTGCTAGTTTGCCTCCAGATCATGCCACCGGTTCTAAAAACCTCTTAAAATGTGGGCAGAAAAATCACAAGAATTATGGTATCATTTAAATAATTATGACAAGTCCGTACTATGAGTTATTCATCTTTTTCTAAAACCATATTCTGGCTACAGGGGTGTGTCTTTTCAGGTCACATGGTACAGAAACCAATCTTTCCACTTTCTTCAAGCTCAGCCTCTGTCTCCAGTTTCTCCCCCTCCCAGTTTCTGCCAAGCCAGCTTGCTCTCACATGCAGTGCTCCTCCCCTTTCCTTCCAAGAGGAAGCCACATTTACGACTCCCACCAATAAAACATTTGCCTGAGTCAGGACAGGGCTTTGTTCAATTTCCTGCAGAGCCCAGGTAATTCAATCAGAGAAGTGTCAGATCCCTTTTGGTGGGAGCAGCAAAAGGCAGCTAGGCCTGGGAACACAGCTGTTGTGCAAGTCTCATCTCCTGTCGGGGGTAGCTGGTGGGCAGAATTCAGTTCCTTAAGCCAGGCCCCAGCTAATGTCACTTTTAATTACCCAGTTTTCTGCATTCAAATAAAAATAACCATTTTTACATATGCAGCTAAAATGCTGATTCTAAGTTTAAAACTATGACATTTAAACAATTGCAACCTATGTGACACTCAAAAGTAGGTCACTCCTTTCTTTTAAACATTTAGATTTTTAGTGTCTTTCAGTCCAAATTTACTTAAACTGCTGAAATCCACAGCTCAGCCAGTCTTGTTATAAACCTTCAAGTCACTTCAGAATATAACTTTACATTGTATCCACCTCTCAGTAAGTCTTTCTTTGGCCTGCTTTGGGTTCATCTATTCAGTTTTACACAAATGTCTGGTGTTGTTTTAAAACGCTGGCTTTCTGATAGTGGTGAGTACTGGTAATGCAACCATTTTGGGGATTTTTCTTGGATTAATGCATTCCAAACAGGAATGGTTCTTACATGGTAGTAAATCCTTGCTTAACATTGTTTTGATGGGGCTCCTTACAGTAAAATGGTTATGTGGAACCCCACAAAAGGGTTGAATCTTTAAAGTGGTCCAATGAGCCACGATTTCAGCAACTTTTTGACATCAGTAACAGTGGATTCTGTTAACAAAGATCTTTCTTTACACTGGTGGGTGGCAAGTTAGGTAACCATTTTGGTATGCGCACAAACTGCGTGGTTCTCCTGGATTCTGGCGCACTTGTGGGCTTTTTGGCCATCTTGGATTTTCTAAGCCCACAGCACCAAATGTTGCAGCATGATAGCTCAAACGTGGGTCAGGACACCCAACAGATCCCCCCACGTGACTGCCCTTTGAATTTGAGTCGATGGGGAGTCGGGTGCACAACGGTTTTGACCCACGCACTGGTCTGTCCGCATAATCTTCTTCCAATTCTGCAAATGGCACAGTTCAGCATCTTTTCCTCCATCCGGTACTGATCGATCGGTTCTCCTCGCCGGTCCTGATGAGAATATTGGGCGGTACCCTGGGCCCCTCGCGTCTCTGCTCCCGGTCTCCGGATCGTCCTCCTTGGCCAGTCTCGAGGTTTTCTTTCTCCTAGGACGACAAAGGAAGAGCGGCAATACCTATTCATAGACATTTTTCCCCCACCATTGATATAGTGGGGTGGCATATAAATTTATAGTCAAAACATATGGACATGCACATTTCTTTTTGCATTCAAAAACGAAAACACCCACATTTGAGAAACTCAGAATTTGATAGGCGATATGTAGGATATTTTAAGTTAGAACTGAATTAATCTGAGACAGTACCCTCTAGGATTCCAGAGGATTCCTCCAGTTGTTGCAGAGTGTGTCTGGGATGGCAACACTTCAACTGGTTTATGTGGACCCACTTGTCTTCCCCCTCTGCCAAACCGCCTTTGGGGATGCGGATCTTGTAGGCCACAGGGGAGATTTTGTCTATAACCTCAAAGGGTCCCTTCCATGTAGGCAAAAATTTTCGCTGTTTGGCCTGGTTCCTTTGGAAATTGTATAGATAGACCCGGTCCCCCACCTGATATTCCTTCCTGGAAGTCTTCAGGTCATAGTGGGTCTTGATGCTATCAGCTGATCTTTCTAGATTCCACTGAGCATAAGCAAAAGCATGTTGAAGGTGTTTCCTTAAATTCTCCACATGCTCATGAGTTGTGGAGGCATTTATTAGTGTCTGCTCTTGGGTCCTGTAGAGAAAATGCTGAGGAAGCACCATCTTGCGCCCAGTCATCAACTCAAATGGTGACATTTTGGTTGCAGATGAAGGGGTAGATCTGATGGCCATTAGGACCAGAGGTAATCGGATATCCCAACTTGGCCCAGAATCTGCCACAAACTTCTTTAATATGCTCACAATGGTTCGGTTATATCTCTCTACTGCCCCAGAAGAAGCTGGCCGGTAAGCAATATGCAACTTCCTTTTGACCCCCAGTATCTCCCACATCTTTGTCATCACTTCACTGGTGAAGTGGCTACCTCTGTCTGACTCAATCCTTTGAGGTAGACCAAAACGGGAAAAGATGTGGTTAATCATCAGGGCAGCTGCAGTTTCTGCCTTGCAATTTGGGGCTGGGAGACATTCCACCCACTTGGTAAAGAAGCATGTCACAGTCAACATGTACTTATTCCCCCTAGCAGAGCGAATCACGGGGCCTACAAAGTCGATTTGTAAATCTGACCATGGCAGTGTCGTCCCCCTCTTTTGGAGAGGCGCACGGTGCGTGAGGGATGATGGCTGAAATTGTGCACACACAAGACACCCCTTCAAGTATTGGTCGAGGTCCTGCCCCATGTGTGGCCAGTATGCAACTTCTCTTAAGATTTCCAATTTTGTGTGAAACCCCCTATGACCGGCGGTGGCCGCATCATGGGCGTGACTTAACATCAGGCTTCGGAATGAGGTAGGAACCACCCACTGATCGTGGCCAGCTTTGGATTTCCTTACCAGCAAACCGTCTTGGATTCGGAACATTTTTGGACATTTCATCAACACTCTTAGGTCCTCTTTCCCAGTGTAATCGGTATCCGTCAGGGGAAAGTTCTCAGGGTCCTCAAGGTGCTGGTAAAATTTACCAATTATTGGATCCCCCTTCTGAGCGGTAATCAAATCAGCATCAGGGGTCTCCTTACTCCATTGTGCAATTGAAAGGTCGTTGTGAGCATTTGTCTGGGACCTAGTGATAGCAGTGACCTGGATTTCCCCCAACACAGACTCAATCTCAATTAGATCCCCTTGGATGGCCCCGGTTTTGGCCAGCTGATCAGCTAAGTCATTTCCAGTTTTGTCTGGTCCCTCTACTTTGGAATGACCCTTGATCTTTTTCCAATAGATGGTCATCTCATTCGAGGTGACCAGATCATCAATGTACTGGATCAACTTCCCATGTTTCAAGGGTTTGTTGTTAGCACATAACATGCCTCTGGTTTTCCAATTAACCAGGTGCTCCACGAACCCGTTCCGTACATAATCCGAATCTGTGATTATGACCAGTTCGTGGAGTTGATGCTGGACAGCAGTGAGGATGGCCTGATGCACAGCCATCAATTCTGCCACCTGACTACTTCGGGGACCAATTTTGTATCCAGCGGAGGGTTCTGGGGACTCATTCACCCATGCATCCCCTACGCCGGCCACCAGTTCTTTCTCCCCGTCGTTGTCAACATGGTAAGAGCATCCATCCACATATACAGTGGGCATTCCCTCACACTTGTCTTCTTCAAAGACTTTGTGGGGGGAATTAAGGTATGCCTCCATGTTGTCCTTTATTTTTAGACTTTCGTCCTCGAGACAGTCTTCTCTGGCACAATCATGCAAGTCAGCCAGACCTTGCGCGAGGGGACTCTTCTTGTTTTGGCCATATCTGACCTCCACAGGAAAGCCTTGCATTGACAGAATCCAGGAAGTAATTCGGGAATTACTCACATTTCCGGCCCGGATTCTGTCACTTTGGAGATATTGCAGAGGCTGGTGTGGAGTCTCCACTATGATGTGTTCCCCCTGGATAAACGGGCGGTAATTCTTCAATGCCCACACCGTTGCCAGGAGTGCCTTCTCACAATCGTTGAATTATTCCTCCACAGAGGATAAAGTTTTGCTCGCATAGGAGATTACTTAATTGACCTTGTCATGCTTTTGGTATAATACTGCTGTGAAGCACGTATTAGAGAACCCTGTCTCCAGGAAGAACTCCTTGTTTCTGACAGGGTAAGCTAGGCAAGGCGCTTGTGAGAGGCTTCTTTTGAGTTGTTTTACTGCCTCGGCTTGTTCTGGACCCCATTCCCACTTGACCCCCCCTTCAGGAGATGAATCAGGGGTCTGGTGATCTCTGCGTAGCCCTCAATGAACTTTCTGCTGTAATTAGTCAGTCCAAGGAGGCTCCTTAGTTCCCGCAGAGTTGTGGGGTCTTTCAGTTTCTGAAGTGCTTCCACTTTCTTTTCCTGGGGACAGAGACCCTGAGGAGTAATCTCATGCCCCAAGAAATTAACACGGGTTCTACACCACTGTGCTTTCTGAAAGGAAAGTTTTGCTCCGGCGGCCCTCAACTGGGTCAGAACATAACGGATCTCCGCTATGTGTTCCTCCACAGATGAACTTTTGATGAGGACATCATCTACATAAGCCAGGTTACCCCTCGCACCCAGGTCGGTCATGGCCTTATGTAGGAAAATGTTGAATTCATTGCCGGAGTTGAGGTATCTGAAGGGAGTCCGGGTCCATGTGTATTGCTGGCCCCCAAAGGTAAAAGCCAGCTTGTATTGGTCCTCCCTACTGACAGGCACAGTCCAGTATCCATTGGTCAGGTGTATTGCAGTGAATACCTGTGACCCCTGGATCTGGGCCAGCCCTTGGTCAATGTAGGTCAGAGGCCATCGGGAAGTGTGGACCCGTTTGTTGAGCTCCCTGAGGTCGGCGCAGAGTCTCCACTGGCCGTTTGGCTTCAATATTCCCAGCACCGGATTATTGAAGGTGCTGTGAACTGGACGGATTATTCCCCGGGACTCAAGGTTCTTAATTATTTCAGTAAGGGACTCCATTGATGCGAGAGGCAAGCAATATTGCTTCACAAACACAGGTGTCATGCCAGGGTCCGTGGGGATTGTTGTTGTGTGGATGTCAGTGCGACCACAGTCATATGAGTCTACCGCAAAGAGATCTTGGAAATCCAAGAAAACTTGTTTCAACTTTTGCTTTTGTTCCAGAGTCACACAGGCATCAGCTAGGTTGACTCTCTCTTCCACCATCTGCCTGAAGCCTGGAAAGACTTCTGGGTTGGCTATCTCAGCAGCCTCCTCCAGCTGGGTGGAGAAGTCCCTGGTCAGAGTGCTGATTTGGACTGGAGGCTTCAGGTGGGAAAGGCAGCCCTCATGGACCTGGAAAATCACCTCATCCCTCCTGAAGTCACAAGTCACATCTTCCTTACCATAAGGGCAAGAAGTGTACACCAGGAAGTTCCCCCCATGCCGGGTAAAAATCCTGTCTGGTGTTGTATTGTCATCACTGTCACTGTCAAAGCAGTCCTTGGGGATTGGCCCTAACAGTTCATTACCTAAATCTATGGAAAAATGTCGGTCATCAACCGCCATTCCAATAATGGTGCCTGCGGCTAGAGTAATACTCTTTAAGTCGCTGTTATCCACCTCTATTGGAATGGTGTCATGTTCTATGTTGACTAATGGAGTTGGGTTTACCCCCAACCCTTGCTGTTGGAGAGAAGCGTTTAGATGTATGTAAGCATCAGGGTTTTGCAAATATTGTCCTCTTTTAACTTTCACTTCCAGGGAGAATTGTCAGGTCCTTTCTGGGATGGTGACTTCCTCTTTGATCTGAATTTCAACTGCATAAGGTAGCAATTGAGCTGACCTAAATGCTTTTTCTGGATCATCAAAGCCCATGGGATTATCCGCTAATCGGGACCAAGCTTTGAAGTTTATTAGGTCCAAACTAATGGCAAAGCGATTGAGAATGTCACTGCCTAAGTAAAAAGCGGCAGTGACGTCTCGCACAACCCAACAATTGTGGACTATGCTCTTGTTGCCAATGGAGATTTTGAGCATACACCTGCTTGGCAGGAGATGTTTGGAATTGGGTGCTCCCAGGTCCATTTCCCATTTGTCTATCAGTTTGAATGTGGGAATGGCTGGATCTTTTGGGAGTTGGCGGAACATGGCTTCGCTGATGAAGCTCTTACCGTTGTTCACACACACTCGAGCGAGAACAGAGTCCTTCCCATCATTTAACTGAACAGGGATGAACAACTGCTCTCCAATTTGCTGAATATCAGCCAGGCTCTGAGCTGATTTCACATCTTTCTGGACTATAGGAGTGGGAGTTTCTGATTGTGGATTGGTAAAGAATTTCAGGGTGTTTCCTTCCAGTGTGGAATACCACCTTAAACTGGAAGGAAGGTTGATTTTCAGAAATAGAGAGGACCCCCCATCACCAGTCTGTTGTCCTACTGCTATTACGGTCACGTCTGGAATTTGGTTGTTCTGGAAGTGAAATTCTACTTGGTCAGATTTTTGTTCAACCATGTGGCAGGTGCCGTTTAAACTAACATGGTTGACACTCTGTTTTAATTTTATTGGTCGGCTAGTCTGGGTCCAGAGGACCTTTTTCACACAATCTATTAGAGGTGACAACCTTCTCAGGAGGTCATTCCCTAGTAAACAAGGGGTGCCCCCTGGAGTCACTACTATGACTGGGTGTTTCAACTTGTGTCGCCCAATTTTAATGTCCAAATCTGCCGTCCCCTCGACGGGAATTTCCTTCCCGTCAAAGTTCTGGAGTTGTCCAGGAAGTGAGGTGAGAGGAATTTGGTAATTCCCTCCCCTTCCTGCATTCAGTTCATCAAAGGCCCTTCTGGACAGAAGGGTAGCTTGAGATCCAGTGTCCACCAGTGCCAAAATTGTACCCTGCCCCTGTACTTGTACCGGGGCATAGTACCTTCCCTCCTTCTCCTCAAGGGGGCACAGATAATGCACATTTTTGGACAACTGGTGGGCTAACTTTCTGGTTTTGGACATCGCTAGCGAAGAGATTTGGGCAGAATTCTGTGGAGAGCCTTGGGAATCTGAAAGAAAAAGTTGGCAACTGGAGATCAGAGCCATTGTGGGTTCCCCTGGCTCCGGTTCTGGGCCGCCCCCCCTTTTTGGAGGCAGTCATCAGGATGGGTTTGAACCAGGGGATTTTGGTATTGTGGGTTCTGGGATGAGATGATGGGCGGCGGTAGCTCAGTCTCCATATCTCCCCAGTCTGGATTGGAATCCCTTGGGGCCCATTTTTCCTTGGGAGGAGTTCCCCCATCTCTGAAGGAGAAGATCCTTTTCCCAGGATCTTCTGAGGATCCCTCTCCTTCAAATTGGAAGATCTGTACCTCCTCCTCAAACTGAGTCTGTTTGGGTCTTTTGTTTCTCCTACCCCCCCTCTGCTCCTTAGGAGGCAGACTTTCAGGGGCAAGAGATTTTGTTTCCGGTTCCTGGGTTTCCAGGGGCTGTTTACAAGTGAGGAAGGAAGCTTCCTCCAAGGCTTTACACCCCCCTTCCCCTTGTGCCTCCTCCCTGGGAACCGGTGAGTTATCGGGGTGCTGCCCCCGTCATTGTTCTGGAGCACCAGGTCCAGAGTTGGGTGCGTTCTGCGCCGGCATGCCGATCTGAGGGTTCTGCTGAGCCCTCAGTATGTGACCCAGATCCCGCGCCATGTTTTGAACCTGGCGCTCTAACTGGGAAACCCGCTCAGGCTGATACGGGGCCCTGTTTTCTCCCCTGGGCTGATCCCGGGAAGGGTAGCTATCCCTTCTTTGGTAGTACCCCTGGTTGGGAAGATTTGGATACCCCTCCACCCTTGGCCTCCCCTCTCCCGGATTCGGTTGTCTGGGCTCAGGGAATTGGGGAAAGAAGGGTGGAGGATTTTGGGGCTGGAAGTTGGGTGGATACCTGGGGAAGACGTTCTGCCCAGGGTTTGGTGAGTTTCTGCCCCCCTGTGAGAAGTTGGGAGGGAAGTTCTCTGGGTTAGGTGCTTGGCTGGATCCCCCCCCTTGGGCTGGAGGAGTCCACACATAACCCAGGATGGGTCTGTTTCCCTTGTAACGGGGGCTTACATAATCAGGAGAGCGAGGGACCCCATTGGTGGGGCTGCCTCCCTGGCTCCCTGTCTGTGACTGGCCCGAGGACCTTCTGGGCCTAGCATTATTAGGTGCAGGTAGGTTTTTAGGCCCCCCCATCTCCAAATCTAAAACGGGGGTGACCTTTACCTCTGCCACCTTGGCAGCAGCAGGGGTGTTGTTGGCTTTGGGGTTTTTGGGCGCATTATTTTTATTTTCTATTGGCTTCTGCACCTCATAGATCCGGGTCGCCTGTTCAATGACCCAGTCTAAAGATCTTTTCTCGTGAAAATCCCTCACGAGCTGGGTCATTATGTATTTGGGCAAGGCATGGAAAAACGTATTAATAAATTCTCTGCTATCCGTGCGCACCCTTCTTGTGGTCTGTGCAAAAGCACGCTTTAACTCCTGCACAAATTCTTGTGGGGCCTGATCCTCCCCACATTGTAAATTGTAGGCTGCCTTGCGAGCCTCTTGAGGATTTCTATGAGTTGAAAAATGTTTCAAGATGGCCGCCTTATAGGTGGACCATCTTAAATGATTTTGGTCCTCCAGCCCCGCAAAGACACTGGAGTATTCCGGGGAGAAGGTCCACTTTACATATTGAATACAGCTTTGGCTGTCCTTCAAATGGAAAGTCTCCATCATTTGCTCAAACAACTCTAAGTGCTCCCAAACAGAATACTTGGCGTTCTTATGATAAGGCGTGATGACGCTCCTGATTGCCTTAATCTGCTTTAAGGGGTCCTTAAGCAAGGCCCTTTTTGTCTTATTGGCCCTTTTGGTCCGGGTAACCCTGGTCCATTCATCTTCTGACTCAGAGGCACTGCTCCCAGAGGTTCCCGTCTGTTCTTCCAGGTTTTCCCGGATTCTGCGAGCCTGGGGATGGCTGGCAGAATGTGGGGACCTGGTCTCCTGTGTCCTGTACCGCTCAGAGGAGTCTTCAGATCCCTCCTTGCTGCCAGGATTTGATGGGTACCCCCCCCCACTGACCTAACTGGGCAGAGGTTTTCAGGATGCCCTTAATGGGGCTACTCTCCTGGGGTTCCCCATTAAATTGCACTGTGCTAGGGTGCCCATACCCGGATGCCCGCCCCTCCATTCCAGGGTGGTACTGGCCTATGAGCCCCATGCTTCTGGCTAGATAGTAATCTGCCATCCCTGTGGCCCTGTGCTCATGTGCGCCAGGGGACATGGGGGTGGCAGAGTCCAGGGACTGAGAGAGATAAAGGCCTCTGGTACTAGGGCTCCTGGGGTTATGCTCAGGAGTTTCTCTTTCCCAGCGAACCTCATCTCTATCCGCCCCTGCTCCCTGTTGCAATGCAAGAGCCTGCGCCTTCAGTTCCTCATTTAAGGCCTTACTAGACTCTATAAGTCTCTCCTGCATCGCTACCTGTTGTTGGAGTCTATCATTGTGCTGGCAGAGAGCCTCATTCTCTCTCTGTGCCTCCTGATTGGTCCTGGAGCACTGGGCCAATCTTTGCTGCAGGAGGGTTACCTCCTGAGCTGTGTCCCTATTGGCCTGCTCCTTTCTTGCCAGAGCATCCTCCACCCTCCTGGTGTGTTCTAACAAGTTCTGGCGTTCTTTTTGGAGGTCACCCAGCCCCTGGAGGGCCAAGTGATTTTCTTCTGTTTTTCTTTTTAAATGGCAGACTTCGTGGCCTAAGGCGTCTCTTTCCTGGCTAAGAGCCTGCATTTGTGCCGCCAGGTCGTCCCTCTGCCTTTGAAAGGCACCAGCTTTCTGGCGTTCTTCATCAAACTCTGCCTGGGTATCCAGGTCTTTCAAAATCAGCTTGTTGCTCTCTGCCTTCACTCTATCTAGATGACTTTGCAGGGTGGCTACCTGCTCCGTGCATGCCCTGTTAAAGTCTAATTGTTGCTCCAGCTTTTTCTGGCTCTGCAGTAAGGAGTCCAAACTGTCTTGGTGCTCCTTCTGCAGGGCCAGAAATCTAGTATCCTGGTCAGTCTTTTCCTGTTGCAGTATATCCATGTCCTCTTTTATTTTAATGATATACTGCCTACTATCATTTTCTGACTCCTGGCTCCTCTGCAGCCTCTGCTCAGAAGAGTCCAGATCAGATTGGGCCTTCTGTAATGCCAGCAGTTGCCTACTCGCCAGATCTTGGCCTTCAGCACATTCATCCTGCATGGCTCCCATATGTAAATATAAATATGCCGCTACCCTGGCAATCTTGTTGTGCTCATCCTTGGCCTTAGAGGACATATATAGTTCACTCAGGGCCACATGTAAGGGACCCTGGTCCCTCCATATATCTGACCCTGTTTCCGTGATCTGGGGTGCGATTGCTTACAACCAGACCGTCTGGTCCTGATGAGTCCACTCACCTCTCACAAGTAACTTATGTAAGAAGTGCTCTCTGGCTATTTTCATGTCTACCAAGGTCGTCATTCTAGAGATTTGAGTTCCTTCCTGACTTACAGAAGTTTGTATTTTATTTTTGCAAAACAGACCTTTTCCTTAGAGCGTTTCTTTAAGGAGTGCTTTACAGCGTAACACAGCGTGGTGATCCAACCGGATATGTGTATCTGGTCAGCTGGCACGCTGTATTAATCTGCACAAATGGTAGATCTAACCCAAACGTCCCGGACGAGCCCCCAATTTGTAAGAGGATTCAATTCAACACTACAGCTAAGTCAACGCCTAGTCTAGAATACTGAATGAAAACCCTTATTGATATATCTTTATGTCCAGTTCATGCGTTCTGGATGACTACCCCTATATAACACCCCTCTCTTGGAATCCCCCTGACCCCACTGAGCCAAGAAGTAGTTCTGTTTTGCAAGTTAAAAGGTTTATTTGATAATTTAAACAATAGATATATATATCACACTTTATAATAAATTAATAATTGAATATCACACTTAATCTGAGCAGTAATCAATAATGGATAGTCTGGCACCAGCACACTTGTGAATAGGAACAGAAGAATAAGGTGGTAGAGAATACTTTAGATAAGTTCAGATGGATGTAATGTTGAATGAAAATGCAATACAGAAAATACTCAATATGATTTCAACAAAACAATGTAATCACTTTTCTCTGGCAATCCCCTCCCCCCTTCATGCAATGCAAGGAAATGGAAGGAAAGCACACAGTTCTCAGAAATGCAACCAAATGTAATTCAGTTCACCCCAGCAAGCTTAGACTACAGAAGTTTGAAACACAGGCCCAAAATGCTTTTATATGTGCTGGCAATGAAGTGAAAAATATGCTAAAATGCTTTTCATTCCCTCTAGAGGTTCAGGGTGAGTGGTATCAAGTTAATATTAGTCCAGGCTCACTCTAGCAATGATTCAGGGATGGTTCTTAAGAGGCAAACTAATTTTTAGCAAGGAAAGCAAGGAAGCTGCTGTTTTCACACGTGGAGAAATTTGCAAATCGCGGTAAAATTCGCGAGTGCGTTTTTCGTGATTGCGGCAAAAGTATAGAGAATAGGAATGCGGTACTAGGTTCGCTGAAAAGCCAAGATTCCCAGCTTTCAGAGGAAAGTTACTGCAAGTCTCTAAGACAAACGGTCACGGAGATATGAGCAATATGGTAAAGGTCGTTTTTCAGATTTGAAATTTTAAAGTTCAAAGTGACAAGTGACAGCTAGCAACTAGAAATGACAGGTGACAGCTTTGAAAATGACAGGTGACAGTTAGGAGACAGTTCTGGTTGGATTAAAATAGATTGAATTATATTATTTTAACTAAGAGATTGGTTCTGCACAGTTCTGCTTGGTACTCACAATATATTTAGAAATAGAATGGGCCTCGCCACGGATCTGGTCAGGTTTTCTTCACTCGCCACGGACGGTCTCTGCGCACAGCGTCGGGGTCAGCTCTACTCTGCTGGTCTGGTCTGGGTCTCTGGTTCTGATCAGGTCTGTGGGTCCGGATACAGCGGTCTCCGGTTCAGCTGGTCTCTCTCTGGATACAACACTGCTCTCTGGCAATGGCAAGAGTTCTTGCAAAGAATTCAAACAGCTCGCCTGGCTGTGATAATAGCAATGATTTGAGGCCTGCTAAAGAGGGATTTAGCTTGTAGTTGACCTCTCTCCTACAAATTCTGAAGTAAAGTCTTGGTCTCTGAAGGTGGATAGATTGAAGTCTCTATGTTGGCTCTCTGGAGGTTGATGGAGGTAAAGTATGGATTTTCCCGGCAGAGCGTCCCGCAGCAGATGGAATAGAATGTCCCTATCTGTCCTGACTGTCTGCTTTTATGTGTTTTGAAAATGGGTGGAGAGGCTAGCTTCCTAGGCCCTACCCCTCTCCACTTGTCATTGGCCACTTCATCCTCTTCCCCTTGATTGGGGGAATGAAATGAAGTGTCATCATGATGAGGTCTGTTTATGGTACAGAGAACCCACCCCTGTCAAATTACACACAATCTATATTTTGACCCAAAAGACATATTTGCACAGGTACACATTTGTTTAAAATTACATGCACCCATCACATATCACAGGAGGTATACCCTGTCCGAATCTGCTCTTCCTGGGAGCTTGCATTCAGAAATGGCATCATTTGCACTTTTTAACTAGTTTCGTAATATCGGACATTACCCCAAATTTATACACATGTGCGCAAGGAGTATGGACATTAATTGATGAAGTGTCAGATTTTTAACATGCATACATTTTAAGTAATACCCTCTTAACTGCTAGTTTGCCCCCAGATCATGCCACCGGTTCTAAAAACCTCTTAAAATGTGGGCAGAAAAATCACAAGAATTATGGTATCATTTAAATAATTATGACAAGTCCGTACTATGAGTTATTCATCTTTTTCTAAAACCATATTCTGGCTACAGCGGTGTGTCTTTTCAGGTCACATGGTACAGAAACCAGTCTTTCCACTTTCTTCAAGCTCAGCCTCTGTCTCCAGTTTCTCCCCCTCCCAGTTTCTGCCAAGCCAGCTTGCTCTCACATGCAGTGCTCCTCCCCTTTCCTTCCAGGAGGAAGCCACATTTACGACTCCCACCAATAAAACATTTGCCTGAGTCAGGACAGGGCTTTGTTCAATTTCCTGCAGAGCCCAGGTAATTCAATCAGAGAAGTGTCAGATCCCTTTTGGTGGGAGCAGCAAAAGGCAGCTAGGCCTGGGAACACAGCTGTTGTGCAAGTCTCATCTCCTGTCGGGGGTAGCTGGTGGGCAGAATTCAGTTCCTTAAGCCAGGCCCCAGCTAATGTCACTTTTAGTTACCCAGTTTTCTGCATTCAAATAAAAATAACCATTTTTACATATGCAGCTAGAATGCTGATTCTAAGTTTAAAACTATGACATTTAAACAATTGCAACCTTTGTGACACTCAAAAGTAGGTCACTCATTTCTTTTAAACATTTAGATTTTTAGTGTCTTTCAGTCCAAATTTACTTAAACTGCTGAAATCCACAGCTCAGCCAGTCTTGTTATAAACCTTCAAGTCACTTCAGAATATAACTTTACATTGTATCCACCTCTCAGTAAGTCTTTCTTTGGCCTGCTTTGGGTTCATCTATTCAGTTTTACACAAATGTCTGGTGTTGTTTTAAAACGCCGGCTTTCTGATAGTGGTGAGTACTGGTAATGCAACCATTTTGGGGATTTTTCTTGGATTAATGCATTCCAAACAGGAATGGTTCTTACATGGTAGTAAATCCTTGCTTAACATTGTTTTGATGGGGCTCCTTACAGTAAAATGGTTATGTGGAACCCCACAAAAGGGTTGAATCTTTAAAGTGGTCCAATGAGCCACGATTTCAGCAACTTTTTGACATCAGTAACAGTGGATTCTGTTAACAAAGATCTTTCTTTACACTGGTGGTTGGCAAGTTAGGTAACCATTTTGGTGTGCGCACAAACTGCGTGGTTTTCCTGGATTCTGGCGCACTTGTGGGCTTTTTGGCCATCTTGGATTTTCTAAGCCCACAGCACCAAATGTTGCAGCATGATAGCTCAAACGTGGGTCAGGACACCCAACAAAAGTATACATGCTTCTGTTGATGAGACACCTTCCTGTGTCTGGCTCGGAACAACATCCATGAGCAGTGGCCCATACTCTTCATGGTATTTTGGATGAGAAAAGCACCATGGCGGTGGGAAAAAGCGTCTTCACGACATCCAGCAATCTCCTCAGTCTACGGAAAAAATCTAAGCAAGCCAGGTAACCCATATGCATGCTGCTGTAGTGGATGACGATAACATCTACTGCTCGAAAAGTGGCTAGGTCTTCACAAAGTACATGTATATCGGTGAAATTGCACTCATACACAGTGTTCCACAATGCGTCCACTCCTTCCAAACCAAAATTGCTGTCAAAGTGTCTTTCCAGGGCATAGTTGTGCAGATGTATGACAAAGGGATCACCTACAGTCAACACAATGCGTTTCGCAATGTCAGCCACCCTCAGTACGCAGAGTATAATGTATAGCACGCAGAGTATAATGTACAGCAGGTTCACCGCCCCTTCCTGTTAACCACAACCACAGTACATGATTGGCTAATCCCCACAGTGCCATGTCAATTGGGCAACATGGTGGGAAGGGCAGATTCTGGCACGTGCGCCTCCCAAAGTACCGCGAGGGCCGCACCCCTGGAAAGCTGAAGCAGTCCTTCTTCTCTTTGCACTATCTCCTCTGCAGTACTCTCTCATTGGGTTATGCGTAAATAGACACACACGCATCCATGAAATCGCATCAAAGCCGCCATCATCTAACACTGTCATTCCTATACAACACTTCAAATATACCTTTACACATTTACAGTACAAGTGTCGTGCCATTCCAAAGCACATCCACTACAATGTTCAGTAAAAGTATGCACAATTTCTCCATCTGCAGACATCCTCATGGCCACCCAGGATGTGGCACGTGTAATCCCAAAAGAACCGTGGAATTCGCTACCTTTTCGTGATAGCAGGGGGTAAGAAATATCAAGCTGGGTAGGGGATTGGTTCTTCCATCGTAGATGTATAAAGGTTTTCTTTTTTTCTTTCCTTTTTTTTTACGTGCGTGCAAGCAACTTTTTTTATTTTCTCTCTGTATATGTGTTTGTTTGTCTCTCCTTACATTTTTATCACATTCTGGTCAATGCTTCTTGCACAGTGTAAAAGAAAACGGCATTGCCAATGGCGCTCAAATAAATGCCATTTCTACGGAATCACTGCATATTTGGTGTCCTCATGATCTCATAGTGGGTGGAGAACATGCCAGCAGTCTGCATAAATTCACGCATAATTCTGTTTATAACACACCTTCTGACCTCTGGCTGGGGACAAATTACACCGTCATGGACCCATACTCCTCTTGGTGTTAAGCATGAGAAAACAACCTCGGCAGTAGGAAAAATCTGCATCACTGCGTTCAGGAACCTCGTCAGATGACGGATTAAACGTCCACACGACATGTAATCCAAATGTAAACTTCCATAGTGCACCACAACAAAGTCAACATTCGTGACGGACGTCACATATCTGCAAAAGCGAACCATCCCGCCAAAACTGCAGTCGCCCTGACAGCCCCATAAAGCATACACTCCTTCCAATCTGAAATTACCAGCAACGCCTCTTTGCACACAACACCTGTGCAGATGGCGCACAAAGGTATCACTGACGAAAAGCACTGTGCATCTCTCCATCCCACCAACCTCACGACACAGTATTGGGATGAAATGGTACCACTCCTCCCGGTCAGCCATACCCTAAACACCTATTTGCCTATTTCCCACAATTCCATTTCCATGTCCACCATTCTCATAATGGCAGAATTGGCACGCGTACTTACCCATCTACACTGAGGGGCACGCCCCAGGAAAGCATACACAGCACTTCTTCCCTTTGCACAGACATTTTTGCAGCACTCTCCCATTGGGTGCTGTCAAATGTTCAAACATGCATGCAGCAATCACATACAAAACCTCTACATTGCACACTGTCACTTCTGTACACCACTCCATATTTACCGTTAAACACTCTCAGTGCACGTTCCCTTTGATTCCAAAGCTCCTCCACCAGAAACTTCTGCTAAAGGATGCGCTATTTCAGCATCCATAAAGATTCTGAGGTGCACCCAGCACACCATTGGCCATGCACACAACAGTGCAGCCCTTTCCACACTCACCACAACACAATGGATCCATGCATGCGACCATGGGGGCAACTAACATTATGCACAAACGTACCATATGTAGCAGCACTTCTACCCAACTCCCCCACACCATAAAACACCCAGTTACGAAAACGTGCCACAATTAGCAGCATCCACAAACATACCACTGCCTGCACCACTCCTACCCACTACCATTCACAAAGTATTGTGTCACTGGCAACCTATGCACAACAGCCTCACAACATTGGACCTAATTCAATAAATCTGCACACAGCAGAGTAACCAAGCACGTATAAGCTGCACTTCAACCATACTCTTCTCACTGCACCATCCTATCTCCTAAGGTACACCAAATACTGTAGCATGTTGCTACTATCACCACAACCATGGAACGCACAGTACATGTTTTGCAACTCATTTGTGCTGCTTTTGCACATCTACAATGATCACCACCATGTGCCTGATGCACTATCAAACCTGCATTGCTACAGTGGGTGTGCTCCTTGCAGACATTCCCGCACAGTAATGCAACCATGCATATCAGCATGTCACCAACTACCGCTATGCACATATGCATCACTGGCACCGACACTCCTACCCAACCTCCACACTGCAATGGATATGCACCACTGGCACCAGCACTCCTACCCAACCTCCACACTGCAATGGATATGCACAGCTTTAAATGCAACAGTTACCATAATGTACACACATTACACTGTCTCAGGAACCCCTACGCCCTTTCATTCACACACTGCTG
Source organism: Ambystoma mexicanum (assembly GCF_040938575.1). Classification (NCBI taxonomy): domain Eukaryota; kingdom Metazoa; phylum Chordata; class Amphibia; order Caudata; family Ambystomatidae; genus Ambystoma; species Ambystoma mexicanum. The sequence continues at coordinate 389,423,356 of NC_090926.1, read as the reverse complement.
TCTTACCCACTTCCACTCAAATAGTATGGTGTTGCTGCCAACCTAACCACAACATGTTCACAACATTGCCCATACTCCAAGAAATCTGCACACAGCACACTATCCCATCACATAAACTGCCCTGCAACCATACCTGCTACCGTACTTACACTATGCAAACACTGCACCCAGTGCCCACACTGCATGACTTTTCACTGCTCCATCTCCAACAACACATGGAAAACTTTATCATGTTCTAACAGTCACCTGACCTGTGAAACCAAACATACACGCATTGCAGCTCGCTTCTGCAGCTCTATTGCGTCGGAAATATGCTCCACAACCATTCTGTACAAGTCACCACCCTCTAACTGATGCAGAGTTCAAAAAACATTACTTCCGTGGGTGTGCTCAAGCCCTAGGCTCTTGAGTGCATGGCCTGCAGCCTAAGACCATGCACCCAATAGTCTGGGCCTTGCACACACCCATCGCAATGTAATGCCACCAGGCATGTCACCAACTACGACAATCCACATTCACAGTACTGCCACTAGCACTCCTACCCAACCTGTGCATCACCATGGAGCTATTCAGGAAAAAATTGCAACAGTTACCATAATGTACAAATAAAACGCAGTCTCCTGCACCCCTGTGCAGTGCACTCTCATTCACATACTACGGCCGTACCCACTTCCATTCACAAAGTATTGTGTCACTGTCAACCTACCCACATACTGTTCGCAACATTGGCCCTACTGCACACACCCCACTATGCAAGCACCACCCTCTACCAGATGCAGAGTCAGGCATGCATTGCTGCGGTGGTTGTGCTCAAGCCCTAGGCTCTTGAGTGCATGCCCTACGATCTACGGCCTTCTGCCATGCACCCAATAGTGTCACCCTTCAACAGACCCACCACAACTTCATGCACCAATGCATGCCACCATGTGCCCAACTACTTCTATCCACCCGCAGAGCACAGCCACCCGTGCTCCCACCCAACCTATGTCATGTGCACTTCACTCCCCTTCTGAAAATCAACTGCCACTACTCACCACTGAAAAAGGTCACCACAAACAAGTCACGGCAGAAGCTATCGGGCCGTTACGACAGCTGCCTCCAATCAGCACACAAAGTAGTCGCCTGTCTAGGTACCCGCAAATTGGCACAATACACAAGAATACTGCAGCCCCTCATCAGTTTTCTTCCACCTATTTACATATGTCACATGAACCACTTTTCACTCCCTCACCCTTTCCCTCCCTTCTTGCCGCCAACCCATGGCATACGGTATATTAAGCAGACCCTTCCGCCAGCGCATTGTCCTCCGATACATCATGGCGGCATCTGCCAAAATATTTTGACGCAGAGCAAGCTTCCCTCCAGCCAACCACCGGCCGTGTCCTAAATTCTCCGACAGCACACAGTATCACAAGCCAATGAGACTTCTGTCCACGGAGCGAATAGGGAAATTGTTCTGCAGAGCGGACCCAGATATCACACATTTTCTGGGACGTACATTTCAGTCCTTGTCCAATTTCCACCAAACACACAAGAGCACTCTTTCTGACCCAAGCCCCGCTCCTGCCGCAGATTTGGTGCCAATCCGTCCAGCCGTTCGGCCTGTAGGCGTGCACAAAGTTTGTCCCACATTCAGTCTATGGAGAAAAAAAGTTTGGGACCCCCCTATAACTTTTCCTCCCTGCACGAAACCTCAACAAAGTTGGGGAAAAAATTCACAGCGGGCCACATACCTTTTTTGCAATGTTTGGTGAGGATTCGTCCAGGGGGAGCGAAGTTATAAGCCGCCAAAAAAGGGCTCTTCCTATGAGTTTAGCAACTTAACCATAACTACACGGCTGCTACCGCATGCCGTGTGATATATATATATATAGTTTCTATGTGGTACCACACTTATCTTCAGATTCCCTTAAAATGCATCAACTGCTGACAGTTATTATGCAACATACAAATCATGTAGCAAGGTTTATCAGCATAGATCATAAGGATGGAAGGCAGGTTAAGTTAAACAATGGCAGAATGCTTTTTTTAACTGCATAGACAGAATAATTCTGAGTGAGGATCCCCCCACCTGGGCAACCTGTAATAAAAGGATTAACAAGCCCAGTCCATTAATGTTGAATAAGTCTGGCTTCATATCCAAAAAGTTCAACTACCATAATGTACCTGCGATGGAAGAGTTTCTACGACAGTTCATCGACAAATCCCTCATGGGAGCACTCCCTTTAAAGCAGGAGCCCCAGGGGTCATCGAGATCCTCAAAGAAAAGTGGAACACTAGCATGGAGACAGCAGCTTCGACCTTGCAGTGCTCTTCGACGATTGTTCGAGGAAGTTCTCGAAAGATGAGGCAAGCGGTCCACCTCGATGCAAAGTGTTCGGTGCTGCAAAGAAGACTCAGAGATGGGTGTAGGCCCAGCAGCGGGTGTCGGGAGTTGTATTGTTGGTCCTCTGGCCTGTCGGTGCTGCCGCTGCAGCACGTACCTCGGGGAAAGCTCGGCGATCAGGACTCGACCACGGGCTGGACCTCGGATCTTCACTCCGTCATTGTCCTCGGGACGTCTTTTCAGCTTCAGGTGGCGGGAAACCCAGTGGTGGACGTTCCACGTTAGCTGGCAACCTCGACTTTCTCCGGTGGGACAAAGTGGTCGACGGTGATGGCAAGTGAGCCCTCTGACAAATGTTCCTAGACAAATGTGGAGCTTTGCGGCTTCGGTCCTCGAGCAGCATGACATCAAGGTATCCCAGCTTCTGGGCACATGCTTCAACTGGCTTTCAGCAGTCAAGGAAATCTTCTGTACCCAGGTCAACGGCAATGGACTTCGATTGCCTCTATTTCCCGATGCGTGACTTCAGGACAGCCTTCCAGGATGGACTTCCAGAGTGCCTCGATGAAGAGCAGCAGGTTTTGCACGATTGTCCCTCGTAGCTCAGGGAGGGGTCACCTAGCTAGGCCGTCTCTTGGATCAGTCCTCGTCAGACTCGACAGCTTTTAGATTTCATTGAAGGAAATGCAACAGCAATTCTTCTTCTTCCAGCTGGGCTTCAAGGAGGAGCTTCAAGTTTAATCTTCAGCTTCTGAATAAATTGGTAGGTGAGGGGGCCCCAGATATACACATCTGTGCCTCATTCACTCTGGCTGAGCCAGGCTCAGTCAGCAAATCATACAGAAGGGCATTCATGCAGGAAGGCAGCCAATCACGCTCATAGGCATTCAGGCCATTCACTTCCACCTAGACACCCATAACAAGGAATGTGGATTGGGGCAAGCACCCAGCCTTTCAGCGCACCACACTGCATTCATGTCAGTTTCAGGCAGGGCTGTCATACACACAGAAACCAGACACCCATAACATATAATGCATATTGGTCACACACTCTATTCACACAGGTCCCACCCTAAGGGTGTACGCACAACATACAGTCACTGGAAAGGCTCCAGCCAGTCTGGCCTGGACTTCTCCACAATACCATACACGGTTCTTCCACCCAACAGCCAGTCAGGGGAAGGGACAGAGTCTGGGCTTCACAGGACATTGGGAAATCAAGGTAATAGGCAACAGAAACCAAGAGGCCCCAGGGACCATCTTGCCTTCTATCAGAAATGCACTGATTCCTATGACAGGGCCTGGGTATCCCAAAATGGAGGATACTCAGAGCTCCTGTCATATCAGCATAAAGCTGACACCAGCCCATACCCTGCTCTGTGGGCAACACACAGGTGCCCAAAACAGACACTAGGGGTGCATGGTTGTAGCCCCACCCATGGGTGCCATAAGGGTATCCCAAGGGTCTCTGTTCACCATGACCAAAAAGAGTAAGAGCTGCACTGCCAGGGGTCCCAACTGGACTCCTGTGCAGAACACAACACAGAACACACATGATAAGGGAGTACAAGACAAGGACAGGGAGGCTCTGTCCCTCCAATGCATTTCCAGCATCACAAAGCTGCGCTAAGGATAAGATTGGATCCTTGTGAAGATCAGTCTGTGCTATTAGTGAAAGCAGCAACCCAAGTACAGAGAAGGTCTTTGAAAAAAAAGTGATGGTGATGTATTTCATCAGAAGTTGGGGTTGTTAAAGAACTATGCACCTAAGATTGTTTTGAAACAGGGAGCGGTTCTAGTTGCACATACAAAAGCGAGGCCAATTTCTTTCACCTTGGTAGGAAGTGTGCAGCAAGAATTTAATAGACTTGAGAATGAAGGGATAATTGAGAAGATTGAATCGTCCAAATTGGTGAGCCCCATCGTTATCGCAGACACAAAGAATGGAAAATTGAGAATCTGCATAGATCTCAGGGACTTGAACAGGAACATTTTGGTGGACAGATATCCGCTGCCCATAACATCAGCGATGTTGAACCGCATTGAGGGAGCAGACCTGTTCACTACTCTTAATTTATCAAACGCGTGCCATCAAATCAACCTCACAGAAGATTACAGGAGCCTGACGGCTTTTATCACACCTTTTGGCATGTACCGCTACAAATGAATGCCACTTGGACTGGCATCTGCTGCTGCAGTGCTTCAGAGGACTATCACCCAAGTGCTGAAGGGTCTAAGTCTATCAGGACAACATCATTGTGTTTGGAAACGGGGAGTGTGAGCATGATGGAAGGTCATGTGATGTGCTGAGTAGATTGTGTGAGAAGGGTTTGAAAGTGGAGAAGAGTAAATACAGGTTTAAAGAGCGTGAAGTGGAATATTTGGGCCATGTGGTCAGTGGTGACGGTTATAAAACAAAGGTTTATTTATTTATTATTAACATTTATAAAGCATGCATCAGCCCGGGGCATCATGGCGCTGCTAGGTTGATGCCATGAGAGCCATCAAGGGGGCCCTGGATCCCAATAATCCCAATAATAAGGAGGAGCTCAGGTCATTTTCACGACTGTGTGAATTTTATAATAAATTTGTGCAGAATTTTGCTAGCTTGACAGAACCTATGAGGAGATTACTCAAGAAGTAGATTACATGTGAATGGGATGCAGAGTGCAAGAGATCAGCTGAGTGCATAAAGAACAGTTGGTGTGAGTCTATGAGACTCGGAGGATTTGTGATTGGAAACAAAACTAAGTTGACTGTGGATGCGAGTGTTATCAGATAAGTGTTATCACAGGTAATGGAGGCCGGATGTGAAAGAATCATCTGTCTGTTGGTGCAGGTTATGTGTAAGGCAACGCCCAGACTTGCGAGGTTGAGCTTGAGGTTACAGGATTGCCATTTTGAGGTCAAGTATGTGCCAGGAAATAGGAAGAAGGTGGCTGATATCCTTTCAAGGTTGCCCCTGAAGTTGGAAGGAGAGGGGATACTTGATGAAGTGGTGGTTGTTGCGGCAGTTCTGGATGGTTCCATGTAATAATGATCCCTCAAAAATATCGCCATGCAAAGAAATCGCCGAAAAATGGCTGTTTTTTGTGGGGACATTATTACATGGAACATATGGGGGACACCCCTGCAACCCCCGCTGCCCCTGTCTGTATATATATATGGCCACCTATATAATGTCACCATGACATTTTTCTGGCGACATTATATACGGCGACCATATATATAGGGATATTATTACCTGATACCTTCTGGATGTGATCCCAAGAGAGAAGTGGATTCAGGAGGTGCAGAGCGAAGTGGTGTTGTGCAAGGTTATGGAGTATAGAGTAAGAGGCTGGCCCAAGAAAGGTTTGGTGGATGAGGGATGTCTCCAGTTTTGGGAAGTTTTCCATTGAAGCTGATTTATTGGTCAGGGGGGACAAGTTGATACTACCCCAGAGTCTTAGAGAAGGATTAATTGAGAGGGAACATCAGGGACACCCAGGTTCAACAGGCACCAAGCAGAATGTACGGTCTAAATATTGGTGGCCTGGTGTAGATCTTAAAGTTGAACAGTTTTTTTAGATGTTGTTGGTATTGTCAAAACTCGGACAAGAGTTGTAGAGTCAGTAAATTGGAACTGGTGACTATGCGCAGAGCAGAGGAACCATGGGAACAGATTGGAATAGACACTGTGGGCCCATATAGCAATCTTGGTAGTGAGAATAGATTTTTGATTGTCAAGGTGGATTATTCTTCTAAATTGTTTGAGATTGAAATGGTACGTAACATTTTGAGAATGTGTTCAGAAGAGAGGTTTACCCAAAAACCATCCTTAGTGATAACGGTGAGCAGTTTTGGAGTACGGAGATGACGAAGTATACCATGTCTGTTGGCATTGAGTGGAGGCTCTCGGCTAATTAGCACCCACAAACAAATGGGTTAGTCAAAATATGTAATAGGGTGATTGTTGAGGCTGAGGCAAGTTGAATTGAGGCAAGCTTTCAGAAACAACATGTCAGTAGAAAGGGCGATTGAAGAAAGGTTGTGGAGTAGTAGGATGTCTGTTCAAGCTGACTCTGGGAAGTCCCTGTTTGTGTTAGCAAGGTTCTTTCATCAGCAGGCTCCCTCCTACGGAACAACCTCCCCCTTCCTCTTCATCTTGAGCCAGATCTCCTCGAATTCCAGAAGCTCCTCAAACTTTCCTTTTCACCTCCTCCTTCCTTCCTCCCTCCTCTGCTAAAACCCACAGTTGCTGAGATTGGTGACCAGGGCCCTTATGCGTCCTATTGTGCCCTGGTCTCCTACACCCAATCGCCTTCAGCCACCCGCTCCCAGCACTTGCCTTGGCGCCCACTGACCTATTCCACCACAGGCTTGCACTTATTTATTAGCAGCTGCCATTCGCCTAGGCACTTACAGCTGCTCACTCCCTAGCACTTCCCTCTTGGTAAACATAGCACTCCCCACCTCAATCCCTCATGCCTTCTCTCTCTGCACCTGCACACTCTGAATTCTCACAAGGGCTAGTAGGTCCGCCTCCATCTTCCATTGTTTACATTTGATTTACACTCCCATGTTCCCTTTCTGCTGCCCTGTGGGTGCTTTAAAACACAATTTACTTAATGTATAAGCACCTTACATATGCACAATAAATAAATTAAATAAATGAGAGGCAGAGAGCCAAACACTGTATTAAATTCTGTGCAGGCAATTGGAAGAAAGGCAAAAGTGAACACAATGGTGGTGTGAGGAAAGATGTGATTAGTCGTCTTGTGCCTGTTGATTTGGTCTGGATAAACAAAGGAGGATTGGTGAGGAAGGGAGAATCAAAGTATTCCAAGCCTGTAAGAGTCAAGGAGGTCTTCCACAATGCTGTTAGGGTGCAGGATGGGTCGATTTGAAATATGGATAGTCTGAGTAGATGGAGATGGGAAGGTATGAGTGTGGGTGTTGAGAGTTTTGGCGATGTGCAGCGGAATGTCAGTCAGTTGTTTGATGTAGAGGCGGTAGAGGAAAGCAGGATGGTGGAAGGATCTATTACCAATTCGAGAGAAGAGGAAGCTGGCAATACTACAAGTCAAGGGATTGTTTCCGGAGGAAGAAAGAGGATGTCTCTGGTGTGGTATAAAAAGACTATTTCAGGAGATGACATTTTAGAGCTCGTTCCCTATAGTGTGTCTTGGAACACTGTTACAAGGATGGTTGTCCTGTGTTGTATTGTGGCTTGTCTTCATAAGTTTGTTTATTCATTTGTATTTAGGTTGGAGGGAGTGGGATGTGTAGTGTCTTGTACACTGTGCTTCCGTGTAGGTGTTCCTGACGAATGCGAGTTCGTGAGTGGTGGAATGTCAGGTGTGCAGTGCGTAGTGAGAATTTTGAGTTCTATGTCCTCCTCAGCCAAGCTCAGTGGCAATGTGCTCGTCTTGGAAGCAAGATGACGCAGAGCAACGCAGGTTTGATCCCCGGGTCCTCGTGTATATATATTTATATATACACGTACACAAATTGTCCATAACGTGGTGCACTCTGCCTGCAACAAGCGGGTGCTCTGTTTAGAAAGCTTATTGACAAAACCTCTAAACACTCCAACTGACAACTCCACACACAAGGCAGTTTGAATAATATTAACTGCCTATGAGCACCCGACCCAACATTATATAGCATCAATCTTTATTTGATAAAATCACATCATAGATAAAAGCAAGTCTAAATCAGCATGTACTTACATATGCAGCTAAAAACTCTCTGCTTCACGTCACGCGTTCCACCCTTTAGCAGGAACTACTTCAGGCGAAGTATTACATACTACATTTTGTGAGCCTTCCACTATTTCTAAACTTTCAGGAGGACGTTGCTATATGTGGTCATGTGACTCTCCTTAATGGGTTACTTAACTTGTTATCATAACGGCGGCCATCTTGGACCAGTTTTCGCTAATATAGCTTCGTATTCCTTTTAAACATAATAAACATCTTCTGGTTTGTCAAATATACACAAATCTATGTCATCACATCTCCCATACTCGTTTTTCATATATTGTCTATAATAATACCATAAATCGGCTCAAATACCAAGTGCCTACATTCATATTAACTACCATTACCATCACAGTGTAGTCCTGCGTGGTTGGAGTTCCCAGCTCGCATATCTCTGGAGGCCAATATGATTGCAGCGGCCCGTTCACTCATTGGATGTTAACGGCACTTATGATACTAACTCACTACATAGGCAGTTAATATAATTCAAACTGCCCTGTGTTTGGAGTTGTTTGGCCTGCTGTAGCGGCCATGTAGTTATGGTGAAGTTGCTAAACCCATAGGAAGAGCACTTTTCGAGTGGATTATAACTTCGCTCCCACTAGACGAATCCTCGCCAAACTGTGCAGAGAAAATATAAGGCCCACTCTGAACCTTTTTTGCAAAGATTGGTGAGGCTTGGTCAAGGGGGGCAAAGTTATGTGGGGGGTCCCAAAAATTTGTTTTTCCCATAGACATAATGGGAAAAAAACTTTGCTCACACCTACAGCCCAAACCGCTGGACGGATTTCCACAACATTTGCGGCAGGAGTGGCTGCTTGGTCCCGAAAGTGTGTTTTCATTAATTTGGTGTAAATCCGTCCAGTAGTTTTATTTTTAAACAACCACAACGTAAGGCAGGAAATTAGTGATATCTGTGCCTGCTCTATGGACTCACTTCCCTGTTTGGTCCGCGGTCTGGCCTCTAATTGGCTGTTCTGTCCGCAGACAGATCGGCCTGAAAATTTGCAGACTTTTACGTGGTCCACGGACATCGGGACACGCTTGCTGATTGGCTGATGGGAACACGTGAAATACGTCGCTTTTCCTGAAACGTCCGACATCTTGGATTTGCAGACTTTGCGGACAGCGCGGTGAAAACATATATTAAAAGCAGCATTTCACTTGTCAAACTCAACAAACAATCTCTGGGGATGTGGGGGGATGAGGATTGGATTGGATATGGCCATAAGAAGCCAATAAATGGGTTGTTTCACCCCCCTGAAAGTCCGCAAACACTCCAGATGTCCTGGGGCAGTCCTGTGGTGTTCGCGGACACTTCATGTGTCCTAGGACATCTGTACCTATTTCTGCATTAGAGGGTTGGGTAAAAGCAGCTTTTGGATCGCTTAAAACTTTTGCGCCACTCAGTGAAACTGCATGTAATTTTGCAACTTTATTCTAGAACTAATCCTGAATGGTTTTGCAAAGTTTTGTGGGCTTCTGTCAAGAGGGGGCAAAATTAGAGGGGGAGTCCCAAAATATTGTAAAGGCATATAAATGTGGTGTCATTTGACGAATCTGCACAACATTTGGCAAAACGATTTTGTATCTAGATATAAATGTTTTTCTAAGGTTTGGTGGGAATTTCTCAAGAGGGGCGAAATTAGAGGGGGGTCTCAACATTTTTAGATGGCTTATAACTTTGTTGCTATTTGACGAATGTGTACAAATGTTTTGAGTAAGATTATAGACCCAATGACTGAATGGATTTTGGAAGTTATATGACTATTGTACGTACATACATTTTGACAACAAATATTCATATACCTTTGGTGACTGAGGTATAGCCTGTGGCCGTGGGCAGTAGCCAGATTGTCTAGGTCATGGCATAAGGTCATGAGGCAGACAATCTGGCTACTGGCCATGACCGCTAGGGACGAAAAATGTTGTTGTCTACCTGGGAACGGCGATGTGGTAAAGTTATTCGAAGGTAGGATAGGTTTGAAAGGGAAAAAAAGTGCTTGTGGTAATATGTTCATAGGGTTTGTAGGCTGCCATGGCAAGGGAAGAGGGGTTGTGTACGGAGCCCCGCCTTCTCTTTCCATGTTGGCTGTCTTGGAAAAGGATTTTCCTTCCTACAGCGGCATGCCATAGGCGTCCCGCTGTAGGAAGAATAATCCCTCCGACTTACAGCGGGATGCAGCAGGCGTCCCACTATAGGAAGAAGAATCTATGTTTTAGCACCCTGGGTTCCCGCTTTGGAAACCAGGGGTGTTAATGACCTTTATCCCCCATTTCAGGGGATCCAATGAACGATAATGGTCCGTAGCCCTCTTTATTTATAGCTTTATTTATTTATTCATTTATTTATTTATAACACACCAATGCCTGCAGACATCAGGCTGTGTGGTTACAGTATTTGTTAAAGAAGATGAGGTGGAGGAAGACAGCTTACTACTTGCTGAGAAGGGAACAACCTTTCTGAGAGCATTGCGGTCATTGGATTTAGTGTGGCGGCGCATGGGGGTGGTCCCGTAGGAGTACTGTCCAGGTAGTCTGCGACTGAATTGCACTCAGTGCATTTCACTTTGGTAGCTTTAGCCTTTGGTACAGTCCCAACAGTAGCAAAGAATTGGCACACCCATGATTCGATCTTGGTGCTAAAAATAGGCACTTCCTTGACCTCATCTTCTTGGTCCTCTTCATTGTCTTTGAAAGTACTGTGCTTTTCTTATTGTGAAGGTCCTCCAGCTGGTGGTGGTGGTGGCTCTTGGGGAGGAGGGATGGCAATAACTGATGCCATTTTTAAGATGAAAAGCAGTTTTGATAAAATTCTTCCAAGTATGTACTGTGTACTAGATTGGTAATGGATAATGAGTATGAAAAGGTGTAGGAGGTGTGCAAGGGAAGTTTTGAAGTTGAGAGTTCCTAGATCAGTAGAAAATGTAGTTCTGAACGGTCCACGAAGGACGTATCTTATTGTGAAGTGCGGACTGGTTCTCGGACACGTCACCATGCCGCGCGCCAGCATATGGTCATGTGGCACTGTCCAGAAGGTCCGCAATGAAGTCAGAGGTTCGTAGACGTCTACAGATGCAAAACTAGTTGAAATAGTTGCAAAAAGTGTATAGAAGTGTTAAAAATGATTCTAGAAGGTGGGAAATGGCAGAGTTTTAAGGTGACACTTTGTAAATTGGACACAAATATTGTTATATTTGGTACGTATGATATTAGTAAGTTGTAGGAAAATAACATGCACTGGTAAAAACCCATGAAATTCACTGAAAAAATATTGTTAAAGGGACGTTATGGTTAAGTTGGACCAATTAAAACCTATGAAATTCAGTAAAGAAAAAACGTTGTTTAAAGGACGTTATGGTTACGCCAAAGCCCCCATGGGGTCCTATGAACTCCAATTAACGCGGACTAACACCGCCTACCACCACTTGTGATCTAGCGGTAATTCAGCCAGATTAAGTGGTGGTAATGGTAATACCATTTGGTGGTATCTCAGTGGATTTACTGCCGAAATACCACCAGACTTGTAATGAGGCCCAATTTCCTGTATTTTGGTGATTTTAATGGAGAAATAGGAGGCAAAGTACTCAGCGTGGAGTGAGCGAGGAGAATATGAAGGGATTCTAAGGGGGGAAAGCATGGCCTGTTATGTTAACAGTTTTATTAAGTACTTGTAAAACCACAGGCATCTTAGCGCTAAGGACATCTTGCAAAACTGGTTAAATACATTTTTTAAAAAGAAGAGTTTTCAGGAGGAGTCTATATTGCAAATGGTTGGTAGTACATCTAAGAGCAAGAGGGAGTGCCTTCCAAAGTCTGTCTGCTGCCAAAGAGAAGGCGTGACCGCCCAATCTAGACAGATGAAATTTAGGAACAGAGACTAAACAAGTGCTCCCAGAGCGTGGAGCTCGACCAGGAAGATAAGGGGGAAACTTATCATAAAGATAGTCAGCATTTTGAAGATAAAAGGCCCGATGGACTAAACAAAGGGACTTGAATTCCACATGTCTGGCAACTGGGAGCGTAGAATGGGAGTAATATGGGTGCAATAAGGTGTGTTGGTGGCCACCTGATCCACCAGATTCTGCAACAGCTGGAGCCGGTGGATAAGCCCCACTGGTTGAGTCAACAACAAGGAGGTACAATAGGCTATACGGCTCAAAACCAGTGAGGCCACCACCAAGGTTTTCAGATGACAAGGTAAAAAAGCAGAACCCATGTAAATGTCTTGCCTTGCATACTGCCCCAACCTGAAAGGCCATAGACAGTGTTTATGACAAAATAATGCCAAGATTTCTAACAACCATTATGGGAGAAGAAATGTTACCAACTGCAACAGGCCAAAAAGATGGTGTCCAAACTCACCAACCATCCCTCGGGGGGCAAGTTTGGTCTTTCAACACTCCAGACTGTCAGTGTGGTCCGAGGATAGTGCAGCATCCCACAGGTCCCAGGCCTCCACATGGTGTCTAAATGACCTACTAATTGTTCCGGTGATAATCGATGTAGCGGCTTGAAAGCTCCTGCTGGAAGAAAGGAGACTAGAGCTGCGCAAGCTGATACTCGAAGAGAAGAAGGAGACCAACAGATCCACCTCTAGAGAAAGCAGCACTAGTGGCTCAAACCAGGGTGCCAGGGATAAGTCCCGCCACCATATCACCATAGACTTAGTGCAGGCTTACGAAGTGGGGAAGGACATTTTTGACTGGTTTGAAGTACTCAAGCTTGCTTTTCAGCTACAAGAAGTGGAGGAGGAACTATGGGGTGAAGCCCTGATGTGTCGCTTACCGACAGAGGATACTGATGCAAACCTTCAGTTAACTCCTGAGGAAAGGCCTGTTTATGAGAGCATGAATGTGGCCCTTCTCTGGATGTTCTGTAAGACCCTAGAACAGTATCTCAATAGCTTCACAGCGCTCAGAAAGAAAAGTGGGCAGACATTTGAAGTATTCACAAAGTTGTCGTTGAAATATCTGAGCGGGTGGGTAGCTGCTAACAAAGTTGACACATTTAAAGAAATCTACAATTTGATTGTGTGTGAGCATGTATTGAAGAATTGTGAGGTTGACCTACACTAGCATCTTGTGGACAAGACTATTACAGACCCAAAGGACCTTTCAAAGGCTGCCGACAGATTTTTAAGTACTCAAGTCCAGAAAAAGGCTCAGAGGAGCACACCCAAACCAGAAGAGAAATATTCAGACAAGAAAGTTAACAAGGATGGAAAGGACAAAGGTCCAACCCACTCCTCTTCGAAGTCAGGTCCCCAAAAGCATGATGGGAAACCCCCCCAACTCTAGCTCAACCATGCACTCTGAAAAGCAGGGCGCAGGAACCCCTAACTCTGGGACACCTACGTTCTCACAAACTAAAGGTTGTTTTGTGTGAAGGCAGCTGGGCCGTAGGAAAGGGGATCATGCTTGTAAGGGCTTACCCAAGGAAGCCATACTGAATGTCGGACTCATGGAGGAGGCCATCATTAGTGTGGGCCTCCTAGAGGAACACTGTCCACTAGGCCATGGGCTTGCTGAATGTGGATTGGTTATATCAATGGACAGAAAATACCTGCGGTCAGAGACACCGCGGCTGGCCGCACTGCAGTCACACGTCATTGAGTGCAGCCAGGACTGTATATTGCTGGACCTGATTGTCCGGTCCGTCGGTTTGACAGACAGGGTAAGTGCTCCTTGGCGATCGTAGAGTTCAGTTGGCGAAGTGAATTGGCCCAGGGCTGTGCAGCAGTGAAAGACTCAATCCCTGTCCAATGTCTTTTGGGTAATGATCTTCCTGACCCTGAGCTATTTGCGGCGGCTACCAGATCTATAGTCAAAGAGGCTGCCAGATTGGAAACTCTCAGAGTCTTGGGGTCTGGAGTGCTTCCAGATTGCTTATTGGAGGAACCGGCGTGGCCAGTAGCCCCTGGTCCAAGCCCGCAGACTGCCATGCCTATATCCCATAAACTGCTGAGTCACCTACTCCTGCGGGAGAGGGACCAGTAGCCACTGAAGACCCCACTTTGGTAGCAAGGGACTCAATGAGTCTCATTACAAGTCTGGCAGTCTGGAATTAAGGCTGGGGGTAGCAACCTACCAGCACCCATTCTGGACTGCCAGACTACGAGAATGCCTGCAGGGCCGGTGCTCCTGGCAAGACTGACCTGCCGGGAGCACCGGCTCCTACAGGCATGGTTTTCACAGAAGCACTGGTACTGTTAGCCACAGTGCTGGATCTTCTGTGTCCCCATTCTCGTGGAGTCCTATGGGACTGCACGGGAATGGAGACTTATGGTTCCCGCAAACGGACATCCCATGCCGTCGAGACTTGTATATCCTGGTGGCACCGGGATACCAGGCGGCGGAAATGGTGTTACGAAGTCAACGGCGACCCGCTGGTATCACCGGCGGGTTACCGCAAACCTCGTAATGAGGCCCAATGACTTCAGAGTTGCCTGGTGCAGCACAGGAACCTGAGGCGAAGGACTAGGTGAGTTCAGATTTCAATGGCCTGCCCAAGGTGGATTAGTTTGCGTCCGCTGGGGGCCTAGATCAGGCTGACTTCTTTAAAGCCCAGAAAGAGTGTCACACTCTGGCAGGCCCATGGAAGCAGAGGGAGGAGCAGGCTAAGGGGAGGCTTCTAGACTGTTCAAGGTGTACTGGGAGGATGGACTCATGTAAAGTGAGACTAAAGACTCTGAGGGTGAGGGCACCAGAAGATTAGTGATTCCCCAATGCCACAGAAAGTTCCTTTTGGATTTGGCTCATCAAATTTTTTTAGCGGGTCACTTGGGAGTGACTAAGACATCAGACCAGTTGTCTGAGCACTTTTACTGGCCACAGTTCAGCGTAAACGTTAAGGAATTTGTCCGGTCCTGTCTGACTGGTCAGGCTTCTGGCAAGTCAGGTGGTGCCACAAAGGCCCCCTTAATTCCACTACCCATGCTTGGGCGGCCTTTCAAGAGAATAGGCATGGACATTGTGGGTTCTTTGGATCCCCAAACCAGCTCAGTGAACAAATACATCTTGGTAGTGGTAGACCACGCCACAAGGTACCCTGATGTTGTCCCTCTGAGGAGCATCAAAGACCCTTTGGGTGTGAAGGCTCTGCTTGGGATATTCTCCCGTGTTGGTTTCCCCAAGGAAGTCATTTTGGGCAGGGCAAAAAATTATTTTGGCATATATGAAGGCTATGTGGGAAGAATGTGGAGTCACCTATCGTCTCTCTACATCCTTCCATCCACAAACGAATGGGCTTTTTTAGCGGTTCAATATAGGTTGCATGGAATATCACCTGAGATGGGATATCCTCCTGCCATGCCTAGTGTTCACCTACAGGGAGGTGCCACAACAGAGTAGTGTTTAGCCCCTTTGAGATTCTGTTTGGTCACCATTTATAAGGACCACTCAGTCTACTGATAGAGTGATGGGAGTGCAACCCCTCGTCCCTTCATGAGATTTACTGGACTGTGTCCTTGGGCTCTTGTCTAGAATGACAAAGTGTGTGGAACAGTCAACCAGAAATCTAAAGGCCAGTTAGGAGCTGATGAAGCACTGGCATGACCAGAAGGGCAAAGTAACAGTTTATTCTCCAGGCCGGTGGGTGTGGATTATGGAACCTGTCAAGCCCAGTGCCCTGCTCGACAAGTGGAATGGGCCCTACTGTGTCAGTGAGGTAAATGATCTCATTAAATTGAAAAAAGAAAGAAATATGATATGCAAATCTTTTGAATTTGCGCCCCATGTATTTATTGGTAGTTATGTCCACTGGTTTACACATGTTTCAGGGCATTTGCCTTTTTCAAAACAGAACATGAGCTACACAAAACCATAGAGTTATATAAGGATTGGTGAACAATTTGCAAGACAGGGAGAAGGGAAGGGTTGTCAGGTTTAGAAAAACAATAAAAAACAAAATTGTCAAAACAAAGAATGTATGTACCTAGACACAGCATATCATGATACCAATTACCAATCTCCACCACATGGATGGCTTGGTAACAATCAGCAAAACTTATAGAGTGCACAAAATGGCGAACACACCCCAATGGTATGTGTTATGATTCTTGCAGTAGTTTAGAGGCCATATTCCAAAAATAGATTGCTTGTGCCCTGGGTTAATCCCTTTAAGTTCTACAAGATCAAAATCAGGTACGAAATACATATTTAGTACAGTCCTTAATTAGTGTATCCCCTATACCAGACAGCTTCCAGCAAAGTAGCCATTCCTATTTGTGCCATTACTTGTTCTATCTCCCATGAGTAGGGAAGGCCGTAAGGAAAGGCCTCCGGTGCTCTTTGCAGCTCCGCTGCGAGCACGAAGCATCCTCGACCAGCTGTGTGCCCGATCAGCTGATTTGATCCACTTCGGAGCGGCCGCGTGTTGCATTCCGCCCACGCTGCAGGCCGCGTGCACCGAAGCCCCAGACAAGATGGCCCCCGTCTCCATGGAAGCACAATCAACAAAATGTGCTCCTGAAATCACCGCCGCGGGCCCGTGTCCCGATTCGCTGCCTCACCCCGCCCGCCCCTCCCCTCCTGCTTTAAATGGAGGGGGAGAGGGCCGAGAGGCGAAGCCGAGCAGGGAAGGCCGTAAGGAAAGGCCTCCGGTACTCTTTGCAGCTCCACTGCGAGCACGAAGCATCCTCGACCAGCTGTGTGCCCGATCAGCTGATTTGATCCACTTCGGAGCGGCCGCGTGTTGCATTCCGCCCACGCTGCAGGCCGCGTGCACCGAAGCCCCAGACAAGATGGCCCCCGTCTCCATGGAAGCACAATCAACAAAATGTGCTCCTGAAATCACCGCCGCAGGCCCGTGTCCCGATTCGCTGCCTCACCCCGCCCGCCCCTCCCCTCCTGCTTTAAATGGAGGGGGAGAGGACCGAGAGGCGAAGCCGAGCAGGGAAGGCCGTAAGGAAAGGCCTCCGGTGCTCTTTGCAGCTCTTCGCTGCTCGAAGTCTGCCGTTTGCCACGGACACCTGCTGGAACCACAAGGTAAGGAGTCCCGCACTCCGGAACTACCCCACACACTCGCAAAAAGGCGAGACCGTCTACGCACACGTACTCTACCTAGCGTATTGGTCACTCTGCCCATCCCCACAAGTGCACGCAATGCACGACTTCAGTCGAGAACCTCAGCTACAACTACCCGAAAGGCCACCTCCCCAGTACTGCATCTATACCATAAACTAAGCCACACATCGAAGCTGAGCCCACTTATCAAGCACCACCGTGAGCCATTTGCATTGGCTACAATGTCTAAGACTCTTGTTAATGTGTCACTCACACGTATGAATGAAATTACCGCTATTTGCAATTCTTCTACCACTGCCTTGCTACCTAATGATGCAAATGCCACTTTATCTGTGTCTATGACCCCAGAAAACATGCCCCCCACTGGTTTGAATGAAATTACCGCTATTTGCAATTCTTCTACCACTGCCTTGCTACCTAATGATGCAAATGCCACTTTATCTGTGTCTATGACCCCAGAAAACATGCCCCCCACTGGTTTGAATGAAATTACCGCTATTTGCAATTCTTCTACCACTGCCTTGCTACCTAATGATGCAAATGCCACTTTATCTGTGTCTCTGACCCCAGAAAACATGCCCCCCACTGGTTTGAATGAAATTACCGCTATTTGCAATTCTTCTACCACTGCCTTGCTACCTAATGATGCAAATGCCACTTTATCTGTGTCTATGACCCCAGGAAACATGCCTCCCACCGGTTTGGATGTGCCACCCTCGACCATCAATGTCACCCCTGAACCACACCTCAAATGTGCCCTCATCAACGCCCGCTCCATCAATGCGCATGCACTAGACATCCACGACCTTATTACCACCCTAGATCTAGATCTTCTAATGGTCACCGAAACTTGGCTACATGAAGCCTCAGGCCCCGCCCTATCCCTCGCTCTCCCACCTGGCTATGCCATCACGAGACAAGATCGCATGACCACTGGAGGCGGTGTCGCACTCATAGCCAAAGACTCAATCACCATCAGAAAGGCTGACAAAACTATCAACAATAACAGCGACTACCTTCAATTAAAACTCACCATCTCGCACCAATGCAGCATCACCCTACACCTCATCTATCGACCACCAGGCCCCCTAGGAGACTTCCAGGCCTCCGTCACCCACCTCCTGGCGGAAAACCTCAAAAAGTCATCCAAAGCCATTCTCCTTGGAGACATCAACCTTGGCCTGAATGACGCCAAAGACCCTACAGCCAAAGCACTTGACACAGCTCTAGCCACCCTAGGATTCGTCAACACCATCAATAACCCCACACACGCCCTAGGCAGATCACTAGACTGGATCGCCCACCACAATTGCCCCATCACAGTCACGGGCAACACCCCCACCCCATGGTCCGTCCACCACACCATCACCTTTAACATCCCCACCACTACAACCACATCCCACCCCCCTCCTCCCTTGCCTCCTGCCCTTAAAAGGAGTGCCCGTCAACTGACCAAAGAAAGACTCCTACCCTTCTTACTGGGACCTGCCTTCACAGCCCCATTCTCCAACGACCCAGAAACTCTGGCAAAAAATTATGATACGGCCATCACAGCAGCAATCAATACCATCGCCCCACTTAAACCTCGGAAAACCAAACCCACTAGACACGCTAATGCGTGGTTCACCCAAGACCTTCTAAAACTACGCTCCGACAAACGGGCAGCACTAGCTCTTTGGCAAACATCCCAGGATGAGAAAGACAAACTCAACTTCAAATCCCTTGCAACTAATTACAAGAATGCCATCATTAAAGCCAAAGCTAAATCCTTCGAAGAGAGAATTACTGAGGCCAAGTCGAACACCAAGGAAATGTTCGCCATTTTCAGGGAACTTGAGAACCCCACACCCACCCCCCAAAACTTCACTAAGGACAAAGAATGGTGTGACAACATCCAAACAGCCATGCGCAATAAGATCAGCTCTCTCCAAGCCAAAATCTTGAACACCAAACTAACACTATCCACCCACACTACACGCTCCCCACCACCACTGCCCCCATCACCCACTGAGGCCCCACCCACCTTCTCGTTTAAAACCATCCAAGAAAACGACATGATCAACATTATGAAAAACATAAAACCCTCCAATTGCAAAGGCGACCCCTGTCCTGCCCCCATCATCAAAGACTGCGCAGACACCCTGGCCCCTTTCCTAACAGCCTTCGTCAACGCCTCTTTCACCACAGGGAGAGTCCCCGCCTGCCTAAAGGAAGCATGGGTCCGACCACTCATAAAGAAACCCACACTTGACCCCACCTCCCCTAATAACTACCGCCCCATCACCACTGTCCCTTTCCTCCTCAAGATTCTAGACAAAGCAGCTTACCTGCAGGTCCAGCACTTCCTCGAAGAACAGAACCTCCTTGGACTGAGACAATCCGGCTTTCGCCCTAGGCATGGGACAGAGAGCGCCCTACTCGACCTAAAAAACCAAATGGAAACCAAAAGCAAACCTGCCTTGCTCCTTCTCCTGGATCTGTCGGCAGCTTTTGATCTTGTAGACCACGAAATCCTCTGCCACCACCTCTCCTCCACAGCCAACTTCTCTCAAGAAGCCATTACATGGATCACCTCCTTCCTCCAAGGCAGGACCATGCAGGTCTTCTCTGACCTAGCCACTGCATCACCCTCTATCATGCTATGTGGGGTGCCCCAAGGCTCCTGCCTCTCCCCCACCCTGTACAACATCTTCACCCGCCCCCTCTTCCTCATCCTTGACGCCATGGGCATCTCTTACACCAACTACGCCGACGACACACAGATCCTTCTCACTCTGACAGGCGACTATGACACGGACTCCGCTACCCTCAACAACATCTACAACACAATTCAAATGTGGATGGCTATCAACGGCCTCTGCCTTAACTCTGACAAAACTGAGCTCCTACTCGTAGGCTCCCCTGACACCATCAAGAAACTTGACGCTCAGTTCAGTCATTTCACCATTGACTCAATCATGATACCAGTACTTGACACGGTAAAAACATTAGGCGTCTACTTAGACTCCAATCTATCCATGACCAGACAAGTAAACGCCATTGCCTCCTCGGCCGCTTACCATGCAAAACTCCTTAACGCAATCAGACCTTATCTGTCAAAAGACACTTGCACTAACATAGCCAGGGCCATAACCGGCTCGCGACTTGATTACTGCAATATTCTTTTCCTTGGGACCTCCAACAACAATCTTGAGAAGCTCCAAGTAATACAGAATAATGCCCTACGCGCTGCACAAGGCATTGCCAAGAGAGAGCACATCACCGCTGCCAGAAAAGCATCCCACTGGCTCCCCATAAAGGAGAGGATCCTATTCAAGGCTCTAAGCATCACCCACAAATGTGTCCATCTTGCCGCCCCAATGTACCTTTCCCAGAGGATCCACCTGGTCTCCTCCACAAGACCCACTAGATCACCCTATGCCAGCATGCTCTCAGTACCTAGGGTAAAAAGGACCAGAGCAGGGGGCTCCAGTTTCCCGTACCTCGCTGCCGTACACTGGAACACCCTCCCTAGCTCCCTACGCTCTGAACCCTCACTGACCGCCTTTCGGAAAACCCTGAAAACGACCCTGTTCATCTAACAATTACATGGCCTAGCCCTCATAATTGTATTGTATGATGTATTATGTGGTATATCTGATCACAGGTCACTGCCTCACTGTAACCCAAGGCACAACCTGCACACATTGTAACTAAGTCTTCCTTGCAAGTAACAGTGCCACAATGCCCCTGGGCTGCCTGCGCGCTATATAAATTTAATAAATAAATAAAAATAAATAAAATTACACTTGTAACAAGAGGTAGTTCATAATGTGTTTGTGAGTCAATCCTAAAGGTGCCTCATCTTCCACTTAGAAGTGCAATCTAGTAGTTACAATATCCCGACATTTTTGAATGCTTATTTACAAATATTCCAACTAATGCTCACACTCGTCATCCAATCATATTATAATGGCCTGGACCCTAAAGCTAAGCGATTAATCATCACTTTACATTCCCTTGTAAAGCGAAATTAGGACTGTACACGCATCAAATGATATTTTAATTAATCCTTGAATGGTTTCTTTAACATGTGAAGTGTAGGGCTAGTGGGCCATTTACTGGGTAAATCATGGGGTTTGTTAAGCATTCAAGGATTCATTAAAATATCATTTGATGCGTGTACAGTGCTAATTTTGCTTTACAGGGGAATGTAAAGTGATGATTAATGCTTTAGCTTTAGGGTCCCGGCCATTATAATATGATTGGATGACGGGTGTGAGCTTTAGTTGAATTATTTGTAAATAAGCATTCACAAATGTCAGGATATTTTAACTACTAAAAATGTCTAAATTGCGTTCCAGTGATAACTACTCGCGCTCAGGATAGAATCTTAAAGTTATCAATGTCCATATGTTAGATTCTTTAAATGTCAGAAATTAATTCCAAAACGTGATTGATACAAAATTCTCCCAGCTCAAATTAGCCTATTTTATTGCTTATCAGGGCAACATCCGACATGTGTTTCGACCACCCTGGTCGTCCTCAAGGCCTGTACTCTGGGTGCTGGATTACCTTGGTCTGGGGGACTGGTCTGTCCCAAAATCAATTGTGCCCCTTCTTGCCATTTTGCCTTCTCGGACATGCCATTAGAGGCAGCTCCTGGTCAATAGCGTACGGTAATGGTATCATGCCCACTACACTTTAATCTTCTATTGTAACTACTAGATTGCACTTCTAAGTGGAAGATGGGGCAACCAGACATGGACTCCCTGCTCACTGTGCTCTGAGAGGCACAGCTTCACCTCACTGATGAAGCCCAACAAGGCTGAAACATGTGTATGGGGTTGCTGTTGGTACTCTTGTTCAGAGAGGAATTCCCATAGATTTTGGTACTGGACTGCCCATGTGGGCGGGACAAAGGCTGATATGCAAATGGATATTTCCCATCTGTGAAAGGTACAGTGAGCAAAAAGCGTGTGCTGCAAACTCTCATCTCAGAACAGGTTATCATGCCATGTTCTTTCTGGAGAGGAGTGTCTGCTACCTTTTTGGAAACCGTAGGATTGACTCACAAACAAATTATGAACTACCTCTTGTAACAAGTGTAATCATGGGAGATAGAACAAGTAATGGCACAAATAGGAATGGCTACTTTGCTGGAAGCTGTCTGGTATAGGGGATACACTAAATAAGAAATGTAATAAATATCGATTTGGTACCTGATGTTTATCTTGTAGAACTTAAACGGATTAACCCAGGACTCAAGCAATCTATTTTTTTAAATATTGACTCTTATCTACTGCAAGAATCATAACACATACCATTGGGGTGAGTATGCCATTTTGTGCACTCTATAAGGTGTGCTGATTGTTACCGAAGCATCCATGTGGTGGGGATTGGTATTGGTAATTGGTATCATGATATGCTGTGTCTATGTACAGAAATTCTTTGTTTTGACAATATTTTGTATTTGTTCTCTAAATCTGACAATCCTTCCCTTCTCAAATCCTTTCTCTCTGTCTTGCAATCTGTTCACCAATACTTATAAACTGTATGGTTTTATGTATCTTATGTACCTTTTGAAAAAGGCAAATGCACCGAAACACGTGTAAACCAGTGGACATAACTACCAATAAATACATGTAGCGCAAATTGAGAAGTGGTTATCATATTTCTTTTTTCAATTTTGGAGTAGGGGGTCTACTCACATGACTACTTCCTATGCCAAGCATAGATTATGTTTTTTTCAAATAATCACTTTTGGTCGCAGAGAGATTCCTCTTAATTACCCAAAGTCATCACTGTCACGTAAATGATCTCATTGACATGAACGGACCTAAAGAGCTCTACATGGTCTTTCACGTCAACTGGCTAAAACCCCATTATAGTCGGGATGATTTGGTCATGGCGTTAGTGACAGATGGAGGGAAGGAGTAAGAGGCAGTGATGTCACAGATGGGTCAGTTGAAGGTCTTAACCTTGCAACTGACCTGTCAGAACAGCAACTGAGAGACTGTTGCTGTTTACTGGGACAGTTTGCAGGTCTGTTTTCACTGAATCCAGGTCGCGCAGATTGATGCACCCATGATGTGGACACTGGAGACAGTAAGCCGGTGAAGAGCAGGATTCAGCGGATGTCTGATAAGGTCAGGGACACCATCAAAAAGAAAGTTTCCAAGATGCTGTCCATGGGAGTGAACGAGCCATCCCACAGCCCCTGGTCAAGCCCAGTGGTACTAGTCCCTAAAAGGCTAGTGGTGGGAAGACTGAAGTCTGCTTTTCTGTAGACTACAGGGGGCTCAATTCTGTCACGAGGATAGATGCTCACCCCATTCCTCGGACAGACAAGCTCAATGACGAGCTCAGCGCTGCCAAGTGCATGAGTACCTTTGGCCTCATGGCAGCGTACTGGCAGGTTGGCTTGACAGACAGAGCGAGAGAGAGGTCTGCATTCTCAACCCCAGAGGGACATTATCACTTCAGTGTGATGCCCTTTGGACTGCAGAATGCCTCTGCCACTTTTCAGAGATTGGTTAACCAGGTTTTGTCTGGACTGGAAAACTTTAGTGATGTCTATTTAGATGACATTGCTGTGTTCATCCACACCTGGGGGGATCACTTATCCCACCTGAAACAAGTGCTTCAGGCGCTGCAGAACACAGGTCTGACTATCAAGGCCCCAAAGTGCCAGATAGCACATGGCACAGTGACTTACCTAGGCCATGTGGTCGTTGGAGGTAAGAAACAAGCTCTCAAAGTGAAGGTACAGGCTGTGTAAGATTGGACATCTCCACCACACAGACACACGTGAGAACCTTTCTAGGTCTCACCGGGTACTACCGGTTATTCATCAAGGGGTAAGGCACCATTGCCATGCCCCCAAATGATGTAACTTTCAAGAAAATGCCAAGGTAACTTGGACCCCTGCCCGTCAATCTCCTTTCAGGATTTAAAGGACGGATTGTGAAGGACCCCAGTTCTGAAAGTGCCAGACTATGGTCAGGAGTTCATTATCCAGAAAGACGCCTGTGATTTTGGGACTGGAGCTGCGTTAGCGCAGCTGAACTCTCAAGGGGTAGCACAACCTGCTGCCTACATTACCAGCCAATTGGCAAAAGGGCAAAGGAACTGGGACATTGTTGAAAAGGAGGCTTATGCGGTCTCATGGTCAGTAAAGAAGCTGAAACCCTACATCTTTGGGTCACACTTTACAATCCAAACAGACCACCGGCCTCTTCGATGGTTAATAGCCATGCAAGGGAAAACCCCTGAGCTTTTGCTTTGGGCCATATCCCTGCAACGATTAGGTATGGACATCCAGCACATGCCAGGCTCCCAGCATGGAAATGCAGATCACCTTAGCAGTTACATTCGCCTAGATGACGAACTAGACCCTCAGTAGGGTGCTGGTTCACATGTTGAGGCTGGGGAGCATGTGTGGAATCTGACCATCGGCTCGGTGGGTGTGTGCTCGCCAGGGCTTTTTTAAAAGTTTTTTATTAAATTGAATGATGGAATGAACAAGCTCAGGAAAATGTGCGTGGCTAATCCACACCCATTTTCCTATGCTCACACCACAGCAAATGCATCGACCTGTGCACTCTGGCTGGACACAGCCTATAGGCACAGTCCGCCCTGTCATTTTTAGTTGTGGTATGACAGCCAGGAGTACACCATGTCACCTTCAGAAAGGGGACGATCGAACCTTCCCTGTGCCATGGCCAGCCTGATTAACTAAGAAAGGGTCTGGTTTACATCAGTATTGTCACTTGACTGAGTGATATAATATTGATTGTGAGTGTCCGGCTTGAAATGGTTACATCTATATTTTTACTCTCCTTTTTCTGATGCATGGTACACAGTATGGTCATGGCAGGTTATACCTTACTTAGAGGTATGACCGTAGTGGTTCTGGAAATCTCGTAATGTCACGAGGTGCTGGTGATGGTGGTAATATTCTGGACGCACTAATTAATATGGTGTTTCCTAACATGGTTTTGGATCTCGGTCCACTTGTTTTTCCTAGTGTTAGAGGTAGATGAAAGGTATTGATAACCTTTTTCTACGCCCCGTTTATTCATAGTACGGTGGTAGTAATGATCAATCTAGTAACTAAAGCATTCAGCCTGATTAATGTTGTTTTTTATGTTTGTATTTAGGTGAGCCCTGCTGGTGTAGTATACTTGTTTTCCATTTTTCCATCCACATTCCACGCGACTTCGCTGGACCTTAGTGCCCCTGAAGAATTTCTGTTAACCAAGAATTATACAGAAAGAAACATGTCGGGTCGGGGAATGCACTGTTATTTGTAAACAGTTTTTAGTGATATTCGCACAAGTCGGACTAGATTATATAAATAAAATACTGGCTCAATTGTGCTAAACTCACGGTTCATATTTATAATGGACTAGAAATTGTAGAAATTGTATAATTGTGTTTTAGTATGTTGGTTTTTATTGATGAAATATTTGTTATATTTGAGTGAGTTGATGAATTGTTTGAGCATGAATGTAATATGGTTGGAGTGTGGTTTGTTGTGGTTTTAGATGGGAACGATGTATCTTGTCAGTCCAATTATGAATTTGGTGGATTGATTAACAAATTTATTGATACTCATATCATTGTATGTTTTCATAATTATGAAAGCAGTTTTTTATAATGATTTGATTCATATATGTTAATAAAAAATATTGAATTGTGTTGGAGCGTCTACTGGGTCGAATTAAATTTGTTTCTTCTCAATATTTGGTTGTTTGAAAGACGCGTCTCTCCACAGATGTTTGTTGCACTGTGAAGTCATTATAATTATGACTATGTAGACAGGTGTACTACACTGGGACTCACCACATAAACACAACGGTACTCTGACCTTCTATGTTAATTTCTTCTTTGCTTTATCCAGGCCAGGTCACAGTACTTAGATATTCCTGGTATCCCCTATTACTCTTGTGTTTTGGTGTTTTCGCACGGTTTATATCCGTGGGATTTTTTCTTTTCTCCTTCTTCTAAATTGGGGTATATCACTTTTTACTTCGTGCTTTGTTACATTTTCCGGATTTTCCAGATCCACTATTTTGAACTGTTGTATGTCACTGTGCTGATAAGTTTTAGCACACCATGGCGGCCGATAAAACTCGTAGCTATGATGACAAATATGTGGCTGAATTATTGGCCAAATCCTCGTTATTTTCCAACGATGCAGATAGTTCTCCTTTGACCAACATTAGCAATTGGGATGAACTTTTCCAACTTCGCAAGAGATCCATCCGCACAGAACTCCATGGTACTATTATGCAGGAATATTTGCGTAATGTTGTCTTACCACAAGGTCTAGTGGTGAGGAATGAGCCACGATTATTCTTGGATAACAAAGAATTCATTATTAGGTGGAGTTATATTGCGAATAAGTGCAGAAGGGACTGGTTAATTCTAATAATCGACACCGCGAAGGAGATGTCAGTTAAACAACTCGAAGAGCTTACCAAATTAGAAGAGGCCATTAAAAAGCTTGTGCCGTTGAAAGTATACACTAAGAGGTTGGATGAGATAATTCGTGAGATGAATGATTTTAAAGAATCTATGGTACGAGATTGCATCAGACGGCTCAAGACAGACATCACAGACTTTTTACATGAGAAAGCTTTTCGATATACCCAGGACGGGTACGTGCCCGATCAACATTATGACGGGGCACCCAGATCCCAACAACAAAAAAACATGAGGTTTACTAACACCTTGTTTAGTTCACACAGCTCGGATGAAGATTCATTTGCCCGTGGTGGTGGTGGTAGACCTCAGAGACGCGGTAACAGTCGTGGGCGTGGGAATTCCAATAGACGCAGGTCTCAGAACACTCGTCCATTCACAAGAGGGAGAGGACCCTCTGTTGGTTTTTTAGATCAGGACCTACAGAATTGGGATTACGAACCACCAGTGACAAGGAGCAACAAAGCTTATTAATTAATTTGTCATCATACAGACCCACACCAGTTGAGATATCAGTCCTGGAAAAAGGGTTTGGGTTTGTTCCTACCATTGCCCACGACCGATTTGTCTCAAGAGTTGAAATAGAGGAACTATTCAGGAAAATACATTTGAAACAGTATTTCCACAAGACCCCATCTGAGGATGAAGAAAGGAATAGTGGTTTACATAACCGATCCTCTTTCTGCCCACCTACTACGAGCCATAGTCCGGAGTCTGCGGTATTTGAGAGAAGGGTTCTGGCTGATCTGGAAACATTGGAACATACAGTCTTCTTATGCCTTCCAAAACTGTTCGATGGCACAGAAAAAAGCTTTTGATTCCCTCAAAAATAACAAAACCATAGTAATACGAAGTGCCGACAAGGGTGGCGCGATAGTGTTACTGAATCGCCAAGATTATGTTATACAATGTTTACGACAGCTTTCAGATACTACTTTCTATAGACCCGTTGAACAAGACCCTATGGGATGTCTGATGAACCTCATCGCCCACAAAGTTGAAAAGGCAAAAAATAGGCACTGGACAACTCGGAAGGAAGCCGAGTATCTAGTAAAAAAGGATCCCAGTATTCCCTTGTTCTATATTCTGCCCAAAATTCATAAGACATTGTCTAATCCCCCAGGGAGACCGATAGTGTCAGGCACGAATACAGTGTTGGAACCATTAGCGAAATTTGCAGATTCTTTTTTAAAAGGGTTTGTCAGCAAAATGACGTCCTATGTCCAAGATTATATGGCAGTGATTAAGTTGATTGAGAATCTACATTTCAATCCACAGGAGGATATCCTTGTCACCATGGATATTGTCTCTTTATACACTAAAATTCCCCAGTCATCCACATTAGATGTAATTGAAGAGTTGCTACTATCTAAATGCAGCTCCGGTATGACACCGAACTTGTTTATCTTATGGTGCACGGAGCTGGCTCTTACTGAAAATTATTTTCAATTTGATGGCCGTTTTTATCAACAGGTCCATGGTACCGCCATGGGGTCGGCTGTGGCACCTTCCTTGGCCAATCTTTATGTGGACTATGTGGAACACATGAGTGTTTATAGTGAACACAATATTTTCAGAGAACGTATCTCATTGTGGCGTAGGTACATTGATGATGTACTGTTAATTTGCCATGGTGATGAAACAACTCTATTAGCCTTTTTCCAGTGGTTAAATGGGATTAATCCTTTTCTGAAGTTCACTATGAATTTTCATAAGGAACATATAGATTTTTTGGATTTAATCATCTTTTCCAATCCTTCCACTAATTTGTTGGGATTGAAACCATTCCATAATACAACAGATAGGAATTCCCTTCTCAGATATGATAGTTTCCACCCGAAGGCCTTAAGGGATAATTTACCGTTTGGGCAGTTTCTGCGACTCAAACAGAACAGCAGTGAGAAAGAGAGGTTTGAGTCGGAAGCCTCTATTTTGAGTCTTACTTTGATCCAACAAGGTTATCCTAAGAAAATTGTGAAGAGATCATTGAAGAGAGCCTCCAATAATCATCGGGAGGCGTTGCTTGAATACAGACCAAAATCTAGTTCTTCCAAACCTGATCCACTGGTTTTTGTTAGTACCTTCAACCATCTTTCTAACCACGTAGTCAAGATTGTCAAGAAACATTGGCATCTTTTAGCACAAGCAAAGATACCCGTGGTTGTCCCACGGTGTGCTTTCAAAAGGGGGCGTAATGTCAAGGAATTGGTGTTTATGAATGACATCAACAATAAATCTGATAAACAAGCCACCATTACCCAACAGTGGGGGTTACCAAAATTAAGAGGACATGCCCCGTGTGGCATGTGTGTTTGTTGTCCCCTCACTAAACGAACCACCGAGGTTGATATTGGGCTCCCTAGACTTTGGGAGCAAAGAGGGTTCACGAATTGTAATTCAAGCTTTGTCATATATGCCATTTGGTGTCTCTGCCATAAAATTTACATCGGAAAAACAGAACGGAAAATTAAAGTCCGTATTAGTGAACATAAAAGCTGCATCAGATTAAGGAATCTAACAGCACCTATGGTAGGGCATTTTATAATGCGGAATCACGGTTGTGATGACTTAAGATGGACAATACTTAAGAAGATTGTAGTTACTAATAGCATTTCTGTGGACAAACAAACTCTATCCAAGGAGGAGACTAAACTTATCTTTCTGAGCAAAAGCCATGAGTTTGGTTTAAATGAGGCGATAGATTGGAATTTTTAACTGGTGTTGTTTCATACTATAAACCACCTCATGGTCAGAGCCTTATTTGTGAGAAATGTGTTGGGCATTTTGCATTGCTTAGCTGATGTCCTAGATTTTTCCCTCTAACATGGCCAGGCCGGTGGTTTGATCGACTTCCCATGCCTCGAATAATCGGGGGTCTATGAAGTTTTGATCCTTACGTATTGACATATGAGTGTTCATATGTCAGTATTATCGTATGGCTGTGCCGACCATGATGGAGGTTTTTGTGCAATCAATTATTATACTTCTTTGGATTGAACATAACGGACTCCACTTACTTTATTCCTGATCGGCACCTGACAACTATCAGCTTCATTGTTAAGGAGGGCTGCCGTGCTCGTACGGAGACAGGGGAGGTTCATTCTGATGACACCTGACGTTATGTGCCGGTCACGTGTTTAGGCGAGCACGTATATTATCCGGAACTGTACAGCCTGACCTCTGGACATGTCGGCTGATTTGATGTTCACGGCAACCCACGTCGCTTGATTGAGAGTTGTATAGGTAAGAGGGGTTGCGTTTGGTTCCCGTTTACGATGTTTATCGCATTTGAGGGACATGGGCATTATTTCACCTTGGTCGTGGTGACGGTCTGAGGACCGCAACTACGAAGATGTAGATAGAAGGAGGCACTTGCTGTTTTTTCGACTCCCCGTGTCGGACACAGTTTTTGCCAATCGGCACTATCCTTCCTTCCCGGATGGGTGGGGACGGGCTAGATATCCCGTGCAAATGAATTACATACAAATTTAGCACTTTCACAGTGACGATTCGGTGTTTAATAAGTCCCCGCCTTTTCTCCCTTTTCTGTTTCCGATAGAGTATTGTTAATCCGTACGGTCACAACCAATACAGATGATGCTACAGTTGCTGCCTTATGGGAAGAACCCGGCTAGGAGGCAGTTTTGATTTGTGCATATACTGGATAGTGGCAGACCTTGGCGATAAAGGTAAGCTCGGGTGACCTTGACTTGTTTTTGTGAAAGATTGTTGTATACCGTGGGTTGTCACCACGATTGGAGAATTTATACACAGGCCTTTTCTCTTATATAGTGTGTACCTGTGTGGAATAATACAGGTTTATTGTCCTCACAGTTCGATAATGGTTGGTAACTGGTGATGTCTTGCCTCTGTTTTTTACAGGTGGGCGAGATTTGGCCATGGCACATACACAGAGTCTACGAGACCGGGCTCCTCTATTTGATTAGGTGCTGAGTACCGTTTCGTTTTCTGGTGATTGTCGACCACCGGGTCCGGTTTACATCAGTATTGTCACTTGACTGAGTGATATAATATTGATTGTGAGTGTCCGGCTTGAAATGGTTACATCTATATTTTTACTCTCCTTTTTCTGATGCATGGTACACAGTATGGTCATGGCAGGTTATACCTTACTTAGAGTTATGACCGTAGTGGTTCTGGAAGTCTCGTAATGTCACGAGGTGATGGTGGTAATATTCTGGACGCACTAATTAATAAGGTGTTTTCTAACATGGTTTTGGATCTTAGTCCACGTGTTTTTCCTAGTGTTAGAGGTAGATGAAAGGTATTGATAACCTTTTTCTACGCCCCGTTTATTCATAGTACGGTGGTAGTAATGATCAATCTAGTAACTCAAGCATTCAGCCTGATTGATGTTGTGTTTTTATGTTTGTATTTAGGTGAGCCCTGCTGGTGTAGTAGACTTGTTTTCCATTTTTCCATCCACATTCCACGCGACTTCGCTGGACCTTAGTGCCCCTGAAGAATTTCTGTTAACCAAGAATTATACAGAAAGAAACATGTCGGGTCGGGGAATGTACTGTTATTTGTAAACAGTTTTTAGTGATATTTGCACGAGTCGGACTAGATTATATAAATAAAATACTGGCTCAATTGTGCTAAACTCACGGTTCATATTTATAATGGACTAGAAATTGTATAATTGTGTTTTAGTATGTTTGTTTTTATTGATGAAATATTTGTTATATTTGAGTGAGTTGATGAATTGTTTGAGTATGAATGTAGTATGGTTGGAGTGTGGTTTGTTGTGGTTTTAGATGGGAACGATGTATCTTGTCAGTCCAATTATGAATTTGATGGATTGATTAACGAATTTATTGATACTCATATCATTGTATGTTTTTTATAATAATGAAAGCAGTTTTTTATAATGATTTGATTTATATATGTTAATAAAAAATATTGAATTGTGTTGGAGCGTCTACTGGGTCGAATTAAATTTGTTTCTTCTCAGTATTTGGTTGTTTGAAAGACGCGTCTCTCCACAGATGTTTGTTGCACTGTGAAGTTATTATGATTATGACTATGTAGACAGGTGTACTACGCTGGGACTCACCACATAAACACAACGGTACTCTGACCTTCCATGTTAATTTCTTCTTTGCTTTATCCAGGCCAGGTCACAGTACTTAGATATTCCTGGTATCCCCTGTTACTCTTGTGTTTTGGTAACTAAGAAAGGCCCCATAGATCCGCCTTGGTCTTTTGTTGGACATTGCAGCTGCTGGCAGTGATTATCAAACTAATAGAGTGTACTTCAAACAGGCCTACATCGGCATATGGTGGATATGGATGAGGACTCCCAGCAGCTCCATGAATAGATTGAAGATCACTGGGGAAAGGATAGAACCCTGTGGGACTCTACAGGTGATGCGTAGCATTGGCATCTATGTGAACAAATTGCCTGAAGTTGTTGAGGTAGGTCTTGAACCAGCATAGGATAAGGTTGCTGATCACCATGCGCTGATGTAGGGTGTCCATAAGTGCCTGGTGGTCTACTGTGTCGAAAGCGTCCGAGAGGTCAAGTAGAACCAGGAGGCAGGGGTGGCTATTGTCAAGGATGTTGAGGGCGTCGTCGACCACCTGTATGGTTGCTGTCTCCATGCTGCATCGGGGTCTGAATCCAGATTGGTAGGTGTGGAGGAGATTGTTGGTGTCGATGTGTTTCTGCAGTTGTGTGGTGCCCACTTTCTCGATTATCTTACCTAGGAAGGGAAGATGGGTTATGGGGCGACTATTAACTAGGTTGTTGGGATCCAGAGTAGATTTCTTTAGTAGGGGATGGATTTGTCCTGTGTTTAGGGTTGATTGGAAAGTGCCTTGAATTATGGAGCGGTTGATGATCTCCAGGTGGGGAAGGAGAGCTTCTGTGGGGAGGGTGTTAAGGATGGATGCTGGAAAGATGTCATCTGTATACAATGTTGTTTTGAGGGCAGCCAGGGTTTATAGCAGGTCCTCTGTTAAGAATGTCTTTGTTTGTTTGTTTATTTATAGGGCGCCAGAAAAACCCTTGGGTAGCTGGGTGCGCAGCATAACAAGAATACTTAGAACTTGGTTACAGGTTACAGATTATAGGTTGTTAATATTAAATGTTTTAGACAACTGTCTTGAAAGCTGTCCATGGTTGGAGATATTGCGAGGAGGGACGTGAGGTGGGTCTGTGGATGCAGAGCTGGAGTCTATGTGCTGGCGAATCTTGCTGATTTTGTCGATGAAGAAGGTGTTGATGGAGGTGGATTTTTCAATGGAGTGTGGTATGGCAGGGTTTGGTAGCGGTTTGGCATCCTATGCTTTATGGATGGCCAAGTTAGGGATGGCACAGTAGTGCACATGAGATTCCTATTCTAGCCACCTGCACCACATATATGCACAGATACAGAGACACACACACTCTGTGGGTATCGCTCTCTCGTGTTTTCTCTTTTGCTTTCCATCTAATACTCTTTCTTTGTATCTTTTTTTCTCATTCTCTTCTCTCTCTCTCGCAAGTCTCTCTCATTGTGTTCTCTCTCTCTTTATATTACAGGTTAAGACCAGGGCCGTGAATATAGCTGCATGGCATCGCACTTTCTTTTCTGGTTGCAATCTAAAAATAGCAATCTGTTTGTGAATGCATGTCACTTGTTGTTTTACAAGTTGACCTACGATTGGTCATCTACCCTAGCCGATGAAAAGGGGGTGACTCGGTTGCCTTCCCTTCTGCAGCAATCCAACCACTTAAATAACGGTAGACAAAAGTTACCTTAATATAGAATTTTTACTTTTCCTCTTATTAAATACCTATCCAGTGGTTTATTGTAGGTTTTTACCGAGTGAGAGAAAGTGTGTGTTTGTGCGTGGCTAATGTCATTTAGAGATTGACTTTGTTTTTTCTGTTTTCTTTATGGCCAAATGCTAAGCTACCGCGCCGACCTTAGCAGCGTGGCCACTGCCGCCCGCGTAACCATTGAGTCAATAATGCGGTGAGGGATGTGGGGGTGAATGGCTTCCTCCACGTTCTTGGGACAGGTGGGTAAGGACATGTGAGGAAAGGAAATGACGCGTTGGGAATGAAGGCTTGTGCCGGAAGGAAGTATTGAAATGTGAGAAAGAAAACGTGATGGAAAACGTGGACGGTTTAGAGGTTAGGTGGGTAGAACTCATTCCCCCACAGTTAGAGCACCTGTAAATTAACTTCTGCTAAGTAAAGCATGCTTTGGCAATTGTAACTACCCACACTGAGAAAGTGTCCTGTTTCCTCATTTTATGGGGAAGGATTCTGGAAATCCTTGTGGGGAAGGGTTATCAAGAGAAATGTGGCAAGGGAATGGATCTATATTGGTTCAGCGGCGGGAGGGAGCATCTGTGGGCCATCAGTGCTATGCTAATTATTTTTAGAACGGCTTGAATGGTGAATTGTCATATATGTATTTCACTACAGAAAAGAGCTAAGTTGTAACGCATGCTGCATCAAGCAAAGTGCACTTGGTGTACAAGTCAAGTGTTTGCGCGCGAGAACCGATGAAGCGCGACGCTGTACTGGAGTACAATTGTTCTCTCGAATGAGGCATGGAAGAAAAATCGCTTGTATGTAGCGCACATTACAAGTTTAAAGGGTTGCCGCGTTAATCGCGCCCAGAGATGATAGCCAGCGACCCTATGTTTCCTCAGACCCATGGCCGTTTGGGCACATGGGTGATAGTGCCGGGTCCTGTGGAACTGTCGGTGGCCACTATTTGCTTTGGGGACATTGGTGAGTCCAAAGAACAGCATTGCAGACGGGAGGTTAACAACAGGTGCTAACGCATGAGCTCTAAAGGCACTGGTGGGGGTGTGGGCTGCCGCCTCTGGGCTCGGGGCCCAGATGCAGTGCTGGTGAAGACGCTACACGGCGCCCTTCAGTCGGGGGCACGTCCCAGGGACAGGCACCTGTGTTCGAAAGGAAAGACTGCATTCATATGCCGGGCTTACAGTGTGGCCTGGACGCCAGTACAGAGCACTTTACACGAGGGCATTCGTTTGAAAAACGCCAGGAGAAATTAACAACATCAAGCTGTTGTTTTTCTTTACAGACTAATTTGTTTTAAAACATTTTTTTGTAATATTCAACGTAAGATACGCGTGACCGGTATCTTTACGCAGCAGTTACGTCACACGCGGCTGCCTTTAATGGACGCTGTGCACGACCGCGTGCGTCACTACGGTCAATCTTGTGTAGACGCACGGTGGAAATCCCCCAGGTTTCTGTTTTAGCTGTTACACATTTTGCTTAACCCCTTGCTTTGAAAACGTTTCCGTTTCGCTATCGTGAAATTCATTAAAGTTACCAAATCGATAGGCCGGGGGCATCTTTTAACCATGTTTTTATTGTAGCTTCCATGTTTAAAGAACAGGTGAAGTAGACTCCTTTGAGATTATTGCTACAGGAATGGGAACCCCTCCCAGAACCCCCCGGCCCGCATGTTCTCCTTTGTCATGGAATGGGACGACTCCCCTCAATATGGCGGCATGGAATTGGGGAAAGCGGCTTGACGGACTATGAGCGGGTAAACGTTTGACAAAGACATTAAGAACGAAAAAAATGCGAAGTTGAGCAAAAGGTAAATTAAAAAAAAAACAATGTTGAAAAGGAGAGAGAGAAATGGAAAATGACATACTCATGAACGAAATGGATAACGTTAATTGTAATATCCAACGGTAGGAATAATTAAAACCTGTGAACATATATATTAACGTTTTATTCAAACGAAAAACCGCCCGACGGCACGATTGGTAGTTCAATAGAAAAATAGAAGAAAAAAAAACTTGTCATATTTAAGAGAGTATTAGAGAAAGGTGAAGATTATGGGGATTATAAAATAGAAACAATAACTATTAAGGAAAGTTAAAAAATATAGCAAAACTAAAGTACTGCCGGAGGCCGAAAAAGTGGAACATGAAGGGAAGATTTCAATCAAAGGGAGAGGAGGAAACGCAAATAAGAATTCTAGGACGCCGAGTGACACAGAGAGGGGGAGATCAG
Organism: Ambystoma mexicanum; assembly: GCF_040938575.1. Lineage (NCBI taxonomy): Eukaryota > Metazoa > Chordata > Amphibia > Caudata > Ambystomatidae > Ambystoma > Ambystoma mexicanum. Next base: position 389,387,770 of record NC_090926.1, on the reverse strand, counting down.
GTCGTCGAAAAAAAAAAGCCGCTGAAGTGGGGTCTTTAGCATTTTATGGTGGGCATTTTTCCCCTGACTCCCGTCCCTTCCTGTCCTTGGCTGGGACAATGCCCGGCGAGAGGGCCCCAGACTGAGGTGTGAGAAGCTCCCGGCAGGATGAAAGGAAGTGCCGGGGGGAGCATGGCAGTCTCGCTTTGTCTCAGATATCGAGCCCCCCTCCCGTCTCCGGGGGTGGAGGGCGCATCTCTAGCAGTGAAGCGTATGGGGCTTGGGGGTCGGCGCAGGGCTAAGGGTAGGTGACACTGAACCGCCACCCCAGCCAGAATACCAGTGCACCTTCTCCCCCCAGGAGTAAAATAGCAGTAAAATGAGGTTATTGTATTATTTGGGAGAACCTTCCAGAAGGTTGTTCGCTTTATAGGTAAGATAAAAACAACAACGCAAAAAATAGACTTTAGCCTTCAGTGCTCATGGTTTTGTTCCGAATTACATAGCGAATCCAATATTCGAAAACCCCCTTGGATGCCATTTTGGTCATTTGCAGAACGAAAAGAAGCAGCACGGTGTAAATTCCGGCGCAATCACCTGTACGATTTAGGGGCTGATTCGTGGAATTTTTAGTGCAATGTTTAGCCCGTGGTGCAAAGTGACTTGCACTGCCAACAAACGCCCTGATTCACAGAATGATTCAAGAGGATTTTTGCAGTGCAAAGCGAATGTGCACTTTTCACTGCAAAAATACACCGTGCACCGCTCTGTGAATCAGGGTGTTTGTTGGCAGTGCAAACCCACTTTGCATCAATGCAAAGTCTGTGCAAGTTCACTGTGCACTGGAAAAATACACCTTTTACGGTCTGTGAATCAGGGTGTTGGCTGTCAGTGCAGTCACTGCATCGCGCTGAAAATTCCACGAATCGGGCCCTTTTGTTTTTTCACTTCGTCATGACAATTGCCTAAATACTGTCCATCGTTTACACACTGTTGGGGAGCGTTTTACACTGCACTACTGTGGCTCCCCCTGTTTGTAGGCGATGTAATAAGGTGGCTGCCATGGGAACCCAAAGCATGAACATGTCACATACATGCTTTCGCGTGTGTCTGATGGAGTGGGTGTGAGACATGGTAATTCCGTTTCTGCCTCCTTTCTGCCATACAAAAGGAATGAGAATGTGGCGTAAAATGTGTAAGATTTCTAAACATGCATTTTACGCATTTTTTTTTTTTTACTCTACTCCACATAGAACATGCCACCCTGTGTTTCTTACACAACTTCGACAAAATACGACCAACCTGCTACTTTTTTACTTCGCAGACACGAATCCACCCTCCCCCCAGCAGGACAGATGCGATGCAGTGACACTGACTTGCGCAACCGCCACACCGCGGCCAACCGAGTTTAAGGTTTACCTTGTGCAAATGGGCGCGCGTTAAAACTGCGGTGGTAGGACTTGGAGAATTGTGAAATGTTGTAATTTCAGTTTGACTAATTTCATGAAATGTGCATTACATTTCGGTTAGTTTGCAAAACTGGCAACATGACAAAAAACAACATTTTAAAAACCTGCAAAATTGCCAGACAAAAGTCAGCAAAGGGACTCTTGAGAGCCATTTTCTATGCGCAGGCCACTTTTCACTCAGCTTGTTAAAATAGGTTATCCACAGTTATTATATCAATTTAAGTAAATAGTTTTGAAGTAGAAATTTCACTGCAAACTAAGTGAAAACTTGTTTCTAGCCTTTTCTGCTTATTTTGCTATTAATTTACCCTGCACCTTTCTCCGCAATGTATTTGATTATATTTTTCAGCAATTTCACCAGTAGCATAAAGGCAAAAGCATTCTACAATTTCACAACATGAAACAAGTAAACATGTCCCTGAATTATGTCAGCAGAATTGAAAGTTCCGACAGCCCTAGTTTGAATATTGCATTAGCTAGACAGATGGTACATCTTGTTGTTGAAAGAAAAAAACAACTCAAGATCTTGCAGATACTGAGGCCGGCTCGTATTCTGTCTGCCTGCTTTCACACTCACACATGTTTATTCTTCCATTAGTCTCATAAAGAGTTTGTTTTTAAAGTTTGCGGACAAATATGAGACAAAGCCTCATAAATGCATAATCTCTGCAAGAACCTGTGTTTTTTTAACAAGCAGTGCTCGTCATTAGAATTCGTCGCTTTACGTGCGGCCACTACCCTATGCCTCCAGTGTGCACAGCGGAAGCCATTTTGAAGGCCTGTGATAATGAGAGCCCATCTTACATATCCGTCTTCTGCACCTTAAATGGAATTCATTACAGTCCTTTTTTTGTTTTGCTTTCCTTTCTTCGCTTTCTGGACACATTTGCTGGTAGGTAGCAATCGCTCACTATGCAGTGTGGCTGTGTGGCTGCTCACAACCATGTGGATTGCTTAACATGCGACGCTGTCCACCCACATGTATCCTTTCCTTGTGCCCTAAAAAGCAGCACAGGGCCACAATCAGGGAAAATAACTCCTCTAATCTCCCGGATTGTCAACTCTATTGTCACATGATATCCTGGGCCAATATTCAAGACTCACTTGCACTCTCATCTCCCCTCCTCACCCCTCTGTTTGGCGTTCAACTTTCAACAATGCTCTGCTTCATAAAAGATGGCTTGTAAAGTACACAAACCAAAGTAAGTTACACACACAAATATATTTAAGGATTTATATATTTGCGTGCGTACTTTGCCATGGTTGCTGTACTTTTCAAGCCATCTTTTATAAAAAAAAAATAAGGATAAATATGGTGGGCTAAACGTGTACAATTGTGACATTCCCCCATCTTGACTGAGAGACTACAAATACCAGAATCCTTGCTGGCATATTGCACTTAGCCGCCAGCTTTGCGTGTGTTCCCTCGGTGAATCTAGTGCCTAGGTGATGTAGTCTAATCTGATCTGCGTGTGCTCGCACAGAGCAGATTTGACCACCGAACCGCCATGTCAGGCCAGTATTGACTGAGGCAGGCCGGCTTCCCAGTTCCGGCTACACCTCTGATGCTGTATCTCGGACCCGGCAAGAGCCGGCCCATTGGCCAGCACTACATGTACCTAACAGAGGCGGGCACAGCATGCTGAAACACTGCAATGTGCAATTGTTACAGAATATTGTTTACATACATCACAACAATCAATTATCAGCGCCCAAAACATCTAACGTTACTTCACTAAATGAAGGCTCTGGCGTCACGTTATGTCACTTGTTTGGTGAAAGCATGCCACTGATACACAATTACACTAATCTAACCAACTAAAGTAGTCACAGACCTGCGACTATTGAAAACAGCCTTGCATGGGAACAACAGGGGCACCCAACGACCGAGTGGTGCTGGTTGGCCATGGGTAGAAACTGAGCGTGGACTAGCACCGACACCGAAGCGCGATTGCTCAGGGAGGGGAGGTGGTGCGGAGGAAAGTCTTGGACCGATTTGATTCTGCACAGTGCTGGAAATGGGAATTATTAACTGTGGGATCCCACCAGCAACACGGGTGGGTCTGGGGGGATCAGGATGTTAGCGAAAGCAGGAGAATTTTCTAAGCACCCCCCATGAATAAACATTTCCATCAATTACGTATTAACACCTGGAAAATAACCCAAGAGAGGAGTGTTTCAGTATAAAAGGTTCGCTCCTCTTAAACCTACAAAGATTGGTTAAATATTTTCTGCAGTGTGTACTCCAAACAGCGATATTCACACGTATCCCGACAAGACCTTCCAGGGGTGTAGGTGGGAAGTATCCTGACCTTCATCCCCCCGCGGAGCTAATAAGGATAACTCAGCAGCAACGTGCTCGCCTTGGAAACAAGATGACATAAAGCAACACAGGTTCGATCCCCAGGTCCGCGCTTAGAAACCTCAGGGTATTAAGCACGTTATAAATACACAACTAAGAGGGCCTCATTACAAGGCTTGCACTGATGGAATGAAGGGGGCCGGTACGGGACCGGCCCCCTTCATTCCGTCAGGGCTGATTACAAGCTTCCCATCGCGGGACCCAGATCGGACGCCTGGTAAAACCAGGCGTCCTTTCCGGGTCCCGCGAGGGGAAGAGGGAGATAACAATGGGACACTTATAATGTTCCCGTTGTTACCTCCATCCCCATTCCCATTTGAGCCCTGTGGGGGCTCAAATGGGAATGGGGAATGGTTCCTGCAAGGAGGATTTACCGGGTCCTCCTATGTCGGAGTAACCCGGAAAGTCCCCATTGCAGGAACCCGGTAATGGAGCCCGGAACCTCCATGGCTACCTCCAAACTCGTAATGAGGCCTATATTCCTGTAACAGCGCCTCGATGACCCCGGCCTGAGAGCGTGTGTTAAAATCCCAGCTTTACAAGAACAAAAAGCAAGTTAAAAACATTAAAACCCTAGAAGGGCATAAATGGTTTTCCTGGATCTGGGAGACATATTTTTCCAGATGTCGGATCCGGGAAAATCCGGCCCAATGACCGGCGCTGATTCTGCAGTATTTGTTTGCTGTGTCCTCCCTCCTCCGTTCCTCGTGTGTTTGATGGCTAAGAGGTGTTTATGGTTTTGCAGGGAGGCGGGATAATTCTTTGTACACCTTGATCCTCAACACAATGTATACAGAAAGAATTTCAATAAAAAAGGTTTGCAGGAAAACACGTTTAAAGGCTTGCAGAATACATACAAATGTGCAGATCATCTATAGATGATGTTGCATGTTATTTCTTCCAGTGAGTTCTGCCTGGCGGATATTCGGAAAACCTGGCTGTGATTTTCTATTGGGTGTGTCGGCACACAGACAGAATGTTACAAGGCAGGCTTCATGATTGGTAGATCTCTTTCAAGGGAACTGAAATGGCCTTTCTGAGGCTACTGTAGAAGGTCCCATAATGTGAACGGCCTTGAATTGAAGGCACTTCCGGGTCGGTCGAGGCTTGCCGTCCGTTGCTTTCGCGGTAAGGGCGGCCTCAGGGAAGGGAAGCCAGACCATTAATGGTGATGGCAGTCCGCGCAGGGCGGGAAAGGGCTGCAGGAAGAGGGCACATGGCCCGTGAGAGGGGGCCTTCCGCATTACATAGTGTTCCTCATTGATGGCGATGGTGGAAAGAGAATTCGATATGTTTTACATTTAATAAAGGACCATCAGCAAAATATTGATTTATTCCTAACCTTGACTGTACCGATTTCTTTTAGATGTGACAGAAAGACAGTTTTTGTATTGCATCACTGAGAAGTTTGCTCTCTTCTGCTTATTTAGAGCACACCGTGTAAAATGGTGCTGGATGTCCTGGTAAACCCGCATTCCCCACAGCTGCTTTCCTTCTCGAAGCCATGTCTCATTTCCCTTAGACATTGGACAAGCTCCCGTCGCATGTGCACCTCCTACGCCCGCACACCCCTTGTCCCTTGTCGTGGGTACCGTCCCTTCTTATAGTCGTCCCCAATATTTCCACAGGGTTGGAGTATGGCGGGATTACAATGCGTCCTCTTAGCAGCTCTTGCGGCGCTCTTCCTCAGAAAAAATCTGTTCCTGCCTTACCCACCGTCGGAGGATGGTAGGAACCCGCTCAGGGCGGTTAAGGTTAAGGGATGCATTCCAGCCGTGTGATCTTGGGCAACGCCGATAAAGTAGCATTTTAGCTCCTGTGCTATTCACGAATGCATTGCAAAGTAATTTATACACAACATTCATTAATGCCTAGCAGCTGGCTTGCTTTAAAATGAACCGAACTGCAAACAATGTTTTAACCTGTGTCCTCTACATTATATTCAAAATGACCCTTGTACCTGAGCTCCACAGGTAATGCAGACATGGCTCGTAGGCCCCACGTTGCCCTATTTTCAAAATGTTAATAAAGTAGACTATCAAAAAAGAAAGCTTCGCTGTTAAAGAGGTGTGTATGGGAAGAGGATCTCCGCAGAGTATGTCTGAGTCCTCCGCTGGGCTGACTGGGAATGGGGGCTGTAATCACGTGCAGCCCCCTTTCTTAGCAGCCTATCTATTTACTTACTGTGGACCTTTCCCTGCAGTGACCTTTCCCTGCAGTGCACCCGGCACATCAGGGCACCGCTAGGGGCTTGTATTAACAACTGAGGGGTGCACCTGTGGACAGTCGTGGTGGGGGTCAAATGTAATCACAAAGGGTATAGTCCATGCTGTGAATAGAGTAATTCATTATTCAATGTGTAATTCATTTGAAAAAGTGGGCCCGTATGAACCATGATATCACGTCGGGTACCCCAAAACTCGATGAACAGAGTCACGTAAAATTTCAAAGTAGAATAGTGGTTTGGAAAAATATATATCTTTTTTATTCACGCAAGTTCAAAAAGTATTAGTAGCGTAAACGTTTTCAGAAAGACAAAACAATTAATCAGTGCAACAAATAAGGTAAAATCCACAGATAGTAATAGCTATTAGGGTGGCTTGACAACAACAGGGCAGCCACCAGCCAGAAGCCCCAACACAGGGGCAAGGTCAGTGAAAAGGCCAATGTCGAAGAGGAGTTCCTGTTATGAGTGACAAGCTATGCAAACCAGTCTTGCTGCAGTGTTTGCTAGGCACGTTCATCAGTTCAGTAATGATTTTGCCTGCATTTGTCCATCAATTTATTGTAGGAGGAAAGCATGCTTGCTCTGTTTTTCTGTGGATAGATAGTTAACATGTTCCACTTACCACCGCTTGATCAGCGCAAAATGTTAATCTTGATGTGTTTTAATGAAACACTGAAACATTTAGGGCACGATTCATGGAATTTTTGCACGGTTCAAACTGACTTTGCTGAAAATGCTTTGCACTGCGGACAAAACCCCTGATTTATGGAACCGTGCAAAGTGTATTTTTGCAGTGCAAAGTCCGTGCAAAGTCATTTTGTACTGCAAAAATGACTATGCACTGATTTTCCACGGACTTTGCACTGAAAAAATAGACTTTTGCACGGTTCCATGAATCAGGGTTTGTGTTGGCAGTCCAAAGTTCCCTTTGAGCAGGGCAAAGTCGATTTGAAACGGGCAAAAAATCCCATGAATCAGGCCCTTGGTTTTTTTCAAGGCAGAACTAATATGTTATGTCGATTGATATCTGTAAATTGCATGGTGGATCCATCACCCTCAATTAACTGTTGGGAGTTGCAGCGTGAACCACAAATACGTTGATAAAGTATGGAACAGCCATAGGCAGTGTCAACAGTGAGTGGGGAGTTGCCCACCCCAATGTGTAACATGTGTGCTAGAAAATATTTGGGCCCTTGCACTTATTTCTTACAAATAAAGCACTGGGTGCCACACACCGCCGAGGAAGCTAATGTTCTTCCCCCAGATCTCACCCCAGAAGCAGTGGTCGAAGTGGGCAGAGCGGTACTCCTCTACTTTTTAAAATTAAGTTTTACTGTTCCTAAACTTTTATTTAATAAAGAAACTGTTCCGGAATGGTTTAAAAATAAGTGTAGGAGGAAGTTGAAACCTGCACTTTCAGTGCCTTGCACAGAATGCACCCTTGCCCAGCAGGCACGTGTGTTTGGGGGTTTGTATTGTGCATGGGAGGGCGCATGGTTTTGGGGTTTGTGGGGAGCAGGGGAAGGCCAGTCGCGAATACAATTCCAGTACTTCTTTTCATACACTTGGAGCACTGCCCGGAAGTCTATCAGCTTCCCTGCAGGGGGATGCCCCATTGATGACGTGTGCAATAGAGGTAAGGAGAATGGTTAAGTGGCAGAAAGGGGTGTCAGACCAGGACTTGCAGGAACGGGGTCTGAGCCAGAGGGGGCAAGCAGACCCACCCTGTAATGCACTGTGCCAACACACACTTTCTCTTTTTTTGCATGCTACAGCTTCAATCACCTGCCCGTCCTCAGCCAGAATTTATGGGACTGTTTTTTTTAACATTTCTGTTGCTTCCTTAGGTCATATTTCTGTAGGATTGTTGCATCAGAGTTAAATGGTGCATCCATTCATCGGAAATGCTGCTAGGTACCACAAGGGAACTGGCGGCCACAAGTTTAGTACTGCAATTGTGCTCTGTGTACAAGATCTAGGGAAAGCTTGGGTAATGGGAGTAGCAAGGGGAGCTTGGAAGACATTGAAACTGGGTGCTGAGTCCCAAATGAAGAGACGAAAAGGGGTCACGAGACCTGGGAACGTGGAATGCATACTCCACCTCTTATCTTTTCTGCTTCAGTATCATCATGAAGAACTTGCTGGGTTGAAGCGAGAGAGAGTACAGAGAGAGAGGGGAGAGAGAACGATTTATATACTGGCAATGCGATATAGTGCAATCTGGTCTGTCTGCAAGAGGCCAGTGGTAGGGGTGCAGGGTTGCAGGTTGTTTTGCTTTGTAAATCTACTCCCCTGTTCTCCCAGCAACCAGACTCCCCTCTAATATCCCCATAACATCTTTCACTATGCATATAAAAATCCCAGAGACAGCCACCACGGGCTTCGCTTTTTACCATGAATCGAACCATGAATATGCTCTCCTCTTTAGCGATGTCACACTCCCCTACATCAGCAGCTAACCAGATGCAAAGCTATGTAGGCTAACATATATTGAACTCTTTCCTATGGAGAACATTGTGACAAATCATTTTCTGGGGCACCAGTGGTGCAGGGATGAATATCGGTTTCAAAACCATCAATCAGCCCCACACCTCTAGTACACCAGAAGGGATCTGAACAGATTGGAAACACAAGCAAATTATAAACCTCCATGTCCAATTTTGGTAACGTGGACGGAACGGCAGCCTTATCTGCGCAAGGTTGTGGGCCACTGGTTAGTTGCAACACAGCAAAAATACAATTATTACGCAATGTTAAAAGGGAATGTCCAGTCAAGGTTGTATACAAACATCTACTTTATTATTATTACAACAGACAGTTCTAGCACACTACAAAATACAACCCAGACTGTAAAGGAACACAGAGGACGGACAATTTCACAAAGGAAAAGGAAGCATTCTGGATGCTGACAGGAAGGTAGTTAGTAAAGCAATCAGTCTTACTGTTCCAGGTTGTTTGGTTTCAGCACCAAAGGGCAAAGGGTTGTAACTGTCTCTAGGGGCCTTCGGAGAAGGACCAGGGGGGCAGAACAACAATGTACCTGGTGCAGAAGATGGTCTTGATGCTCGACAGCGTCGAGGTGGTTGCAGGGCACTTGGCAGCTCCTAAGACAGAGTTTGATATGGAAGACAACTGTGGGTATCAGGCGGCAGGCAGTTCGGCAAGCGAGGCTGGACGAATGGCTGCAGGTTGGCCTAAACAGCAGTCAAGGGTCAAGAATCGTCTCTGTGCCGGTTGGTGGATCTGTAAAGCTGGTCTAGGTTTTTCTGATGGGTCTGGCGACTGTGGCGAAACAACAGTCAGCGGTGCAGCCGGTTGCGGTTCGAGGACTCGACTGTGTTGCAAATGTCCTTAAAAGATGGACGCTGGTTGATGCTTGTGTGGCACTCCTCCTAGCTTCTTCGAAGGGCTCGTGTTGTCCTTTCAAGGCGGACGGCCAAAAGCTTAGGAGAGTGTTTACAGGCAACAGCATTGTCCTTAGTTCAGATACTCTCCGGCACTACCCACCTAGGATGCTTGCTGGCAGAACCTAGCAGGGCACGCTGTGTGCTGTGTGGGTACCGCTTGTGGAGCTGCTGGACGGGTCCTTTGAGTCTGGTATCTCCCTCTGTTCCCTGGGAGATGTTTAGGGGAGAGATCTTGCTTCCTTCCTGGAACTCCTGGCCTTCCTTCACTGGTGAAAGATGTAAGGTAGACTGTACTTTCAGCCCGGGTCCAAATTAGTCCTTCCTCTTACTCTTTTTGAAGTAGTCGGATGATCTGCTAAGTGAGGGGTTCATCCCTCTTTTTAAAGCCAAATAGATGCCAGTGATTGGTGCAGGTTAAGACTACCTCAAAGGGGTGTTAGCCATGCCTTCCTGTTGTCTGTTCCGCTACCAAGCCCCTTCACCAGGCTTGCCTCAGTTATCTGTCATTAGTATGCAGTGCCCCCAGCCGAACTAAACAATAGGAAAGCCCAATCCATGTAGTCTTTGATATTTTAATTAGGCTGCCCATGGCCGGAGGAAGGTGTGCCTTGCCCCTTCTTGAGATGCTTTGATGTACCCGTGGCTGTCACATTCCATATGAAAATGACAGAGGGGGACTGTGCCTCTAGGCTGTGTCCTTCTGGAGCACATGTCACTATGCGTTTCGTGTGGTGAGCAGAGAAAATCTGTGCGGAATGGTCTCACACGTTTTTGGAGGTTGATCTCCCATCATTCATTTTCATTATCAAAAAATCAATAAAAAGCACACTCCCTGTGCAGATGGTCGAATTCCTCACAAACATCCTCCCATGCATGCCCACATACTCAATACGAGCTGTCTTGTGTTGCCTATGACACTGCGAAACATAGTGGCACCACTACCAACATGCTTTTACAAGTGTAACAGCCTACATTCAGGCCCTCTCCTTGGTACAAGAGTGGATAAAACCTACTTCTCTTAAGCCAGCCTTGAATTGCCAAACATAAGGATTTTAAACTAACCTTTGATTTGATTATGTCTAGTTGCCCCCCCCCTAACCGGAGAGCGGGTGAGGACACCCCAACCACCCACGTCCACACACAGCTAGTCCACAGAGGAAACCTAGGTAGGTAAGGACCTCACACGGGACAGGCAGGGAGTGACCAGAACCCTATAACCCCAACATCGCCAACCCAGGGCAGGGGAACATGCCTGCAACGAGGCAGGCTAAATACAATACCAAACACACAGGATCATTTTAGATGCTGAGCACAGAAACGCAAAGTTAAAGAGGTAAGAAAAAAACAGCTTAACACCCCAACCTTCCGCATGCACTTTTCATACAGAAACGTACACAAACAAATCTCTGCACAGCAATCCACACGTACATCACCACATTGCAACAACAGACAACACATAACTTGGCACAACAGCACACTGGGAAGTCGCACCGACCCGAAAACTGCACTTCAGCTCAGCGGCTGGTGCAAATTGAACTGAAGCTGCCAACAGGACATCAAAACTCTCACTTTCCTATTCGCACTAAACCCTACGAACCCCCCCACTCCCGCTCTTTTGAGATCCGCCTGAGCGCCTGAGGACCACTCCGCTGGTGACCGTGCATGGTACAAATACCTTCAACATTAACATTAAATCTGCTTATCACGGGCACCGTGGCGTGGGCACTAAAGGCAGCTTGCAGCCTCTGTTCTGTCATGAGGTGGTACAACTACTACTGCATAAAAACATCACCTGCTCCAAGCCACCTAGTGTCAGGGGCACTGCCGGGTCTACACAGCAGCGTAGCTTTCATCTAAACCTTCAACTTCAAAGAGATGCTTCCAGGGTACGCTTGAGCACATCCCAAGGCCAGCATGCAGCCACTTCTGGGCTAATTTCATCACTTTTCTCTAAGTACCCGATACTGCCCACATGGGCATATACTCACTGACAAGAGTACACCCTCTGAAAAAAGTGGGTGGACTCAGTCCACCCGCCTGTACCCTCGACTTGAGCACTGGCAAACTGGCCAAAAAGAATGAAAGCTGAAAAAATAAGAAACGCAGAATACTGCTTTAATTCCGGTATCATTAATGAGACTGGATTGAAAGCAGTATTACCACGTTTATTTTGCTTCATCTTTCATTCTTTTTGGCCAGTTTGCCTTATGTTTTAGTCGCCCTCCAATTTAGGGCGACTAAAACATAAGGCAAACTGGCCAAAAAGAATGAAAGGTTAAGCAAAATAAACACAGTAATACTACTTTCAAGGCTGGATTCAAAGCAGTATTCTATGTTTATTTTGCTCCAGTCTGAATTCTTTTTGGTCCCGCCCACAAAAACCCAGAGACTCCAGGGTCTTCCCCGGAGACCCGGAGAAGAGGCTAAAAACCCGGAGTCTCCATGGAAAACCCAGCGGTTAGACAGGTATGCCTCCCACACACCTGTACATCACCCTGCCATTGAACGTCACTTACCTACCCACCAGTATTTCCTCTCTCTACGTCTTGGCCATCACATCATGTCTTTAGAAGTAGTTAAAGGACTACCGCCCTTTACAGTTTGTGGTGACTTAAGCACGATCACGTGTGTGCATGCTATGCCACGTTATAATTAACTAGATGGCCCGTGAGGGAGCTGACATTCGCTGTCCCGCCATCATACTGGATGTATATGTATTCATTCGGTGTGGCCATCCCACACAGACACGCTAGAAGGGCAGAAACCCAAACATTTGGTGATGAAGTGGGCGCAGCCCCACTGCGACTGCCAGCCACACATGGAACTCCGGCAGCGCCGGTAACCACACAGCCCAGTGTTGTGCTCCACTGTTTGGTGCGTCATTGGAAGGGCGGGTCCTTCCCAGGTGGCTGAATAGGACCAGAGGCTCAGTGGGGTTTCACCACATTGGCAGCTGCATTTAGGGTCCTTGCATAAGGGACAAACCTTCCCCCTGCCATGGCCAGCCTAATCAACTAACAAAGGCTCCAGGGATCCACCCTGTCCTTTTGTTGGGTCCTGTAGCTGGTGGCAGCAATTAACATAACTAACATACTAATAGAGTGTACTTCAAGGGCAGCAAAAGCAACAGTATTCATTCTAGTCACAGGTTCCCTACATTGAATAAAGATGGTCACTTGGAGACATCTGTGGATTCATATCAGATAAAAGCAGACATATGCTGCATTTGCAGGCACTAAACTATGGGGCTCCTGACGGTTATGTGGACCATCCAGAATAGAGGATCAAGTACTCTGCTGTTCTTTTCACACTGGGACATTAAAGATGTTTCTGAGAGGAGGTGTTCTGTCCACTTCCCACCCCGTGGAAAGTTTCTGGTCTGTTATCACTAGTGCAAGGTCTGCCCCTTGGATATGACCACCCTTGAATTTGAACAGGTAGTTTTTCTACCATACAAGTTGAAACTTTGGCCCTGGAGAAGGCTGGGCACATGAGAACAGCTTGAGCCAGCACAGCCGAAACTCGAGTAGGCTGTTCGACAGTCAGATTATGTAAAAAGAAGATCCAGCATTAACTGGCAGCCAGAATGAGGCCTCTTTGTTCTGTCAAAATTGCTTTTTTGAAAGCTATTAGGCAATAGGTTGCACTTTATCAAGATTTAGATCAAGCATCATGCTGTGCCATTAAATTGTAGTTTGGTTGATGATTAACTGGCTGTTTATCTATGTATTTCTACTGTTCTTGTAAACATAATTACGATTTGGATTGTGTTTAAACCTGTGAGTGCATTCTTTCTGCGAGACTAAGGGTCAATCCATTTGGGTGATGTGTGTGGACCAGTTTTGAGACAAGTTCAAGGTATGCATGTGAATGAAAGGGCATGGACTTTGCTATGATGTCATGAATATCTAAAATATTGCATGTTTGTGTTGGTGGTCATTTCAGTTATCTTTTGTGATTGGTGTCTGTCTTTGGATACTTTTCAATTTACCATAGCACTACCAAAATAAATATTTTTGTAATTTAAGGTGTAATTGTGTTTACTGATATCTAAGTGAGTAGCAATGTGGCAGATGAGATAATGTTTTAGGGCAGTGCCAACCTGAAGCCAGCTTCTGCCCTTAGTATCGATTGACAGTGAAATGTCATGTCTGGGACTGCAGGTATTATAGCAGTCATCCCTGCAGAGGGATCCCAATCAGAAGATACGAGTCTGTGGATTGACAGAGCCAGAAAGTCTGGTCTCGCCGCAGCTTTGAGGGAGACTTGCCACTTTAATCAGGAACCACAGAGAGCTCCATTGATGAGAGAGACCCTTTGATCCACAACAGACCAGAAGATTGGTGGGACCTAGTATTACATGGTTTCACCCCTTTACTTTTATGTTGCAATGCACTCGGGTTACGAGCTCATGAATACAGGAGATTGTTGGTGGGGACCCAGGATTGGTTCCTTAAGGTAGGCTTAGCCTACACCAATCCCTGTGGACCATTTGGCTTTAAAAGAGGGCTGAGCCCCTCTTTTGGGCAGATTATCTGAAGACTTTGTAAGCAGAAGCAAGAAGAACTCACCATTGGACCCTAGCTGAAAGTACAGTCTTCCTTACACCTTCTGCCAGTGTAGGAAGGCCAAGACATCCAAGAGGGAAGCAAGATCCCTCCCCTAAACATCCCTCAGAGAACAGAGGGAGATACCAAATCCAGAGGACCCTAAAACAGCTCCAGAACCCTTACCCAGCCAGCACTCAGCAGCCCTGCTAGGCTCTGCAGTAAGCATCCTAGGTGGGAAGTGCCAGAGAGTCTCTGAACCAAACCAAAGGCAAGGCAGCTGTCTGCAACACTCTCCTCAGCTTTGGGCCATCTGCCTTAAGGGACGACACAAGCCCAGTGAAGAAAGTAGGAGGAGTGCAGTCTGCCTTAAAGGACAGTTTCGAGCCAGTTGAACTCCTCGAGCTGCAACGACTGCCCCAGTGACTGTTGCTACACCGCAGTCGCTAACGCTGTCAGAGACGCCTCAAACAGTGCTTCAAAACCACTGACCACTACTGAGACGATTCCTGACCGCAATTCGCCATGTAGGGCAGCCTGCAGCCGCCCGTCCAGCTTCGCTCGTTGAACTGCCTGCCGCCTCATACCAGCAGCTGTCTCCCACCTTCAACACTGTCGCATAAGCTGCAAAGCACCCTGAAACCGATGCAACCCTGTCGAGCACTAAGAACACCTACAAGCACAAGGTATATTGTGGTTCTGTCCCCCTGGCCCTTCTCCGAAGGCCTGTGAGCCCCTCAGCACTTTCTGATGGACTCTTGGATTGTTGACTAGTTCTCCTGAGTGAGTGAGTGCAAACCTTTTTACACACTCACTAATTCTTTTACTCTACTTTTGGGATACTTTTCAAACACTTCTTGTTATATCTTTGGTGAGTTATCCTTTTCTACAACTTTTGGGGCATCTACAGTTTATTGTTGCGGCAAACAGCACTTTCTGTGCAGTGTTTCTGGAAGCTCCTTGGGCTGCCCTTTTTCTTTTTTCCGTGTGATAACAGACATTAACAAGGACAGGGCGTCATATTTATCCTACCTGATTTTTATTTTGTTTGATCAGCACACCCCACCTTATGTGGCATGCTGAGGGGGACACAATGCATCCCTATTTCCACTTCTCCTGTAACTTTCTAGTTACCGTGACATGATCATCTTAATGGCCAGTGGCAGTGGATATTTACTACTGACATTAAGTGTACTTTTCTCACAGGCTGTTTTGCAGCTGCGGTAAGGGATACATTGGTCACCATTGACCTAAAATGGTGGCTGGACCTTTTTTCCCACCAATTCACGATGACTTGTTCTCTCTTGAGCTTCTTCTTCCTACCTGGGTGTGGGAGGTCCTGCTAGGTCTTTTGTCTTGCGAAAGCCCGCCAAAGGCCTCTGAGTGCCTGAAAGGACAGGAAGTGGGGAAGGACACCGAAACCCCTCTTGTGTTTGTCCTGCAGTGTGTCTGCCTGGAACCAGCTCGAATTGGGTGGTTGGCTGTCCTTTGTGGACAAGCCACCCCAGTGTCAGAATGAATTAATGCATGGTGATGGGTGAATCCAGACGGTTTCCTGCATAAAAGGCGACTCAGATTCGATAACTGTAAAGAATAATCCGAAGAAGAAGAAGGACATGCCACGACTCTGGCAACATTGCCAATGATTGCCGTGTGCTGTTATGGGATCAGAGCTGCGGTTTTCCAATATGGCGACCGTTGTCGGTGTGAGCAGTCTAGAGGTTTCCTCTAGCCATTAGGTTGCTAATGTGTGTACTGTGAGAAACCAAAGGGTGTCTCACTATCTAGACCCCGGGGATCTCTTGCTCAGGTGGCAAGGTCATGGCCATTGCCTTTGTATCCAGACCCCAGGGGTGGACCAGTGTGGGAAGATCACCTGGGTGAGGGGTCTTCAGGGAGTGGGGATGAGACAACTGATGGTGACACATGGTATTTCCAGGGACGTCATTTACGGGTCACCAGAGGTCGCAACTGCGACCCCTGAGGTCTCCCTTGCGACCTCTAAAAAAAAAAAATCTTTATTATTTTTTTTTTGTAATGCAAGCTCCTGGGTTTTGCCCAGCACCATGTGGCTCTTTACTTCTGGAGTGGCTGGCTTTCTTGTTCAGGCCCTTAAAAAAGGAAGAAAAATAAGAACAGGAGTGCCACAAGTCTAACACTTTCAGCACTAACCCTAAATAAGAAAGAATAGGAATACCAAATAATGTGTCTTTCTGGAATTCTATACAATAATTGATAGACTTCTGAAAGGTTTATTTCAGGCACACTTCAGGGGGTGAGTCACTGATTTAGTCTATTCTTAAACACCTCAACTCAGCCTTTCATCCTTCTGGGGTCAATAAATGAGTACCAACACAGGTTGGGTGATATTGGGTGCATATTTTTTCTATATAAAGCACTTAAGCGTAAGTGCTATATAATAACACATCATTATCATTTAGTCATGGGCGTCTGCTTGCATTCACAGTAATTTGGTAATATGGGCATATACACACTGATCTTAATGATACATATGGCGATCCATTCTTGTATGAAATGTACATCACATTATAGTGATATCGTAACCATATTTTTCGTAGTGTACAATGCTTTGTGATGCCACTTCCTGTTTTGTCAACAGGTGAAAGGTTGTGTTCCATCGCTTCCTGCGATAAAATGACATCACTTCCTGTGATGTCATCAGGGGGTCAAGGGTCATGTGATGTCACGTCCGCTACCTCTGGCATTTTGGTGAAATGATGTCCCTGAGTATTTCCCCCTTTCCTGTTCCCATATCTCATCCTGTTTTATAGGATTCTCTGACGTCCCAACTCCCCCCTCTTTCTGCACAAACATTGGGCAGAGGAAGAGCGCAACTGAGAGTAAAGAGGCTAACCCTTACATATACCGCTGGACATGTCCCGCTAATCGGGTCAGGCAAAGTCAGGCACTTGACTTTAATCAAATACATCTGACACCCATGTGCTCTATCCACATGGATAAAATGCGGAGCATAGAGACACACTCTGAGCAAGGTGGAACATGAGAAGGAACAGATCGTCTGGGGCGAAGGCAAACCTACTGGAGCAAACCAACCGATCGAGGGACAAGAGCAAAGGGTAGAGAAACCCAGGGATCCTTGCAGGAGGTGTTTGCCTCCTAAGAGCCACGAAAGACACACAGAGAAGGCCAATTCCCAGACAAAAAGATTGCATTGTGTTTCAATGACACCAGCGACCCTCCCGTGTGAAAGACAGAGTTGGGGAGGCAAGGCCAAGCCTGTGGTACTATCGTTGACTTGTGAATTAAAGCCAAAAAAGACAAGAGAGGAATGCACACAGCCTGTGAATTAGTGAACAACATGAACGGCTGGTGTGTGTAACGAAAGATTGAAGTTGCAACAGTATATCTCACAATTGAAGGCTGCACGCATGCTGGTGAAACATGAAAGAAAGCTAACCAGTGATGACCTTTTAAGGCGCTGAGTAGCGGAGTTGCGGAGTTGTCCGGCGAAAAGAAGTAGCCCACTCGAAAGTCTCTGTGAAATGTGAAATGTTTTGTTATAAAGCGGAAAAGTGAACGAACTCTGAAATGCGTAATCATCAAGATTAACTCCGGCTAAAGGGGAAGTAAAAAGGTGAATACTTGAAGAGAAAGATTTCTTTGAACGTTTGTGCTTATGGTGCTGAACTACCAAGACCAAGAGACACTGGGGCAAGTAACATAAGAGTGTGAGCTGAAGAGAAAGTAGAAGTGATCCTGCAGAGGTCTATAGTAAAAGCCTTGCACATTTGAAAGTCTCTGACATCAGTAAAAAGGTCCGAGCCTGACTGATGGAGACCGGAAGTGTAATAAGTTAATGGAAGGGAACCCATAACGAATCTGGATTAAGCTTGGGGAAGGGAACCCATGCAAGTGGTCTGATTGAGTGTTCCAAGCCCGGCTGAGGGGGACCTGCGTGAACTTTTTGTTGAACTTTGAACCTTTTGGTGAACTGTAAAAGAACTTTTGGGACGCTGCAATAAGTGACTTTAACCTAGAAGGCCAGGCGGTCCTCGATTCACGTTTTGAACTGCCTTTGTTTATTGGGAACCTGAGCCAGTGTGTGTCATCCTGTTTTCGAGGGCTGCCTTACTCCGTGTTGTCCAACCTGGGGAGGAGAGCTGACTCAGCCATTTTGATCCTTTATGTTATAACACTGATTTTCCTTTGCATACATATTCCCCTTTACACACTTTTTGTATAAGAGTTAGGGCAGGCATTAGGCTTTGTTAGTATAGGCTATTATGATTTGACAAAGTCTGACTCGGACTGTGTTTTCTTTATTATTTGATGGTAGAGACTGCTCCCATCATAGCTATAGGGCAAAGCACAAGTTTTTCCAAACCCTGAAAATTGAATAAAGGTTTTGAACTTGTACCTCTTGTGTCAGTGTTATACTTGTGATACCATGCCCCCCTTACAGTACCCAGAGACTGGCTGAGAAGTCATCACATAAAGACTATGCTGATCTAGATATTGATGCGTCACAACACACTTAGCATGTTGCTTGTCATGAGTACTTACGTCTAGCCTCCTTTTGTGTTGTGTGAGTGCTGTATGACTGTACTTGAATAACCCTCTCTCTTTTCCGCTCATGTGCTCTACTGCAGTGCTTCCAACCTCTGCATCTATCCAATCCTTTCTCCTGCTTCCCGACCCTATTTGTCTACATCTGGGGATTCAAACCGCACTGACACCCAGAGAAATACTAAAGCCACGTAAGGCTGCATAGCAACAGAAGTTGCTTAATCCATTTTTTTCCGAAGAGCCAATGTGATCCAGTTCAGGGTTTTCTATCCCAGAGGGCTTCACTGTGACAATTTGAACTCTGGATTCTAGTCCTGTCATTGTTCAAGGAGTCACAGGGGGATTTATCCTTTCTCTCGGACTGATCTCTAACCTACGATCAGGTTGGTGCATTTAGTGCATGTTATCACAGGACGTCTGCAGCCACTTGCAGCGACTACCAGTGCCTGTTTAGTAACCACTGGTGCTCCAACCTCCTCCTCTGCTCAACAGGGAAGATCCAGACGGGATGACTTCATCCCTTGGACTGGTGGGCCTAACCAGTCTTGAGACCAACTTTAATTTGAGCCATCCCATGAAGAGCTGCAACCTTCCAGGGCTGCAATCTTCCAATACCATGGGACCTGGACCATCTTCCTATGCATAGTCTCATGAAGTGTGGTTTCGACTGTAAATTTGTGGGTATCCTTCTGGGCCTACAGTGACTCTTTTCCTCTCTGAGACCTCTCCTCAACCGAGCCGGGGACCAAGCAACAGAGAGAAGTTTCCCGTGTGACACCCGTTGCTGCTTCGAAGCCTGTGCCGAGTCCCAAAGAGCCAATATTGTGAAGATCGTCTGCTGGGTGTCCCATCACAAGAAAGTGACCATCTACTCCTGCCAAAAGTTCCTTCTTCAGCCACCAGGCCAAGAAATCCAAACCAGAGCCTGCTGTTTCTCATCTTGGGGACCCACCATGGACATCGCTTTTTCTTCTACGAAGGTACTGTTCTTCTTCTAGGTACTTATCTGGGTTTTTGCTTCATTGATGTGTGCTCTTCTTGGGCATCTTGAGACATATTGGGGCGGACAACTCAATCCTGTTCTCTCTAGCCTTAGGACATCAGTCCTTGGGGGCTACAATCCTTCAGGGGGTTATCTAACTTCCCTGAACCCTTCTTATACAAACAAATGTACTCACCTGCAACAGAGAAGAATCTTCTGAACTTTATAGCTTTGACACCATCTTCCTCATAGAGCAGCCCAAACCGCCCGAGCAGTGTATTTTGTTGCTGGAGGAGAGAGCTGCCTTTTCTGACAGAACGTTCATCTGCTGAAACACTTTCCTTGGCACTGCGAGCCACTGAGGGCTCTTGCCGAGGCACGCTCGCTTCCTGGAGGAGGCGGAGCCAACTGGCGATCACGTGGGTAATCACGTGACTTTGTGCAGCCTCATAGAGCAGCCCAAACCACCCTTGATTCCTCTTTTACCGACCCCGTAGTGTCAGATGTTGTGGCTCCTAGCAATAGGGATGGGGAGTTAGCAGATTCTGAATCTAACGGGGTTCTTAGGGATATCCCAGACTTTAGACAGGACCTTACAGATGAAGAATGCCTCCAACAAAGTTTTATTGGTACTAAAAGGGTAGTTCGCTACCACGCTTCCACCCCTCTTCAGAGGAGGATTTTGAATGGTAAAATACAAGCTGGAGAAGGTTTAGAATCGTTAACTTGGAAGGGAACAAACCCATCCGGACTTATGCAATTTTCTCATATTTCGCCAGCTACATTCATTTTCGGAAAGGAGAATAAGGATAACGCGCAGTCTTTGCTAGATTCTCCAAGGTTAGAAACCCTTAAGCAAAGTGATTGGGGGGATCATTCCAAAGGGACTTCTCGTCACCCTAAGTATAACCCCAATCAACCTATTGGGGAAAGCGATTTAGATGACTCTTTTTTTTATTATGGCAGATGCTACGGGTGTTTTACTTAAAGAAATTGTGGATTTAGAGATACCAGCATGTAGATCTGTGCGTAATGAAAAGGGGACAAGGAGTCTATCAGAGGGTGCGCCTTCTAACTTACACCCATGTGATGAAAACAACTACATAACTGGGAATCAACAAGTGGGTATGAAACAATCTCTGGTTAAACCGATTATGGAAACAGCCAACTTGTTTATACATAATAAAATAGCCTCTACTCAAACTGACAAATGGGAGGATTATACAGTGGAAATGGAGGACAAAGCAACGGATCCTCAGCAATTTCTACGAGAAAACCATGTAGTAGAGGAAGATAAACAAGAAATATTTGGTTCAAGTAGGAAGGAGAGAGGTGATTATCTGTTACCACTCCTATCCAACTTACATATTAGTCTAAATTTGGCCTTGAAAACTCTGGGGGAGTCGCAAGAGACTATTGTTGGCTCCATGATAGGTCAACAAGCGGCTTTTAATCAACTGGTGACTCGTCTGGCATTTTTGGAGGGAATAGTAGAGGGTAAGACCATGAATGAACAGATTATTAAAGAACAGAGTCGATGTGACAAATATAGAAAGGATCAAGATATAAGGTTAACTACCATGGATGCAAAAATTACCACTCTGTTGGAAGTTATGCTTACAGGAGACGGTCCTACTTCATCTAAGAGAGAGCTACGGGAACTTGATTCCCAGGGCCAAAGAGATAATGAGGACAACAATAATAATTACGGAAAGAAAATGGTTTCTCCCGATAGTCCTTCTGTCCTCTTAGATGTCATAATGATGGCAACCGAAGGGTGCTCCGAAGAACAGGAGTTGGATAACCTCAGAGCACAAACGCACGTGAGTGTATCTCTTAATGACGAAGAACCCTTGAACATCAGTAGTGAAGACACAAGATCTCCTTTACACACTACACCAATAAAAGGGCTAAAATGTAAACAAAAGATCAAACATAGAGAAAAAAAATCAGTAAATCAAGATCTGGAATTAGAGGCAAAAAGTAATAATGATGGAATAGTCCCCGTGAATATTTCCGACTATAATATAAATGAGGTGCCCCAATCCCCAGTTGGTAGATGCAAAAAATCAAAAAAGCAAGGTAGGATACTTAAAAAAAGCAAAAATATGCCCAACACAAAAATTAAAGGTAGAAATGCCAACCTGAAAGGAATTAGAAACATCCCGCTCCAGGAAGAGCGGGAAGTTAGGGGGGGTCCTAAGGATGCTCATAAGGAAGATAGTCCTGCCCTGGGCGAGCCGAACAAGAAAGGCCTTGTGGCTAGTGGGGAAACTACTATAGACTCTAATAAGGAAAAGAATAACTTGCTGAAATGTGGCCTTGAGCTCACTCAAACCAAACAAACAAAGATGACAGCTTTTGGCACAATAATTAGTACCAAACACGCCAGAACATCCGTAGGAACTCAACAAGTCAAATTCCCTACGGTTTCCAAAGAAACACTGCCAGCTACAAGTAATACTACCCTTCCCGTTAAGGGGCCAACTGAATTGTTAGGGAGGGATAGTGATTCAACCATTAATATCATGGGAGGAAATCCCCAAAATATACAACCTTCCAAACTACAAGATCTGGAAGGTAATGTTATGATCACTTCTGGAGCAGTTCACATAAAGAAGCAATCTACTGTGATTGAGGCCCCTACTAAGATCTGTACAGGGAAAATCGTGGGTTGGATTAACAATAATATAACAGACTCACAGGTTAGCTTGAATAGAACTCATCTCCTAAATCTGTTTAAAAAGATCCCTGTGTTACGAGCTATAACAACAGACGATATAGATGCCATATCTCTTCCTAACTGTAATAATCACAGAATGGTAAGTTGTTTTCATTCGGTGATGGTAGCAGATATGGTGCGTGCCCAAGAAAAAAACCTTAACTCTTTGGGCTACGATCTATTCTCATTAGTAGATGATAAAGAGGCCAACAACTTTCTTGAATATAAGGAACCGAATAATATTCAAAATAAACAAATTACTCAATTTGATAATAATAAATCAGAAAATTTGGGTCCAGGATTGGCGCTTATTTCAAGCCTCCTGAATAATAATCAGGATTGGTCATGGCTACAGCCGGCACTCAAAACCTTGGAAATATTTAGACAGGATAAGGGGTGTTCCTAACAATATAGAGATCGAGGTGACCTCTTGGAATTCTTGTGGGGGAACCCATCTCAACATGTTTTTGAATAAAAGGGAAAATTATGTACGCCCCCGTATCTATTTCTTTCAGGAAACTATGATGCTGTCGGATATGCACATAGAAGGCTTCTATACCTTTTCTTCGGTAGCTATTAGGGGTCAGTTGGGCAGACCTAGTGGCGGTCTGATTATTGCCATTGATCGTAACTTGGGGTTCCTAGGGGAGGTGATCTTTAGGAGTAACTGGATTTTGGCTATTATGCTCTCACGGAGAATAACGTAGAGCCGATACTCCTCCTGAATCTCTATTGGAATCCGTTAAAAGTAGACATTGAGGAAGTGGAGGACTCTCTTGATATGATCCTGGGAAGCTGGCTTGAGAAAGGGTTCGGAAATCGCATTATCTTGGGAGGGGATTTTAACTCAGCCTGTGCCGATGGTGCGGTGCTCAACGAAAGAGGGGTATTACCTAGACTCCTCAGTACGATTATTAAAAGAGGTATAAGGTGGGATAATTATTTGGACATTTGGGATTTGGGTCTTTTAGATCATGCCCTAGATTGGAATCTTCCGAAAAATACTTGGAAAAGAGGAAGTAATAGCTCTAGAATTGACGTCTTCTATGTATCTAACGGCTGGAAGCAAGCTTGTGGAAAATTGTCACTTATGGAGGTTGAGTTCAGTGATCATGTTCCCTTATGTTTTTCTCTCTCCATCCCAGACACGGGTATTTATATCAATCCCATGTTGCAGGGTATAGAGGTGGGAAACAATGGGAGAAGGGTCACTTGGAATAAGAAAATAATTATGAAATTTAATACCTTGGTGTTGGAAAATTTGTCCAAGGTGCAGCTACAAATTATTAGGGGAGATGACATTGAGTTGGGAGGTTCCTACTATAATATCATACTGTCATGTGTCTATAAAATTAGTATGGCCAGAGATCTGGGGGTGCCGAAACCAAGGGTGCGGGCGGCTGATCCCAGAATTAAAAATGCTAAGCGTACTAAATATAGGGAAATCAAAGCCTTGAATAAACTGTCCATTCCTTTCTCAGAACTTAGGCTGAGAAAGAAAAAAATAATTCAGAAACACAAAAACTTTATCAAGTCTCTGAGAATGGATCATTATCACGAAACACACCAACTGATGATGTATAATCTATGCAAGGGCAGAGATGTCAAATTTTGGTCTACCGTTAACTCTATACTCACGCCTTCTAAAAACAAATTAGACTGCCCCATTCAAGCGGATGTGTGGACTCTCTTCTATAAGGAAAAGTTCGCTCTATCCCCTAATCTCTCCAGGGAACAGGATGCGAACTTAGGCCTTCCGGTTGTAGGTGAGTGTCTGTGGGATATAGAGGATATTAAATGGGCCATCAACAAGCTCAAATCTTCTAGAGCACCGGGCCCCGATGGCATTCCCCCTTTCGTTATAAAGTCAGACCCCGGAAATGTGGGCTAAGTTACTCAAACCCATATACGATGATGTATTTAAATATCATACCATCCCTAAAACCTGGTCACAGAGCATCATAGTCCCTATCTATAAAAAAGGGGACGCCCTTAATCCAGAGAATTACAGGCCCATAGCACTGTTAGATGCAGCGAGCAAAGTCTTCGGTATTTTGCTTTTGAGGGACCTTAATAAGGTTATTAGAAGGAAGGCTTGCTATAGTAAATTTCAGGTTGGTTTCAGAGAGGGCTTGGGAACCGACCTGAATGGGATGATTTTGGCTCATTTAAGAGATACAGTACATCAAACTAAAATGGGAGATGTATATATGGCTTCCCTGGACCTCTCTAATGCCTTTGATGGGTTTATTAGAGCAAGATTGTGGACAAAAATGTTAGCTATGAATGTTCCACGCAAGATTGTCCAACTCTTGGCTCTTCTACATAGTAATACCTCCGTCAGGGTACGTTTATCACAAGAAGGTTCCCTATCCGATGCTGTAGATACGGAGGTTGGGGTCAAGCAGGGCTGTTCCCTTGCTCCCACGCTCTTTAACCTGTACGTCAGTGATGTGGAGGACATGTGGCAGAGCCCTTCCATTGCTCCGGTCAGGTTGGGGAGCTTGGCTATAGAGTGGATGGCCTTTGCAGATGACTTTATCCTTTTTGATCGTACCCCGAGAGGCCTTCGCAGAAGGATGGATATTTTTTATCAATACGCACTGGCGAATAATCTTTCCCCCAACGCTTCGAAATGCCGAACGATTGTAATTTCTAGGAAGAGAGTTGTCAAACCATGTATCTGGAAGATGGGAGATAACCTGGTGGAACAGGTCCAGGCCATAACCTATCTAGGTTATAATTTTTCCAACAAATCTAGCCTAAAGATGTGGAAATTGAATCTCGGGGATAAAGCAGCTAAACTAAAGATTCAGATGAAATTTTTGAGGGCTAAAGTATGTAAATTCTCGCTCTTGCCTATTAGACGTTTCTATCTTGCGAAATGTGAACCGGTTCTTTTGTACGGTTTGGACATTTGTACAAAGGACTTGAGTTCCTATCTAAATGTGATCCAGGGGAAATTGTGGAAGGAAGTAATGGGCCTTTCTATGGCAGTCCCCAATTCCATTATTCGGCACGAGTTATGTCTCATATCACTTAAAGCCAGATACTTGTGGAGGCAACTCTCTTCATTTAGAAAAATACATGATCCTCCGATAAACACCTTATATGAGCTTGTAAATAAGGTAGTTATATCGGGGGCGGTACTATCTATCAAGAGTTTTAGCGATAGAATGCTTTCTCTGTTGGAATCTCTGGGACTTTGCTTAGATGATCTGATTCAACGACCGGGATTAGTTAAAAAAAACTTATTTAGGTCAGACTGGGTAGACACAGTAAATGATATAAAGTCCCATGTAACATACAAGGAGTATGCTAAATTTTTGCATGCAAGGGAATCGATTCCTCTATATATTCAAAGATTTCCTTGCCAGAGGGTGAGAACCACATTTATGCGTTTCAGACTTAACCAGATGCCTACTTTAGAAAGAATTTCCCATTGGACCCATAAAGAAAAAGGGTCAAATGAAAATTCTAAAAATCCCTCATGTCGAATTTGTGGAGCGACTGACATGACAGAAACCCTTAGGCATCTACTCCTTACATGCACCCATTTTGGGGCTAAACGATCTCTCTACTTTATAGATAGATTCGATGGGGATTGGGAAATGTCGAAGAATCTGTTCTGGAGTCGCTGCATGTGGGGTGTAAATATCTCCCTAATCCTCGCATTGAATTCACTCCTACTTAACATACAGGAGGAATTGGAAGTAAAAAATAAGGAATTTAATGAGCAGAGAGATTAGAGCGGACCTATGGTATAGGAAATGGTATATGAAATGATCTATGGTATATGAAATGTAAACTGTATATAACATGCAGGGAATTTGATTTTATGTCTGGGAACGATTTTAAAGGTTGATAAATAATAATAATAATAATAATTTGGCATTTATATAGCGCTGATTCGAACCTGCGTTCGCAGGCTCTGCACTGATGTCAAAGCGAGCGCTCTACTCGCTGTGCCACTTGACCGGCTGAAATCTTTTTATACATAGATATTTGTATATTTGTATACTTGTCTATAAAATGAAATGTATTTTTCTTATTTGTTTGTAATGCACTTTATGTTGTATAAGGTTTTATGTAAACTAATCATACAACAATAAAAAAAAAAAAAAAAAAACTCTGTAACACATGGCCCTTGGACCCCTCCCCAGGTGAAAGGGAGAAAGCACTAACAATCCCAGGCCACAGGACCTCACAAAGGTCAGTTCCGGGCGAGGCCTGCCCATCAGCAGTTGATCATGCAACTGGCGGATCTGCAGATAAGCTAAACCCAGCACGCTCTGCTTCACGGAGCCAGCAGGATGTACAGAAACAGGAGATTCAAATCCAATGGTGGAGACGAGGAGGATAATGTGGTATCGTCATCCCTGTTAGGAGAGTTTTCTCTTCAGCAACTTTCCCTCCATTTTTATGGACCGCCAAATTGTGTGCTTTTATTTCTGAATCTGACCTGAACTTTCTGCAGTGCAGTGAAGCCTTCAGCTTCACTACATTGGCTTTTGCTCCTTTGTCATGGGAAAACTGACATGTACTTCAGGCTGTCAGTACTGGGAAACATTGTTTCACTTGGTGTTGCTACATTGTTGCCACATGTGGTCATTTTTTATAATTGTACAATGCATCTTACAATGCTTTACAATGGGGTATATGTATTGTTTGAGGCCTGGAACGTTGGAGATCCACAGCGTGTGCCACTGGAGAAGTCCCTGGCACATTTTGTGGTTTCAGCATTAAGGGAACTCGAGATAGGAGGCAAAGTCCGACCATGAGTGTGTCCCCCTGTGTCACCATGCATCGGTGGCTGTCATCCAAAACAGCTTATCTGCATCCAGTCCTATGCTGAGAGGGGCCTTACATCGAGTTCTTCTGCATTCTCCATCCTGAAGACCTTGCACCAGCATTTGACGGGTGAAGTGCACGAACCTGGCATCCCTGGGCACCGAGGACCGGAGCTGACAGCGGCAAATGCAACCTTGGCCCCTCTTTGGAAGACCTGCCAAGTGTCAAGAAGAATCAGAGTAAGGGGGTGAGTTGTAACAGTACTTACCTGAACCCCATAGATCTCTTTTAAAAGTTGTAGAGGAGCAGCCAACTGCCCCTGCAGGAAGTACCACCCCCTACTGCCTGTATGCTGGCAGCCTGGAATTGTGCCATGCTTGACACCAGAATTTGTGACTATTCTGCGCCAAATATTCGAGAAAAAGGTATCCACTACGAAAACCCTATCAGATGTATTCCCGAAGAGATGACAATATCTTGGAGGAGATCCCCAAAGGAATATGAAAAAGAGAGAAAGAGAAGTTGGTGACGTCACTAGAAACGAGCATGACACACAGAGAAGACTGTCTGAAGGAGAGAATGTATGGACCTTATAGAAACTGATTATGAAGTAAAGAATCAAGTAAACCTTTATGTGCGAAATTAAGTTTGCACGTATGAAGAGCACTGTAGAAAATGCAAATTGTTCAATAACTGTACAGATGCAGCAACGCAAGTAGATCAAGTAATCTTAGAAGCTGGCTATACATAGTGAATAGACTGCAGGTGGAGCCACCATTATATAGAAGCTGGACATCAGTGTCACCATTTTTGTAAGTTCGAACCATGAAGAGAAGGGCTGAAAGCTGTGTCACAGCAGAGAATAAACTGGGAGCAGGGAAGAATCGAGAAGGGCTGTCTAGCCTGGTGTCAAGACTGGAGGCAGCCAAGACTGGTTATCTATTCTTGAAGGCAGAGAACGTGAGAAGCTGAATTATCTCTTATTAAGGTGCAACGAAAGAACACCATGAGTACCAAGTTATATTAATTCAAGACAATTAAATGCTGCAAAATGGGCTGAATTGTGGTCTCTTGCTGTGTGAGCCTAGGATTAAAATAGAGTTGGGCACGCAGTTCTAGAACTATGATAAGCGTGTGCTCACATTCCCTTATATTCCCAGAAATGAGAATACATTGCTAGGCCAAGTTCAAAGACAATCTTCATGGCAGAAGGCATGGGTGATGAGCGATGGTGGGCTAATTGGGTGAGGAGGTACAGTCCAGTCCACTCCCTGACACCTGGGCTATGAGCTTAAGTGTTGCAAGTGACACGAGCGTGCCAACCAATTGTAGAGGGCTATATGACAAAGGGCCTTATAGTTTGAGAGCCAATGATGTGCAGTGTTTCTAATAACTGTTGAAGGTGACTTGCACTAGGGTTGGGCATGAGTTAGCCACCTGACTACAGAGACCCAATCACAACCCGACCCCTTATAGAAAGTATATGTCACAGTCACCAATCCGGGGTCACACACACACACACACCCATTCAGGGGCTGGCCATCTCTGTAGGGCTGAGAAACCATCCTTCAAAAGGCATACATGTGGCGCCATCACAATCAAACCACACTGAATACAGGGAAAGACCAATTGGACTCTGTCTAAGCACTACTGAAGGAACTAGGAACTTCCTGTTTTCTCCTAACATGGCAGAGTAATGGGCCATGGTGTATCTTCACACGCGGTTCAGCTTTTGGGTGTGGCTGGCTATATAAACCACACCCATACACGGACATTGCTTCATGTTATTCTGATTTCAAAAGCAGCGTAACGCTCATTGCATCTGTAACCTGCAGCATGGAAGATTTTACCTGCACAAGCGACCACGGTGCAACGCAGTGAACTTTACCTACCAGAACCAGCAACCGCGGAGCAACGCAGTGAACTTGGCTTACCTGAACATTCTGCAACTGATCAAGTACTGTTACTTCTGCTCTGCCTGAGTCTCCCGCGAAGCACCTGAGCCATTCCGGAGTCAACCGATACCAGAAAGAAAGCAAACAAATAAAAGTAAGTCAGAGGAGCACACGGAACAGAGCGCGTGCCAAAAGGTAAAACAACTGCAGCAAGGCATTTATCACACGGAAGACTTCACAAGCAGCATTAGTGTTTGGAATTGCCTTTTCTTTCCCTACGAACTCTGCAACTCCTGTCATTTCTTCTTCCAAACACTACAGCCTCTAGTGCACACGTGCTAGGAAGCACCAACTTGCGCCACACGCAAAGGACCATAACCCTTACAAAACATTACAAAAAACCAACGTTGCAGCCGGTCTGGGTGTGGAATTTAACCAGTGACGTAACTGGTTCCATAAACAAGAGCACAAGATTTAGCGCCCCTGCAAAGAAGAAGCAGGACGGAGAGCTTGCCCTCAAGAAATATAAGGTGAGCAAGCACTTCGGAGGAGAGGGTAGCAGACACAGGAAGTTGGGACAGGGAGGTGCTGGTACTGGTGCACATTAACATTAGCTCATATTCCCATTTCCGGAGCAGACCTCCGGGTAGACGAGTGGTCCAATGCACGCCAGCTGACATATGTGACGAGGCTCCGGATGCTCCCGCAGAGTCCAGGTGAGTGTAACAGTATACTTAGATTTTCCCCTTGAGCCAACCACAACCCCCCATAGGTTTTTCTTATTTGCCACATAGTATGACATCACATATGATGAGTTTTTACTATAAAAGTGTTCTTTTTTATGAAATGCTTCGAGAGAACGCTGTGCGACATCCGTTGATGTCTGTTGTAATTCCCTGTTTTAGACAATTGATAGTAAAACAGAAAACAAACTTTGCCATCTTCCTGAGTTGGTTTGATCATTTGGTGTAAAGAGTTACTCTGTATCCCATCTACTGCATGATGTGCTACCTACCAAGGGTTCTTAGCTCAAAGTTTTGATAACTAGTGCTTGCTTGTGTAACCATTTTGAAAAGGGGGGACACTTGTATTCACTAGAGCAACTTGTCTTCTACATTTTGGAACTATTCACTCATCCCCAGAAGCCCCCCACTAACTTTTACCTGTCTCACAAACTGTGTGAAACGTTGATGAACTTTTGGGCACAAGCCCCCATACATCTCAGGGATGGATTTTGGAAGTTAGTGTTGTATATCTGCGGACTAATAGTGCAGTGTGCTATTACTTACCTTCGTTTGCAGGGGGTTATTATGTATGATGCCCTACTCCAGTGATTGTATGTATGTGTCATTTATTAGATGTGTGTGATAATATTCCATGATAGTAGTAATTTTTCATAGTGTTGTATGGCCTTAATAAATACGTATTTGTATAATTATTTGTCTAAGTGTGTTCCTTGACATTTTACTGTGTTTACTCATTGAGAACCCCTTACCAGGCTCACCCTTCCTGGGACTTAGCCTTGAGGATTTGCCTTGCTACCTTGAACTGGTTAGGCTTCAGCTGCCAGTGTTTTCCCTGTCACTAAACTAGGTTGACCTCCTACACATCTGTCCACCAGGCCCGAGAATAGACATCCAGTCCTACCAAACTGGTGTACAGCGGTGAGAATCAGGTACTGGGTACCTCATTGTTGTCCACTGGTAAAGTGTCTGGATAACACACAGTATACTGTGATCTTTGATTGCCTTGTAGTTGAAAGTCACCTACTTTACCTGACAGCATGGAGACAATCACTCTCACTTCTTTGAGCACTTTTAAACTTGATCAGCTTATAAAGGTGTGGTGACTGAGGCATCACAGTCTCTGGCACTAAAGCTGAACTAATTGTCAAGATTTTGGATTTTGGAAGGAGTAAGGATGTACCTCCCCAAAGCAATGGTAATGGTAGTGATGCTGGGGCTGTGGCCAGCAGTAGTAATGGAGTTGCTACCACTACAGCTACTGTAGGGAGGGATCAGGAGGAGGAGGGTGACTCTTCTAATCTTTCTGTGACCACCTCAGAAGCTGAGGCCATTTTGATCTGAAAAAGGAGAAGCTCAGGCTCAAGGAAAAAGAGCTTGACTTCAATGTAGCAAAATTGAAATTTGAGAGAGTGGAGAGGAAGAAAGATAGAGATCATCAGCTGGAGCTTGCCAGGTTACAGGCTTCACATGGTCCTTCCAGGGGATCTGGAGATGGTTCTGGGTTCTCTTCACATCAAAGATTCCCAAAGGATCGACTCAATGTGTATGAGGAGAAAAATTATGTAATTGATTGCCTTGAGACTTTTAAGTATGCAAGTGAAGTATGCATCTAAGCCCCGCCCACATGGTGCCTTCCTGGTTGTTGCTTTTTTTCCAACTTAAGGAGCCCTCCAGCCTCTTTTCCTTTGCAGATGTGGAACAGGTGCAAGTGGATCTAGGTCACCTTGCCTAAGCCCTGTCCACCTTGTGCCTTCCTGGTTGCCCCTTTTTTCCCTACTTAAGGAGCCCTCCAGCCTCACTTGGCCTAAGCCCCACCCACCTGGTGCCTTCCTGCTCTTTTTACCGATTTAAGGAGCCCTCGGCCTCACCTGGCCTAAGCCCAGCCCACCTGGTGCCTTACTGACTGCCGCTATTTTCCCTACTTAGGGAACCATCCAGCCTCAACTGCCCTATGTCCCGCCCATATGGCGCCTTCCCGGTTGCCGCTCTATTTCCCTACTTAAGGAGCTCTCCAGCCTCACCTGGCCTAAGCCCCACCCTCCTGGTGCCTTCCTGGTAGCTGCTCTTTTTCCCTACTTAAGGAGCCCTCCAACCTCACCTGGCATAAGCCCCACCCACCTGGTGCCTTCCTGGTTGCCGCTTTTATTCCCTACTTAAGGAGCCCTCCAGCCTCACCTGGCCTAATCCCCGCCCACCTGGTACCTTCCTGGTTGCTGCTCTTTTTCCCTACTTGAGGATCCCTCCAGCCTCTTTTCTTTTGCAGATGGGGAGCAGATGCAAGTGGATCTAGGTCATCAGGCCTAAGCACCGCCCACCTTCTTAGCCCTGCCTCTTCCTTTGTGCTCTTAACTCTTAGATCAATGGCCTCTCTCGCCCGGGCGTCCAAAGGGAAGGGCAGACAAATAAAAGGGCAATTCCTGTTTGGACATGTTCAGACCAGAAAGATCCAGGGCCCGAACCCCTGCCCAGACAGCAAGTAAGCATGCACCAACATGTGTTCACGCCCTCTGTCCCACAGGCCATCCCCCATCATCAGGCAACATCAACTTCTCCAGTGCTGGGGTGAGGACAGGTGCTCTGTGGCACAGTAAATTGTGCATTTGTTAAAGTTATATTCTCACGTGGCAGCGTGTGTGTGAGGTTTGCTAGCATTGCGCATCCCTGACCGATTGGTCCCTCGTAACTCCCTAATGCATGTGCCTCGTGCCCCCCTTCTCCAGCCTCCTGAACCCACATGCCCCCCTTTAATCCTCCTCATTGACTGCCCTGTTTTGCATTGTATTGCTTTGTGTTCTGCTACATTCTTCCTTCTTCTAGGTACACATTTGTTGACTGCTTTGTTCTTTTGTATATTGTTCTGTTTTCTGCTGTGTTCCACCCTCCTCTAGGTTCTCTTTTTAATGACTGCTCTATTCCTGATGCCCTGGTAATCCGATTTGCTTACCGGACTGCCTTGTTTTCTGCCTGCTCTTCCATCTGAACTCTTGTCTACTTAGTCAACCATCCACTATTGTCTTGTCCCTTTCTGTCTCGTCTGCTTGCATCCCTCCTTGTATTCTCCCCTAGTGTCTCCCTCTCACCTTTCCCCTCCACCCCTCTTCCGCTCTCCTCTTCCCTCACCTACTCTTAGGTGCTCTCTTATTCTCCTATCTTTTCAAACTGCTTCTCTATAGACTATCCTGCTCTCCTCACTAAGTAGGAAAATGTTTTTCTGCTGTGCTCAGTAATGGTCAGACCCAGTGGAAGGACAGTGCAGTGACCTGGCATGTGTCATTCAGCTGTCATCCGCAGGAAGATTGTCTGAGAGGGAGACTTTTTAGATCTCTGCTAAGTTTGATTGGAGCACTTAGAAAGCCCCAGAGAAGGGAGTACGTTTAATGGCTTCAGTGAGGGTGACTTAGTGTCTCTTCAACTGACCCCACATCAGCAAGATGAGGTGGAGATTTTCTAAGACACTCTCCCCCCCTTCTTCCTATGAGACCAACTATAACAGATTGGTGTGAACCAGAATGTATTATGGATATTGGTGAACCCACCAGGTTTGTGTGTGTGGTGGTTCACACTCACAAACAAGAAGTTCTAACAAATTGTGTGAGATCAACCCTTTGTCGGAACAAGGGGTGTTTGAGCCCTCTAGATGTCATGGCTCCAGTTCTGAGGATCTGGAGCCACATATAGGTACATCCTGCATTCAAGCCTGTATGGACACTAGAGCTCTGGATACTGTCTCCAGACAGATCCACCCTCCCCACCAAGAAGTGACAAATTGGCAGACCAGCTCTGTACTGAAAGGTGCAGTGGCAGTATTGATCTCTCTGCAGGGTATGGCAACATATCCCTGTCAGTTTGTGCTAAGGAGAAGGAAGCAGTTTCAACCTCTTCTGGGCCTTACTTGAGCGTAATGGCTTCTGTATTGGTGGCTGCAACTCACACCTGTCAAAGGAAATTAGACCCTGTTCTGAATGGGAGACAGGGTCTTTGCAATACATATCTGGGTGATATGGCAGATTCTGACCCCACTTGGGAGCAACTTGGAACCACTCAGGCGACTGTGATTCAGGACCTTCATCAGGCCCCCTTGTTCAGAAAAACAACCAAGTGTCAGACTGAACATGAGCCTGTTATCAGTGAAGTACATGATGTACAGAACTGGGCAACCCCCACTACCAAAACCCCAGTGACAACTGTTCGGAGTAATGTGGCAGATTATAGCTATATAGCTGCCCTCTGACTGCCCTCACTACTTCAAGAGAATCTAAAGATTTAGTATGATCCCTGGAGTGTGAGAAAGTCTTCATTGGCCTAAAAGAATCCCTAGGTCAAGCCCCTGTTCTCAGGGAACCTGATTGGAAGAGACCTTTCATAGAGCAGGCAGATGCCTATGACACAGGAGTAGTAGGAACACTATCGCAGCTTAATGACAAAGGTTAGGAACAACCTATATGTCAAATCAGCTACCAGTTTAGGAGTGGAGAACTCGAGTGGCCCAAGGCATAGAACAAAGTTTTTTCCATTAAATGGTGCCTTAGGAAGCTGAGGTCCTACAATTATGGGACGTACCTCACTGTGCATGCTCAACCTAAGCCTTTGAAGTGGATGATGGATATTA
Organism: Ambystoma mexicanum; assembly: GCF_040938575.1. Lineage (NCBI taxonomy): Eukaryota > Metazoa > Chordata > Amphibia > Caudata > Ambystomatidae > Ambystoma > Ambystoma mexicanum. The sequence goes on along the minus strand of NC_090926.1, from coordinate 389,353,486 downwards.
AGGGAGATAATCCAAAGTGGCTCAGGTGGTTCAGGAGTCTGCAGTCCTTGTACTTTACCATTGTGCTTAGGCCAGATCCCAAATTTAGCAATACTGATGGGCTGTCCAACTGGGATCACCGCCTGGAACAGAGTAGACATCTAGGGATGGATTAGTCCCCCCTGTCCCTAGTGGGGTGGGGGTGTGTTTGGACAGATTTATATTTTCAGCAACTTTCCCTCCATTTGTATGGACGACCAAACCTTTTGATTTTATTTTTGAAGCCGACATGAACCTTTTTCAGTGCAGTGAAGTCTTCAGCTTCACTACACTGGCTTTTGCCGATTTGTCATGGGGAAACTGACCAGTCCTTCAGGCTATCAGTACTGGGAAACATTGATTCCCTTAGTGTTGCGACATTGATGCCACTTGTGGTACTTTTTATATCATTGTACAATGCATCTTACAATGCAGTACAATGGGGTACACATTTTGTTTTGCCCTAGACTAACACCCAGAGAATGTTTGGTTACTTTAGGGGTGCCTATGGGACGGAATGGTGGCCGCAGTTATTTTTTGATATTTTTGTGTATATTTTATTTAGTCTTATCGCGTTTACCGCGTTTGGCTACCTACCGTGGATAGTGTCCCAACATGGCCATGCCATGAGGTTTTTCATTTGTCCCTTGACTTCTTGTCACTAACATTTCTTCCTGACCTGTGAGGAGAGGAAAATCCTTATATGGCCATGCAGTGCCCGGGAAAGCTGACACTGTTTGCGGGCTACAGCAGGTCCATGTGTGTTTGCTGCCAGGAAGTGGGTCGGAACTGTCTGGTCCCAATCCACAAACAGGTTTCAGTGTGTCTGAGTGGTATGCATGAGCTGTGCCAGCAGCGCACCTGATTGGACCACTGCTGGGGTGTGTGTTTGGGGCAGATCTTAAATGGCATTGGTCATTTGAAATGGTCTTGATATCCAACAATACCAGTGAATGGGACCTAACCTTTAGGCTAATATTATCATAAAGCCTCAGCAGGGCGAGATTGAGCTGCCCCCTTAAAAGGAATTTTCGGGGCAGGCTGAGGATTCTGCATCTTCCAAGCTGATACAAGCATCAAGTAATGAGGCATTCGACAGACTTTGTTGAGTCTCTTCTTTTGAAGACCCAGCTATCAAAAATAAAGATGCACTTATTGCTGCATGATAGTTTGTCTCCACTGAAGGAACAGATCCACTAACATTTGTAAAGCTTAGGGTCTTTTTGCTGAGAAAATGCATTAGGTGAAGAAATGTTCATTGAAGTGGTGGTGGAGCACTTAAAGGATGAGCAACTTCTTCTAATAGGAGTGAAAGCTCTTTATCTAGAGATGTTAGTTCCTTATTTCACAGGTTGGAAAGTTTATTTGTGTGTTTCATTTTGGCTTGGTGAGTTAGTTTGACTTGTTTTTCCGCAGAGCTAAAGAGGTGAGTGCTTGTCCCTCTTTCTTATGAAGTGAGATTACTGCAGTTCATTTTTGTGGCTTGAGTGAGTCAAACAGTAGGAATTTTGAAAGGAGCCTCCTCGCCCTTTTCTCAGCAAGAGTTTTACTCACAGTAAGTGTGTTCCGACTCTCCTTTTTTATTCTTACTTCTTATTCTGTAGTCAACTAATCCATCTGCTCATATAGTTGCTATCGCAATGCCTACTGCTCAAACCGCTGGTAAACTGCCTGAAACTGCACTCAACGTGCACACCACTAGTGCTCCGTGCTCTTCCTCAGCTTTTGAACTCAGGCACAGGCGTTGCAGGAAAAATGGCTCGGGGAGAAACCAACCCACAGAGACAGCGTTCTGCCTGAACCTGCACGCAATGTGAACTCCGCAAGCACTGGGCGCTCTTCTTCGACTTTTGAACTGCAGCACAGGTGTTGCAGGAAAAATGGCTTGGGGAGAAACCAATCCACAGAGACAGCGTTCTGCCTGAACCTGCACGCAATGTGAACTCCGCAAGCACTGGGCGCTCTTCTTCGACTTTTGAACTGCAGCACAGGTGTTGCAGGAAAAATGGCTTGGGGAGAAACCAATCCACAGAGGCAGTGTTCTATTCTATGCAGGCACCGACATATAAACATTGTTCAAAACGATCCTGCATGGCACAAGCCCATACGGCGATGCAGGCAATGCACTCACAAGCTTTTCCACATCAATGGTGAACATTGACTATGAATGATTGCAATTGAGGCAGGCAGTGCATGATCCTGACGAGCCATTGGATGCATTCTACATGAGACTGGGACATCTTGCTGCAACGTGTTCCTTCCAGGACGAGGAAGGTGAAGGTGAAGTAAGGGGTCAAATTATTCAAAGTGCTTTTCCAACCACCTACACAAGCATATATTGAAAGAACCTGGCCTATCTTTGCTGAGAATTCTCGAACTGGGGCATGCACAGGAGCTAGCCACGTCCCGTACCATGCACATGGAAGAAGCAATGAAAGGTTTGAAGGCGGAAGGAGCCCAGGCGATTTGCACCTTGTCCCAGAAGTCCACATGTACCAGGGGGAAGCAATTGGTCGACCAGGAACCAAGTCTCGGCCCCAACAGAAAGAGACAGGAATCCCTGTGAGTTCTGTGGTGGGCCCCTGCTGCCTCGCCTGGAGTTCTATGGTTGAAATTTCATCTGAGTTTAAAAAAGATGATTGAAGGTTACAAATGATTGTGATCTACGTCAAGTAATGGGGATCATAGTAGAAAATTCATTCCTAAGTGTACATTTAGGGAACCACCTGCCACCTATGTTTGGCATAAGATATAAGGTGATTCTGTTATTTCTAAGGAAGAGCGTGTGCAAGCCATCAATGAGTTGTCTTCAGCTGAGTGTAAAGATGAATTGAGTTCACTAGCGGGGGGTGGGGGCTTCAAAATTCAAATCATACTTACTTGAAATTGGTTAGGGAAAAAATGTATGTTGAGGTATTTCATTATGAAATATATTCAGTTTGATTGACCTACTGAGGCTGGGATGTTCAATGACAGCTTGCTAGCCATTAAAAGGGTGAAAGCTTTGATCAGAGCTTTGTACAGTTATAACAATGGATGTCAGCACAAAAGAGTCGAGGACTGTGCTTGCTCAAGATAACATGGTGTAGTGTGGTGGAGAAAGGAGTCGGACAAAGGAGTGGTATTTCCAAAAATTATAATTCTTTATTCAACTTTTAAGAAAAAGGCCTACCTTTCCCTATCCCTAAAGTGTTGACCCTCCCTAAAAGAAAGATAACTCAGGTGCTCATCGTCAGGGTGGTTGTCCAAACAAATAGTCCGTCCTCTGTCCAATTCTATCCTGTTATAACTCTACCACTAATGAAAACAGGCTTCAACATAAAAGGGAATGACACAAGGAGAATGACACCCTTCTCCTGGTAAACTGTGATTAGTCTTAAGGGAATGTCCAGCAATCCTTTTGCAATAGCTTCTGATTCAAGAACAAGACAAGTCCAGGAGAATGACTCTCTTCTCCCAGAAAACGGAAGCTCACTCTTGAATAAAAAAGAAAAGGCCCAGGAGAATGACTCCCTTCTCCTGATGAACTGGGTTCCGTCTTGACAACAAAAGGAAAAGCCAAAAAGATAAATGCAGGAGAATAACTCCTTTCGCCTGGCAATTTAGTACACTTTTGGTAACGAAGGTTAAAGTCAGGAAAATGACTCCCTTCTCCTGGTAAACTGCCTTCAGTCATTGGTAACAATTCTTAAAAGTTCCTTTAATTCCTCCCAGGGATCTTCTCTGAATAGAGTGTGTGTCCACAAGTGTTTTTTGTCCATAAAAAAAATATATTTACTAGGACATTCTTTATCCTCTTGTCGGTTAGTAAAACAGAGAAGATCACTATCAATTGGATCTTGGCTTCTTTCCCTTCTTTTGTTCACAATATTGTTGTAAGATCTATTCTTGAAAGTTGTTTTGCTCTGCACATCCTTGTGACGACGGAGATTCCTCCCGAGGCACCCTTTATCTCTGAATCCTTTCTAGTACTCACTTTGACAAGGGAGATTACTCATGGTATATCCTTAATTATTACTTTCTTCAACGCTGGTACAGTGAGGAGGGAGATTACTCTTGACATATTTCTTACACTCTGTATCTGTCCTATAATCACTATGACAAGGGAGATGACTTCCAGTGCAACTGTCACTCTCTGTGTCTCTTTGGTAATTACTGTGATGAGGGAGAGTACTCCTGATGCAACTTCCACTCTCTGTAATTCTTGCGAAATTATTGTGATGTGGGAGATTACTGTTGAGACTTTCTTGAATCTTGGGCATCTGGGTACCACTACTGTCATGAGGGAGATTGGTCCTGAGGCTTTCCTGACTCTTGGTTCTCTGGGTATCACTAATGTGATGAGGGAGGTTACTCCTGAGGCTTTCTTGACTCTGGTTTCTCTGGGTATCAATATTGTGATGAGGGAGATTACTCCAGAGGCTTTATTGACTCTTGGCTCTCTGGGTATCACTACTGTGATGAGGGAGATTACTCCCAGTACAACTTCCACTTGCTGGTCTACCCGGACACCACCCAGGTTTCCCGCAGTTCCCGTTACCTTGTTTGTGTTGAGAACACATGTCTGGTTCTTCCCAGGGTGGTGGGCGGTTTGCTGTGTGCTCGTCGCTTCATTCTGGTTCGCCTGCGTGGTACTGTGAACGCCTGGGGCTGGCGGTCTCAGTGTCGTTGTTAGACCGAGTGGTCCATCTCCCAGAGGTCACGTCACCACCTTGACTTCCCTGACACTGGAGTGAGTCAGCTCCCTGCCGGCTCACAGGATTTTTCTGTGGCTTCCACTCTTACTTATTTATTTATTTGAATTTATAAAGCGCACTAGTAGCCCAGGGGCATCGATGTCCTATCTTCCGAGGAGCAACTTCTCTGCACTGCTGACAGGTTCCCGGGTTCGAACTTCCTGGGCTTTGCTGGCACCTTGCTGGCTACTCCCCACCTCCTTCAGTCCTTAAAACCGTCTTCTTTTAAGCTCTATTAAAACAGGAGTGTTCACAGCTGGCAGGTCAAACTCGAGTAAGCACAATTGCCAGTATGATGCACTGTCTCTTGTCAGAGTAGCTGGAGTGAGATTGGATGTCTGCCTCGATGATGCCCCCTATGAACTCTAAATACGTCTCATTCTTTGCTGGAAATTGTTGACTTCCTGTGTGACAGGATATGTTAGAAGTGGGCAACAGCCTTTCTTTCAGTATTTTCCTTCTGAAACCCAAGGGCGGGGGAGGGCGTACAGAGGGTGCTGGGGAATAGTACTCTGCTCAGGGCCATCTATCCATGAGCAAATGCTGCTGCCTGCACACTCACTGTAGAAAGCGTACATCCTTCCTGTAGATGGATGCTGACCTGCCTTGAAAAGCCTTCCGCAGCCTGCGACATTTGTTTACCTACTCTGAAAAAGAAGCATGGCATTGTGACACCTACTTAAAGTGGTACCATATATGACCTCCTTAACTACCTCCAACCCTCCCCCCTGCGCAAATGCCTACCCTGCAGAATACTGTAATGCTGGGAGTTTGTCTGTAAACCCAAGAGCAAATTGGGGGGGATTAAAGGTGATCCTCTTTAAGCTCCCCAATGCCCTAATTTATGCGAATTTTATTTGAATGTCAAACAAGGGAGTGGTGATTGCAAGATCCCCGCATTCACTAATTTGGTAGCCAGGCTGAACACTCTACAGTGTAGAAGGGGGCTGTGCTGGCTCAGATTACAACATAGCAAACTGATTCAATATCAGAAAAGGAATATGTTGTATGCATGTTAGTAAAAATATATAGCAATGTATTTATATGGTAAGTGAATAAATGGACAGTGGCTCCCCAATGTATCACTTTTAGGCAATTTCTGTGTTCTGTTAATGGTATGTTTCGTGCTGCGTTTAGCCTATAACTAGTTCTCACACAAATCAAGTCCGATGAGGAGCCACAGACCAATTTTTCACTTGACATTAGGCTATGGGCACAGGGCGGAAGTGCCTTTTTGGAACATCACCCCACGTCAGTGTTTTGAACACTAAAGAAGTCCCGGCAGCGGAGAGCACAACTGTCTGCAATTATTTGTCTTATTGGTATAGTATGTTAGTGGGTTTTTCAAGTAAATAAAGTGCAGTTTTGTGTTTGTTAGTGTGGGTACAGGGATCAGCGCAGTGGTTGCAATTTCTTCAGCGGACTGAGGAAAGCCCGGGGTTATCATTGCTTATGCCTGGTAGGCGTGTGCATTGTGTGTGGTGTGTGCTTCTGTTGTTGCTCGTTGGTGGCGTTCAGCAGGGCAAACTGTTGCCTGCATCTGGGTTAATCCAAGGGGATCATGAGGCGGCACGAGTTGGTGACCAGTATCATAAGTGTAGTTGGCAAGAGAGGGCTTTTGCTCGCCTAAATCATTTTTCATGAGGTCAGGAGTCAGAGGGAGGCTGCTGTTGTAGAACAGAATGGGTGTCGCGTTGGATAGTGATTGAGAGGTAGTCGTTAGTCACAGGTTAAAGTTTTATATCTTGGTGGTTGCTGACATCGCACCACGTACCAGTTTTGGGTCAGTACTCATGGCCATGTGATACCAGGGACATCATTTAGGGGTCGCCAGCGGCGACCTCTGATGTCTCCCTTGCTACTCCTGTGGTCTCCCTTGCTACCCCTAAAAGACTTCTGGGCTGTGGCCAGCGCCATGTGGCCCTTTGTTTCTAGAGTGGCTGGCTTTCTTGTTCAGGGCTCTTAAAAAATCAGGGGGTTCCACAAGTGACCCTAAATAAGAAATTATATGAATAACAAATAATTTGTCTTTCAGGTATTCTATACAATAATTGCTAGACTCATCAAAGGTTTATTTCAGGCACACTTCAGTGGGTGAGTCACTGATTAAGTCTGTTCTTTAACACCTCAAAATCACAATGCAGACAAAAAATTCCAAAAAGCATTTATAGTAGATAAGCATCCATTTCGGACTATGTATTTTGCTTTTCGCAAGTTGCAGTTTTAGCATGTTTTTTTCTGCCGTTGTGTCTGTTGTGATCATCACAAGACATTCCATCTCGGTGTCCTCGGTCACTTGACAAAATCCTTGTGCCTAAATTCTTGGGTACAGTGTAGAAATGTTTGCCCATAGCACATAAGGTGGCCCCTGATTTCATTATGCCACAATTAATGCCTTGTTGTAATGTGTCTACCTTTCAATGGCATGCTGTTCAGAATGTTTGTTTGCATGTATGAGGTAACGAGGGCCCAGAGTATGATATGATATGATAGGTTATTTATAACGTGCTTAATACCCAGAGGTTTCTAAATGCGGACCTTTCCTCCCGGGACCTGTGGGATCTGTGGGAGGCGTGTGAGGCCAACCTCTGAAGCCTGAAAGCCTGAAAAGTAGATCCAAGCAGGCTTGACATGTGGCCAACTTTGCATCAGACTTGCAGATGAACTGGCCTGCTGTTAAATCTCAGTTACCAGTTTAACGGTATCCACTACATAGTGTAATTTGCTTTCCGACTTTCTTTACTATAGTGGCAAGATCGCTATAGCCGGTAAAATAGCTCAGTGGGTTGAACGCTCGCTACTGTGATGTGTGTGTGTGTGTGTGATCTGCAGGTTGTAGGTTCGAATTCCAACAAGCCTTTCATCCTTCTGAGGTTGATGAAGAGTACCAACACAGGTTGGGTGATATTGCATGTATATTTGCTCTATATAAAGTGCTTAAGTGTAAGTGCGTTATAATAACACATCGTTATCATTTGGCCTTGGGCGTCTGCTTGCATTCTTGGTAATATGGGCCTATACACACTGTTATTAACGATACATATGGTGATCCATTCTTGTATGAAATGTATATGACTTTACAGTGATATCGTAACCATATTTTTCTTAGTGTACTCACTAACAATGCTATGTGATGCCACTTCCAGTTTTGTCAAGGGGTAAAAGGTCGTGTTCCATTGCTTGACATAACTTCCTGTGATGTCATCAGTGGTCAAGTGTTGTGTGATTTCACTTCCTCTACCCCGGGCATTTTGGTGAAATGACGTCCATGTGTGATACATTAGTTCAAATTGCAGCATATGATGACAAAGTGTATCACAACATAGCATGACAAAGCAATTTTAATTAAGCCATGGCATGGATTAAGTTGTGGCATATTTCGTGTTTTCATGCACATTGTGAATAGGTGTGTCACAGAAAATCCGGACCGATCTGGAAACAACCTAATGCAGGACAATGCGTACAGTGTAGCTGACTTAAAGACAAACGTGTACTGAGGTGTTCTTCTTTTCTGACATGGCACAAGATATTGTCAGCTGAGGGACTAGTGCATGGTTGATGACGGGTTTGAATGTGATCTGGGGTCCCATTGCTGTAAGTGGATTCATGTAGTTGGTGAGCATGCATGCTGTGTGCTCAAGTTTGCATTGGGCACAACTAGTGGGCAGGCCAAGTCTACTGCTTGTTTGTAGGTGAATTGTGTCCCTCCGTGAGATGTGGGATATCAGAGGTGTGAGCCTGGTTGCCTCCTTGCAGGTGAGTGAATGCGGCAAGGCGAGTCACTCTGTGCCAATGGCTGGTGTCGTTGTAATTGGAGAGTGCGTTCTTAATTTGTTTCACCCATCTGTCACGCGGCTGAAGGGGAAGTAGAGGTGTTTTAGTATCGGGATAGTTTGACCTTGGTTATCATTGCAGTTGTGATTGGTAGCTAATGGTCCCAGAATAAAGTTACACGTTATGTGTAACACAGCATGGTTGCTAGCATTGCAGTAATCATCTGTTTCTGAGTATGTTTCCATCCACCCATCACAGACATGGAAATCACATAACATCTGGCAACAGGGAGAACATGACAGAGCACGCTGAACTGTAACATGTTCTCACAGGCACCACCTGACCACTACCACTAAAATAATGTGAGCCCCTGCGATTTATTAGCAGGTGGGTTGCCATTGGACATTTGAAAGACGAGCCTTCTGTGTAACTTAATCCACATAAAAGTGATTGTAACCTCCCAACGTACGGTTACATTTGATGTAAGGATTAAATGAATTATTAGAATTGAAAACCTTTAATTAGTAAACACTATCTCTATGTACATTGTCACCTGCAGATTTCGACAAGAGGGATCTGTATTTTACCGCTAGTATGATTGAAAAAGAAAAGAAAACTAAGGATGACATTTTCGTCTACCCATTAGACCTCGTGTTGCCTGTTGGACAAAAATGGACCCTCCCGATGAAAGTTCTGTAAAAGTGGTGCTTTTGACCTGTAACATGTAGACTGACCTGTATAAACGATGCATATTAGTAATACGTCTCTGAATGAGTCACTTCTATTGTATTAAAACTTTTTCTTTTATATAACAAACACGTTTGGGCCTGCAGTATCAAAAAGATTAAGAGTTCCAACAGAAAGTAACATTGCGACTAACATACAAAGAATTGAACTAAAGGAGATGAGTTACATAATACGTTTTATTGAGGAGAAAGGTACAACACGTTTTCTAGACTTTAGTCATAGGATTGGTTTACTTCAAAAAATTCAAAAACAAATAGTGTGAGAAAGAATACATGTAAATACATATTTTGTTTATATAACTTATTGAAATAAAGATTATGGATGATATTTGAACTGTGATCGTATGAGTTGTAGAATTCTGCAGTGAAATAGTCAGAGCTTCTTGATCTACGCTCCAAAAAAAGAGCAGCTCTCTCCATTTGGAAAGCAAACCCTAATGACACATCTAAGGCAGACTTCAAGGTTATCTCCAAGGTGTACAAATCTGCTATAATCAAGGCCAAAGCTGCCTCATTTAATACTAGGATAGCGAAGGCTAAATCAGGGACCAAAGACATTTTTGCCATCTTTAGAGAGATGGAAAACCTTGCCTCTCCGCCTCCCACTCTCTGTAAAGATGTTAACTGGTGTACCAACATCTAATCCGCCATGCTGGGTAAACTTAACACCTTGCAAACTAAAATGATTGCTCATTAAAAGGCTCTCACTCACCTATTAACCAACCTTCACTGTAACCCTCACCCAGTTATCGCTGCGGATGTACATTCGTCCTTTGACTTCAAAGACAGGAGCGAACCGAAAGTCATCGCCCTTCTCAAATCCATTAAACCGTCCAACTGCAAGGGTGATGTTTGCCCTGCCCAGCTCAGCAAGGGCTGTGCCCCGACCCTTGCCCCTTCCTCACCGCCTTTATTAACACCTCTTCCAGTCTGGCCACGTCCCGACCAGCCTTAAGGAAGCCTGGGTTCGCTCTCTCCTCAAGAAACCCTCCCTGGACCCATCGGTCCAGGGAATTACCGACCTATCACTACTGTTCCATTTTTACAAAAGATTCTGGACAAAGCAGCCTACCTGCAGGTCCAAAACTTCCTCAAACACAACCGTCTCCTTGGCCTTCGGCAGTCGGGCTTCCATCCTCCATATGGCACCAAAACGGCCCTACTAGATTTGAAAAATCAAATGGACGACCTCAGAGATTCAGGTAAACCTGCGCTCATTCTGCTCCTTGATTTATCCGCTGTTTTTGATTTGGTGGATCACAAGACACTATGCCACCATCTCTCCACTGCGGCTAACTTCCCCCCAAGGCTTGTGCTTGGATTGCCTCATTTGTACAGGATAGGCCGATGTATGTCTTCTCTGACTCTGCCTCTGCCACTCCTAGTCTCCTCAAATGCGGAGTCCCACAGGGCTCATGCATTGCACCCACCCTATATAACCTCTTCACTAGGCCACTGGTCAACCTTCTGGACCCCCTGGGCATCTCATACACCACCTATGTGGATGACACCTAGGTGCTTATCCCCCTCTCAGGAGATTACCAGTCCGACATGAACACCCTCAACTCCCTATACTCAACGATCCAATCCTGGATGGCAGAGAATTGGCTCTGCCTGAACACAGAGAAAACTGAACTTCTTTTAATTGGATCCCCTACCACCCTGAGCAAACAGTACAGCTCTTTCACCATTGATAATACACCTATCACAGTGTCTCAAACCGTCAAGACCCTGGGCATATATCTTGACTCCAATCTTAACATGAACAGACAGGTGAATTCCATTGCCTCATCCTCAGCTTACTGCTCTAAACTGCTCAGTGGAGCCAGGCTGTTACTTTCCCAACAGAACTGTCTTACCATTGCTAGGGCAATAATTAGGGCAAGACTGGATTACTGCAACACCCTCTTTGTAGGGAGCTCGAGCAAGAATATTGCTAAACTGCAACTAATACAAAACAATGCCCTTAGGGCTGCCACCGGGGTCTCCTAAAGGGACCATATCTCCCAAGTTCGCAAGCAGGTTCATTGGCTCCCAGTTAAAGAGAGAATTGTCTTTCAAACTCTGGCCCTCACGCACAAATGCCTCCATGACTTGGCACCCCCCTACTTATTCCAAAGAATAGCGAAGACCACATCAGCCAGACCCACTAGCATGGCCTACATGTCATGATCTCTGCTTCCAAAAGGTCAGGGTTTTCCCAACTCCCTTGGAAGCAGATCCATAACCCAGGTTCCGAGTGCCAACCAGTCCCAATTGGGACCTTTTGGACCCAGTCCTGGCGCCAGTGGCACCAGGCTCATAAATATGCCCAGTCCCAGCGCTGGAAGCGCCGGGCTCATAATGCTTGGGTGGACTTACCTGCAGCAGACCATGCTGCTTACTTGCCTGCCAGTTGAGCCTCTGATCCTCTTCTGTTTGGAACTACTTTTCCTGTTGGGTGGGGCAGGAGCCACTCCCTAGATTCAGAACACTGGAACTCTTCTGGAAAGCAGGAACTCTTTTCTTACCTAGGCGTGGCTGTGGAAGGAGACACCTAAGCACTACAGGAGGCTATTTAAACCACACCCGATGGATGAATCTTGCTTTGCGTTATTCTGCATCCTCTGCAGCAGAACGCTCATCGTGTCTTCTGCATCTAATCCTGGGCCTAAGGAAAAAGGCTTACCATCCTGAATCCAGTCTTCAGCAACACCTATAAAGACAAGAAAGAACAGGTTAGCATTACGGTCTTCAGTGACAGCTCTTCACTTACCTGGTCCATCGGCTGTCACCAACGCCTCGCGCTGCATTCCGGCATCTGAAAGACAAAGGCTTACCTACTCTTCGTGCGCTCCGGAGGTCTTCACACTGCATTCCGGCATCTGAAAGACAAAAGCTTACCAACTCTTTGCACGCTCCGGAGGCCTTCGGCGCTGCATCCCGCATCTGAAAGACAAAACAAGGTGCGTTTAAAGACATTGGGGAACTTTAATACTCACGTGCCATTACTCCTTTCCACATCTAACCCAGTGGGTATTCCGGCACCCTGCAGCCGCTCCGAACTTGTACCTGCAAAATAAAAAGACAGTTAGAGCGCATCGTGAAGCAGGCAACAAGCGCTTACTTACGTGCTTCCAGGCGCTTCTATTCATCACACGGGCTCCATCTTCAACTCACTTCAGCCCGTCATCCGCCATCGCCGGAACCCTGCAAAACAAGAAACATCATTACTAAAGACTTTAAAGACATTAGAATTACTCGAAACTTACCGTTCGTGCAGTAAACGACGCACAGCAGTCCTCTGAAGTCAAGAGGCCTGCTCCCCTTATCCAGTGAAGAAACTGGTTACAGCACCCTGCCCCGAGGCAGATGGAGAGCACGGCGTTCACTTACCTAAGGTGAGAGCGTTAACCTTTGGGGTTCTACAGGAGAAGAGAAAGGGAAGAAGAGAGAGACATTCAATAACCCAGTTCCTTAATCCCATATTTTCTATCTGCAGACATCTTACCCTTCAAGTCAGACATACAGTGCACAGAGGTCCAGCCCAAAGAGCCAGCCGTGTGTTACACATCACCTTTGCAGATACGGTATACGCCCAGTCAAGACCGGCGCCTCTACGGGAATCAGGTGAGCGTTACAGAACGCAAAGCCTACCACAAAACACCCGTCCAGGCGCTATGGAAACCTCGGATACTGACCAGCTAGCCCAGTTACTTGGGGAACTAAGGGCAGAAGTGCATGCAGCCCGTCAGGAAACGAACGCTCTAAGAAGGGAACTGATTATTTCCAAGGAGCGAACAGATGATCTCGCTAGACAATTGCTACAGTCACAAGCCGGACAGACCCCGTTACCCGCATCTGGGGGAAATCTTCCTTCTACATCCTCTATGAATCCAGTGCAGATCAACCTACCTGGGAATGTACCTCTGGCTCCGCCCGAACGATTTTCTGGTGACCCAAAGAGGTTTGCAGTATTTATCAATCAGTGCCGGTTGCATTTCTTATGCTGGCCAGCAGCCTTTCCAACTGATCAAGCTAAAGTAGCTTTCGTGCTTTCGTACCTTAGTGGCAATGCGGCAGACTGGTCGATCCCTCTAGTAAATCAAGATGATCCGGTCCTCCATGATTTTCAAGCTTTTCAGCTCAGTATGGAAAAACTGTTCGCAAGACATTCACAGGGGCAGGCCTTGGACAATGAGCTTCTTTCGTTGCGACAAGGTAATCAAGACCTTTTGGCTTATATTGCGTCTTTCAACAGACTGATAGTGAAAACTCAATGGCCTGAGGACAAAAGGATTACGCTGTTTTATAGAGGTCTACGTGGAGAGCTCAAAGATGTGTTAGCCCAAGTAGTGAATCCCCCACAAGATTGTTCGGACTATATAGACTTAGTCGTTCAAATAGATCACAGACTGCAGAACAGGAAGGCCGATCGTTCCAAGTTTGATGCTCGAGTATTTTCCAAACCGCCAACTCCTTCCAAAGGAGTAGACTCCGGGGAACCCATGCAAATAGGGGGTCTGAAAGGTCCTCTAACACAAAAGGAGCGGGAAAGGAGAAAACAGTTGCAATTATGCCTCTATTGCGGAAACTCAGGGCACTTTCTTCGAGATTGTCCGGTGAAACCTGCCAAGAAGGCAGTAGGAGCTGCAGTTACCAAAGTTACAAACTCTGAGCAGGCAAACGACCTCGCCCGACAAGAATAGAGGTCCTCTTGCCGAGCGTGAAAACCAGTTCCGTGACCTCGCATTTCGTGATACCTATGGTCCTCATTAGCCCTGATAATCCGGATCGATTACATGCAATTGAAGCTTACGTCGACAGCGGTGCCATCGGCAATTATGTGGATCATGAAATGGTTTTGAGGATGAATCTAACTCTTTGTCCCAAGGCTGTAAAGGACGTCATTACTACGGTGGATGGTACGGAGATAGCCTCTGGGCCAGTAACGCATACCACTCAAGAGGTGACGCTAGTAAGTCAAGATGGACACCATGAGAAGATCGTGTTCGATGTGATCAAGGCCCCTCAGTTTCAGATTATTCTAGGAATACCTTGGTTAGAGAAACACAATCCTCTGATCGATTGGCGAGCAAGAACGGTCCAGTTTCCAGAATGTGTCTCTACTTGTCACCCTCCACCTGGTGTTGCACTGGCAGCAATTTCTTCAGAGACTCCCCAGTTACCTCCCGAATACCTAGAATACCAAGATGTTTTCCGGAAGGATCAGGCTAACTCTCTACCTCCTCATAGGTCTTATGACTGCCAGATAGACCTGATACCTGGATCTACTCCTCCTTGTAGTAGAATTTATGCCCTCACCGAGCCTGAGAACCTTCACCTTCGACAATACCTGGATCAATACCTGGCAAATGGGTTTATTCGTCCTTCCAAGTCCCCTGCTTCTTCAGCTTTGTTCTTCGTTCCAAAAAAGGAAGGAGACCTTAGAACTTGTATAGATTATCGCTCCCTGAACCAGATCACCGTTAAGAATAGATATCCATTACCTTTGATCCCTGAACTCCTGGACCAAGTCAGAAAAGCATGCATATATACAAAGCTGGATCTTAGAGGAGCTTACCACTTGGTACGAGTAAAAGAGGGCGATGAATGGAAGACGGCCTTCCGCACCAAGTATGGGCTATTTGAATATCAGGTCATGCCCTTCGGACTTTGCAATGCCCCGGCCGCCTTTCAATATTTTATGAACGATGTCCTCAGAGAGCTCATAGATGTGTGTGTTGTTGTTTACATTGACGACATCCTCGTTTATTCTTCATCGGAATCCGAACATCGGAAACACGTGAAAATGGTCCTCGAAAGATTGCGTCAACACAAACTTTTCGCTAAGTTGGAAAAATGTGTTTGCAACGTGACTGAAGTTGAATTCTTGGGATTCATATTATCACCTGGCAGAGGGCGTATGGATTCAAAGAAGGTCGATGCAGTTCTCAAATGGCCATCACCATCCTCCGTAAAAGGTGTGCAAAGCATGTTAGGCTTCGCTAACTTTTACCGCAGGTTTATCCCCGAATTCTCTCGAATAGTCCAGCCCATCACTGCCTTGTTAAAGAAATACAAACGTTTTGAATGGTCTACCGAGGCGGAACAAGCTTTCCAGGATTTGAAGACTAAATTTATCTCTGCACCAATCTTAAAACACCCTCGCCCCAAACTCCCCTACATCGTGGAAACTGATGCTTCAAGCCTTGCCATGGGGGCAGTTCTATCACAAAAGGACCCGGTAACCAATCAGTTGCATCCCGTGGCATTTTGGTCCCGCAAATTCTCGCCTCCTGAAATCAATTACACGATTACTGACAAGGAACTTCTGGCTATCAAGTCTGCCTTTAAGGCTTGGCGGCATTATCTGCTGGGGGCCCGACACACCGTTACTGTGATTACGGATCACCGAAACCTGCAATATTTGAAAACCGCAAAAGCCCAATCCTCTAGATAACTCCGTTGGGCATTATTCTTTGCCGAGTTTGACTTCATAATTACCTATCGACCTGGTACAAAGAACGGTAAAGCTGATGCCCTTTCTCGGATGGGAGTGGAAGAACACTTGATCAACCCTAAACCTGTACCAATCATTCCCGAACAAAGAATTCTGGGTGTAATCGCCACAGAATCCATAGAGGAAGTTAAGGATAAGGCCAGGCAACTTGTAACTCCAGCAGACATACAGAATTGGCATCTGCAAGGAAAGGACTTCGCAGTAAAGGACAACTTATTGTATTTCCAAGAACGATTATACCTACCCAGCACAGATTTACAGAAAAAAGTAATCTCTTGTTATCACGATTCTTTAATGGAAGGACATCCCGGTATGGCCAAGACCTCAGAAAAGATCAAGCGCTACTTCTGGTGGCCGTCTTGGAAAAAAGATATCAGAGACTTTATAATGTCCTGTGGAGTATGCGCCCAAAACAAGAGTCAAAAGGAAAGACCAGCAGGCCTCTTACGCCCTATTGACATCCCACCTCGCCCTTGGCATACGCTTTCTATGGACTTCATCACCGATCTACCTGCATGCTCCGGATACAATACGATTCTAGTAATCGTGGACTTATTCTCCAAGATGGCGCATTTCATTCCGCTCAAAGGCTTGCCAACAGCAGCAACTCTGGCCCGAGAATTTCTCGAAAACATCGTCCGACTGCACGGTTTTCCTTCGGTTCTAATTTCGGATCGAGGTAGTCAGTTTATTTCTCATTTTTGGCGAAGTTGCTGTCAGTCGGCTCAAATTGATGTGAGACTATCGACCAGTCACCACCCTCAGACCGACGGACAAACCGAGAGGACCAATCAAACTCTGGAACAGTATTTACGCTGCATGCTGCAACAAACTGAAAAAACTTGGAAAGACATCCTTTGGATAGCCGAATATGCCTACAATAACTCTGTCCATTCGGGAACTGGGAAAACCCTGTTTTTTCTTTTGTACGGCAGTCACCCTCGAACCTCGGAGTTGGATCCCCTCCAAGATCTTGAAACACCGGCAATAGACTACCTGCATTCTACAATCACCCAAGCCTTTAAGGAAGCTGTTTCTCACCTTCAAAGGGCTAAAGAACAATACAAGAAAGGAGCAGATCAACATCGGAAGGAAGCCCCTCAATATCAAGTAGGGGATCAAGTCTGGTTATCCACCAAATATCTACCTCTAAAAGGGCCACGCACATTCAACCCAAGATACCTTGGTCCCTATTCCATCACTACCATAGTAAACCCAGTAGCGGTCAAGTTGGACTTGCCCCCGCACATGAAGATACATCCGGTCTTCCACGTCTCTCTATTAAAACCCGTGCAACCTCAAACCCGACTAACTAAACCTCCAAAACCTATCCTAGTTGATGGAGAACTCGAGTTTGAAGTCAAAAGCATTCTGGACTCCAAGATCTCCAAATCTAAACTATTTTACCTAATTGACTGGAAAGGCTACGGCCCCCAAGAGAGATCCTGGGAACCTGCTGAATATGTCCACGCTCCTCGCCTAATCAAAAGATTTCACCCAACATTTCCTGACAAGCCAAAACCCCGGAGAAGCCCGGTTTGGGAGGGGCCTTGAGGGGGGGTACTGTCATGATCTCTGCTTCCAAAAGGTCAGGGTGTTCCCAACTCCCTTGGAAGCAGATCCATAACCCAGGTTCCGAGTGCCAACCAGTCCCAATTGGGACCTTTTGGATCCAGTCCTGGCGCCAGTGGCACCAGGCTCATAAATATGCCCAGTCCCAGCGCTGGAAGCGCCGGGCTCATAATGCTTGGGTGGACTTACCTGCAGCAGACCATGCTGCTTACTTGCCTGCCAGTTGAGCCTCTGATCCTCTTCTGTTTGGAACTACTTTTCCTGTTGGGTGGGGCAGGAGCCACTCCCTAGATTCAGAACACTGGAACTCTTCTGGAAAGCAGGAACTCTTTTCTTACCTAGGCGTGGCTGTGGAAGGAGACACCTAAGCACTACAGGAGGCTATTTAAACCACACCCGATGGATGAATCTTGCTTTGCGTTATTCTCCATCCTCTGCAGCAGAACGCTCATCGTGTCTTCTGCATCTAATCCTGGGCCTAAGGAAAAAGGCTTACCATCCTGAATCCAGTCTTCAGCAACACCTATAAAGACAAGAAAGAACAGGTTAGCATTACGGTCTTCAGTGACAGCTCTTCACTTACCTGGTCCATCGGCTGTCACCAACGCCTCGCGCTGCATTCCGGCATCTGAAAGACAAAGGCTTACCTACTCTTCGTGCGCTCCGGAGGTCTTCACACTGCATTCCGGCATCTGAAAGACAAAAGCTTACCAACTCTTTGCACGCTCCGGAGGCCTTCGGCGCTGCATCCCGCATCTGAAAGACAAAACAAGGTGCGTTTAAAGACATTGGGGAACTTTAATACTCACGTGCCATTACTCCTTTCCACATCTAACCCAGTGGGTATTCCGGCACCCTGCAGCCGCTCCGAACTTGTACCTGCAAAATAAAAAGACAGTTAGAGCGCATCGTGAAGCAGGCAACAAGCGCTTACTTACGTGCTTCCAGGCGCTTCTATTCATCACACGGGCTCCATCTTCAACTCACTTCAGCCCGTCATCCGCCATCGCCGGAACCCTGCAAAACAAGAAACATCATTACTAAAGACTTTAAAGACATTAGAATTACTCGAAACTTACCGTTCGTGCAGTAAACGACGCACAGCAGTCCTCTGAAGTCAAGAGGCCTGCTCCCCTTATCCAGTGAAGAAACTGGTTACAGCACCCTGCCCCGAGGCAGATGGAGAGCACGGCGTTCACTTACCTAAGGTGAGAGCGTTAACCTTTGGGGTTCTACAGGAGAAGAGAAAGGGAAGAAGAGAGAGACATTCAATAACCCAGTTCCTTAATCCCATATTTTCTATCTGCAGACATCTTACCCTTCAAGTCAGACATACAGTGCACAGAGGTCCCGCCCAAAGAGCCAGCCGTGTGTTACACATCACCTTTGCAGATACGGTATACGCCCAGTCAAGACCGGCGCCTCTACGGGAATCAGGTGAGCGTTACAGAAAGCAAAGCCTACCACAAAACTCCCGTCCAGGCGCTATGGAAACCTCGGATACCGACCAGCTAGCCCAGTTACTTGGGGAACTAAGGGCAGAAGTGCATGCAGCCCGTCAGGAAACGAACGCTCTAAGAAGGGAACTGATTATTTCCAAGGAGCGAACAGATGATCTCGCTAGACAATTGCTACAGTCACAAGCCGGACAGACCCCGTTACCCGCATCTGGGGGAAATCTTCCTTCTACATCCTCTATGAATCCAGTGCAGATCAACCTACCTGGGAATGTACCTCTGGCTCCGCCCGAACGATTTTCTGGTGACCCAAAGAGGTTTGCAGTATTTATCAATCAGTGCCGGTTGCATTTCTTATGCCGGCCAGCAGCCTTTCCAACTGATCAAGCTAAAGTAGCTTTCGTGCTTTCGTACCTTAGTGGCAATGCGGCAGACTGGTCGATCCCTCTAGTAAATCAAGATGATCCGGTCCTCCATGATTTTCAAGCTTTTCAGCTCAGTATGGAAAAACTGTTCGCAAGACATTCACAGGGGCAGGCCTTGGACAATGAGCTTCTTTCGTTGTGACAAGGTAATCAAGACCTTTTGGCTTATATTGCGTCTTTCAACAGACTGATAGTGGAAACTCAATGGCCTGAGGACAAAAGGATTACGCTGTTTTATAGAGGTCTACGTGGAGAGCTCAAAGAAGTGTTAGCCCAAGTAGTGAATCCCTCACAAGATTGTTCGGACTATATAGACTTAGTCGTTCAAATAGATCACAGACTGCAGAACAGGAAGGCCGATCGTTCCAAGTTTGATGCTCGAGTATTTTCCAAACCGCCAACTCCTTCCAAAGGAGTAGACTCCGGGGAACCCATGCAAATAGGGGGTCTGAAAGGTCCTCTAACACAAAAGGAGCGGGAAAGGAGAAAACAGTTGCAATTATGCCTCTATTGCGGAAACTCAGGGCACTTTCTTCGAGATTGTCCGGTGAAACCTGCCAAGAAGGCAGTAGGAGCTGCAGTTACCAAAGTTACAAACTCTGAGCAGGGAAACGACCTCGCCTGACAAGAATAGAGGTCCTCTTGCCGAGCGTGAAAACCAGTTCCGTGACCTCGCATTTCGTGATACCTATGGTCCTCATTAGCCCTGATAATCCGGATCGATTACATGCAATTGAAGCTTACGTCGACAGCGGTGCCATCGGCAATTATGTGGATCATGAAATGGTTTTGAGGATGAATCTAACTCTTTGTCCCAAGGCTGTAAAGGACGTCATTACTACGGTGGATGGTACGGAGATAGCCTCCGGGCCAGTAACGCATACCACTCAAGAGGTGACGCTAGTAAGTCAAGATGGACACCATGAGAAGATCGTGTTCGATGTGATCAAGGCCCCTCAGTTTCAGATTATTCTAGGAATACCTTGGTTAGAGAAACACAATCCTCTGATCGATTGGCGAGCAAGAACAGTCCAGTTTCCAGAATGTGTCTCTACTTGTCACCCTCCACCTGGTGTTGCACTGGCAGCAATTTCTTCAGAGACTCCCCAGTTACCTCCCGAATACCTAGAATACCAAGATGTTTTCCGGAAGGATCAGGCTAACTCTCTACCTCCTCATAGGTCTTATGACTGCCAGATAGACCTGATACCTGGATCTACTCCTCCTTGTAGTAGAATTTATGCCCTCACCGAGCCTGAGAACCTTCACCTTCGACAATACCTGGATCAATACCTGGCAAATGGGTTTATTCGTCCTTCCAAGTCCCCTGCTTCTTCAGCTTTGTTCTTCGTTCCAAAAAAGGAAGGAGACCTTAGAACTTGTATAGATTATCGCTCCCTGAACCAGATCACCGTTAAGAATAGATATCCGTTACCTTTGATCCCTGAACTCCTGGACCAAGTCAGAAAAGCATGCATATATACAAAGCTGGATCTTAGAAGAGCTTACCACTTGGTACGAGTAAAAGAGGGCGATGAATGGAAGACGGCCTTCCGCACCAAGTATGGGCTATTTGAATATCAGGTCATGCCCTTCGGACTTTGCAATGCCCCGGCCGCCTTTCAATATTTTATGAACGATGTCCTCAGAGAGCTCATAGATGTGTGTGTTGTTGTTTACATTGACGACATCCTCGTTTATTCTTCATCGGAATCTGAACATCGGAAACACGTGAAAATGGTCCTCGAAAGATTGCGTCAACACAAACTTTTCGCTAAGTTGGAAAAATGTGTTTTCAACGTGACTGGAGTTGAATTCTTGGGATTCATATTATCACCTGGCAGAGGGCGTATGGATTCAAAGAAGGTCGATGCAGTTCTCAAATGGCCATCACCATCCTCCGTAAAAGGTGTGCAAAGCATGTTAGGCTTCGCTAACTTTTACCGCAGGTTTATCCCCGAATTCTCTCGAATAGTCCAGCCCATCACTGCCTTGTTAAAGAAATACAAACTTTTTGAATGGTCTACCGAGGCGGAACAAGCTTTCCAGGATTTGAAGACTAAATTTATCTCTGCACCAATCTTAAAACACCCTCGCCCCGAACTCCCCTACATCGTGGAAACTGATGCTTCAAGCCTTGCCATGGGGGCAGTTCTATCACAAAAGGACCCGGTAACCAATCAGTTGCATCCCGTGGCATTTTGGTCCCGCAAATTCTCGCCTCCTGAAATCAATTACACGATTACTGACAAGGAACTTCTGGCTATCAAGTCTGCCTTTAAGGCTTGGCGGCATTATCTGCTGGGGGCCCGACACACCGTTACTGTGATTACGGATCACCGAAACCTGCAATATTTGAAAACCGCAAAAGCCCAATCCTCTAGACAACTCCGTTGGGCATTATTCTTTGCCGAGTTTGACTTCATAATTACCTATCGACCTGGTACAAAGAACGGTAAAGCTGATGCCCTTTCTCGGATGGGAGTGGAAGAACACTTGATCAACCCTAAACCTGTACCAATCATTCCCGAACAAAGAATTCTGGGTGTAATCGCCACAGAATCCATAGAGGAAGTTAAGGATAAGGCCAGGCAACTTGTAACTCCAGCAGACATACAGAATTGGCATCTGCAGGGAAAGGACTTCGCAGTAAAGGACAACTTATTGTATTTCCAAGAACGATTATACCTACCCAGCACAGATTTACAGAAAAAAGTAATCTCTTGTTATCACGATTCTTTAATGGAAGGACATCCCGGTATGGCCAAGACCTCAGAAAAGATCAAGCGCTACTTCTGGTGGCCGTCTTGGAAAAAAGATATCAGAGACTTTATAATGTCCTGTGGAGTATGCGCCCAAAACAAGAGTCAAAAGGAAAGACCAGCAGGCCTCTTACGCCCTATTGACATCCCACCTCGCCCTTGGCATACGCTTTCTATGGACTTCATCACCGATCTACCTCCATGCTCCGGATACAATACGATTCTAGTAATCGTGGACTTATTCTCCAAGATGGCGCATTTCATTCCGCTCAAAGGCTTGCCAACAGCAGCAACTCTGGCCCGAGAATTTCTCGAAAACATCGTCCGACTGCACGGTTTTCCTTCGGTTCTAATTTCGTATCGAGGTAGTCAGTTTATTTCTCATTTTTGGCGAAGTTGCTGTCAGTCGGCTCAAATTGATGTGAGACTATCGACCAGTCACCACCCTCAGACCGACGGACAAACCGAGAGGACCAATCAAACTCTGGAACAGTATTTACGCTGCATGCTGCAACAAACTGAAAAAACTTGGAAAGACATCCTTTGGATAGCCGAATATGCCTACAATAACTCTGTCCATTCGGGAACTGGGAAAACCCTGTTTTTTCTTTTGTACGGCAGTCACCCTCGAACCTCGGAGTTGGATCCCCTCCAAGATCTTGAAACACCGGCAATAGACTACCTGCATTCTACAATCACCCAAGCCTTTAAGGAAGCTGTTTCTCACCTTCAAAGGGCTAAAGAACAATACAAGAAAGGAGCAGATCAACATCGGAAGGAAGCCCCTCAATATCAAGTAGGGGATCAAGTCTGGTTATCCACCAAATATCTACCTCTAAAAGGGCCACGCACATTCAACCCAAGATACCTTGGTCCCTATTCCATCACTACCATAGTAAACCCAGTAGCGGTCAAGTTGGACTTGCCCCCGCACATGAAGATACATCCGGTCTTCCACGTCTCTCTATTAAAACCCGTGCAACCTCAAACCCGACTAACTAAATCTCCAAAACCTATCCTAGTTGATGGAGAACTCGAGTTTGAAGTCAAAAGCATTCTGGACTCCAAGATCTCCAAATCTAAACTATTTTACCTAATTGACTGGAAAGGCTACGGCCCCCAAGAGAGATCCTGGGAACCTGCTGAATATGTCCACGCTCCTCACCTAATCAAAAGATTTCACCCAACATTTCCTGACAAGCCAAAACCCCGGAGAAGCCCGGTTTGGGAGGGGCCTTGAGGGGGGGTTCTGTCATGATCTCTGCTTCCAAAAGGTCAGGGTTTTCCCAACTCCCTTGGAAGCAGATCCATAACCCAGGTTCCGAGTGCCAACCAGTCCCAATTGGGACCTTTTGGATCCAGTCCTGGCGCCAGTGGCACCAGGCTCATAAATATGCCCAGTCCCAGCGCTGGAAGCGCCGGGCTCATAATGCTTGGGTGGACTTACCTGCAGCAGACCATGCTGCTTACTTGCCTACCAGTTGAGCCTCTGATCCTCTTCTGTTTGGAACTACTTTTCCTGTTGGGTGGGGCAGGAGCCACTCCCTAGATTCAGAACACTGGAACTCTTCTGGAAAGCAGGAACTCTTTTCTTACCTAGGCGTGGCTGTGGAAGGAGACACCTAAGCACTACAGGAGGCTATTTAAACCACACCCGATGGATGAATCTTGCTTTGCGTTATTCTGCATCCTCTGCAGCAGAACGCTCATCGTGTCTTCTGCATCTAATCCTGGGCCTAAGGAAAAAGGCTTACCATCCTGAATCCAGTCTTCAGCAACACCTATAAAGACAAGAAAGAACAGGTTAGCATTACGGTCTTCAGTGACAGCTCTTCACTTACCTGGTCCATCGGCTGTCACCAACGCCTCGCGCTGCATTCCGGCATCTGAAAGACAAAGGCTTACCTTCTCTTCGTGCGCTCCGGAGGTCTTCACACTGCATTCCGGCATCTGAAAGACAAAAGCTTACCAACTCTTTGCACGCTCCGGAGGCCTTCGGCGCTGCATCCCGCATCTGAAAGACAAAACAAGGTGCGTTTAAAGACATTGGGGAACTTTAATACTCACGTGCCATTACTCCTTTCCACATCTAACCCAGTGGGTATTCCGGCACCCTGCAGCCGCTCCGAACTTGTACCTGCAAAATAAAAAGACAGTTAGAGCACATCGTGAAGCAGGCAACAAGCGCTTACTTACGTGCTTCCAGGCGCTTCTATTCATCACACGGGCTCCATCTTCAACTCACTTCAGCCCGTCATCCGCCATCGCCGGAACCCTGCAAAACAAGAAACATCATTACTAAAGACTTTAAAGACATTAGAATTACTCGAAACTTACTGTTCGTGCAGTAAACGACGGACAGCATTCCTCTGAAGTCAAGAGGCCTGCTCCCCTTATCCAGTGAAGAAACTGGTTACAGCACCCTGCCCCGAGGCAGATGGAGAGCACAGCGTTCACTTACCTAAGGTGAGAGCGTTAACCTTTGGGGTTCTACAGGAGAAGAGAAAGGGAAGAAGAGAGAGACATTCAATAACCCAGTTCCTTAATCCCATATTTTCTATCTGCAGACATCTTACCCTTCAAGTCAGACATACAGTGCACAGAGGTCCAGCCCAAAGAGCCAGCCGTGTGTTACACATCACCTTTGCAGATACGGTATACGCCCAGTCAAGACCGGCACCTCTACGGGAATCAGGTGAGCGTTACACTACACAAATAGGATTTCCATGCCTAAATCCCGAAGAGTTGGTGCAGGTGGTACTAGCTTCCCCTCCTTGGCCGCCTCTCACTGGAATGCCCTACCACCCCACATTAGGCTGATTGACTCTCACCTGGCCTTCCGCAAAGCAATCGAAACCATGCTATTTGTCTGATGCCTGAGCAACCTGTACCAGGTACCCAACTGCTATCCTGAGTGTTTAAGCGTGATACATCATCGGGGCCTTGACTGGCCTGACTTTGTCTTGTTTATGAATGTCTGTAACTAATTTTTGATTGTGTAACCTGTCAAACGGGAAATTATATCATACCTCCTATTGCAACGAATATATGTATATTGGCCTACGCCAAGCTGCTCGTAAGCCACTTGCAAAGAAATCCGTGTTGCAAGGTCCTGACCTTAAAATCAATGTAAGCCACCATTTTAGGTCAATCCGCCATTTTAGGTTTGTTTTGTAAAGTCACCCTGTGAGTTAAAATGGTGGACGATGTCGTTCCGAAATACAACATGGCCGTCTTGACCTCTGTGTGTAGCTAATATGTAACTTGCCTGCAGGCCACTTGTTGAGGTTGTGAACTGAGACCTTGTCCTTTGTTGACCTGTGTGTAAAGGATTACTCGCGTCAATGAAACTAATCCGCAAGCATATGTTAAGAACAATGTATCCAAATACTGAACTAAGAACACTTGTTTAACTACATTGTATTAATGTTTGAGAAGACCTGTATGGGAAATCCCAGAATACACAGTTGCCGTGTAGGCTTGTTGATGTATGTATTAAAGGCAAACTAGTTACATGTGGATATGCGAACTCGGCATGAACCCTAGATCAGTAATGTATTAGAGGAATATTAACGCGAAGTAGGGTTGGACATCGTGTTCGCAAATGGTATAAAAGAGCAACAAATTCTAATGTACAACGTCTCTCACTGAACACACTGAACCACGCTGGAGTTCGCTGTGTTTTACTGAGGGCCGATAGCGATCTGATTTTGTTTTGTTCTTTGTAACTGATTCAGTATACATTAAAGATCTTTGTATATTCCTTTGTAACCTGTGTTCGTTGTATTTCCTTTTGCGGTACTCAGCCTCGATATTTTTATTTTGTTTTCACAGTTGGCGCCCGAATAGGGACCCTTTAAAATTGATGCCAGATTATCGAAGGTTGACCCTCGCTATCGGACCGGTATCGGACGGTGTGACAAAATAAGGGGACCCTTCTGAACGAGATGCGACATCTCAGCAGCGCTGCACGACCCGATCCCTGGACGATTAGCGTGTGGTCCGAGAACGGCATTTTGACGAGGGTCCACTAATCGAGGCCGGCCGATTTGCCGAAATCACCAAACACGAGGTAAGATTAGTTAGTTAAGATTCTTTGTAATCCAATCAGACCTCCTTAGGACTGATCAGGTGAGTCGTGACCTGATTCTTAAATATCCTGATAATTTGATTTTGGGGTATTGTATCTGCAGACACAATTATTGACCAGGTAACACCAATAATTTGATATGCCTGGGAAATTGTCTATCTGCTTCAGGGCGTTATTCCGTAGTGATAGAAAATCTTTGGAATTTAGCCGTCCGGCACCGCAGGAGGGGTCGCCGGCGTGTACTATGTACTGTAAGCATGGCATTGGAAGTATAGTGTTTAATGATATTTGGCACAGAAAACCCAGACATGACTCTGAACTTCAGTGGCCAATCAATGGTAGTTTTGAAATCCCTTGTATTGAGTATTTAGAGTCAATTCTATTAAAGAAAAAGGCTAGACCTGCAGCATTCGATGTTTTGCAGAATTGGAAAAAAGAAGCGTTGCAGCAACTTAAGAGTAGGGAAAAACATGCGCCCGTCATAAAACGAACGCTGCAAAAGCATTATTGTATGACCAAGATAAACATTCTGAGTCGACTAGGAATATGGATAGGGCTTTCTCACTTGGAATTCAGAAAATCTATCCTTTCAAAGATCTTCATGTTTCCGATGAATTCACCGACAAATTATTAAATGAACGAAGGCCTGGTGCCTCTGCGCCACCTCCGTATGTTCCTCTTCCTGCTGCTTTGCCTCTTCCTCCTGTTATTCCTGCTCTACCTGCTGTTGTTCCTGTTGTTCCTGCTCCTCCTAATGTTCCTCTTCCTCCAGTTACTGTTCCTCCACCTATTCCTCCACCTCTTCTTATTGCACCAGTAACAGTACCTCCATTGAATTTGCCTGCTCCCTCTCTTCCAAGTGGTCCTGTGCCACTTGTAGTCGATCAAGGTGTGGGGTCGAAGGTTGTCTCTCGCAAAACTGTACCGCCAGAGAAGAAACGGGATTTGATTGCATGGGCTAAGCATTGTATGGAGAGAGATGATCAAGGTAATGTTTTTGCCACACTTTATAATATGGATAATTTTCCTGAGAAAAATGTTTTTATTGAAAGTTTAGGGATTCATTTATGTGTAATGTGGGGAAAATTAAATAATACAGATCTCCCGCAAGGATTGAGGGATCTAAACACTTCAGCGTTTTCAACAGACAATGGAGAAAGTAAATGAGCATTCTGAGAGGTTGTTTGAGTATAGAAAGGAGTTGGAAAGGTTACAGAATGAGGATGACGAGGTGGAAAGTATGTACATACAGAAACGGTTCCTTCCTTGTCGAAAATCGATATCTGAGGAAGCACGAATTTGTACGAAAGATGCACTTAGATTGATTTCAGATATGTCGATAACTCCAGTTGAGGTATATGACACATATAGTCAGTATACGCCAGAAATGCAGAGGAAAGTGATACAGGTAATGTTAGAGTACCTACAGGATGATTGTGTAAAAAGAAAGATTAGTTGTCCCACAGAGTTATTGAGTATTTATAAGAGAGCTTTTTCACTTGACACTTCTTCGACTGCTTTAGCGCTCGACTTAGCTCTGTTGCTTAGTAAGCAGTTGGAGTCACCTACTTCTCAGTTGCCTATGAGAGAGGTTCCTGGACATTTGTCGCGAAGGTTGAGGTTGCGGCCGATGCTGCACGGGGTATAGTCGCTGTGGACATTCCTGCACATTATATATCACAGTTTGTTCATATCCCGTTCTCAAGACAAGAAGTGAATACTATTAGACAATCTATTCCTGATATTAGGAAAAATCCAACAGGATTCTATAAAGAAATAGAGTCCGTCTTGCAGTCCTCAGTGTTCACCTTAGGCGATATTGATTTGTTATTTCCTGTACTCCTGCCCGTAGATTTGTGGAAACAAGTCAGGACTATAGACGACGTACCAGGGTTGGGAGATACATGGGCGAATATAACTAGATTCGATGGATAAAGGCCAGCTGGTAAAAGACCGCCTCAGGTGATACTAACTTTGCCTGATAGAATCATTGCAAAATTAAAAACCATAATTCCTGAGAAAAGAATTATTTGGGACAAACTTACGGCCTGTGTCCAAGGGACGTCTGAGGGTACTACTGAGTTCTTTAATCGGTTCGAACAGGTATTCCCGGATTTCAGCGGACAAGACCTAGGCACAGAGTCTGGGAAAAGGTTATTTGTGGACAAATCTGTGCGTGGATTGCTGCCTGACATCCAGTCACAAATTATGTCTTCTGAGAGCGCTTGGCAGGCGAAGTCCCAATCAGAAGTACTGCATATGGCAAAGTACTACTAGAATCGTGTCAATAATGAAAAAGATAGAGTTGAAAAACGAATAGGTGATTTAAAGACTAAAGTACTATTACAGCAAATTGTTAGAGGCCCCAGAGGGGGTAGTTCGCAGATTAAAGGTTAGTATGTTCCACAAGGGAATGTGCCCTTGGGTCCTGTGAACATTAACCAGTGTGCCTATTGTCGACAAGAGGGTCATTGGCGTGCACAATGCCCCGTCCTTCTACAGAGGTCGAATAGCACATTTGGGAATATGGATAGACGATCCAGAGGTCGCCCGGGTGTAGGGGGCCCTGGTAGAGGTCAGTTTGCATAGGATCCTCAGCAACCTTTTTCACAGGATAATCAGACTTCGAGTGTGGTTACTAGGAACATATCTGACCATCCTTCTGCTGCATATCTATCTGAAGAGCTTCCTTTTGATAATATTCTGTTTCGTTAGGATTGCCCGAAGCAGGGTTTGGAACCTACACCTATTACCGTCAATCAGAAAGGTCCCTACGTTGAAATGGTGGTGGGAAATAGGAAACATCAATTTTTGATAGATACTGGAGCACAGAAGTGTTCCATTGATCATTCTCGGGTTCCAAACATTCCACTGTCAGGGCAAACCAATGTTTCTGTAGGGTTTTCTGGCACGCCAGTTGTTTGTCCAGTTTCTTCGCCGGTACCTATTTCTTTGGGTCCCTTTACGGACCACTGTCCATTTCTGTTGACTTCGAATTGTGGAGAGAATTTGCTGGGGTTGAACCTGTTAAAAGAATTAAATGCAGTGATTTATTGTTCTTCTGATGGAGTGCGCTTGACGATTTCACCGCAGCAATTTTCTGTCTCGCAATTCTTGACTAGACCTTTGCCGCCGGAATTCATTGATGTAACAGAGAGCTTATGGGCTGTTGACAACAAAGATGTCGGTGTTTTACAGATTGAGCCTGTTAAGATAGTCTTGAAACATGGAATTGAGCTGCCACGCATTCCCCAGTATAAGATTTCAGTTGAGGGCGAGCGAGCTTCGAAATGCATTGTTTCCGATTTTGTGCATCGCGGGGTGATTAAGGAAATTTCAGGAAGTTTGTGCAATAGTCTGATTTTACCCGTGCACAAGAAAGGCGACAATGCTATTCCATTCCATTTCCTAATTGATTTACGTGCCATTAATAAAGTTGTTGCTGCGCAATTTCCAATTGTGCCTGATGTGACGACAATATTAACCATGATTCCAGCTACAGCTACTTACTTTAGTGTTGTGGATCTAAAGAATGCTTTCTTTAGTATTCCTATACACAAGGATAGTAGATACTTGTTCGCGTTCACCTCAGGGGGACGCTCGTTCACATTTACTCGTGCACCTCAAGGGTACACAGATAGTCCTAGAATCCACAGTAGGGCTTTGAAAGAACAGCTTGATACCCTTGAATTGCCCTCTACTTGTACATTGCTTCCTTATGTTGATGACTTTCTTTTAGCTGCTGACTCTGAGAGCGCCTGTAAGGAGGGCACTGTATTGTTGCTTATTCATCTAGCTAAACATGGTCACAAAGCTTCACTTAAAACGTTTCAATATTGTTGCCAGGAGGTCGCCTATTTAGGCTACCTCCTGTCAAAGGAGGGAAGAAGATTGACACCTGAACGTATAAAACACATTTCTGGCATGTCTGTCCCAAATACACAGAAGGAAGTTAGAGCCTTGATAGGTATGGCTGTAGGTTGCGGATCCCAAATGTTTCACTAGTGATCAAACAGATGTTGGCTTTGACAAAGAAGGGCATTTCTTCGCCATTGCCTTGGAACGCGGAACACCAGCAATCGTTTGATTTGCTCAAGACTGCATTATGCTCGGCACATGTTTTGGGCCCACCAAACTACGAAAAGGCCTTTGTGTTGTTTGTGCATGAATGTGATGGATATGCTTTGGCTATATTTGGCTGTATTAACGCAGGAACATGGAGGGAAGAATAGGCTGTGCAGCAAGATGTTTGCAAGCTGTCGCTGCTGCTGCTGCGTCTGTAAAACAGAGCGAGGGAATGGTCCTAGGCCATGGTCTAACCCTGATGGTGCCTCACTCGGTAAACGTTCTACTGAACCGAACCCAAACGCAACACCTCACTTCCGCACGGTTGACGAGATATGAATTGATCTTGTTTGCTTCTCACATCCAATTTAAGAGGTGTTGTGTTCTTAATCCGGCTGAACTCCTACCTTTCCCGCAAGGTACTACTTGCGGCGATGAAGAGTCACATGACTGTCTGTATACTACCGAACAAGAGACAAAGGGTAGAATTGATTTGAAAGACACTCCTTTGGATAATCCGCAAGGAGAGCTGTTTTGTGATGCCTCCTGCTTCAAACTTTCGGATGGTACATCCACAGCTGCTTATGCAATCACCACATTAAGCACGGTCGTGGAAACCAAGAGAATCACGCATAACTCTGCGCAGGCCACAGAGATTATAGCATTGACCCGAGCTTGTGAACTTTCCGAAGGGCTTGCAGTAAACATACATACTGATAGTCAGTATGCCTTTGGGGTGGTTCACAACTTTGGGAGACTTTGGTCAGAGAGAGGGTTCTTAACTTCACATGGTACCAAGATCCAACATGGCTCCCTAATAGTACAACTACTGTCAGTGCTTGCGCTCCTTACTCAGTTAGCCATCATGAAATGTGCAGCACATCGAAAGATTACAGATGACATAGGAAAAGGGAATGCTTTTGCTGATCAGATAGCTAGACAAACTGCTACCGATCTCCTTACGGAGATGTATGTTTCAAGGGAGACTGTAAATGTCTATGCAATGGAGGAGGGTGTTGGGTCTGTACGGGATATCCAAGCTGATGCCACGTTAGAAGAATCCAAGAGGTGGGCTGAAGGCTTGGGGAAACTCGATGATGACGGGTGTTGGGTGGACATAGTTGAAGGGAAATGGCTACTCCCTGTCGCGTATGTAATGATGATGGTCATCATGGCCCATGCTCCTACGCATGTATGTGCCCAGAAAGTAACACAAATGTTAGAGAAAGTTTGGTTAAATGACAACATTTTGAAAACTGCCCAACGGTATGTTCAGGATTGCATGATTTGCCTACAACACAATGTGGGAAAGGGGACAGCAACTCCAAGGGGAAGTTTTGGGCCACCCTCTGGCCCCTTTGAAGTCATCCACTTTGATTTTATTGAAATGGAACGATGCAACAATAAGAAGTACGTACTAGTGGTCATCTGTGCTTTTAGTAAATGGGTTGAGGCTTTCCCTGTCAAAGATGCTACAGCCATGACTGCTGCGAAAACCATGTTAAAAGAGTACTTCCCGTGGTTCGGGCTACCAAGAGTCATCTGGTCGGACAATGGTCCACATTTTGTCGCTGCTGTAATTCTGCAGATTGCCAAATGGTTCCATTCGGCCAGACACGCTCAGAGCGCCGGACTAGTAGAAAGACACAATGGTATCATCAAGAACACGCTGGCTAAGACGTGTGCCGGCACTAAATTAAAATGGCTGGACGCCTTACCGATCGTGTTATTATCCATGCGTACAACCCCTCAAACTAAGACTGGGCTCTCTACATTTGAGGTGGTAATGGGGAGACCTGCCAATATCTGGAACCTTCCTAAATGTAGATCTTTGCGAAATGTTGAAAATGTATTACTTTCAGATTATTGCAGCCAGTTGACTAAAAACCTGTATTTGATTTATCACCAGGTGCGAGAGGCTTTACCTGTGCGATACGAGAGCCCGGGCCACAGCATACGGCCTGGAAGCTGGGTGCTCATCAAGGCATTTGAGCGCTCTCCCTGCCTTGCACCTCGCTGGCGGGGCCCATTCCAGGTCCTGTTGGTCACACAAACGGCGGTGCGGGTTTCTGGAAGAAAGAACTGGATCCACGCGTTGCACGTCAAGAAACTTCCTCACCCAGTGCCACACAATACAGAAGAAACAGAACCTCTCGCTAACGCTGCAACCAATGATCCCAAAGCAGTAGATAGCGCTGAGGGTGTATCGGAGAATCTTTCTGAGCCCATGAAGCTTGGGAAACCAGCAATTTCGTCTCCGCACTCTCCAAAAGTTTTGCTTCCGAAAACTGCTGTTTTAAATTCGGCAACATCACTTGTTTCTGATACGTTGCTTCCTATGGGAAGTGACGACACATTGTTTCCGGATCAATCAGTACCGGGAAAAGCAAGGTACAATCTGCGTCCAAGAAAATAGACTCACGGCACGGTTTTGCTGTGCATCTGATAGACTTACGGCACGGTTCAGCTGTGCATTCGAAGAAGGAAAGTATCATCGAGGGCTTGTTTTGCCCAAATTTGAGAAAGGGGATTCTGTTGGCTAGGGTTGTGGAAGGACTAAGAAGTTGCACGGCCGGGAGGTCGCTAGCAACGAACATTGGGGGTTTCCGTTTGAAGACTACAATGCCTGCCACCGCTACCGCTCGTATGGGACTTGTAAATGATTGTGTGACCAACCGGGACAATGGACAATGCACCTGGGCCCCGAAAACGTATTGCTGTGTTTTTATAATGATATTTGGTTTTATAATAGTCACTGTCCTAGGCTTATGGTACCTCGAGGAAATGCATCCTCTAGAGTCCTTGTTACCGACTGAAAATGTACCTACTGTTCCTACCCCCTTTGTACATTTGCATACTTTGTCCCCTGGGGACTCCCTGCATAGACAAAGGTACCACAATAATACTCTGCTACTTATCATGAATGCTACGCAGTCTAATTGTTGGGTCTGCTCACATTTACCGCAACACAGGGATAAGGGGCTAGGTTGGTATATTCATGATTTACCTTTGACAACTGCTTGTTATGCTTCTCTTAGAGCATTGTTCTTTGGCCGTTGGAATGATAGCATCTCGGGGAACTTTGATGGCACTATTTTGAATAGATTTGAGAAACGTGTTCTGACTCCCCTGGGATGCTCACTTTTCGCAAATAGGAGTAAGCCCAACGTTGCTTCTATTAGGCCTTCCGACAGACTGTCTCGTCCTTTCCAATCCTTGATTTGCTTTAAGATGGCTCCGATAGGCAATAAGGATGCCATGCCTCCTTCTTACACTGTTAACCATAGCCCTGATTCAGTTTCTTTTTGCATACAGAGGAATGGTACTCAGTCAGTGGGAGATTTTAAAGGTTGTGCCAACATTGCAAATTTGACTGGGGAAGACAGACCTTTGTATGTAGTTGAACCTGTCTACTTTGTTTGCGGTAATGTAGCATTTCCATGGTTGCCCAGGGATTGGAAGGGAACCTGTTATTAGGCATCCTGTTACCTGGGGTGTTTATAGCTAGTACACTAGAGGTTTCAAAGGCTTGTCCACGGCGGGACAAGAACGGTAACACTCCAGCACAAATCTTGGGAGATATAGCAAAATCAGTTGTGCCATTTTGGGGGCAAATAGCGAATTCCGAGGATATCAGAAGACTAGCAAGAGTACTGGATAGAACCATCAACCGGACCATGGACATACTCTATAATATGACATTAGAACAGAAAGCGATAAGATTAGTAGCGCTTCAGAACCGGATGTCATTAGATGTCATTCTGGCAGAACGTGGTGGAGTGTGTAAATTAGTGGGGTCCGCTTGCTGTGTTTTCGTGCCAGATACCTCTCCAACTATCTTCAAGGCAATACAGAATCTGCACGTCCTTAGTTCAGAAGTGCATGTTCCCAAGGGAAACTGGGATCTTAGCGCTTGGTCTGGGACTTCTTGCGATCTTGGGGTTGGAAGGTACTTTCGGTCTTACTGATCATTTTGGGAATTCTGTTGTTCCTTTGTTGCTGTATTCAGTGTCTACCTACTATATGTTCGATGTTAGGGGGATGTTGCGTAGAAGCAATAGGTACGATAGGACATAAAGTGTATGCCCCGGATAAAACTTCCAAGGAATACGTGTTAAAAGAAATTTTAGCGAATGACCTGATGGCAATAGATATTTCTGACAGCGATTCAGGGTGCATGGACGATGATGCATGGAGTTATTTGCAAGGAGATCCGAAGTAGTTTAGCACTTGGCCTAGGCCAAAAGGAGGGTTTGTCAAACATGATATTATATCGTACCTCCTATTGCAATGAATATATGTATATTGGCCTACGCGAAGCTGCTCGTGCACTTGCAAAGACATCCGTGTTGCAAGGTCCTGACCTTCAAATCAATGTTAGCCGCCATTTTAGGTCAATCCGCCATTTTAAGTTTGCTTTGTAAAGTCACCCTGTGAGTTAAAATGGCGGACGATGCAGTTCCGAAATACAACATGGCCGTCTTGACCTCTGTGTGTAGCTAATATGTAACTTGCCTGCAGGCCACTTGTTGAGGTCGTGAACTGAGACCTTGTCCTTCGTTGACCTGTGTGTAAAGGATTACTAGCGTCAATGAAACTAATCCGCAAGCCTATGTTAAGAACTATGTATCCAAATACTCAACTAAGAACACTTGTTTAACTACATTGGGCCTCATTACAACTCAGGCGGTAAGGGGTTTACGGCAGCGTTAACAGCGCCGACCCTTACCGCCTGAGTACGAGGTCCCCTAGCGCCATGGTGCTTTTAACACCTGCTTTTAGCAGGTGTTAAAATCCATGGCGCTAAGGGACCATGGAGTTAATTACGCCACCGTAATTTACGGTGGCGTAATTAACGCCTTCCCCACTCCCATTATGCCCTATGGGGCAAAAATGGGAATGGGGAAGGGTAAATGGGGATTGGGGACTTACCGCCCCGCCTAAGTCGGAATGGGGCGGTAAGTCCGCCAACCACCATGGCGTAAACATAGTTTACGCCATGGTGGTAAAGTCAGGGCCCAGGCGGTAACTTACCGCCTGGGTCGTAATGAGGCCCATTGTATTAATGTTTGAGAAGACCTGTATGGGAAATCCCAGAATACACAGTTGCCGTGTAGGCTTGTTGACGTATGTATTAAAGGCAAACTAGTTACATGTGGATATGCGAACTCGGCATGAACCCTAGATCAGTAATGTATTAGAGGAATATTAACCCAAAGTAGGTTTGGACATCGTGTTCGCAAATGGTATAAAAGAGCAACGAATTCTAATGTACAGCGTCTCTCACTGAACACACTGAACCATGCTGGAGTTCGCTGTGTTGTACTGAGGGCCGATAGCTATCTGATTTTGTTTTGTTCTTTGTAACTGATTCAGTATAAATTAAAGATCTTTGTATGTTCCTTTGTAACCCGTGTTCAGTCTATTTCCTTTTGGGGTACTCAGCCTCGATACTTTGATTTTGTTTTCACAAACCAAGATACACTTTGTTGGGCTGCTCTCCTAGTAACCCTTAATCAAGCCTTCTTACATTCAACTGTAACAGCGCCTCGATGCCTCTGGGCTGTAGTGCGTTCTACAAATACAAAATAAATAAAATAAATAATGGTATGTTTTATATACGTGAGTGGTCTGTTGGTCTGTTGGTCTGTTGGTCTGGGTATACCTATCATGATTCAGTATTTTCTCGGTTTCCTCTTACAGTACTAGAGCATTCACAGAAAAAGATCACAAATTACACCTCAACAAAACTTTGGATAATCAAAAAACATAAAAAGTAGTAAAGGTGTAAACGCTGTTTTTATAATAGAAAATATGGATTTTCAATACAAATGCGAGACGGTTTTACACCTTTTCCCGTAGAAGTTGTGAATAATCTTCCAGCACCCATGAAGGCAGTTGTAAATCTCTAACCAGTATTGAGTAATCTTTACAGGAGTCTGGGTTCAATTAGTAATTATTTGATTTGGTCCGTACTAAGATGAAGTACTTAAGTCTAGAGTAAAAAAGTTTCATAATGACAGTCAGTGGGTAAGGCATGTATTCACATCCATAGGGCCAGTGTGTGTTTTTGTGTTACTTCGGCAAAACCCAAGTTTAATGTTCCAAAATAATATTCACAAATAGACATCACTCAAGGTTGGAAGGAAATCCATATGACTCAAACACTTTTCCATCCAAATGAAGTGCACAGCCACTTCTCACTCACATAGAAAGCTTTTTGCAGTGTCCATTACGGAAGCATCGCACCCGGTTTTGTGCCGTTTGATTGTTGCAGTTTTCTCAGTATTTGTGTATCTCACATTTTGTTTCCTTGGTACTATAAAGGATGCCGCCAAGGAGAGTGGAGTGGATCGTTGGCCATTCATTCATCCGAAGGATGGAGCGTTGTGTCCAAGATTGGCCAAGCCAATTTAGGGGTCCGGAAGTCTCAATATTTTGGGAGACCTGTGCTCTAGCACCTTGAAGCATCTCTTGTGCAAGTTGGAATTAGAAATAAAGACCACAGACCAAATACCCAGACAGACTCAAACACTATGGCAAAACATTACTTTATTCAAAAGCGGAAGACCTGACAAACATCAGACTGATTCATGTATGCTCACAAGGCAGCTTGATTACACAGAGGTCTTTATACCCCAATGTGCGTCCTTCTACGTGGCAAAATACAAAACCTATCAAGGGGATGGATTGGATAAGGGAACATATTTACTTATAGGATATATAAGTATTAGTGCATCATTGGCTACCCCTTATCTGTAGAGCATGCCTTACACTACCTCTAAATACGTACAGTACTAATTATAATGGGCAAACTGTCAGTGGATTGGTCTATGTTACATTATATGTTAGGTTGTTTCTCAAACCCACTGATTGGTTGGCATACTATCCCAACCTTGGACTTTCGACTCTTTTAGCTGCACGTAAGCAAAACAAAACTTTGGTGTTTGATTTCTGTCACACTGCTCCCTGTTTTCCCAATTAGTCTATCACCTCACATCAGTCGGCTATAAGCCAAAGTCTTGCTTTTGTAGTTACCTTGATGATTGCTCACTGACCTGGAACATTCAAGGGAGTGTGAGCACACCAGTATCTTCGTCTCAGGCTTAATGAATAGGCCTTGTTCTCTGCTCCGAAATCAGGTGTTAGCAGACCACAAATTTGTCAATTTCAGCCTTCTAATTTCTGTTATTTAAGATGCCCAGTGTGCGAATGAATGCAGATCGGTGAGATGTGAACTGGAGCACGCATGTGAGAAAGTTTTCATTCCGTTGCGCACTGATCGTTTTCATGCCAGAGACTCTCCCTGGTGATTTTGCTGTAGCCGCTACACGCATTACAACCACGGCACATCATTAAAGAACACAAAGCGGCACAGATTGCCAGCGCACTGCATAGCAGGATAGAAGCTCAATCCAGAAGAAATCGAATCGCCCGAGCATTTAGGATTCAGCCCACAGTTTTGACTACCTCCAAGATACAAGTTGGAGGAGGAGGAGCAATTGACTCATAGCACCCGACTCACCACGGAGCGGCCCGGAGTCAGTGCTGAGTCTTAAGAAGAGCGAACTTTGGAGTGCGTCATATTTTTTCCTTTTTTGCTGACTCTATTGCCTGTATTGTGAGTCTTTCTTTTCTATCTGTTGCTAGGAAGAGGAGCAATTAACTCATAGCACCTGACTCAATGCGGCGCAGAGTCGGTGCTGAGTCTTAAGGAGTCTTCGGGACTCTGCGAGGAGGCAGCTGCTACCGTCAGTCCCACCTGGGTACGTCTAGAACAACTACATTTATAAACAGATGTCACACTCAATTTTCAAATTGAGCTGTACTGCTTGACTGCTGCGCTAAGCCCCAATATCAGGGTCGCCTCGTCCGTCCCGCAACCTTGATACTGAGCAAAACAATCCTCTTTTCTAGAAACAGCTAGGCTCGCCATTGTTTCCACTCTAAATGAGCCCCAGCTTTCACCTTGTCAGATGGCACACTCGGCATCCAAACAAGACAAAAAACAAAGGCGAAAGCAAATCTGTAACTGAAACAGTAGAGTTGGAAATTGTCTCATACGAACAAGATGGAAATTCACAAAGCCCAGAAACGGAGGAAATTATAACAAACATAACACAAAGCGGAGCGCTTGAATCAAACCATAAAAGTATGGAAGTTGGGGCCGGGCCAGCGAGTACACATGGCTGTGAAGATGTACAGACACAATACAAACCTAAAACCAACCCACAAACTGCAAATAAAAAGGATAAAACCCAAGAAGACTCTTATTATCAAGGCACTCCACAAAAAACAAACACTGCCGGCGAAATAACGCAACAGACAAATACCAACGAACGTCACAGCACTTCCGACAGCAGAGAAAACAAAAGGGATGAGAAAACACGAAAGAGATCCACATCCTGACAAGAACACCAATAAGACATTGGAAAAAGAACTTGTGCAACAAATAAATGACAAGGACATGACACCATCTACCCTGCAAAAAAAGGCTTTAGAAGCAAAAAGGTTATGGCAACAGAACTACGACAAAACACGTTTGAGACCCACAGACCATAAACCTGACATGATAAAACTTGAAAAGTGACGCCTTGCAAGAATATCTCTCGATATTACTGAAATCGAATCGATAATGAATAATCATGAGAAAAGACACGAAATTTTCGGAAACGTACTGCCTGCTAAATTAGACCTAAGAGAGTCCGACAAGACCTTGACTCCGAGATACAGCAAAATAGACCGCAATACAACCTCATTCAATGATAAACTTGAGAAAGAACAAAATGAAGAGGTCTTCAAGTACGACAACCACACTCACTTATTACAGAATTCTCAAACACCAACGAGAAGCACTAATCACAAGAAGGAAGACCAGAGATGCCAATGTGAAGTATAGAAAGACAAATACATCACTCCTATCCCAAAAACAAAGGCAGAATTACAAAGCGCACTGATAGCAGCTTCAAGGCATGCACTAATCCCTTTCATAAAACTATATGAAACTATTAGTGACACCATGCGTGACCAAGCTACACTGATTTTGCTAATACACACAAATCAAATCTATATGGAAACATTTGCCAACAAAATCCAAACCCAATTAGACACGGAAGCTGAAGCAATTTATCAATGGCAGAGCTGCCTCTTCGACACCGCGAGACACGAGCGCGCAGTAAAAGAACAAATTACATCAACTTCAATTAAATTACTCTCCGCTAAACACTCGGAGAAAACAGACAAACAGGAGAATACTTCAGAAAAGACAAACCATGGGCAAAACACGCAAACAAAGCGCTCAAAAACAACAAAGCGAGCATCAATGGGAAGAATAATACACGAGAAAACAGACTTGCCCACCAAGACAAATCGACAGATAAAGGGATCAAAAAATCTGCCCCTTGCAGCCCACTGCCTGTGGAAATAACGAGAAAAGAACGTCGAAAGGAACAGGAGCTCAACTTATGAAACCGAAAGACTTGCAGATAATCTCGGAATGTTAAATATAAATGGAGTTGACGGGCTGTCTCCTCCTGTCTATACCCTGATATTTGTAACACACAATTGACAGAAGTTATTGTTGAGGGTGGTTTATTCGTACGTCTATGTCCCTTTGCAATAGCTAGTTTGCCCTGTGTTACTATTCTACATATGTAGTTATCACCTCAGCTCTAGAGGTCGCTGGTGTGATGGCTACAATGAGGGTGTAGAAAGCCTATCCCTTTCCTCTCTCACTACTTTCCTATGTTAAAAACGTTAGGTGCACATCCATTGGTGGTCGGATTTCTACTTTAATGTTCCCGCCTCCAATGTTTGTGTCTTATCAGTAAAATAATTCTGATTCGGCCAGTTCAATAAGTAGTCCTGGGACGATGACCCAGACTCCAAGACCCACTATATTTATGATAAAAGGGCTTGAATAAATATACAAATTAATAAACATCTGAGTGTCCCACTCATACACAGGAAGCAGGACACTTATGTACATTTTTAACCATCTATCGAACAACTGGCGAATCAGAATTATTATAATGTGTTACAGATAATGAAGGAAACCACCAATGCAAATCATAATGGGACACAAGATAAAATAAACCCATGTAAAACCCAGACAATGGGAAATGAAGTAGATACACTCCCAATTTTTGACAGCACTAGGAAAATAGCAAATAATCCCAAAGCGAAAATAACTAATTTGTATGGAAAAACGAACAAGAAAATTATACAAGCGACCAAGAGAGGCTCCCGAGCCTTTCTAAGGAATCTGACAATGTCTTCAATGGCGCCTAAACTTCCTTTTCCAAAAGAAAACAAACAGAACACAAAGAAAAAAGATCCTACTTCTTAGCAACCAAAAGAGCTAGAGAAATTCTTCCAAACAAAGGATCAGGAAACAGAGGACAAAACAAAATTGGAGCTGCTGATGAACCTATCCGTATATGAAGAAAAGAACATCTGAAGCTAACTCAGAAGATAGCATGGACATGCCTGAAGAAATGACATCTGTGTATATCATAGACGAATATAAGGATACATCATTTCTGCACATCATAGATGAATACAAAGAAAGGCATACAAAATTAAGTGAAAATGACACACTATCATGCGAAGGCAAATCAGAAAATTAAGGAGATTGGTCAAAAGAACAAATTGCGCATTCCCTTGAGATATATGACACCGACAATGAATCAACACGAATCACTGAGAAAAGACTGCAAAAAAAAGGACATCGACCACCGTAACGTCAGAAATAAGGGACCCAAACCTACTGTAGCATTCCCAAAAATAGAAAAGACAAACGATCATCTAATACTACCAATTTCCATTGACCCGCAAATTTACCTTACAAAGAATTCAATCAAGGTACAGAGAATGATGGAACATTACGACTGACTAATGTTGAATAGGACAAATTTGCAAAGATTAGTACATGTGGTACCTTCGCTTTAAATGATTAGAACCGAGTACATTAAGGTGGTAGAATTTCCATGAGATGAAAGAGCTGACGTAATAGAGACAATTTGCGCCGAGTCACAGGCAAAGTCATCGAAAACACAAAGAAACTAAAACAATTAGGCTTCAACTGTACCTTTAATCACAATATGGATCATGTACATCTATTGGCATTCAATCGGATAGATGAAGAACCTAGATAAAAAGAAACTGGCAGAGCCGTAAGAGATTAGTGTTTGCTCTCAGCAGAAACCCATGAAAACTCTTTCAGGAATACATGGGAACGAGGAAGTTCACAGAGACCACACAACAACAGTAGAACAATACATGGAGATAACACACAAGCGTCCAAATGGAAAAACACATGGAAAGATAACAGAAGAAGGCAAATGAAAACTCACCTTTAACTTAAATCGAGTGAGAACAAACAGAAGTAACACCTATGCTCATGGAATACTAGAGGCTCTTTGCACTTATTCAGAAAAGAAAACAACGACTTACTTAATTATGAAATAATATGCCTACAGGAGACATGGTTACTCCAGCAAGCGATATACCATGGATGCATGATTCACATGAACCTCGCTTTAACAGGAGCAAAAGGACGTCCATATTCTGGGCTCCTCACATTGTGGAAAACAGAAGCCAATTTACAACTGAGCGAAGCTTCAAATCCAAATCATTGGACCTATTTAACGGTATTAAAACACAAACAAATCTACGAGACAGTCAACTCCAAACCAGAAGATCAAAAAGTAATTGTCATTATAAACATATATTGGAACACATCAACATTGACCGACGATTTGTTCCTTGATTCGATCATAACAAACATTGATGACCTACAAATGAAATATAACCAAATGGACATGACCATATGTGGAGACCTGAATATTCACTTGTTTCATGGAAACGGCACTGAAATGCCAGGCAACAAACTTACTCTCAAAGCAAAACTATGGACAAAAGAGACAAGCAGGTGAAACCTAAGACTTCTAAATGGAAAGATAAAAGGAGACAAACCAGCTAAACCCACATTGTCAAGTGGCGACTCAAAAGGATACCTACACTACATATACGTCTCGCTTAACTTGCTGGACAGAATTAAAAAACTGGTACTCATTCCTGCGACGCACAGCAACCATCATAAAATCGCCATGACATGGTCAGCTCCACACCAGCCCTTGAACAAAGCAAAAATAGCAAATGTGGAAATAAATTCTGGCCTCAACAGACTCCGACTATCAGAGCAACAGATAGAAGGGCTGAAAGAAGTGTTCCCCAATTCCACTAGAGGTGATAAGGAGAAAATCGACTATGAGTGGTTAGTGATTCCATATAAAACTCAGGTGAACCACAGATCCAATAAAAAAACTGAACATACACACCACTACAAGGAACCAATCGCTACAAAGAATAAACAGCTGCAAAAGAACTTAAGCGTTCGAAGAAAGGATTCCCAAGAAGCATAAAAAATTAGCAAAATTCTAAAACAAAAACATCAAAATTGGATGAAAAACATAAGAGCCTCATTAGCCCAGAATGATGCCGAACTAATGCTGAAAGCGCTGAGAAATCAAAACACAAGAGACTTATGGAATCTACTTAAAAAGGAAATCCACATATCAACAGCAGATGATCATAGATGTACCTGAGAGAGTGGATAGAATATTTCTCGCAGCTATACAAAGTCCAAACAGACGTAGAAGCTCAGGCATTTAAGACATCTGATCACAACAGAAATTGGTACAAGAACTGGGACTATGAGGAAATCCTATTACACATCAGGCGCCTCAACACCTCTAGTGCCCCTGGACCAGACAGTCTAAGCAACAACAACATAAAGAAAAATCCAGAAGCATGGGCAAAGCTATGTATCCACATTTTTGGCCTAATCCCGTAAAACAGGCATCTTCCAAAAACATGGAAATCGGCGATTCTAATCCCTATTTTCAAACAAGGTGACAGAAAACAACCCAAAAATTACAGACCATTAGCCATGTTGGACCCGTAAGGGAAGATCTCCGCCTCCATCCTCGTAAAAAGATTGACAGAATGGGCGAAAAAAAATGAAAATGAAGACCCACGCCAGACTGGCTTTGTGAGAAACGTATGGACGAACATCAATTTACTCATTCTCAATCTAGTAAAGCAGGAAGCAGTAAGATCAAAGACACAAACTCATGTGGTTTTCATAGATTTACAATTGAGGTTTGACAGCCTCAACAGGATGAAACTATGGAACAAACTAAAGTGGCAGAAATGCCCCACAGAAATCTTGGAACCCATAAAAGCACTCTGCACAGACACTTCAATCAGAGTGCGATTAAGACAAGATGGAGTACTATAGTCTGAGATACAAACAGCTAATGGATTAAAAGAAGGCTGTCCGCTAGCTGCAACACTTTTTAATTTCTATCTCCTGGATTTCGCAGAAAACCAAACTAACATCTTAGCAAATCTCCTGAAATTAAATGCAACAGCAACCCTTTATATTCTGTATGCAGATGACGTTGTTATATTGGACAAGACGCAAGTTGGGCTACAAAAAAGACTGAGGATACTAGAAAAGTATGTTGAGGAAAATGATTTGAAAATCAACACCAACAAATCGCAAGTGATGACACTGGGATGTCGTCAAAGAACAAAATCGAAACCCTTATCAATCTATCTCAAAGGCAAACAACTTGAGGTAGTCAAAAAAAAAACAAATACCTCGGCATCTGGCTTAAACAATCCAAAATGGAAACGGATTGGTCGGACCATTTGAAAATCAAAGCCTGATCACTTGCTAGACAAGGTCTGACCATTCATAAGAAATATGGACAATATTCAATGAAACCTATAATTGCGTTTTATAGGCAAAAGGTGATTGCCATCGTAACATACGGAAGCAACGTCTCCGACATACTTGGAATCTGGTTGGAGGCATCTTCTGGTGCAAGATGCTCCCACTATCACAGGCATATCCAATGCCAAGGATCCGCAATGAACTTGCAATCCAATCGATTGAATCAATCATCAATTGGAAATATCTGGACCTGTTCAGAAAAGTTATTGATGACGATAGTCCTGCAATCAAGATATTAAGAACAACAAACAAAGCCTTGAATGATAAAACCCTTAACTTCTGGAAAGAAGCATGGTTCCAACTGCTAAAAAAATGAAATGTCAATCAAAACTCTGATAAATAGGCCATTGGAGGTCAAAAACGAATTAAACAAAATGACTGGCTAAAAACTCTTGATGAGAAGGCCCAGTACCAAATGACTATAAACTCGGAAATGGAAATCAGAGCGATAAACAAACTCCCACAATATCTAATAAGATTTCCCTGACGAATTAGAGACACGTTCCTTAGACTTCGCCTCGCCTCAATGTTCTCCTGACACGGGAATATCTTGCAAAAACCTAGCAGATACCTGCAGAGGATAAAAACTGCAGATTCTGCAAACAAACCAGCCAAATTGAAATGATACACCATATTATAATGGATTGTCCAGCCCTTTCTGACCAGAGGAACATATTTAGAGGAATGCTCCCTTCTGAAAGAACACAACAGGATGCAGAAGAAAGATGGGCACAGATCATTTCTGGCAATAACAAAATACTGACTTTTAGGATAATTCAGTTCTGGACAAACGTTATGCCAAATGAAAACTGCAAATAACAAAACTATCTAATGAGCACAAATGCATCAACATGGACATAATGCAATTTTATGATTCAATGAAATGTAAAAAGTTTGTATGAAAACTATAACATACATTTT
Organism: Ambystoma mexicanum; assembly: GCF_040938575.1. Lineage (NCBI taxonomy): Eukaryota > Metazoa > Chordata > Amphibia > Caudata > Ambystomatidae > Ambystoma > Ambystoma mexicanum. The sequence goes on along the minus strand of NC_090926.1, from coordinate 389,308,614 downwards.
TTTTAAAAGAATGTAATTATGATGGATGCACTTGATCCTCTTGGCCTCTAGACACTTGCTCACTCTATCTCATATGAACTTTATACACTTTTAACTGACCAACAATTGGCTTTCGCAGATGTTTTCCTATTCTTCAAACTGTGAGGAATGTCCCGTATTCAGAGCTTATCCATGTAACTCCCTTCGTGCTCTGTGCTTATCCCTTAAAATAGTACTATAGCAAAACGGATTGTTCCAAGATAATGCGCTGTCACCGAAAACCAGATAATGAAAGAATGCATGCAGATTGGAATTACTACAATCTGTGCTTTAATCACAGTAGAACATCTAAAACGGGGTCAATTATGTCAACTTTGCCGACACGTTTTTCGACCCTTCCTCCTTATCAAGGCACGTACTGATCCCAGCACCTGTGTAGATGACCAAATGTCTGGCGTATTTTAATGCTGCAGCCAACTCAGAAACTTTCCTCTGAAGTTCAGCTGGTTCATCACATACTTCTGCTTGTCGTCTCCTCAAATTCTCCTGCTTTTTGCTTCACCGGTCTAGCTCCTTTACCAGCTCTGTACATTCAATAAGAAGGTCGGCCTCCTCCACGCTCCGTTCATCAATCGGCTTCTTCAGGATCTGTGAAACGCTGTTAGACTTAGAATGTTTGCCTCTAGTCATGCCACCAAGTCATCGCCCCGCTGCATTGTCATCAGTTACCGTGTATCTACGTAGATACCCGGTACCTGATGACAATGGGGTTTCCCCTGATAAGGACCCAGGAAGGGTCGAAACACGTGTCGGCAAAGTTGGCATAATTGACCCAGTTTCTGATGTTCTACTGTGATTAAAACATAGATTGTGGTAATTCTAATCTACATGCATTCATTCATCCTCTGGTTTTCTGTGACAGTGCATTATCTTGGAACAATCAGTTTTGTTGAAGCTTTATTGGAGTAGGCTAGGGGAGTCTACAGTTCCAGAGGTTTGCAGCAGTCACCGGCGAATGTAACTCTGAAGTAGTAGCTCAATCGATACATCTACCCGATTGCTCCACCACAAGGTACCCCATTCTGCTGCCTTTAAATAACATCCTTTATTCTGGGCCAACCATGACTCATCGTCGGTTCTGCACATGGAACTATTCTTCTGCGTCTCCTGATCATGCAGCCTTAGTGTGTTTTGAAGGTAGCATGGTTGTATCAGACATGAATTGGCATCCATTTCCTATCATGGCGTCCTATCCAAGTTATATATGCCTTTGTAGCAAGCTTCTATATGTTTCCTTTCTACCTTGCATTAATGCGTTTTTACAGTTATTGATCAGTAAGTAACTTCATCTTCTTTGTAGTCATAATTACTTTAGCTTTGGGTACATGTTTCTCTTCGTGCTCCATTTACATCGTTATTCTTAAGTATTTTCAAATCTTTTCAACATAGGTTCATACTTCTTTATGATATCACTCTGCCCTCAACAGATTTCACTTAACGCTCCATGATGTCCATTGTTGCGTGCTGGCATCCTTCAATGCGGCATCCTTCTACTGGTACAATGTGAGGGTACATTCTGGATGGCTGTCTGAGTGCATAACGTCTCTTGTACACACAATGTGGTATGGGAATGATACAGGCGGTCCCATTTACTGCTCTTCTCTGACCATTTCAGTATGGCGGTGGTGAGGGGGCGGGAACTAGGGAGAAAGCGGATACCTGCTCCTCAACAGACCCACTTGTGCAAGGGTTAAAACATGAGTTTACCAATGGCTAGGTTGTAGGTTCAAGTCCACTCATTGGCATGGAAAAACCGAAAGCTTGACCTGTGTGTAGTGCTTTAACTGGACCGGTCCTAACCAGTCTGAGTACCTGCACTTCTTCTTTTTGAGCATTTGAGTACCTTCACTTCTCAACACCTGAAAGAGAGTACTGGTACTCAACTATGTTATGAAGTGAAAATGCAAGCTTTTCATTTCACTTCATTACACCAAGACTAAGCTTCTGCAGCCTTTGCTGGGAGAAAGCAGCGCCCTCTCCCACCTTCTGTCTCCATCACCTGCCGTGCCCCTAATGTCTCCTTCACGCCACATCCTGCAGAACAAAGGGAGAGACAAACATGCAGGTACTGTGCTCTCAGCACACCAGGCGCGGAACACTGTTTTCCTAAGTGGGCTTCACCTGTTACCATTGGTGACCTTTGATGGAGCAGTGATTGATTTGGAAAGCCTGGGAGATTACTTTTTTAAGATGTTTCTTTGTTAATAGCAGTGCCTATTCTAATATATCAATGTTTAAGTTATTGGAGCTTTGATGAAACGTTTTCGACTGAAAACTCGCACACAGCTCTAATTACCTACTGAATTTCTAATTAGGCAATGAAAGCGAACACTAATAAAACTCCCCTTCTAAAGCTTAGTTTACAGCTATGAAATCTGCTAGTTTGAGAGGCAAAAAAAGTCTCATTTAACATAGATATTCAAACTTTCTTAGCACAATCCATAAAACAAACTGGAAGTTTCTGTGAAAGGACCCAAGATACACGGCTTTACCAAAGTGTGTACCCCTTGGCACATCATATAAACTCACTGGGCATTGCCAGCAAACAGCAGAATGTACCTAAAAGAAACTTGTGCCCAAGGTGCCGCACCGACAGAGCCAGTGCCGAAAGCACTGTGCCGGAATGTCCGGCCTCGTAGCTTGGTGAGTACCTGAACTTCTTTTTTTCCATTTAAGGCACTGCGTGTATGTTGGGAGGAAATATGTAGTTTCAAAGAGTGGTGTTGGGGCTTGCAGGTGCCGCAGGTCATAGCAAGGCAGAGTGCAAGGTTGGGTATGCCAGAACCGGATTTGGTAATTTTACACATCGGGGGCAACAACCTGGTTCCCTTAGGCAGGAACAAGCTCATGGAGGGCCTGGTGTCTCTCTTCTCATGGATGGGTAGGTTCTGCCCTCAGGCAACCATCGCCTGGTCGCAGATCATTCCACGGACTAGGTGGGGATCTGGTGTGGCGACTGGTCCCTTGAACATTTTGACACAGAAAGTGACCAATCGACTGGCCGGTTGGCATCCAACCATTCAGGACTATGTCCAATGGATTAGTGAGAGGCCCACCCTACTTCCATCAGGACGGGGTGCACCTGCTTCAACAAGGAACTGAATTTTTGTGGTGTAACTTCCTGGCTTTTATACATACTGCATGGGCTGGGGGAGTGCCACAGACCGGTAGGTCCAAGTCCCTGTAGTAGGTGGTGGAGGTCCGAGAGGGTGGTGATAAGGTGGGGACAGGGAGTGGAGCTAGCGGCATGCCAGCGATTTGCCTCTTCAGGTGGCCTTGGTGTCCGGGATCCGCTGCTGGTGAATTTTAGCGTCCTCTCACTGGGGTGTTGTTGCTGGTAAGGGTCACGGTCCAGAATTAGGAGGCAGCCAGTATAGGTACTGGTTATGGAGCCTCTTGGTACCACCCCAAAAAAGGCATGGCGGAGAGGCTGTGGCGGTGCATCACTGCCATGGACCGCCCATGGGATGGAATGCATCACATTTTGTAGAAGGAAATTCATACCGGTGTTGATGTATTTTACCTTGCTGCTTCTTTTATTTCCGGGTCACATTTGTGTGGTGTGCAGCTAAATAATGTGGCCAGTTTTTCTCCAAGTTGGTTTCGTGTGTTTCTTCTGCCTGTGGATGCTGTCCAACAGCCAAAGCATCGCAGAGTGCTTAGCAGCTGCCCAAATTAGTTAATATGTTTTGCAATTTGCAGACTTTTTTGTTAGGATGAGTATTGTGACCAATGAAAAGAGAAAAGGCCAACTCGCATTACTCTAGAAACCTACAGGGCTTTTTCATGCCAGCCATGCAAAGGTCCTTTACATCCCCAGCAACACTTTCAGCCCTTATGTGCCCGCACAGAGGAAAGAGGAGCCCAGGCAGTGCATCTAAGTCACCTTCTTGTGTGTACCAAGGACCATTCAGTGCTTGATTTGTAAAAAAAATAAGTGGCAGGGCCCAAATGTTTTCTAGCACCCCTGTAACACTGTGGGTGGACAGTTCCCTACCACGGCTGCCAACACCCATCACTGCTCCCCACAATGTCGACATATTTGGGGTTACCCTACAGCTCACACCTGCTCATTGGGGTTGATGGATGCACTGACCATCACCACTTCATAATTAAAGTGTGTCTGACACAATATGGGCCGTAGCTCACAGATAAGTGCCACGGCTTAGCCCTGGCAAACACCCCCAAAATGTAACCACTGGCCATGGTGCAGGGAGGACCCTCCAATTGTGTGCACTCCTTTCTTGCCACATAAGTCTGAGCCTTCGTCTGGGACCTTCATTTCAAGGGAGCGGTCCAACATTGAGGAGGTTGCTGCCTAAATGCCCTTTGCTTCAGGACCCCAGGATTGGGGAATTTTTTTTTTTTAACCCCTTGTTTAAATGCTTTCCACTTAAGCTTGTGCCAGTGCTCTGGGGCACATATGAACCGACTGCTACACACGGTCTGTACCCAACGCAACCATGATGCAGCTTCAACTCTCAGAGCGCCCCTATACCCCACTGCGCCCATCTCCAACGAGACTGCTCATATAGTATGGCTCTCATTGAATGTCATCGTTTGGAATGATGGCTGCGGAGCTTGTAAGGCGTCTGAGACTGAGTAACGGGGGAGCGAGGAGGGCGGGGGGTTAAACTCCAGCTCACCCTGTGAGTTTGGATACTGCTTAAAGACCAATCATGGGGCCCAGCGAGCAGGTAGAAAGGCCAAGTCCTAATGTAGTGCCGGTGTCCCATCTCATCCTAGGAATGCTTTCCAGCCTGCAGTCAAAAAAGGCCAGTGTCCATAAATCGATTTTTTTTCACAATAAATGTGACTTCATGCCTTGTGTTATGGATGGGTTATGAATTCTGTGGAACCATTAATATTAAGGTATTAATTGAGTGCAGGCCTAGCTCCGAGAAGCTACCGAGCGCTTTACAAGTCATAGGGGTAGGAACATGGTGATGGGAGCAGAGAAACAAGTCCATGGGAGCAGAATTGGGGCTGTGTAAGCCACAGTATGATCAGAGAAGTGCACAAACATTCCTCAGACAGGGTCTCCTTGGGGTTCTGGTAGGAGAAACATTGGAAATAGAGACCTCCTCCACACCTGCCTCACTAAGCTTGTAAATGCATGTGGTAAGCAGAGGTCCACAAATGCACAGAGATATTAATAGTAAGAATGATGGATGGATGAGGGGGTAGGTGGGATTATGGGTGGATGGATAGGTGGATGGATGGACGATGGATAGGTGGATGGATTCATGGATGGCTAGTGGGGGGGTGGGCGGATGATGTGGTGAATAGCTGGATGACTGGATATAGATTGGATGAGTAAATGGATGGATGGATCCCTGGATGGACATACGGGTGGGTGATGGATAGGTGGACGGATGGATTAATGGACGGATGATGTGGTGAATAGATAGATGATTGGAAGCATGGATGGATGGATGGATATATAGATGGGCAGAGGGAACAGATGGAGGGAGGGATGGACAGACTAATAGATAGACGATATGGATGAATGTATGGATCGCTGGATGGATGGGCAATGGATAGGTAAAAGCATGGATTAACGGATGGATGGTGGGAGACAGACGGGTGATGTGGTGAATAGATGGATGATTGGATGCATACATGGATGGATGGATAGATAGATAGATAGATAGATAGATAGATAGATAGATAGATAGATAGATAGATAGAGAGATAGAGTGTATGCGACAGGTGGAGGGAGGGGTGGACAGACGAATGGGTGGACACATGGATAGATGGATAGATATATATATATAGATAGATAGATAGATAGATAGATAGATAGATAGATAGATAGATAGATAGATAGATAGATATTGATAGAGACAGATGGATGGAGGGATGGACAAACTAATGGATAGATGATTGGATGGATGGATGGATGGATGGATGGATGGATGGATGGATGGATGGATGGATGGACGATGGATAGGTAGATGGAAGGATTAATGGATGGATGGTGGGGCGGCTGGATGATGTGGTGAATAGATGGATGATTGGAAGCATGCATGAATGGATAGATGGATAGATGGATGGATGGATATATAGATGGGCAGATGGAACAGATGTAGCGAGGGATGGACAGACTAATGGATAGACGATTGGATGGATGGATGAATGGATGGATCGCTGGATGGATGGGCAATGCATAGGTAGAAGGATGGATTAATGGATGGATGGTGGGGGCAGACGGATGATGTGGTGAATAGATGGATGATTGGATGCATACAAGGATGGATGGATAGATGAGTGGATGGGACAGATGGAGGGCGGGGCGGACAGACGAATGGGTGGATACATGGATGGATGGATGGATGGATGGATGGATGGATGGATGGATGGATGGATGGATGGATGGATGGATGGATAGATAGATAGATAGATAGATAGATAGATAGATAGATAGATAGATAGATAGGCAGATGGGACAGATGGAGATGGGATGGACAAGCTAATGGATAGAAGATTGGATGGATGGTGGTGCGGACGGATGATGTGAATGGATGGATGATTGGATGCATACATGAATGGATGGATAGATAGATGAGGGGATGGGACAGATGGAAGGAAGGGTGGTCAGACAAATGGGTGGATACAAGGATGGGTGGATGGATGGGTGTATTGACAGACAGATATATATATATATATATTTTTATTTATTTGGATTTGTAGAGCGCACTACAGCCCTCAGGCATCGAGGCGCTGTATCAGTTCTTCAGAAGGCTTGATTAAGGGTTACAAAGAAGCCGCCCAGTGAGAAAGACTTGTTGCAATGCAGGATCAATGGTTACACAGTAGCAGAAATACAAATACAGGGAAATAATCAGACAAAGAGGCTTGTTTTGATGGCTTTGCGAAAGGCGGAGTGGGATTAAATTAGCCTGATGTGAGGGAGTAAGGAGTTCCAGAGTGTGGGGGCCACCGTGGGGAAACTGGAGCTGCTTGCACAAGCTTTTCATGTTCTGGGAACGGATAACAGGTTGGAGTAGGGAGTTCTTGGTGGTCTAAGGTTGGTGGGTTTGGTGATCCTTTGCGCAAGGTAAGGGGGCAGATAGATAGATAGATAGATAGATAGATAGATAGATAGATAGATAGATAGATAGATAGATAGATAGATAGATAGATAGATAGGACAGATGGAGAGTGGGATGGACAAACTACTGGGTGGATGGGTGGATGAATGGTTGGATCGCTGGATGAATGGATGATGGATAGGTAGATGGATTAATGGATGGATGGATGGATGGATGGATGGTGGGGGCGGACAGATGGTGTGGTGAATAGATGGATGATTGGATGCATACACGGATGCGTGAACGGGTCAGATGAAGGTATGGGTGGACAGACGGATGGAAAATCGATGGATGGATGGATCACTGGCTTGATGGCTCTATCAATGTATCAGTGGGTGTAGATAGACGGGGTAGTGACACGACGAGGGCGGTGCTGAACTCTTTTTCTGTTGTTCTGCATTTAGAAAGCCGAGGAAAGAGCAGAGAATGCCCCTACTGTCCTGCACCAGACCCGTCCGAGAAGGCCCCCCCCCCCCACTGGTCCATCCTCTAGGTGATCTAGTTAAAATGATGACATTTTAAATCATGTGCTTATTGTATTAGATCACCTCTCACTACATGTTGACGCTACGTACACCACCCCACGTGCCCCCAAACCCGGCAACACACTTCAATGGATGGGGCTCGTTAATGGGTGTTGGGGCCATTGTCCCATGTTTCCTGGAGCCCAGGCGGAGGTGGGGTCGGCTGCTGAGGGGAAGGGGGTGCTGGTCAGCCCATGGCCCCCCTTCCCTAGAACACAAACACCCAGTTGTTTTCTTGTCTTTATCTCGCTGGGCAATTTGTAGTGTCTGAATGCGCCTGGCAGCCCCGGGCCCGCTTCCCGGGAACCCTTTGAAATGCGCGAGGCTCCTTGGCTACAGAGGGCGGCGCAATAAAAGCCCGCGGCCGGGGTGTGGCAGCTGCACACAGGACGGCGGGGCTGGCAGGGACAGAGCACACCTCGGCGGGGCACCTGCAGGCCGCTTCGCAGCCGGGCACAGCATGCCCACAGGAGCCCGCCTGGAAGATGTATGTGGGGTACCTTCTAGATAAGGAGCCCGCCATGTACACCAACCCGGGCACCAGGCACCCCGGGCTGAGCCTGAGCCCCCAGGGCTACGTGCCCGCCCCCCCGCAGTACCCCGACTACTCCAGCTACCACCACCACCTGCCTGGCATCGGCGGCGAGCAGCACCACGGGCAGGGGCCCGCAGCGTGGGGGCCTCCCTACGCCCCCACCAGGGAGGAATGGCACGGATATGGAACGCCAGCACCCGCGCCGGCCGCACCCAACAACCCGGGGCAGATGGGGTTCAATCCCGTGGACTTTAACCCGGTGCAGCCACCGGGACCCGGCATGCTGCCCCCCGCCCTGGGCTGCGCCGGGCCCCAGCTCTCCCCCAACTCCCAGAGACGGAACCCCTACGAGTGGATGAGGAGGGGAGCGGTCCCCGGAAGCACTGGCCCCAGCACTGGTAAGTGGACGGCCGGCTCTCTGTATGAGGGCCTGGGGACCCCAAGAACTGTGGGGGGGGGGGGCTGCACTAAGGGGGGTGTCTGGGAAACGCTACACGCTGCTAATATAAATTAGCATTGCCCCACAGTTACCATTCTGTCAGAACTGCGCATGGCGCTATGTGTCAAGGCGCTTTAGAGCCCTCCTTTGGGCGCGCTGCATTTCTACACCTGTTGCTTCTTGTGCTCCATACACCATAATACGTGCTTAAAATGAACAATGTTTACTATCGCTTACATATGTGTATATAATAACACAACCCCCCCCCCCCTGTGTCGTTCTCCCCCTCTCTCCTTTGATAATGGCCCTGATTCGTGAAATGATGTGTAAAACTGGGATTTGCGTGCCATTCTGGCCGCAAATCCCCATTCGTCATCAGGGATTTGCGGGCATAATGGCAATCCCAGTTGAACAAGCACAATTCCATGAATCAGGGCCTTAAAGGGCGTTGTCATAATACAAGCCCGTTTAGTTTCATTTCACATTGTCAGGGTTCCAGTAGTGATTGGGTTTCTTCTGGTGATTAGTTCACACGTGGCATATTTCTGGAACCGGCCAATCGCCACTGAAACCGTGCCATTTACGGCCGCGGTCATAGCACATTGTTGTCAACGTGCCCTTTACACGTAAATGCATGTGTGACATTTCACACAGGGTGACAGGTCCGCGTCGTGCCAGCCCAGGTCGGGTCTGCCATTGCCAGCGGGCTTCTAATGTCCATATATTCATTAAGGCCCCGGGGTGCTAGGAGGTGAAGGCCGAAGCTCCCAACGGCCATTATCGGAGACCCCCGGGGTTGTTACAAGGGTTAGACACGGAGCGCTGCACATTAGGGAATCGCCCTGTAAATGGGCTGTAACTTTTTATGAGTTGACCCAACTCCTGCTGCCGCTTCCTTATCCTGGAGCAGACTCTGCGGAGGCGTGCAGCGGACTGAAACCATGCACACTTTGCAGCGCCCACCTGTCTAGATAGCGCTTGCCAGGTACACCTCCGAGGTCCCCGTTCAGACTGCGGAGGCGTGCAGCGGACTGAAACCATGCGCACTTTGCAGCGCCCACCTGTCTAGATAGCGCTTGCCAGGTACACCTCCGAGGTCCCCGTTCAGACTGCGGAGGCGTGCAGCGGGCTGAAACCATGCGCGCTTTGCAGCGCCCACCTGTCCAGATAGCGCTTGTCAGGTACACCTGTGTGGACGGCTAGACAGGATTTTCTCAAACGCGAACATTACTTTTACCTAAAATAAATCAGACATCGCGGATCTGCTGACAAAGCGCCCAGTAGTCTACGAAAAAGTGATTTGCGCTAGATGTGTTTTTTTTAATTGAACCCCGCCCATTTACATTGAGTGTGGCGTGGAATACCTATTAGAGTGGCTGATTTTGGTGTGCATCGTTTACCCGCGTTGAGATCGCCTGGTGGCAGGGGAACCGTGAGTTTATTTTTCGATGGGGCGATGGGTGTTCCCAGCACACACAGACACGCGGAGCTCCGAGTGGGAGGCACGGGGCTTTCGACAGAAACAAACCTCGATCTGCTCACTTTCCCCAATAAAATCCTTTTTGTGTTTTTAATTCACTGCGCTTCTAAATGGGCCTGCCAAAATGGTAAAATGAGGACCTCTTTAATCCCAAAATGAGTGCCAAATCAACAGACGAGGAAGGAAAGCAGACGCAGAAACCCCCTGGCAGCGCCAAGTTCGATATAAACGGCCGCAAGCGCTAAAAAAAGCACGGCACAGGTTAGAAAAGCAACACCGAGTTCTATTTGCAGTGGATTTCCCACCTGAGACTACATCGGAAGGCATTTAATAACACGTATGATGTGCACGTATAATACACCTGCCACCTGCAATGCACACGCCACAGACCGAGGTGTATGTTCCAGTTGTAGTAGGTGCATTTTATTTTTTATTTTTAACCGAATTCTTTCAAACTTTGCGGCAGTGACCCGCTGCTTAGAGCGTCTCACAACTGGCGGCAACAACCAGGATTAAAAGGGGCGCAGCCATAACCTATAGCGGATTGAGGCGGGTCCGAAAACAAATAGCACTCAATTGCAAGTTGCTGATTAGCTGGTTTGCGCACGTGTGTGTATATATATATATATATATATATATATATATATATATATCTTTTTTTTTATATATATAAATATATATACACACACACTGCCATGAAAACATGATCTGAAAGGCGAGGCAGGGAAGGGTGCCACGTCACCGGCTGCCGGAGCCCTGCACCTGCCAGGCCCAGGGGAGCTTTTTCGTTGTTGACGCCCACGGAAATCAAGATATACATAGAGCACAGTCCGCCCCCCATAAAAAGTGGAAGCAGCTCCACGTGGAAACCCAAATGAACAAGTCGGGCCATGGGCTCCCCGGACGGTTCAAAGGCTGCCAGGGGCGGGGGGGACAAGAAAAGAAAGTGCTTGGAAGAAAGGGCCTGGAAGTGCCCCCCTGGGGCAAATCCACATTTTACAAGGGCTGCCCCCTTTGTCATGCGGGCGGGAGGGGCTGCTCTGTTTGCAGGGGGCTGGCGAGGGGCTGGTAATCGCCGCATTGTGCCGGCCCTTTGTCCCACCTTGTTCGGGGGAGGAGGAACGGGCCCTTTGAAGGCCGCGCTCCATTCTTCCCAGGCCGGGGCCCTTTCTGCCGGGAGGCTGGCCCCAGAGCCAATTCAAATAGAACGGGTCCGCTCCGGCCGAGGCGAGGGGGCGCTGCTGAAAGGCGCCTTCTAAAGCAAAGTTCCCTCTGAAGTGCGTGCGTGCGTGCGCGCGTGCTGTAGGCGAGCCTTCACACGGATCCCGGCAACGCATGGCGGCAGCCGCCATGATGCCCGGGGGGTATAGGCCGCGCGACTCTGTCCTTACAGATGGAGGGGTGACTGTAAAGGGTGCCTCATTCAAATACGACCTCTTCCCAGCGTGTCTGCTGCCACTCACCTGCCGGCCATGTCATCCAGCACACACACTGCTATACTGGCACTGCTAACATTATAGTGTCGGCCAAGCGCAGTCCCTGCATTTCCATAAACACGGTCACACATAGAAGGGCCGTCTTTATAATTATAACATATAGACGGGTCACCTATAGAAGGGCAGGCTTTATAATCATAATATAACATAGACGGGTCGCCTATAGAAGGGCAGTCTTTATAATTATAACATAGACGGGTCACATAGAAGGGCAGTCTTTATAATTATAATATAACATACAGACGGGTCATCTATAGAAGGGCAGTCTTTATAATTATAACATATAGACGGGTCACATATAGAAGGGCAGTCTTTATAATTATAACATATAAACAGGTCACCCATAGAAGGGCAGTCTTTATAATTATAACACATAGACGGGTCACCTATAGAAGGGCAGTCTTTATAATTATAATATAACAGACAGGTCACATATAGAAGGGCAGTCTTTATAATTATAACACATAGATGGGTCACATATAGAAGGGCAGTCTTTATAATCGTAATATAACATAGATGGGTCACCTATAGAAGGGCAGTCTTTATAATTATAATATAACAGACGGACCACATATAGAAGGACAGTCTTTATAATTATAACACATAGATGGGTCACCTATAGAAGGGCAGTCTTTATAATCGTAATATAACATAGACAGGTCACCTATAGAAGGGCAGTCTTTATAATTATAATATAACATATAGACGGGTCACTTATAGAAGAGCAGTCTTTATAATTATAATATAACACATAGATTGGTCACCTATAGAAGGGCAGTCTTTATAATTATAATATAACAGACAGGTCACATATAGAAGGGCAGTCTTTATAATCGTAATATAACATAGATGGGTCACCTATAGAAGGGCAGTCTTTATAATTATAATATAACAGACGGACCACATATAGAAGGACAGTCTTTATAATTATAACACATATATGGGTCACCTATAGAAGGGCAGTCTTTATAATCGTAATATAACATAGACAGGTGACCTATAGAAGGGCAGTCTTTATAATTATAATATAACATACAGACGGGTCATCTATAGAAGGGCAGTCTTTATAATTATAACACATAGATGGGTCACCTATAGAAGGGCAGTCTTTATAATCGTAATATAACATAGACAGGTGACCTATAGAAGGGCAGTCTTTATAATTATAATATAACATATAGATGGGTCACATATAGAAGAGCAGTCTTTATAATTATAATATAACATATAGACGGGTCACATATAGAAGAGCAGTCTTTATAATTATAATATAACACATAGATTGGTCACCTATAGAAGGGCAGTCTTTATAATTATAATATAACAGACAGGTCACATATAGAAGGGCAGTCTTTATAATCGTAATATAACATAAATGGGTCACCTATAGAAGGGCAGTCTTTATAATTATAATATAACAGACGGACCACATATAGAAGGACAGTCTTTATAATTATAACACATAGATGGGTCACCTATAGAAGGGCAGTCTTTATAATCGTAATATAACATAGACAGGTCACCTATAGAAGGGCAGTCTTTATAATTATAATATAACATACAGACGGGTCATCTATAGAAAGGCAGTCTTTATAATTTTAATATAACATATAGACGGGTCACTTATAGAAGAGCAGTCTTTATAATTATAATATAACACATAGATTGGTCACCTATAGAAGGGCAGTCTTTATAATTATAATATAACAGACAGGTCACATATAGAAGGGCAGTCTTTATAATCGTAATATAACATAGATGGGTCACCTATAGAAGGGCAGTCTTTATAATTATATTATAACAGACGGACCACATATAGAAGGACAGTCTTTATAATTATAACACATATATGGGTGACCTATAGAAGGGCAGTCTTTATAATCGTAATATAACATAGACAGGTGACCTATAGAAGGGCAGTCTTTATAATTATAATATAACATACAGACGGGTCATCTATAGAAGGGCAGTCTTTATAATTATAACACATAGATGGGTCACCTATAGAAGGGCAGTCTTTATAATCGTAATATAAGATAGACAGGTGACCTATAGAAGGGCAGTCTTTATAATTATAATATAACATATAGATGGGTCACATATAGAAGAGCAGTCTTTATAATTATAATATAACATATAGACGGGTCACATATAGAAGAGCAGTCTTTATAATTATAATATAACACATAGATTGGTCACCTATAGAAGGGCAGTCTTTATAATTATAATATAACAGACAGGTCACATATAGAAGGGCAGTCTTTATAATCGTAATATAACATAGATGGGTCACCTATAGAAGGGCAGTATTTATAATTATAATATAACAGACGGACCACATATAGAAGGACAGTCTTTATAATTATAACACATATATGGGTCACCTATAGAAGGGCAGTCTTTATAATCGTAATATAACATAGACAGGTGACCTATAGAAGGGCAGTCTTTATAATTATAATATAACATACAGACGGGTCATCTATAGAAGGGCAGTCTTTATAATTATAACACATAGATGGGTCACCTATAGAAGGGCAGTCTTTATAATCGTAATATAACATAGACAGGTGACCTATAGAAGGGCAGTCTTTATAATTATAATATAACATATAGATGGGTCACATATAGAAGAGCAGTCTTTATAATTATAATATAACATATAGACGGGTCACATATAGAAGAGCAGTCTTTATAATTATAATATAACATATAGATGGGTCACATATAGAAGAGCAGTCTTTATAATTATAATATAACATATAGACGGGTCACCTATAGAAGGGCAGTCTTTATAATTATAATATAACAGACGGACCACATATAGAAGGACAGTCTTTATAATTATAACACATAGATGGGTCACCTATAGAAGGGCAGTCTTTATAATCGTAATATAACATAGACAGGTGACCTATAGAAGGGCAGTCTTTATAATTATAATATAACATATAGACGGGTCACATATAGAAGAGCAGTCTTTATAATTATAATATAACATATAGACAGGTCACATATAGAAGAGCAGTCTTTATAATTATAATATAACATATAGATGGGTCACATATAGAAGAGCAGGCTTTATAATTATAATATAACATATAGACGGGTCACCTATAGAAGAGCAGTCTTTATAATTATAATATAACATATAGACGGGTCACATATAGAAGAGCAGTCTTTATAATTATAATATAACATATAGATGGGTCACATATAGAAGAGCAGGCTTTATAATTATAATATAACATATAGACGGGTCACCTATAGAAGGGCAGTCTTTATAATTATAACGTATAGACGGGTCACCTGTAGAAGGGCAGTTTTTATAATTATAATATAACATATAGACGGGTCACCTGTAGAAGGACAGTCTTTATAATTATAATATAACACATAGACGGGTCACATATAGAAGAGCAGTCTTTATAATTATAATATAACATATAGACGGGTCACATATAGAAGAGCAGTCTTTATAATTATAATATAACATATAGATGGGTCACATATAGAAGAGCAGGCTTTATAATTATAATATAACATATAGACGGGTCACCTATAGAAGGGCAGTCTTTATAATTATAACGTATAGACGGGTCACCTGTAGAAGGGCAGTTTTTATAATTATAATATAACATATAGACGGGTCACCTGTAGAAGGACAGTCTTTATAATTATAATATAACACATAGACGGGTCACATATAGAAGAGCAGTCTTTATAATTATAATATAACATATAGACGGGTCACCTATAGAAGGACAGTCTTTATAATTATAATATAACATATAGACGGGCATCTTTGGTCCATATACTCCACTAAGGCCTCGCTGTGCACCCAGTGGCAGGTTTTGTTGCATGGTTGCTAGTGCTTCTGTAATAACATTATTCATAACAATAAGCATCGTAGTACTTATTTATCATGTAATGTGCTTTGGCATCATGATAGACGTTTAACATAGACATACATGCACGCCCACATTGCACTCCTAGTGTTATTCGCCACACTATGCTTCTGTTGTGTGCTACACATTCGTTTCAATTTCCTCTGCCCTCGATGTTCTTATTTTTCTTTATTTCGGAGCCCCTTGAAATAACGCCTGTTCTTGCAGCTACAGAAGGTTGCAAGGCAGTGGCACGATGCGCTGCGATGCCAGCTAGCGCTGCCACGCCGCTGATTATAACACCGCGCTGGACACGGGCGCACATCTTCCTTGACCTCAGATAACCTCCACCGGCCAGTCTTGTGTGCAAAGACAGAGCTGCAGAATCTCCAGCTCTGTCTTTGCGCACATTACAAACCTACCATTGCCGGTTCGTTTCTTTTCTGGGCCACACTCACCCCCCCCCCCATTCAGAACGCTTTGTATTGCTGCTTTGTAATAAGGTCTGAAGTTATTGCGCTGCCAGGGGGGCTTTATTGACCAGTTAGCTCCGAAGATCCCATGGGTCATTTTCCTTGTGTTATTGTCTTATGCAAGTGTCCTTCACCATTGACTCACTATTGCCCGAGTGAACAGAGTTTGCCCAAAAATCTCGATGGTACTTAGAGGTTGGATTAATGAACCTACTTCCAGGTACCAGTGATGTACAAACACCTCCTCTCTTTTCATGGCCAGCACACGTTTCTTTATCTCTAAGGTATTTAGTGGGTATCAAAGGGATGGCCAATGGTCTTTCCAAGATTAAAATGTCTGCGCTGCCAGATGCGTGTGTGATGCACGGGGCTTGTGTGGTGTATAGTTTGGCCGTCTGTTCCCATTGGCCTACGTCGCATTTGAGTGCAAACGGAATTGCTGCTTGCTTTGCGGTAACTGGCTCGTACAGGCGCAAATATACCACCACCCTAATCGCCCCCCCCCCCACACACACCCTCCAGGCAGCACCGTTGTGCCGACGGCAGGGTGGCTGGGCCTCGCTTCCCGCACGTGAATGTAGAAGCACAGCCTTTTAAAGACTCGGGGCTTCTGCGCATGTCAGGAAGACGTTGAGCTAACACTGCCCCCCACAGCCACACTAGCAACCACGTTAGGGGGATTTTTCAAGAAAACAGATTCTTAGAAGTCTGTCAGCTCATAGAGAAGGCTCTGTCTTAAATGTACCAATTTGCGTTGGAAAGTTCGCAATCTTTGAGCCTCTCGCACATGATGCGCAAATGCAGGTTTCAGGCGCATTGGATGGAAAAGCCCACATGGGAGGGATTGCCCTCTACTAGTTACACTCCCCTAAGCAATTCTGTCGGAACAAACATTTAAAGTGAGGCATACATACATTTATGAAACCTATGGAGAGTTTCTCACCCCCCCCCACACTGGCCCGTCATGCCCACATGCAAGGACACGTCCTACTATGTCCCGAGGGATATGCTGACCATCCGCACCAATATGCAGCACACTGCACAGCAGGCGTCGCCATCTTAAGTCCGACGTTAGAACCTCAGCACATGGCTGGCCCTGCGATCATGTATTGCGTCTGACTCACAGAGCGTCTTTAATGGGGAACTCGCAGTGGAAAAGCTTCGCGAACCAGGGCCACCGTGTCTTACATAGACCAGGTCCCGCAGACTTAAAGGTGCACTTTCTTCTTGACTGAATAGTACACGGGTTGTATGCGTGAAATGGAGAGTGTGCCTTGACTATGCCCTAGGGATGTCTAAAAAGAGGCAACGGACACAGGAGCGTTTTACAAACAGCCGCAATTGCCCTGCGTTCACCTGGCATTGACACCTGCCCCTCCTGCAGTTGTAATATTCCGCAGAGCTGGCTGAATCCTCTCTGCGCCTTGACTTGCCCGCTTCATTTCACAGAAAGTGTAAATGCAGTTTGCCAGGTACTCATTACCTAGCGAGGAGGTGGGCAAACAGGCGGATCCCGTAGGAATCTGTTGGCTTTCTGCGGGCATGAAGATATTCTGCTGGTTGCAGACCGTGTACTATCCGACGGCAGAGGGGGTGCACAGTGAACACGTACATCCCATTCCGTGTCCCCCCCTGCCTCCCAACAGGATCACACTACCCCGGAGCGTAAAAACGGGGTGTAAACCACGTACTCCTTGCTTTTACACCTTACTTTTATACTTCGGGGAATTGGAGAAGGACCCTTAGAGCTTCTCCCCACAGTGCGCTCAACTCAACTGCCTTATAGAAACCAAGGCAGGGTCTGCAACCTGCGCCTCTCCAGGCGTTTTGGACTCTGACTCCCATGATCCCTCAGCTTTGACGATGCTGACAAGGGATGATGGTAGTTGTAGTCCAAAGCATCTGGAGAGCCGCAGATTGAAGATCCCTGAACTAGGGCTTAAACACGAGAGGCTCCCAGCTCTGAACACGATTCTCCCAGTGGATTCAGGCTGGACTGTGGCCCCAGGACTCTGCACCCCCTCATTCTTAAACTTCCTTGAGCCCACCGGCACCCTGGAAACAGTCGCATTCCCCTGCTCTTACTGCCTCGCATGGCTGCAGATTCTAATGTTGCAATTATTTCGGAAAATGCGCCCTGTATTTTTTATCCATCGTGTTTCAAGCATTAAGACATGTCGTTTCTTTTATATTTCACTTCTTCCCGTTTATTATAGAACATATTTTTTCATCTGAATTTTTTTTACCCATTCACTCTGAAAATCCAAAAAGTAAAGATCGGTGATATAATTTGATCGGTTATTTATAACACGCAGATCCGGGGATTGAACCTGTGCTGTTCTGTGTCGCCTTGCTTCCAAGGCGAGCGCGTTGCCCCTGAGCTATCCTCCCAAGACAGTGCCACTTTTAATCCTCTGAAAGTCCCCTTAATGTATTTATAGATTTGATTTAAAGTGCATAATATTCAGAATGTATCTACAAAATGTTCTCTACTGAAAAATGCTCAGAATTGCCCCCTTAGATGTGTGTGTGTGTGTGTGTATATATATATATATAAACCGGACAACAACGCAGAAGCAAGCGCTGGGGATTTGCACTCAAAGAAATCTCTCCGGGTCATGCAGATAAATAAGATTGCTGAAAATTCCCTCTTAATGTTCTTGAAAAATTCCAGTTTATTCGTGCGTCACAAAGGAATTCATAAAACTGAAAAAACGACGCGTTTCGCAACCTCCTGGTTGCTTGCTCACGTATGGCTCACTCAATGTGTTGATCAGCTTATATCACAAAGTGAAAGTAAAATAGCAGAAGCTCTATGGCTCCAATGGAGGTGGTCCTTTCTTGATGTAGAGGAGTTTATTGCCATAGTATGGGACTAAAACAAGACTGTGAAACACGGCGGCCATTTTATAACATTGTTTGCCAGTCACAAAGGCTTGTCAATAAGCCATCATGTTTATAACTGTTAGTTAAACTGAGCGCAATACTCGGTCACACTCTATTAATTAAAGATGGTTTAAAAATAGACGGTAGCCTTTAAAAAAATAGAACCTAGCCCTTAAAAAAATGGGCAGGTTGGTGTACTTAATAATTGTAGTTGTGGTAGAGCACAGTGCTTTAACGCACCCGTTGGTATGGCTATAATTGTACCTCCTCAACAACATAAGCCACATCCACCTGGTCCATTATAACATTATGTTCGCCAAGATGATGTGAAACCATGAGACATACGACTTTCAGATAATGGATAAAGAAATGGGTAAACACTCGTGAGGCCAGGCAAAAGCAAACCCCATTCCAAAGTGTGCTAAAACGTCCCCTTATGTAAGTAACAGGGTGACATTCATAAAACAAGTTTGCTAAATGCAAGACACAGAATGCAAAGATAAAAACAATATATATAATCACCAACTGCGAGCAGGAATTGATTTCTGAGACTGTAGCAACCATATAACACTGCAAAAAGGTTTAACCATAATTTCGAGAATAGATTGCAGATAATGGAACCAAGCGCATAATAAAACTGGTTGCTAAAGTGCCAAGTGTGTGAGATCTAAGTGCATGGTGCATTGATAGCAGCAGCGATTTACATTTTGCAATGACAGTGTTTATGTGAATATGTAGTTTATCCAAAAGAAAACAACAAGTCGATACCTAAATTAGGCGAACACAGTTATTTATTTTGCTTATTTCAGAGCTTTTGTGGAATGTCTCCACTTCCTCAGGGAGGGATGGAATGAAGCCTTTCAAAAAGATTCCAGCGTTACGGCTTAAGTCGCCCCTCCCGAAATACCCCATTATCTGTAGCTGTCTCTGTACCTGTTAAGTGGGGTTAGGGGTCAGTGGAACTGAAGAGAAGGGAAAGAAAAACGAAAAATAAATATATATGTGTGCATATATATATATATATATTTGCTGAAGTGTCGATAGTGCTTCTTTTTGGTTGCGGAGGAAGCTGAAAAGAACTTTCCACAAAAAAGTTTAACCCGCTTTGAATCTTCCTGAAATGTTTTGTCAAGTTTTGTCTAAGTGGGCACGTACATGCACGGCCGGTGTACACACATGGAAACCGTTTTGTAAATCAGGCCCTATAAATGTGCTGTATCCCAGACATGGACACCACCAAACCGTACAAAAATAGGCTTGTTATGGGGTCCTCAGCTGTACCCACCATGAAAAGAGATATAATAGTTAAATGCTGGTCCCTAACAGTCCCTAACATTGCCTATGTACACTATCTGGATGACTGAGAGGACTTGATTATCAAAGGGGTTTTGAATGGTAGTTTCCCATTGAAAAATGCTTTTGTGTTCAAGAGGGAGATCCACCACGGCATTTTAATAATTCCGTACCATGGAACCCTATTTGATAAAACATCGATCCCTGGTATATAGATCACAGGTATTGGGCTTATGATTCAACTTGTATGAGAGAAATATTGGCAAGATGAAAAATCATCAGTAAAGACAAGGACATTTGTTGGTTTTGTAACAACAACAACAAAGAACCGGAAACATTGAGGCACCTGAAAATAGATTGCCCCAAACTTAATATGTTTCGACAAAAGTTCTTAAGCAAACACTTCGACCAACTTAGTATAAGTACGCAGACATAATATGGCATCTTATATTCTCTACTAAGTATACTACAGTTCGAATTGCCACAATTAACTTTATACAATCACTATTATTAGACCAAGGCGACCCAATTAATTGTTAAGCATATGATGATACAGTAATTGATATGGATATGAGAAAATCAATTCTGAGATACTGAAAATGTCAAGAGCAACAACGCATCTAACTCTGTAGAGATTGTATGGATTTATGAATACATAAAAAGCAATTGTAGATGAAGAAATGTTATGACCGCTATGTTTTGATAAATGCACATACAAATTGATGTGTTAATATATCTGAGTAAGTGTTAAGAAGATCGCTCTATATGGAAATAGGACATTTGTCGGTTTTGTAACAACAACAAAGAACCGGAAACATTGAGGCACCTGAAAATAGATTGCCCCAAACTTAATATGTTTCGACAAAAGTTCTTAAGCAAACACTTCGACCAAATTAGTATAAGTACGCGGACATAATATGGCATCTGATATTCTATAATAA